>NC_139625.1:17986096-18031096 GCF_964638095.1 Poromitra crassiceps
GCAAGCACGTAACAAAATAGCTATTAGGAATATCTGCAGAATGCAAACACACGCACGCACGTACGCACGCGCGCACGCACGCGCGCGCACGCGCGCACGCGCGCGCACACATACACACACACACACACACACACACACACACACACACACACACACACACACAGTTGAACAGCCTATCCAAGCAGATCAGTTGTGCTGGTTTGTTATGTCTCGGTTCAACTGAGTTCACAATCCGTAGGAGAGCTGACCCTAGATAGATGGAGAGAGAGAGAGAGAGAGAGAGAGAGAGAGAGAAGATAGATGGAGCAAGAGAGAGAGAATGGTCTTTTACCTTAAAAGACCATTATCCTTGTATATCAGTTATATCAGTTTGATAATACTTTCTATTATGTAGCCTATGTTATTTAGGTCCTAAGAATGTCTGAAATGTATGTAAAACTATGAAGCGTACTCGGGAAATACAAAAAAGTGGTTAAATTGAGTGAATTTACCCTCCACAACATCTCTGATTTTAAGCCTATAATATTTAATGTTGGGGTCTGCATTTTTCTTCAACCTGCAGACAGACTACAGACTACAGACTTCACTTCATGTCAGCTGTCAGCCTGTCAATCAGCTGTCAATGGGGTTTGTTGCCACACAATAAACCAGCGGTTTGTTCCAAGCCAGTGTGATCCTTGACTCACTCTCACACGGCAGCCAATCAGCGTTGAACAGCGAGCGACTGATGCCAGCGAAATTTTGCTCGAGTTGGGATATTTCATCTCGGGCGACGAGCGATTTTTCGCCCTATCGCTCTGTCTCTGCCGCTCGGACGCCCAGCGATTTTTCTCCCGAGCCAATATACGCTCAATCGCTCGTTTGCATTGACTTTGTATGTAAACTCGATGCCAGCAAAAAACTTTAATAGGTCGGTGTGAACGCACCTTTACACTACTGGCTTTTGGCAATGCGTTCGCATTAGGGCTGCAACTAACGATTATTTTCATAATCGATTAATCTGTCGATTATTTTCTTGATTAATCGATTAGTTGTTTCGTCTATAAAATGTCAGAAAATGGTGAAAAAATGATGATCAGTGTTTCCCAAAGCCCAAGATGACACCCTCAAATGTCTTGTTTTGTCCTCAACTCAACTTGATTAATTTTCTGTCGATCGACTAATCGATTAATGGATTAATCATTGCAGCTCTAGTTCGCATGCGCATCCTACCGGAGAGCCATGGGAGCAGCCATTATTGTTTTACCAGTGGCTGGCATCCCTGATTGGCCGGTTATGATGTCAACTATGATGGGGCAGGTCTCTGATTGGCCCGTGCACTTTGTAATTTCTGAAAACGCCCACCTGGGGCTGGAGGCCAGATGGTCCCGCTTGTGTGCTCCAATCGTATTCATATCATATCATATCATATCATATCATATCATATCATATTATATCATATATCCGTTTTGGCCTGAACCTTTGGACTGAAATTCGCTCGGCGGCATGTCTGCACCCGTGGGCTAAGCCCCCAATGTCTTCAGACCCTAGAAATGCCCCTGTACACCCTTGTATCTGTGTGTCTGTTAAGCACACTCATAGTCATTAACTATGTATAAATTATGGCTCTAGATGACATGAAGTGGTGGTCAGAAATCTATCATAAATGCATAAATGCCTCGGGATGTGTCCTATACCAATGTTAAAATCAAACCTACACCGTGAGGTGTAGGTTTAACTTAAATTTAACATTAATTAATTGTTCATAAGACTAGTAGGCTTTGTTTGTCATACCTGACATAGTCTCGCTGGCCAGCCTCCTCTCCCTTCCGCCCGAGGAGTCTGGCGCCGCAGGTCTCCAAAACTGGGATAAATCCTCCCCTGCTCTACTCTGCTCTCCCATTGGAGGCGTCGGTTTCAGACGCTGCCGGATTTGGCTCCGACCATGTCAATCAGAGTGGCTTCCGCTCCCTCCTCCCTGTGTGTTGCTGTAAATAGTCCCCTGCCGCCTCAGGGAAAACAACAACGCTAACTAGCTAGCAAGCTAACGGCAGAAACCTACACGCTAGCTCATTGCTACACGCTGAAAACGGCAAGTTGGATTGTTTGAAACTATTCACATCACAATCCCACTATGGAGACCTGCGGCGCCAGACTCCTCGGACGGAAGGGAGAGGAGGCTGGCCAGCGAGACTACACCTGACATGACTTCCTGCAGTCTTCCTCAGAGACGTCACGTGATGTTACTGTGACGTGTCCTATGGCTGGTTTATGTAGGTTTGGCCAGAGCAATCTAGTAAGAGAGTGATGCCATAATAATAATAATAATAGCTGATAATATACAATTTGATTCTTTAATTGTCTGACCCTTTCAATCAGTGGCGGACTGCATAATCGGGCACGTCGGGCAAATGCCCGGTGGCCTGGCCTGGCCTGGCCTGCAAAAAAAAAAAAAAAAAAAAAAAAAAATTTTTTTGCAGGCCAGGCCAGGCCACTCACTGAACAGCAGGCCAGGCGCCGCCTACTGGTTTACTAGTGGTTTTATTACTTTATTCAGGTTTAAAGTGGGTGCATCTCATTGTAAAATTGGACTTGGCCCAAATTGGGCTTCAAACGGCCCAAATTGGGCTTCAAACGGCCCAAATCGGGCTTCAAACGGCCCAAATCTGGCTTTAAACGACCCAAATTGGGCTTCAAACGGCCCAAATCTGGCTTCAAACGGCCCAAATTGGGCTTCAAACGGCCCAAATTGAGCTTCAAACGGCCCAAATTTTTCCCCGCCGCCCTTCGGACGCCGGCACGCGCGTCGGCCCGTATCGGCCTGGCCTGCTTGGTATCTAATGCCCAGCCTGAATTATGGTCCCAGTCCGCCCCTGCTTTCAATACATCACAAACGGTCCATTTTTGCTGCAACTTGACAGCGCTGCTTAATCCAGAACCTTACTTCCAGGAACTTTTGTGAGGTAAAAAAACTGGTCCATTGGAGTGAATGGAGATATCGCAACTCTTCTATTATATGGCTCTGTGTTTGGCCATCCCACCTGGATTCGTGTAGTTCCTACTCTCAAAAACATTTAGCTTGTCAAACTAAAACTACTTTCAAAAGTGAGTTCAACTACATCCAAACTACATCCGGGGAAATTATCACAATCTGAGTCTGGAATCTCGTATTTTTACACGGAGGTACACCTGAACTGACACTGTGTAAAGTGGTGTGTTTGATTTTTGGATAGGGCAGGCCAATCCTCACTTAGGCAGCCAGAGGATGTGTTTTCATGAGAGGATAGGGAGCAATTGTTGAGGTGGAATCAGGACATTTTACATTTCTAGGGAAATTCTTATGATCACCGACGTATTTGGTAAATAGCAGGTGATTGTCATTAATGACAACCATGATGAACTTGTGGCATATTGTATGAAAACAAAAACACGGCATGAGAATACTATGGATACTGGTATGTAGTTTGTACGTGTACATGTGTGTGTGTGTGTGTGTGTGTGTGTGTGTGTGTGTGTGTGTGTGTGTGTGTGTAGTGTAGGTGTGTGTGTGTGTGTGTGTGTGTGTGTGTGAGAATGAGAGAGAGAGAAAGAAAGAGAGAGACAGGGAGTTCATACACTCGATCTCTGCTGAAGAACCAAACACTTTCTAATAGAAGGAGAACACCCATGATGGCATGTTTAGATAAAAGCAAACACACACACACACACACACACACACACACACACACACACACACACACACACACACACAAACGCACACACGTGCACACACAAACATACACACACACACACACACACACACACACACACACACACACACACACACACACACACACACACACACACACACACACACACATATGTATGGTGTTTAGGTAAAAGTGCAGAGAGGGAGAGAGGCTAGTCTTCAGCTGAGGGAGGCTAAGGCAACACGCCAACGTCACAGACATCACTCGGCGAAGGGTTCAATTCTATTTCTCAAGCTATTCCACTCAACAGGTGCTTTAAACAAGCCTCTCTGGAGATTTGCTAACTGGAGAGACACTCCTCAATGTTTCTTTTTCACCCCCTCCACAATAGTTGGTCCAAGCCTTTGACGTCAGGCAGAATCCTTTTGGTGAATCTGTTGTTAAAAAGTGTCACTTACTTGACATATGAGCAGGCATGGAGCTGGAGCTTTGCTAAAGTCCTGCCACCTTTGGTTCAAGTGAAAAATAATGCCTGCGAGAAGGCCAGCATGTTTATTGTCTTGGAAGAGAGAGAGAAAGAATGTGAATGTAAGAGAGCGAGTTACAGGTTTCACACTGTTTGAATGGGTCCGTTTTTTACACTAAATGACGTTGCACGCATGACAGCGCTCTGTCAGTTCTGCTTTCACACTAAATGCATTTAGATAGATGAGCGGCGACTGCCGTTTCTTAAGCAGGACCAGGCTCAGGAACAAAGTGGTTTCTGATGAAGATCGTAAAGATCCAAACGTTAAATGTGATACAATAAACTGACTGGCTAACTGCCCATGTCTCGGAGGAAGCATGGAGCCAGTTTCGGCTCTCCCCAGATCGGCAGAGGGTGGAGCAGCAACCAGGATACATAAATTTAATTAGCACTAATGGCGGATAAAAATGGGATAAAAAAATCAGGGAAAAAAATAAAATAAATAAAGACTGGCGAGCAAGTCTACGCGGTGAGGACGTTATTCTTGATGCTGATCGACTGTCCTGCACCTGCTACCCATTGGTGACCCATTTATAGGATATTTTAAATTTGGGTGATAACTTGAGGGAATGTTGGAGAAACCCGACTGCTGTATGTATTTGTTTCCCAAAGTGCATTCTGACGCACAGTAGCCATATCTCCAGCTCAAAACAATGGAGAACAATCATTTAAACAATAAAGAGCGTTGACGCTGTGAGTTGTCATCATAATTCAAACCAGTCAAATATAGCTAGACTGCTGATTGCCTTGGTAAATCCTGGTATGGACAGTCAGTTACTTCCCTAAGAATTGGAATCCTGCAATAACTAAATAATACTCTAAAAACTCAAATTCACTTGGTGAAGCAGCTAGCGTAGTAGCTAAGCTAACGTTGGAGACTTTCTACCCAGGCAGAAAAACTAAAGCAGAACACAACTTCTGTTTGTTTGTCTGCCATCTTATTTGGAACTTAGAACAAATCAATATGCTGTCTCATTGCCCACGTTTTAATCAGAAGTTCTCCAGTCCAGACCTCCGGCATTCGTCATTTGAGGAGAAGTTGTACGACGCATTAGCCAAACCTAAATCCTGCCATTTACAGCTAAACCATCTCTGATCTATTTCCCCCCTCAATGATGCTGATGGTTTCACAATGGTGCTATCACACATTCCACCCAAAAACGTATGTGTGCCATATAAAGCAGTTTAGCTAATTTTGTTGAAATCTCTTTAGAAACCTCCCTTCTATGCTATTTTCGTCAAAAAATACAATGCTAGCCTTGGATAGCACATTGCTATGATTTTGGTCTCGACCCTCTCAACTCCTCCCCCCAGGCTTGGTCTCGACTTGGACTCAATTCACCAATGACTCGATCTGGACTTGGACAATCTCATTTTGTGTTGACCAGTTGATCGGAAGCTATTTCTAAATAGGCGGAGCCGCGGAGGCAACATTTCTCAAAGCTGTTGAATGTTTTACCATATGAAATACAGATTTGCTGGTGTCATAGATATATCATAGCACACTGGTTTTGAAATGCTTTATTAGACTACATTAGTGCATCACATTATACTCTGACGCAGGGATACAAAAGCACACGCGCACACGTGTGCACCCGCTCGCCCGCGCGCATGTGCACGCACACACACACACACACACACACACACACACACACACACACACACACACACACACACACACACACCCTTGCTATTGTGCTGTCCACCACAGCCGGTGAGCTGGGGCACCATGGCAACTGTTGTGGCAGAAAACATTAAGGAAGCGTAGGAGGTGGAGGACTGTGTTTGTGTGTGTGTGTGTGTGTGTGTGTGTGTGTGTGTGTGTGTGTGTGTGTGTGTGTGTGTGTGTGTGTGCGCGCGCGCGTTGTCGTGTGTGTGTTAAGGTGGAGGAGATGGAGCTGAAAGCTATTTTGGAGCTATTTTTAAGTGAAAAACTAACCTTTATTAAACAGAAAAGTCATTTTATTCAGTAATACTTAAGACATGGATGCTCTTTCCATACACATGGTCATACCAGATGGGCACGGTGTCGCAGTGGTAGCGCTCTTGCCTGGTACTCTCGCCTCACAGCAAGAAGGTCCTGGGTTCGATTCCCTGCGATGCTGTTGGTACTGGGGGTGTGTCTCCCCCTACCTTCAGTGCCTGGTGCCCAGGTGGGAAAAGGCCTTTCTGTGTGGAGTTTGCATGTGCTCTCCTGGGGTTTCCTCCAGATATGAACCCCCACTAACAACATGCAAGAATAATACCAGTGATAAAGAAGTTAGTCCTAGAGGGCTGTATTGAAAGCTGCCCACTGCTCCTAGTGGTCCTCCAGAGGGTGCTGTATTGAAAGCTTCCCAGTGCTCCTAGTGGTCCTCCGGAGGAAGAGCAGCCTTGATTGGGTGAAAAGGCAGATATATTGGTGCTGGGAGACAGGGACTCGGTCCTGTGAGTGAGCACCGTTCTTCAGATGAGATGTCAAACTGAGGTCCTGACTGTGGTCAATATAAGATCCCATCAGCACTCTACGCAGGAGTAGGGGTGTAACCCCGGTGTCCTGGGGGGTATAACCCCAGTGCCCCCCAGTGCCCTGGGGGGTATAACCTCGGTGCCCTGGGGGGTATAACCCCAGTGCCCTGGGGTTATAACCCCAGTGCCCTGGGGGGTATAACCGCGGTGCCCTGGGGGGTGTAACCCCAGTGCCCTGGGGGGTATAACCGCGGTGCCCTGGGGGGTATAACCCCGGTGCCCTGGGGAGTATAACCGCGGTGCCCTGGGGGGTATAACCGCGGTGTCCTGGGGGGTATAACCTCGGTGCCCTGGGGGGTATAACCGCGGTGCCCAGGCTAAATTCCCACAACGTCCTTCAGTCATGGCCACCTATCATCCCTCAACATAATTAGTGCATTAAACACTGAATATACAACCTGTTAGATGTTCCTGATATTGAGTCACAGCACTTGGGTCACTTATTAGTAATATAATATAATATTATTTACTTGTGTATATAGGTGTATATGCTCATTGCTGTAGATAATTGTGTAATATGTAAATCTGTTACATAAATATGTGTATTTATTACATAGCCTATATGTATATTTGTTACATAAATATGTATATTTGTTACATAGGCCTACATTTATGGATGTATATTGCTGCTAAATATGCTATTCATAGTTTTTTTCTTATTTCTATTCCTATTCTTATTATTTTATTGCTTGCGTGCTGTATTGCTGCTGTAACAAAGGAACTTCCCCTCGGGGATTAATCAAAGTACGGTACCTACCTACCAGCTCAATTTTCTCAAAGCTTAAAAATCCACTTTATCACCATCTCCTCCTTTGTGATTGGTATAAAGGAAATCAATAAGGATTATGGCTTTTTTAACTGGATTCACATCAGTGTACAGGTAATTGCATCTTCTAAACGGCTACCATTTTCGCAGGCCACAGTGTTACGGCTACCATTTTTGCAGGCCACAGTGCTACGGTAGCTAATGGCATCAACACATTTCCATTGGCAGTTTTAGTCGTTTAGTAAGTAACCCTATAATGCATCTCACATTTTGGAAACTCTTGCTCTGTATTTTGTCCGGTTGCTACACACGGCCCTGCACTCAGGTGGCCTGGATGTAGCACGCGGTCTTTCCCCTTGTTAAAAGACCGTGCAGCTTCTCCTGCTTCTCACATTCTGCTCCATTACGGGTGGAAAGCGAGCGCCTGACCCGCCGCCTGTCGGCGCGTAATCAGCGAGTGATCCTAGCGAGCGCCGGGGGAAGGCGAGAGGAAAAGCCAGCCGGCCAAACGAGTCGACGAGACCGTCAGGCCCAAAGATGGATAGACAGGAGGGGGAAAGGGCAGCTGAGGGCAGATCGGCAGACATTCACATGAGCAGAGAGATAAACAGATAGACGAGCAGGGAGACAGACACAGGCAGGGATCACAGCTAAAAACCTGCTTTCTGTCTTTGTGATGACGTCAGTTCAAGTCAGGTGATGAAAACACCCAGAGTCAGACAAATATGTATGCTGACTAACACGTGCACACACACACATGCGCACACACACACACACACACACACACACACACACACACACACACACACACACACACACACACACACACACACACACACACACACACACACACACACACACACTGCACTAGATCCGATGGTGTAAAACCCCACCGGGTCAAGTCAGCCACAGCGGTTAAAACAAGCATTATTTATTGTATTATGTTACTAATTATTTGCAACTACAACTTGAAACCAGGGCGATGGGTAACGCTTTACTTGAAGTGCCATAGTAAATCATTAGAACATCATCATAACATGTAGGATTATGTTTCAAGGATATACCCTACTTCAAACACAACAAAACCAAACTCCCATTGACTGACTGAAATTGTAAAGAGACACAACGGTCAAAATCTATCCACCTTATTTCTAGCTGCCATGATGCCTATGTGTGCTTCTTCCGGTGTAATCCTCCCAGCCTTATTGCTGACAGCTTGACACCCGTCTGTAATGTTTCAAAGCTGCAGGCGAACGGAGCAAATCACTAATCAGGTCCAGCTTGGCAAAAATCTCGTAAATAAATATCCCTTTAAGAGCGCAATGCATCATGTGTAATCGCCTACTGTGGCTAATGTTAGTGGCTAGCTAGCTATGTTACATGGCCGTAAAACGCCACTGAATGACCAAATTTATATAACTTTTAACCATTTCAAGTAACACTGTTTCCATACGGACCCCCAGCGTTGGTTAGTTGTTTATAACGTGACTATATTTATAACGTTTATAACGTACTCCGGTTTCCGGTTTATAATTCGGGTCTGAATACAGCCAGTATAACAAAGGAAATGGCAAGCTGCAACAATCAAGTCACGTTAAACCGGACCTTGTACCCATACTTATTTTACAGTGGGGCATTCAAAAATAAGGTGGATAAGGATTGGAAGATTCTCTGTCTGAACATCAAAATGAAAGATCTTTCTCCAAGGGTGTATTCACAGCTGGCTCGTCTAGACTAGAGCAGTTGTTTTGAGTGTTTACCCCCAAAGATCGGTTCGTTTGGGCATGTCATGTGCGAACAGCAATCACACTGGGATGCGGGACAAAACAAGCAGGTCCAGATCGTCAAGAAAGGGTGGTCTCGGGCCGGTTCCAAATGAACTCTGGTGCGGTTCGTTTGTGGCGAGAACGTGATCCGACCTCGATTCAACCCAACTGCAGGAAGCTTTTTCTTCTTCCTTTGGTTAAGAAACAACACTGTTTTGCATGATTGCAATCGTCAGCAGTTTGGACTGAACCAACTTACCTCACTGGTCTCTGAGGTAAGTTGGTTCAGTCCAAACTGCTGACGATTACACAATGGACATCATTATGCCAAAAAGTCATGGTAGGATCTCATCAGAGCCAGCCTTCTTCTGTGGTAAGATTGTCTGATTGCAGCGTCTTCCTCGAAATGTCTGTATTGTTAAATTATTCATTATTATTTTGTTGTTGACAGGAGTTTATGTGCATAATCCTCTAGTCTCTATGATAGTAGCTTACTGGCAGAAGTTGCGAGGGTTAATTATTTTATGCTTACCAAAATTTCCGGTGCCAAATAATGGGAGATTCTTTTTATTGGGGCAGGTTAGACAAAAACTAAAATAAAAATAAAAACATGATGTCCATGGTGTCCATTGCCACACAATGACTCACAGCATCAATCAGTGCTCTCTCTCTCTCTCTCTCTCTCTCTCTCTCTCTCTCTCTCTCTCTCTCTCTCTCTCTCTCTCTCTCCCCCTCTTTCCCTCTCTTTGTCTCTCGCTCTCTCTCTCAAACACACAACACAAACTCTGGAGCATTTACTTTGCTACTAAGCTGGGTTTGCTGGCCATGTGAGAACAATGCCATACCATGCGCCCTCTGGTGGCACCTACTGGCATTCTAAGAGAGCTGTGGTGCAGTTTTTTAGGAACTACGTCTAAACCTTTTTATTTTGTCACCGCATGCGTAAGCAACCCATGTCTGCAATGGCATGCTTTCCCGCCTTTCTGCTGCAGTGGTCACCATAGACCTTATTCACAGCGCGGCCATCTTGGATTACGTCATCGCACAGGGTGGCAACGCATCTGAGCCTGCGTTACAACCCATGTAAACAATGGAGCGGTAGTCCCAAAACCTGAGTTCTGTTCCACCAATTTCTTTTGATCAAATTGATAAATGGGCAGATGACAACGTCAACATCCCCAAAAGGATTCAAAAGAAGGGCTACAGTAACTGGATTGAAGGGTACATCCACGATATTCAAGGTAAATTAGGGTGCAACGTTACTGTGTACAAAGACTTGCTATCTGTGCAGTGCTTGCTCCGCCGTCATATTAACTTCACTTATCGTGATTTTTGCATGTTAATCATGAATCAATCTAACACGATTCATTTGTAATCTGACAACTTTAGTAGCGCTAACATTGCTGACATCGTCAGTTAGCTTTAAGTAGATATTGGCCACTTGTAGGTGCTATGACGTTTCCATGCTAACATTGTTTTATTAAATCGATGAATGAGCGTTATTCTATCATTAGTAGCCTACTTTTCAGATAGGTTTAACGTTGAAGGATACGTTCATATCAAATTACATAGCCTGGAAGCAATTGCTTCCAGGCTATGTAATTTGATATGAACGTATCCTTCAACGTTACATAGCCTGGAAGCAATTGCTTCCAGGCTATGTAACGTAGGTATACGAAGGTATACGAAGGATACGCAGGCTCAGATGCGTTGCCACCCTGTGCGATGACGTAATCCAAGATGGCCGTGCTGTGAATAAGGTCTATAGCTACTTCCCAAGCATTGTACCGGAGATGATACTCCGACATCTGGTAGTGTGGCCGAGTGGTCTAAGGCGCTGGATTAAGGCTCCAGTCTCTCGGGAGGCGTGGGTTCAAATCCCACCACTGCCATACTGCTTGTGGTTAGCTTTGCTCCTTTATCCTCAATCCTTCTAGCAATACCTACTGTACAACAGTATGGCAGGAAAATGTCAAAACACAGCCCAGTGAGTCTTCTTGCAACATCCAATGAAGGAACTCACTCATCATCAAATCTTAAACATCTATTACAGTAGTAACAGTTTTAATTGAGAACACCAGTTGCCACTCTGGTTCTGTCTCGTAAAACTTGAGCCAGCTGTGGGTGTACTCCCAGTGGCCTAATGGATGAGGTGTCAGAGATTGTAGGTTCAAGTCCCAACTTGGCTAGAAGCAGAGTGGCGCAGCGGAAGCGTGCTGGGCCCATAACCCAGAGGTCGATGGATCGAAACCATCCTCTGCTAAATCCTAGATTTTCCAGGAACTTGTCACCGCATGGGTAATCAACCCATGTCTATATTGGCAGCTTTCTGTCCTCTCTGCCTCTCTGGTCACCATAGCTACTTCCCAAGCATTGTACCGGAGATGGTAGCAATCACCTGGTAGTGTGGCCGAGTGGTCTAAGGCGTTGGATTTAGGCTCCAATTTCTCTGGAGGCGTGGGTTCAAATCCCACCACTGCCATATGGTTTGTAGTTACAGCTCATCTGTGCTCAATCCATCGAGCAATACTTTAAACTGTATGGCAGGAAAATGTCAACACACAGGACAGAGTGTCTTGTTGCAACATCCAATAAAGGGGCTTATCTTAATCTTCACATTTTCAACATGTGTTACAGTATCAACAGTTTTAATTGTGAACGCCAGTTGCCATGCTGATTCTGTCCTGTTACACTTAAGCTGGCTGTTGATGTACACCCAGATGCCTAATGGATGAGACACAATAGATTGTGAGGTCAATTCTCATCTTACCTTCCTAGAAGCAGAGTGGCGCAGCGGAAGCGTGCTGGGCCCATAACCCAGAGGTCGATGGATCGAAACCATCCTCTGCTAAATCCTTGTTTTTCCAAAAAGAAAGCCTCCATCATGTCCGTGACTCCTATGACCATGCCTTCATTCTTCTGTCATCTTATGAGTCAACCCATGACATGGCTTGGACACCACAGCAGCCTATTAAGGGGGAACAGGGGTTAGCATGATGGGTCTACATTGTGACACTGCAGCCAGCTATGGGTGTAGCCCCAGAAGCTAACTGAAAGCAGAGTGGTGCAGCACGATGGATTGAATCAGTCCTCTGCTAAATCTGAACTTTTCCAAACAGAAATACTCCATCATGTCCACAACTCCTACGTCCATGCATTCGTTCTACTGTCATTCCATGAGTAATCAACCCATGTTGATGCTGAGCTGCCATGGACAGCACTGCAGCATGTATTAGCATCAGTTGTAGCTGAGAACGGCCGTTCCCGTGCTGCAGCTACACCATGACACCACAGCCAGGCTTTGTTGTAAACCCAGTGGCCTAATGGATGAAGTGCCAGAGATTGTGGGTTCAAGTCCCAACACAGCTGACAGAAAGCAGAGTGGTGCAGCGGAAGCGTGCTGGGCCCATAACCCAGAGGTCGATGGATCGAAACCATCCTCTGCTAAATTTAAGTTTTTCCAAAAACTTCAAAATTCATGCCTAAATTCTCGTGTCACCGCATGAGTAATCAACCCATGTGTAGATTGGCCTGCCTTCTCGCTCCTGTGCTGCAGTGGACACCACCACTACTTTCCAAGCATCGTAGAAGAGATGGCAGTGAAACACATGGTAATGTGTGCGAGTGGTCTACGGCCCTTGATTTGGGCTCCAGTCTCTCGGGAGGTGTCGGTTCAAATCCCACCACTGCAATATGGCTTGTCATTATTGCTCCTCTGTACACCACAGCAGCATTTGAAGGTGGAACAGCCGTTAGCAGGCACGTGCACAGGGGGGTGCTAGGGGGGGCCGAGCACCTGCACGTTTTCTCCTGATGCCCAGAGTGCCCTTTTTTTTGTATTATTATCTTGTTTTTCAATCAATAAAATGTCCGGACTGTTTACACATGTTGACCTTTCAACCGGAAGTTAAAGGACGGCTTTACCGTGGGGAATATGAATATATATTAAATCTCACGCCCCTAAGGTTTTAGAATCCGTTGAAATTTTTGAAATTGGAGCTTCACTGCCTGACCTATCAGGCATCTCTCACATATTTTAGGGAAGCCGGATGACGCGTTACGCGTCATCCGGCCTCCCTCCCCGTTGCGGAACTCGAGCGCCTATGAACTACAAGTCTTGTGAGCCATGGTCCCGCCTCTAGAGGTCCTCCACGCCCCTTCAGAGCTCTCGACGAAAAGCAAAAGGCAGCCATCTTGTTCACCCGCATAGCATACTGTAGCTGGGTTAGCTTTCCATAGCTCCTTGCCAAGAGACCATATCTCTGGAACGGAAGCACCAAAAGACACGGGACTGGCGGCATTGGAAAGCTCGTCAAATTTTACATCTAGTAGTAGGTGAGTTGAAGTAACGAAATCAACGCTGAGCAATGTACCCATTTTTACCCATTTTTACAGAAAATAGTTACAACATCAGATGCGCGTAACTCCTACGAAAATGCCTTAAAATGCATGAATTTTTTTTTATGAAGACATCTCCCGACATATATACATCGGTTTAAATTTGGTGCAATTTGGTGCAATTTTATTTTCGATTTATTTTCGATTTTTTCTTGTTCTCTTGTTTTCTTGTCGAAGCCTTCTTCTTCTTCTTTGAGTTTTATGGCGGTTGGCAAACATATATGTGCATTACCGCCACCTACTGGAGTTTGATATCAGCCAATTGCCTGAGGGGTGGGCATGGAAACGAAGGCCACGCGAGCCCAGTGCATTGTGGGAAATGTAGTATTTCGGGTCCCCGCACCCGCCCCTCCCCTCCACCACCCCCCCCCCCCCCCCCTCCACACAGAGTGGATTTCTGGTGATATCTCTGGCGGGAAACAACCAATTTCAAAAATTTCAACGGATTCGAAAACCTTAGGGGCGTGAGATTTAATATATATTCATATTCCCCACGGTAAAGCCGGCCTTTAAGTAATCGTCTGGGTCTCTGTGATGTGTGCACTTTTTTCCCCCCAGGATGGCGAAGGCATGACCCGCCTTTCCCTGCTCCTGATTAGCCTGGCGTCAAATGTTGTTGATCCAATCACATTTGCTTGGCTATCCTATATTCCTATCCTGCGTCTCTCCTCGTCTCCTGCGCCAATCAGAGGCAGAGATGGGCGAGTCATGCCTTCGCCATCCTGCCCACTGCCCAATTGCTGAGCTCCGACTGGCTGGCGGATCAACAACAGTGAAACCGCCCCGTGCCGCAGTGTTGTGCCCTTTTTTAACTTTTGAGCCCCTGCCCCTCTAAGGGCCTCTGCACGGCTCTGGCCGTTAGAATGCTGGGTCTGCATTGTGACACTGCCACCAGTCATGCGTGTAGCCTCAGTGACTGACTGAAAGCAGAGTGGCGCAGCGGAAGTGTGCTGGGCCCATAACCCAGAGGTCGATGGATAGAAACCATCCTCTGCTAAATCCTAGATTTTCCAGGAACTTGTCACCGCATGGGTAATCAACCCATGTCTACATTGGCAGCTTTCTGTCCTCTCTGCCTCTCTGGTCACCATAGCTACTTCCCAAGCATTGTACCGGAGACGGTAGCAATCACCTGGTAGTGTGGCCGAGTGGTCTAAGGCGTTGGATTTAGGCTCCAATCTCTCTGGAGGCGTGGGTTCAAATCCCACCACTGCCATATGGTTTGTAGTTATAGCTCATCTGTGCTCAATCCATCGAGCAATACTTTAAACTGTTTGGCAGGAAAATGTCAACACACAGGACAGAGTGTCTTGTTGCAACATCCAATAAAGGGGCTCATCTTAATCTTCACATTTTCAACATGTGTTACAGTATCAACAGTTTTAATTGTGAACGCCAGTTGCCATGCTGATTCTGTCCTGTTACACTTAAGCTGGCTGTTGATGTAGACCCAGATGCCTAATGGATGAGACACAATAGATTGTGAGGTCAATTCTCATCTTACCTTCCTGGAAGCAGAGTGGCGCAGCGGAAGCGTGCTGGGCCCATAACCCAGAGGTCGATGGATCGAAACCATCCTCTGCTAAATCCTACTTTTTCCAAGAAGAAAGCCTCCATCATGTCTTGACTCCTACGTCTATACCTTTTTATTTTGTCACCGCATGCGTAAGCAACCCATGTCTGCAATGGCATGCTTTCCCGCCTTTCTGCTGCAGTGGTCACCATAGCTACTTCCCAAGCATTGTACCGGAGATGATACTCTGACATCTGGTAGTGTGGCCGAGTGGTCTAAGGTGCTGGATTAAGGCTCCAGTCTCTCGGGAGGCGTGGGTTCAAATCCCACCACTGCCATGCTGCTTGTGGTTAGCTTTGCTCCTTTATCCTCAATCCTTCTAGCAATACCTACTGTACAACAGTATGGCAGGAAAATGTCAAAACACAGCCCAGTGAGTCTTCTTGCAACATCCAATGAAGGAACTCACTCATCATCAAATCTTAAACATCTATTACAGTAGTAACAGTTTTAATTGAGAACACCAGTTGCCACTCTGGTTCTGTCTCGTAAAACTTGAGCCAGCTGTGGGTGTACTCCCAGTGGCCTAATGGATGAGGTGTCAGAGATTGTAGGTTCAAGTCCCAACTTGGCTAGAAGCAGAGTGGCGCAGCGGAAGCGTGCTGGGCCCATAACCCAGAGGTCGATGGATCGAAACCATCCTCTGCTAAATCCTTGTTTTTCCAAAAAGAAAGCCTCCATCATGTCCGTGACTCCTATGACCATGCCTTCATTCTTCTGTCATCTTATGAGTCAACCCATGACATGGCTTGGACACCACAGCAGCCTATTAAGGGGGAACAGGGGTTAGCATGATGGGTCTACATTGTGACACTGCAGCCAGCTATGGGTGTAGCCCCAGAAGCTAACTGAAAGCAGAGTGGTGCAGCACGATGGATTGAATCAGTCCTCTGCTAAATCTGAACTTTTCCAAACAGAAATACTCCATCATGTCCACAACTCCTACGTCCATGCATTCGTTCTACTGTCATTCCATGAGTAATCAACCCATGTTGATGCTGAGCTGCCATGGACAGCACTGCAGCATGTATTAGCATCAGTTGTAGCTGAGAACGGCCGTTCCCGTGCTGCAGCTACACCATGACACCACAGCCAGGCTTTGTTGTAAACCCAGTGGCCTAATGGATGAAGTGCCAGAGATTGTGGGTTCAAGTCCCAACACAGCTGACAGAAAGCAGAGTGGCGCAGCGGAAGCGTGCTGGGCCCATAACCCAGAGGTCGATGGATCGAAACCATCCTCTGCTAAATCTAAGTTTTTCCAAAAACTTCAAAATTCATGCCTAAATTCTCGTGTCACCGCATGAGTAATCAACCCATGTGTAGATTGGCCTGCCTTCTCGCTCCTGTGCTGCAGTGGACACCACCACTACTTTCCAAGCATCGTAGAAGAGATGGCAGTGAAACACATGGTAATGTGTGCGAGTGGTCTACGGCCCTTGATTTGGGCTCCAGTCTCTCGGGAGGTGTCGGTTCAAATCCCTCCACTGCAATATGGCTTGTCATTATTGCTCCTCTGTACACCACAGCAGCATTTGAAGGTGGAACGGCCGTTAGCAGGCACGTGCACAGGGGGGTGCTAGGGGTGCCCGAGCACCTGCCCGTTTTCTCCTGATGCCCAGAGTGCCCTTTTTTTGTATTATTATTTTGTTTTTCAATCAATAAAATGTCCGGACTGTTTACACATGTTGACCTTTCAACCGGAAGTTAAGTAATCGTCTGGGTCTCTGTGATGTGTGCAATTTTTTCCCCCCAGGATGGCGAAGGCATGACCCGCCTTTCCCTGCTCCTGATTAGCCTGGCGTCAAATGTTGTTGATCCAATCACATTTGCTTGGCTATCCTATATTCCTATCCTGCGTCTCTCCTCGTCTCCTGCGCCAATCAGAGGCAGAGATGGGCGAGTCATGCCTTCGCCATCCTGCCCACTGCCCAACTGCTGAGCTCCGACTGGCTGGCGGATCAACAACAGTGAAACCGCCGCGTGCCGCAGTGTTGTGCGCTTTTTTAACTTTTGAGCCCCTGCCCCTCTAAGGGCCTCTGCACGGCTCTGGCCGTTAGAATGCTGGGTCTGCATTGTGACACTGCCACCAGTCATGCGTGTAGCCTCAGTGACTGACTGAAAGCAGAGTGGCGCAGCGGAAGCGTGCTGGGCCCATAACCCAGAGGTCGATGGATCGAAACCATCCTCTGCTAAATCCTAGATTTTCCAGGAACTTGTCACCACATGGGTAATCAACCCATGTCTACATTGGCAGCTTTCTGTCCTCTCTGCCTCTCTGGTCACCATAGCTACTTCCCAAGCATTGTACCGGAGACGGTAGCAATCACCTGGTAGTGTGGCCGAGTGGTCTAAGGCGTTGGATTTAGGCTCCAATCTCTCTGGAGGCGTGGGTTCAAATCCCACCACTGCCATATGGTTTGTAGTTACAGCTCATCTGTGCTCAATCCATTGAGCAATACTTTAAACTGTATGGCAGGAAAATGTCAACACACAGGACAGAGTGTCTTGTTGCAACATCCAATAAAGGGGCTTATCTTAATCTTCACATTTTCAACATGTGTTACAGTATCAACAGTTTTAATTGTGAACGCCAGTTGCCATGCTGATTCTGTCCTGTTACACTTAAGCTGGCTGTTGATGTACACCCAGATGCCTAACGGATGAGACACAATAGATTGTGAGGTCAATTCTCATCTTACCTTCCTGTAAGCAGAGTGCCGCAGCGGAAGCCTGCTGGGCCCATAACCCAGAGGTCGATGGATCGAAACCATCCTCTGCTAAATTTAAGTTTTTCCAAAAACTTCAAAATTCATGCCTAAATTCTCGTGTCACCGCATGAGTAATCAACCCATGTGTAGATTGGCCTGCCTTCTCGCTCCTGTGCTGCAGTGGACACCACCACTACTTTCCAAGCATCGTAGAAGAGATGGCAGTGAAACACATGGTAATGTGTGCGAGTGGTCTACGGCCCTTGATTTGGGCTCCAGTCTCTCGGGAGGTGTCGGTTCAAATCCCTCCACTGCAATATGGCTTGTCATTATTGCTCCTCTGTACACCACAGCAGCATTTGAAGGTGGAACGGCCGTTAGCAGGCACGTGCACAGGGGGGTGCTAGGGGTGCCCGAGCACCTGCCCGTTTTCTCCTGATGCCCAGAGTGCCCTTTTTTTTGTATTATTATTTTGTTTTTCAATCAATAAAATGTCCGGACTGTTTACACATGTTGACCTTTCAACCGGAAGTTAAGTAATCGTCTGGGTCTCTGTGACGTGTGCAATTTTTTTCCCCCCAGGATGGCGAAGGCATGACCCGCCTTTCCCTGCTCCTGATTGGCCTGGCGTCAAATGTTGTTGATCCAATCACATTTGCTTGGCTATCCTATCCTGCGTCTCTCCTCGTCTCCTGCGCCAATCAGAGGCAGAGATGGGCGAGTCATGCCTTCGCCATCCTGCCCACTGCCCAACTGCTGAGCTCCGACTGACTGGCGGATCAACAACAGTGAAACCGCCGCGTTCCGCAGTGTTGTGCCCTTTTTTTTACTTTTGAGCCCCTGCCCCTCTAAGGGTCTCTGCACGGCCCTGGCCGTTAGAATGCTGGGTCTGCATTGTGACACTGCCACCAGTCATGCGTGTAGCCTCAGTAGCTGGCTGAAAGCAGAGTGGCGCAGCGGAAGCGTGCTGGGCCCATAACCCAGAGGTCGATGGATCGAAACCATCCTCTGCTAAATCCTAGTTTTTCCAAGAAGAAAGCCTCCATCATGTCATATCTCCTACCATGGTTAATCAAGCCATGTCTTCATTTAGTTAGAGAATTTTAGCAAAATGCTTGGACCATCTGTGAAAAAATTTACTACCAATAGCTTTCTTCACCAATGTGTTCTTATAGGTGTCTAGAATCACCTCTCAATTAATGCAAACCCAAATCCTCGTGGAAAATCCTGGAGAGCCAATCAAAGTTAAGGTGCCCCGAGGGCTTGGGTGAAAAATATGATAAAAATTAAAAGTCTAAAATGAACTTGTGGGGTGTCTAACTAGGAGTTTTCAGGGGTGCTGAATCCATTCCAAACATTATTTTTGAGTAAAAATGTCTCCCTGACCATATGATATTGGTATATTGGTTATTGTTATGTAAAGCACAGTGTATAATCAACGGTATTTTCCACGAGGATTTGGGTTTGCACTAATTGAGAGGTGATTCTAGACACCTATAAGAACACATTGGTGAAGAAAGCTATTGGTAGTAAATTTTTTCAGAGATGGTCCAAGCATTTTGCTAAAATTCTCTAACTAATTGGCAGGTTTCTCACCTCTCTGCTGCAGTGGTCACCATAGCTACTTCCCAAGCATTGTAGCAGAGATAGTAGTCAATGAGCTGGTACTGTGGCCGAGTGGTTGGATTTAGGCTCCAATCTCTCTGGAGGCGTGGGTTCAAATCCCACCGCTGCCATGTTTCTTGTTATAGCTCGTCTGCGCTCAATACTTAAAACTGTGCGGCAGGAAAATGTCAACACACAGGTCAGAGTGTCTTGTTTGCAACATCCAATAAAGGGGCTCATCTTAATCTTCACATTTTCAACATGTATTACAGTATCAACAGTTTTAATTGAGAGGGCCATTTGCCATGCTGATTCTGTCCTGTTACACTTAAGCTGGCTGTGGATGTAGACCCAGATGCCTAATGGATGAGACACAATAGATTGTGAGTTCAATTCCCATCTTGCCTGTTTCAAAGCAGAGTGGCGTGCTGGGCCCATAACCCAGAGGTCGATGGATTGAAACCATCCTCTGCTAAATCCTAGTTTTTCCAAGAAGAAAGCCTCCATCATGTCTTGACTCCTACTGAACTAGGCATCTCACGTGCTACACGCGCTCGATTCCTATCCACCTTATTTTTGAATGCCCCACAGTAAAAAATAATTGTGGGAACAAGGTCCGGTTTAACGTGACTCATTGTTGCAGCTTGCAACAATGAGTCATGCAGGTTTCTTCTGCAGCCTCGGCTGCAGACCCGAATAATAAACCGGAAGCTGGAGTCCGTTATAAAAGTTATAAATATAGTCACGTTATAAACAACTAACCAACGCTGCGGGTCCGTATGGAGACAGTGTTACTCGAAATGGTTAAAAGTTAAATCAATTTGGTCATTCAGTGGCGTTTTACTGCCATGTAAAGTAACTATTACGCTAGCCGTTAGCATTAGCCACAGTAGCCGACTACCCACAATGCATTACGTTATCCCAGCACCCGAATGACACGGCTGTAGAGCAGAATGGCTCTGCTGTGAAATCCTCATAGACGTTTTTTTGTCAAGTTAAAACAGTGTAAAAATAACACCGGAAGCGGAAGAAGCACCCATCAGGCATCATGGCAGCTAGAAATAAGGTGGATAGGCTCGCCCGCTATACGCGGCCTCGCCCGCCCTGCAGCTCGCCGAGCTGGCCTTGCACCTCGCATAATGCAGCTCGCTCGGTCATAAGATGATTTTGCTCTTATGGCATCATCACTGACACCATCAGTGGGACAACAATGAAAGTGAAAGTGAAACTAACAGAACAGACAGAGATTGCCCACTTGTCCCTTTTATAGATAGTTGATACTGTAGTGACTTGGGAGCAGAGATGCTCAAAAGTCATTTTTTGCAAGTCCAAGTCAAGTCACAAGTCTTTGGTCACAAGTCCAAGTCAAGTCTCAAGTCTTTGAGGGGAAAGTCCAAGTCAAGTCTCAAGTCCCTATGGAGTGAGCGTTCTATCGTCTGCTGCATGCCATCCGGTCTGCTTAGAACACTGCATAGCTCAAACTAAGGAATTCAAAGCATGTACTGTATTATCCTCACTCCTTATCTATTAGAATACAGTAGCAGCAAAGAGATGACATTAGTAGACATTTCCTTAATGTTAATGCACCAAAAAATAAATAAAAATAAAGAAAGAAACATAAGGATTGTTCACAAGTCCCAAACCTTCAAGTCCAAGTCAAGTCTCAAGTCTTTGAGGACGAGTCTCAAGCAGTGTTGGGCAGTAGCTTGCTACAAGTAGTGAAGCTACATAGCTTAACTACATTTCTCAGTAGCTTGGTGGTAGCTTCACTACTTTTGAACCAAGTAGCTTTTTCAGTAGCTAAGCTATTTATAGACCCAATTAGCTTGTAGCTTCCCGCAAAAGCTACAAGCTACTCGCCAGAGAAAATCCATGAGCAAAGCACGCAGTGGAGATTTCTGCTGCGGTTTGGATTAAACAGGAGGAGACATTGCATATGTCAAGTGTGCCTGTGTAGCCAATAAAGCACTTCCAGTTCCATTATGACGGACAACAAGACAGTGTTGTTGTTTCATCCTTGCTTTTTAGCATCCTTGCCTCTCTTGCAGCAAGACCCGGCACTACTCTGCCTCTGACTGGGTTGGGTTTAGGCAATGAAGACTGACGATTGGTTAAGGGTAGGGCAAAATATGTCATGTGCTGGCGAAGTCACATCAGCAACGAACTTTGAAAGATGGCAGAGCCAGAGGGAGCCACTGGCAGTGATGAAGAAGACTTTCAGGTTTTATTGTCTGTTTTTGAATATTGTGCCAGTGAGAGTTTCAGTGTGTTTTATACCGGTAATATAATAAACAATCAAAATGATATTTTCTTTTACCTGCCTATTTGTTTGGTTGAAAGTTGTTCTACATGAAGTTAATTCAATGTGAGAAAAAAGTAGCTTTGATGTACTGTAGCAAGCTGCTTTTGCCATGTTGCTCGTAGCTTAGCTTGCTACATTTCTCTGGGGATAGCTTCAATGTAGTTTAGCTATATTTAATTGAGAGTAACTGATAGCTTAGCTTACTACATTTTCCAAGTAGCTTGCCCATCACTGGTCTCAAGTCAAGTCTCAAGTCACTGTGTGGGTGACTTAAGTGCGACTCAAGTCCAAGTCTCAAGTCCAAGTCCCCATCTCTGCTTGGGAGTCCATGTGACTTTTGTTTACAAGCCCTGGTTCACTTGTAACTGGACAGTGTGAATGTACCAAATACAAAAATGCAACAAAGTAAACTCTCTAACCCTAACCCTGGCTCGGACCAAAGAAAACAGAATGTAGGCGTGGCCGCAGCATTTCCACTGCACAGTCACTAGCCTGCTATGTTTCAGCAGGGTTCAATGGAGATGGTACAGTATGAAGATGAAAGCCATATAGCCACGGACCAGCACCAGTATCCATCTTCACCTCCATCCCTGCATGCCCCTTTCTCTCCTCTATAGTCTATAGAGCTGAACAGTCACATGACATTTCTTGCCCCGGAAGAGAGTTCCCCATTCATTTCTCCATAGACATTTCGAGAAATCCTTATATAATGAGTTTTAAGGCTGGAACCAAGCTAACCTGTGACTGAACCCTGAATCGTGAGTGACCATAAAACATTTAAGTTGGAGCAAAAACAAAAAATAACAATGAGGGAAAAAAATCAAATAGGTCACGGGTTATCTCACACATGGGCAAAATACGGCCCGCGAGCCGCATACGGTCTCTTTCTCTCCTCTCAGTCTATTGGCCCTCAGGACAGAGTATACCTGCCTCTTTCTCTCCTCTCAGTCTATTGGCTCTCAGGACAGAGTATACCTGTCTCTTTCTCTCCTCTCAGTCCCTCAGGACAGAGTATACCTGTCTCTTTCTCTCCTCTCAGTCCCTCAGGACAGAGTATACCTGCCTCTTTCTCTCCTCTCAGTCTATTGGCCCTCAGGACAGAGTATACCTGCCTCTTTCTCTCCTCTCAGTCTATTGGCTCTCAGGACAGAGTATACCTGTCTCTTTCTCTCCTCTCAGTCCCTCAGGACAGAGTATACCTGTCTCTTTCTCTCCTCTCAGTCCCTCAGGACAGAGTATACCTGTCTCTTTCTCTCCTCTCAGTCTATTGGCCCTCAGGACAGAGTATACCTGCCTCTTTCTCTCCTCTCAGTCTATTGGCCCTCAGGACAGAGTATACCTGTCTCTTTCTCTCCTCTCAGTCTATTGGCTCTCAGGACAGAGTATACATGTCTCTTTCTCTCCTCTCAGTCTATTGGCTCTCAGGACAGAGTATACCTGCCTCTTTCTCTCCTCTCAGTCTATTGGCTCTCAGGACAGAGTATACATGTCTCTTTCTCTCCTCTCAGTCTATTGGCTCTCAGGACAGAGTATACATGTCTCTTTCTCTCCTCTCAGTCTATTGGCTCTCAGGACAGAGTATACCTGCCTCTTTCTCTCCTCTCAGTCTATTGGCTCTCAGGACAGAGTATACCTGCCTCTTTCTCTCCTCTCAGTCTATTGGCTCTCAGGACAGAGTATACATGTCTCTTTCTCTCCTCTCAGTCTATTGGCTCTCAGGACAGAGTATACATGTCTCTTTCTCTCCTCTCAGTCTATTGGCTCTCAGGACAGAGTATACATGTCTCTTTCTCTCCTCTCAGTCTATTGGCTCTCAGGACAGAGTATACCTGCCTCTTTCTCTCCTCTCAGTCTATTGGCTCTCAGGACAGAGTATACCTGCCTCTTTCTCTCCTCTCAGTCTATTGGCCCTCAGGACAGAGTATACCTGTCTCTTTCTCTCCTCTCAGTCTATTGGCCCTCAGGACAGAGTATACCTGCCTCTTTCTCTCCTCTCAGTCTATTGGCTCTCAGGACAGAGTATACCTGTCTCTTTCTCTCCTCTCAGTCCCTCAGGACAGAGTATACCTGTCTCTTTCTCTCCTCTCAGTCCCTCAGGACAGAGTATACCTGTCTCTTTCTCTCCTCTCAGTCTATTGGCCCTCAGGACAGAGTATACCTGCCTCTTTCTCTCCTCTCAGTCTATTGGCCCTCAGGACAGAGTATACCTGTCTCTTTCTCTCCTCTCAGTCTATTGGCTCTCAGGACAGAGTATACATGTCTCTTTCTCTCCTCTCAGTCTATTGGCTCTCAGGACAGAGTATACCTGTCTCTTTCTCTACTCTCAGTCTATTGGCCCTCAGGACAGAGTATACCTGTCTCTTTCTCTCCTCTCAGTCTATTGGCCCTCAGGACAGAGTATACCTGCCTCTTTCTCTCCTCTCAGTCTATTGGCTCTCAGGCCAGAGTATACCTGTCTCTTTCTCTCCTCTCAGTCCCTCAGGACAGAGTATACCTGTCTCTTTCTCTCCTCTCAGTCCCTCAGGACAGAGTATACCTGTCTCTTTCTCTCCTCTCAGTCTATTGGCCCTCAGGACAGAGTATACCTGCCTCTTTCTCTCCTCTCAGTCTATTGGCCCTCAGGACAGAGTATACCTGTCTCTTTCTCTCCTCTCAGTCTATTGGCTCTCAGGACAGAGTATACATGTCTCTTTCTCTCCTCTCAGTCTATTGGCTCTCAGGACAGAGTATACCTGTCTCTTTCTCTACTCTCAGTCTATTGGCCCTCAGGACAGAGTATACCTGTCTCTTTCTCTCCTCTCAGTCTATTGGCCCTCAGGACAGAGTATACCTGCCTCTTTCTCTCCTCTCAGTCTATTGGCCCTCAGGACAGAGTATACATGCCTCTTTCTCTCCTCTCAGTCTATTGGCCATCAGGACAGAGTATACCTGCCTCTTTCTCTCCTCTCAGTCTATTGGCCATCAGGACAGAGTATACCTGTCTCTTTCTCTCCTCTCAGTCTATTGGCCATCAGGACAGAGTATACCTGTCTCTTTCTCTCCTCTCAGTCCCTCAGGACAGACAGAGTATACCTGCCTCTTTCTCTCCTCTCAGTCTATTGGCCCTCAGGACAGAGTATACCTGCCTCTTTCTTTACTCTCAGTCTATTGGCCATCAGGACAGAGTATACCTGTCTCTTTCTCTCCTCTCAGTCTATTGGCCCTCAGGACAGAGTATACATTACCTGCCTCTTTCTCTCCTCTCAGTCTATTGGCTCTCAGGACAGAGTATACCTGTCTCTTTCTCTCCTCTCAGTCCCTCAGGACAGAGTACACCTGCCTCTTTCTTTACTCTCAGTCTATTGGCCCTCAGGACAGAGTATACCTGCCTCTTTCTCTCCTCTCAGTCTATTGGCTCTCAGGACAGAGTATACCTGTCTCTTTCTCTCCTCTCAGTCTATTGGCCCTCAGGACAGAGTATACCTGTCTCTTTCTCTCCTCTCAGTCCCTCAGGACAGAGTATACCTGCCTCTGTCTCTCCTCTCAGTCTATTGGCCCTCAGGACAGAGTATACCTGCCTCTTTCTCTCCTCTCAGTCTATTGGCCCTCAGGACAGAGTATACATGTCTCTTTCTCTCCTCTCAGTCCCTCAGGACAGAGTATACCTGCCTCTTTCTCTCCTCTCAGTCTATTGGCCCTCAGGACAGAGTATACCTGTCTCTTTCTCTCCTCTCAGTATATTATCAGGACCCCTCAGGACAGAGTATACCTGTCTCTTTCTCTCCTCTCAGTCCCTCAGGACAGAGTATACCTGTCTCTTTCTCTCCTCTCAGTCCCTCAGGACAGAGTATACCTGTCTCTTTCTCTCCTCTCAGTCTACTGGCCCTCAGGACAGAGTATACCTGCCTCTTTCTCTCCTCAGTCTATTGGCCCTCAGGACAGAGTATACCTGCCTCTTTCTCTCCTCTCAGTCTATTGGCCCTCGGGACAGAGTATACCTGCCTCTTTCTCTCCTCTCAGTCTATTGGCCCTCAGGACAGAGTATACCTGCTTCTTTCTCTCCTCTCAGTCCCTCAGGACAGAGTATACCTGTCTCTTTCTCTCCTCTCAGTCTATTGGCCCTCAGGACAGAGTATACCTGTCTCTTTCTCTCCTCTCAGTCTATTGGCCCTCAGGACAGAGTATACCTGCTTCTTTCTCTCCTCTCAGTCCCTCAGGACAGACAGAGTATACCTGTCTCTTTCTCTCCTCTCAGTCTATTGGCCCTCAGGACAGAGTATACCTGTCTCTTTCTCATCTCTCAGTCTATTGGCCCTCAGGACAGAGTATACCTGCCTCTTTCTCTCCTCTCAGTCTATTGGCCCTCAGGACAGAGTATACCTGCTTCTTTCTCTCCTCTCAGTCCCTCAGGACAGAGTATACCTGCTTCTTTCTCTCCTCTCAGTCCCTCAGGACAGAGTATACCTGCTTCTTTCTCTCCTCTCAGTCCCTCAGGACAGACAGAGTATACCTGTCTCTTTCTCTCCTCTCAGTCTATTATCAGGACAGAGTATACCTGCTTCTTTCTCTCCTCTCAGTCCCTCAGGACAGACAGAGTATACCTGTCTCTTTCTCTCCTCTCATTGGCCCTCAGGACAGAGTATACCTGTCTCTTTCTCTCCTCTCAGTATATTATCAGGACCCCTCAGGACAGAGTATACCTGACTCTTTCTCTCCTCTCAGTATATTATCAGGACAGAGTATAGACCAAATCACCATGACGTCACCATGTAAACAACATTTACTTCCGGGTACCACTTCGGGAAGGCGCCAGGTTTAAATTTGCGTGTTGTCAAATAAATGCTGTCAAACTCTTGTTGTTTTCGGCCGACTACCGTACTTTCAATTTAAATGTTCAAACTGTTGGTAAACATGCTTGTCCGACATATCTAGCCTTTCTTCTGTGTTTGTTTTATGTAGTGTTAGCTAGCTAATAACGTTTGTTTACAACTGTCAAACTCGCTGTTTTTTTGCAGACTCGTTAACGTTTACGTTACAGACAGAGGCTACTGACGCCGCTCGGATACAGCTCGGAACCCGGATGTTGTAGCTGCGCCGCCGAATCCAGAGTTCTCTTTGCTCATGTTTGCCCTTTGCAGAGGGAATTTAGAATAATTCAAATCTTGTCCCGCTCTTTATGGTCACTGGACACCCAACAACACAACACGAACAAACCATTTTTGTCTTCTTTGTCTGTTTTTGTCTTCAACACGTCAGTTTGTGTGGAGGTAACCGGAACCAGGGGTAACCGGAAGTAAATGTAAACATCCCCGCTGATTTGGTCTATACCTGACTCTTCCTCTCCTCTCAGTATATTATCAAGACCCCTCAGGACAGAGTATGGAGATTTAGGACGAGTGGCTTTACTTGGCCTGTTGATAGAAGCCTCCAGATTGAATCCAGACCTGCGCTGTCGTCACTTGTGTGTATGTCTGTGCACATGTGTGTGTGTGTGTGTGTGTGTGTGTGTATGTTGTGTGCGCGCGCATGCGTGTGTGTGTGCGTGTGTGTGTGTGTGTGTGTGTGTTTGGGGGCGGGGGGTGTTGAGTGATTGGTTCCTCTGAAAAAACGCCAAGATCCTTTCCGCTGAACAAGAGTCGTCCGAGACCCTCGACAAGACTATTTGTTAATAAACGTGTGTGTCTGTGTGTGTGTGTGTATGTGTGTGTGTGTGTGTGTGTGTGTGTGTGTGTGTGCGTCTTCTCTTTTTCCCCTCTCTAGAGAAGGGGTGATCCCACATTTGCTGAGGAGGACTCGCTCTGCCTCTCTCCATCTCCCTCTTTCTATCTCTATCTCTCTCTCTCTCGCTCTCTCTCTCACACAGACACACACACACACACAGACACGAGCACGCATGCATGCGCATGCACGCACACACGCACGCACGCACGCACGCACGCACGCACGCACGCACGCACACACACACACACACACACACACACACACACACACACACACACACACACACACACATTCCCCAGTTGTGAGGTCATCCCCCAGAGCTGCTTTGTGCGGCTCCTGCTGTAAATTCGTTTATGTGTGCCCAGTTTTTACCATTCCCCCTCCCTATCCCCTTTCTCCCGCCCCCCTACACCCATTCTTAGGCCTGTCTTGTGAAACTGAGGTCAAAGTTCATCGTCTGAAAGAACAAGAGATACAACTGGGAGAGAGATTAAACTAATACAAAAACAAGCCTATAAAATGTGGGGCTGCAGTGAACAAATCTTTTTTGCTTTGTAGTTTTGATCTTTCCTTGGTTTTTTATCTGCATGGCAAATGTGTCTCTATTTTGCACCAGTTTCGCTATGAGCTATGTTGAATTTGTTCAGCTGTGTAAACACATCAGGCGTGGGGTTACATATTTACACTAATCTCATGATACAAAATTCATTTGTTTCTTTTAAATAACAGTGATCCAATTCCAGATACTAATTTAAATGTTTTTGATTACTCTGAAACTGGTTTGATCGGAGCCATTTATTTAATCTGGATATAGATACAGTCGGTCTGCATGGGATGGGCGAACACGCACACAACGTTACTTCCGTTTTAGGGCCGTGGGGAAATTTCCCCCACGCTGACCCATTGATGTCAGTGCGCTGACGAGACACCGCCGGAATCTATTATAGAAACATCCTTACTTGAAATAAAGATTAGTTGTGCATTAAAAGCAAGACAAAACCAGAATTGGAGTCTGTAAATTGGAATAAACTATATGAGATAACTATTTATTCTCTAGTCTCATGTGGGTAAAGTAAGTTAAAAATACCTTCAAGTAAATCATATACATTACTCAATTGGAGAGATGCAACCAAGGGGGTAACTGCGTTCATGAAAAAGAGCCAATGCGCAAGTAACTTAAACCTGCATTATTTCTAAAAAGAAATCCAATTGTATGGAAGTCAATGAGGAAATTACCCTACTTCTCACTTGATGTACAGTATGACCTCAGTAAACACTCTCTTCGTGAGTTTATGGTCTCAATAGTTTCACGTCTTCTTCAATACAGCATGATGTTCATTTTGTCAATGATGGTCCCATTTAGAGTAAAATAGACGATAAAGCAGACTACAGTATGCCTTGGGTGCGTGATTGACAGGTCGCCTGTCCAGTGATCGCGCAGCTCGCCAATCACGGACCAATAGCAGGTCACGCTGCGGCTCTTCTCGTCCAAATTTACATCACTTCTGGCTCCAAACCAAGATGGTGATGGTGAAAATGCCAACCTCGAGGCTTAAAAAGTCCACAAACCAATGGATGGGTCCACTCGGAGGGAGACGAGGGCGTGTGATGCAACCATGGATGCAACCATGGACTGTAAGAATGTGGAAGTAGCCTACCTGGCTTTTGGACGCCCGTGTTGAAGCCAAGTGTGGCCTGTCGCCATCTTGGGGTCCTTGTGCGAGATGATACGAGACGGGGGGTTTCCCAGAGCTGTCTGTTAAACCAACATTGGTTCCAAAAGGAATTTAATCATAACGTTAATCAAAATATCACGGAAACTTTAGCTAATCAACACAGAGCTGCATAGATCAGTTCATCGGATAATTTCCCCCGTATGACGATCGTACGTTGCCCAGCTCGAGCAGCTCAGAGTCTGGCTGCTAGGAGCTGAGATGACGGACTGGTCGCGGCCGGTTCCTCTCAATCTCCGACAACGGGTAGATTCCCTGGTTACCAACACGAGGGTCGTGGGTTCGCGCCCTATGTTACCTCTGGCTTGGTCGGGCGTCCATACAGGCATGGCTGTGTTTGCGGGTGGGAAGCCGGATTAAGGGTATGTGTCCTGGTTTGCTGCACTAGCGCCTCCTCTGGTCAGGTGAAAAGAAGCGGCTGGCAACTGCGCATGTGTCGGAGGAAGCATGGTGCTAGTCTACGGCTCTACCCAGATCGGCAGAGCGGGTGGAGCAGCGACCGGGGCAGCAGGTGGACATTGGCCATGTACAATTGGGGAGAAAATGGGGGGAAATCTAAAGGGGGAAAAAATCAACAAAAATCAGATTTCCATACATTTGATAAACTGAACTCATAGTGGGAATCTACATGGTTATTAGAACTTAAAGTGCTATCCACCTTATTTCTAGCTGCCATGATGCCTTATGTGAAATATGGGTGCTTCTTCCGGTGTCACCCTCCCAGGCCCCTCCCACCGTTACGTTGTTGACATGGACACAACATAGCCCGTCTGTAAACCATGTTTCAAAGCTGCAGGCAGGCGAACCGCGAATGGAGCAAATCACATCCAGCTTAGCCAAAAATCTCGCCGATAAATATCCCAAGTTGTTCAAAGAGCAACCGAAATAGCGCATGTGATAAATAACATTACATTCCCTCAAATAAGTCGTCAAACGAGTGTTGTGACAAGCAACTTTTTTTTCCAGCGTCGGAGTTTTGAGGAAATGCACCTGCAACAATCAGTCACGTTCTAGACCGGACCTTGTTGCACCCATAATGATTTTACAGTGGGGCATTTAAAAATAAGGTGGATAGAACTTAAAGTGCCATATTTACAGAGCTAGAGCATTGACTGTATATAAATACTCCTACTATACTAATACTATGCAAAGCTAGAACCGTAAAAAGATCAGAAGGGGCGGGGACCTCACACAGGTTCCAACCCAACGGCGCTACTGCGCAGAATCCAGTTCACTAAATTTGGGGTATTTTGGCCTCACAAGAGCATACTGGGAGGAGGTGGAGACCGGTCATCCATATTTAATATATGTCAGTGGTTTAATCCTGTTACAAAGTCGGGCATTTTAAAATAGGGCGAACGGGCCTCAAGTGGCCATTTGAGGAACTACAGCTTTCAGTATCACTTCCGCGGTTTCCTCTGCCAAAGCTCGAGCTACAAACCCACTGCATGCAACACATGCAAATCTTTCGATGTCAGCCTTGTGACATCTATTTTTGCAAGTGTTTATGAAACAGTTGGAAGCCCTCGTGGGATTTTTCTCTGTCATTTACTGCATCGCCTTAAAGCATTTGAACAGAATACTTTCCACTCCATGATTTCACAACTCAGGCATTTTGCCTTTGGAAGGAGGGTGCAGCACCTCCTCCTGACTGAGTGATGTAAACATTAGCCTCCACCATATAGTGCTGGAATGATGGGCTGGCTCATGGGCTTAGTGTAAAGTCATATTCAAGATAAGATATATTCAAACGACACACGTTTGTACAAGTAGATTTTGGCAGTGTGGGATATATATATATTTATATATATATATATATATATATATATATATATATATATATATATATATATATATATATATATATATATATATATCCCACATATATATATGTAAGGGATAATGTATGCCGGTGATTACTGGCAGAATAATGACCGACAGGTGAATGTTTGAGCCCGACGCGCAGCGGAGGGCTTAATCATTCACCTGAAGGTCATTATTTCCAGTAATCACCGGCTCACTATACATTATCCCGCTTAGAACATGGCCTACAACTAAATTATTTCAGTAATCTGACAAAAATAATTATTCAAATAGATTTTTTAATAGCGTTTTCAACGACAAAGCGGTTTCATTCGTAATTGGCACACAAGACACTACAGCTGCAACTGGTTGGCCTAATTAGTAGTGTCTGCAGACAAAATGCTCTTATCAACTGATTAATCCAGGTGTGGCAGAGCATCGGTCGGTTGTCGAGAAATAATGACCGGTGAATCTTGTTGATTGACCAATCAGAATCGAGTATTCAAGAGAGCCGTGTTCTAAATATATATATATCCCCGTTTTCTCCCCATTTGAACTCCCCCTGCTGTGCCGGTCGTTGCTCCACCCTCTCTGCCGATCTGGGGGAGAGTTGTAGATTAGCACATGCTTCCTCTGGTAGTGTAAAGCAGGGGTGTCAGACTCATATTAGGTAGAGGGCCGGATTTGTTCAACTGAGACCTCATGGGGGCCGGATATTTTTTTTACTAAAATCAATTCGACTCATTTACCCATTTACTTCACAAAAGAAATACTGCTCTTTCCATTTCTCTTGAAACTGCCTGCATTCCGTGTCAACCTTTCTCTTTTTCGACAGCATCTTGTTGATTCCTTTGTTTTTTGGTAGGTAGCCGAATGCGCGATTCAATTCCAGCGTGGCATCATGGCGGCTTTGTTTACACCTAGCCACCATGATGTGACATACTTCCTTGTAGTGCAGGTTAATTAACTTATGAATGAACTCTTAGCTTGCTTATTAGCCACACGTAGTTCATGATAATGGGGTGCGAATTTAATAATAATAATAATAATAATAAAAAATAATAATAATAATAAATATAGCCGCAAGCGGCGATGGGCGGGGTTCAAGCCTTGCGCAGATGACAAAGCTTCTGATTCTGACTAGGACATCCTCCTTGATATATCTGACAAGTTTCGCGATCATTGGACAAACAGGTGTGGAGTTACAGCCTTTTTTATGTTAAGCCACGCCCATTTCTGGCGTTTATGGCGCCCCCTTTTGGTCGAATTCCATAAAATTTGACACACATGGTCTAGGATGGTCTCCGAAGACCTCCTGCAAGTTTCGTGAAGATTCCTTAATCGGTCATGAAGTTATGACAATTTAGCTGTGAGGCCACGCCCTCTCACAACTTTAACGATCAATATCTCCGAAACTAAAGTAGATTTCAAAAATCCAAAAATCAGGATTGTAGAGCTTGCTCCATAGATGCTTCCTGGCGATGTTGGTGCAAATCGGTCCAACGGTCTAGGAGGAGATGCAAAAAATGTGTTTTCCAAACTTTTCCAAATATCTCAAAAACTTTCCAGGCGGACCTTGAGGAAACTGGGGGGTACTTTGAAGAGCAGGTTCACCTGAACATCTGGAAAAAAAAAGTTTGAAAATCGGACCAACGGCATGGAAGTTATGGCCTTTCAAAGTTTGAAATTTGAACCCCTAATTATAGCGCCCCCATCAGGCCGATTCACAAAATATTTCTGGAGCATCTAGGAACCAACCATATCTGTCAGTGGGCCAAATCTCATGTCTCTGCAGTATACCAACTCACGGGAATTTGCAATGAGGCAGAGAGGAAAATAAAAAATAAACCATAATATAGCCGCAAGCGGCGATGGGCGGGGTTCAAGCCTTGCGCAGATGACAAAGCTTCTGATTCTGACTAGGACATCCTCCTTGATATATCTGACAAGTTTCGCGATCATTGGACAAACAGGTGTGGAGTTACAGCCTTTTTTATGTTAAGCCACGCCCATTTCTGGCGTTTATGGCGCCCCCTTTTGGTGGAATTGCACCAAATTTGACACGCATGGTCTAGGATGGTCTCCGAAGACCTCCTGAAAGTTTCGTGACGATTCCTTAATCGGTCATGAAGTTATGACAATTTAGCTGTGAGGCCACGCCCTCTCACAACTTTAACGATCAATATCTCCGAAACTAAAGTAGATTTCAAAAATCCACCAATCACGATTGTGGAGCTTGCTCAATAGATGCTTCCTGTCGATTCTAGTGCAAATCGGTCCAACGGTCTAGGAGGAGATGCAAAAAATGTGTTTTCCAAACTTTTCCAAATATCTCAAAAACTTTCCAGGCGGACCTTGAGGAAACTGGGGGGTACTTTGAAGAGCAGGTTCACCTGAACATCTGGAAAAAAAAAGTTTGAAAATCGGACCAACGGCGTGGAAGTTATGGCCTTTCAAAGTTTGAAATTTGAACCCCTAATTATAGCGCCCCCATTAGGCCGATTCACAAAATATTTCTGGAGCATCTAGGAACCAACCATATCTGTCAGTGGGCCAAATCTCATGTCTCTGCAGTATACCAACTCACGGGAATTTGCAATGAGGCAGAGAGGAAAATAAAAAATAAACCATAATATAGCCGCAAGCGGCGATGGGCGGGGTTCAAGCCTTGCGCAGATGACAAAGCTTCTGATTCTGACTAGGACATCCTCCTTGATATATCTGACAAGTTTCGCGATCATTGGACAAACAGGTCTGGAGTTACAGCCTTTTTTATGTTAAGCCACGCCCATTTCTGGCGTTTATGGCGCCCCCTTTTGGTCAAATTGCACAAAATTTGACACACATGGTCTAGGATGGTCTCCGAAGACCTCCTGCAAGTTTCGTGAAGATTCCTTAATCGGTCATGAAGTGATGACAATTTAGCTGATAGGCCACGCCCTCTCACAACTTTAACGATCAATATCTCCGAAACGAAAGGAGATTTCAAAGGTTTCAAAAAGCCAGTTTGTAGAGCTTGCTCCATAGATGCTTCCTGGCGATGGTGGTGCAAATCGGTCCAACGGTCTAGGAGGAGATGCAAAAAATGTGTTTTCCAAACTTTTCCAAATATCTCAAAAACTTTCCAGGCGGACATTGAGGGTCCTTATGGCAAATTTGTAGAGCAGGTCCACCTGAACATCTGGAAAAAAAAAGTTTGAAAATCGGACCAACGGCGTGGAAGTTATGGCCTTTAACGTAAAACCGTTGATTATAGCGCCACCTTCAGGCCGATTCGAAAAATCTTTTTTGAGCACCTACCTGCCAACAATATCTGTCATTGGGCCAAATGTCAGGTCTCTACCATTTACCAACTCACGGGAATTTGCGTTGGGGCAGATGAAAAATAATAATAATATATTCGGATTTACAATAACAATAGGGTTTCAGCCCCTTCAGGGCTTGAACCCCTAATAAATGGGAAACGGAAGGTGCGATGGTGATCCCGGGCCTCGTACCGCTACTTTTTCACCCCGAGTCCAACGCCGCCATCCCTGAGTCTCTACGAGTTACGGTTGCGGAGATACGTTGCTGTAGCGCCCCCCATAGGCAAACAATAGCGCCCCCTACAGGCCAAATGACACTTTCTTTTCTGAAATCAGCTCAGAAGTGTCAAGTGTCATACAAGAAGGAAGGCTGGCCATAATGGCAATGAATCAGCACTTCCTGCCGCCCTTCAAAATCAAACAATTTAGAAGGTACAGGTACTGAATGCTGCTATAGCGCCCCCTTTTGGTGGAATTGCACCAAATTTGACACGCATGGTCTGGGATGGTCTCCGAAGACCTCTTGCAAGTTTCGTGAAGATTCCTTAATCGGTCATGAAGTTATGACAATTTAGCTGTGAGGCCACGCCCCTCTCAACTTTAACGATCAATATCTCCGAAACTAAAGTAGCTTTCAAAAATCCACCAATCACGATTGTAGAGCTTGCTCCATAGATGCTTCCTGTCGATTCTAGTGGAAATCGGTCCAACGGTCTAGGAGGAGATGCAAAAAATGTGTTTTCCAAACTTTTTCAAATATCTCAAAAACTTTCCAGGCGGACATTGAGGGTCCTTATAGCAAATTTGTAGAGCAGGTCCACCTGAACATCTGGAAAAAAAAAGTTTGAAAATCGGACCAACGGCGTGGAAGTTATGGCCTTTAACGTAAAACTGTCGATTATAGCGCCACCTTCAGGCTGATTCGAAAAATCTTTTTTGAGCACCTACCAGCCAACAATATCTGTCATTGGGCCAAATGTCAGGTCTCTGCCATTTACCAACTCACGGGAATTTGCGTTGGGGCAGATGAAAAATAATAATAATATATTCGGATTTACAATAACAATAGGGTTTCAGCCCCTTCAGGGCTTGAACCCCTAATAAATGGGAAACGGAAGGTGCGATGGTGATCCCGGGCCTCGTACCGCTACTTTTTCACCCCGAGTCCAACGCCGCCATCCCTGAGTCTCTACGAGTTACGGTTGCGGAGATACGTTGCTGTAGCGCCCCCCATAGGCAAACAATAGCGCCCCCTACAGGCCAAATGACACTTTCTTTTCTGAAATCAGCTCAGAAGTGTCAAGTGTCATACAAGAAGGAAGGCTGGCCATAATGGCAATGAATCAGCACTTCCTGCCGCCCTTCAAAATCAAACAATTTAGAAGGTACAGGTACTGAATGCTGCTATAGCGCCCCCTTTTGGTGGAATTGCACCAAATTTGACACGCATGGTCTGGGATGGTCTCCGAAGACCTCTTGCAAGTTTCGTGAAGATTCCTTAATCGGTCATGAAGTTATGACAATTTAGCTGTGAGGCCACGCCCCTCTCAACTTTAACGATCAATATCTCCGAAACTAAAGTAGCTTTCAAAAATCCACCAATCACGATTGTAGAGCTTGCTCCATAGATGCTTCCTGTCGATTCTAGTGGAAATCGGTCCAACGGTCTAGGAGGAGATGCAAAAAATGTGTTTTCCAAACTTTTTCAAATATCTCAAAAACTTTCCAGGCGGACATTGAGGGTCCTTATAGCAAATTTGTAGAGCAGGTCCACCTGAACATCTGGAAAAAAAAAGTTTGAAAATCGGACCAACGGCGTGGAAGTTATGGCCTTTAACGTAAAACTGTCGATTATAGCGCCACCTTCAGGCTGATTCGAAAAATCTTTTTTGAGCACCTACCAGCCAACAATATCTGTCATTGGGCCAAATGTCAGGTCTCTGCCATTTACCAACTCACGGGAATTTGCGTTGGGGCAGATGAAAAATAATAATAATATATTCGGATTTACAATAACAATAGGGTTTCAGCCCCTTCAGGGCTTGAACCCCTAATAAATGGGAAACGGAAGGTGCGATGGTGATCCCGGGCCTCGTACCGCTACTTTTTCACCCCGAGTCCAACGCCGCCATCCCTGAGTCTCTACGAGTTACGGTTGCGGAGATACGTTGCTGTAGCGCCCCCCATAGGCAAACAATAGCGCCCCCTACAGGCCAAATGACACTTTCTTTTCTGAAATCAGCTCAGAAGTGTCAAGTGTCATACAAGAAGGAAGGCTGGCCATAATGGCAATGAATCAGCACTTCCTGCCGCCCTTCAAAATCAAACAATTTAGAAGGTACAGGTACTGAATGCTGCTATAGCGCCCCCTTTTGGTGGAATTGCACCAAATTTGACACGCATGGTCTGGGATGGTCTCCGAAGACCTCTTGCAAGTTTCGTGAAGATTCCTTAATCGGTCATGAAGTTATGACAATTTAGCTGTGAGGCCACGCCCCTCTCAACTTTAACGATCAATATCTCCGAAACTAAAGTAGCTTTCAAAAATCCACCAATCACGATTGTAGAGCTTGCTCCATAGATGCTTCCTGTCGATTCTAGTGGAAATCGGTCCAACGGTCTAGGAGGAGATGCAAAAAATGTGTTTTCCAAACTTTTTCAAATATCTCAAAAACTTTCCAGGCGGACATTGAGGGTCCTTATAGCAAATTTGTAGAGCAGGTCCACCTGAACATCTGGAAAAAAAAAGTTTGAAAATCGGACCAACGGCGTGGAAGTTATGGCCTTTAACGTAAAACTGTCGATTATAGCGCCACCTTCAGGCTGATTCGAAAAATCTTTTTTGAGCACCTACCAGCCAACAATATCTGTCATTGGGCCAAATGTCAGGTCTCTGCCATTTACCAACTCACGGGAATTTGCGTTGGGGCAGATGAAAAATAATAATAATATATTCGGATTTACAATAACAATAGGGTTTCAGCCCCTTCAGGGCTTGAACCCCTAAATATAGCCGCAAGCGGCGATGGGCGGGGTTCAAGCCTTGCGCAGATGACAAAGCTTCTGATTCTGACTAGGACATCCTCCTTGATATATCTGACAAGTTTCGCGATCATTGGACAAACAGGTGTGGAGTTACAGCCTTTTTTATGTTAAGCCACGCCCATTTCTGGCATTTATGGCGCCCCCTTTTGGTGGAATTGCACCAAATTTGACACGCATGGTCTAGGATGGTCTCCGAAGACCTCCTGAAAGTTTCGTGAAGATTCCTTAATCGGTCATGAAGTTATGACAATTTAGCTGTGAGGCCACGCCCTCTCACAACTTTAACGATCAATATCTCCGAAACTAAAGTAGATTTCAAAAATCCACCAATCACGATTGTGGAGCTTGCTCAATAGATGCTTCCTGTCGATTCTAGTGCAAATCGGTCCAACGGTCTAGGAGGAGATGCAAAAAATGTGTTTTCCAAACTTTTCCAAATATCTCAAAAACTTTCCAGGCGGACCTTGAGGAAACTGGGGGGTACTTTGAAGAGCAGGTTCACCTGAACATCTGGAAAAAAAAAGTTTGAAAATCGGACCAACGGCGTGGAAGTTATGGCCTTTCAAAGTTTGAAATTTGAACCCCTAATTATAGCGCCCCCATTAGGCCGATTCACAAAATATTTCTGGAGCATCTAGGAACCAACCATATCTGTCAGTGGGCCAAATCTCATGTCTCTGCAGTATACCAACTCACGGGAATTTGCAATGACGCAGAGAGGAAAAGAAAAAATAAACCATAATATAGCCGCAAGCGGCGATGGGCGGGGTTCAAGCCTTGCGCAGATGACAAACCTTCTGATTCTGACTAGGACATCCTCCTTGATATATCTGACAAGTTTTGCGATCATTGGACAAACAGGTGTGGAGTTACAGCCTTTTTTATGTTAAGCCACGCCCATTTTTGGCGTTTATGGCGCCCCCTTTTGGTGGAATTGCACAACATTTGACACGCATGGTCTGGGATGGTCTCCAAAGACCTCCTGCAAGTCTCGTGAAGATTCCTTAATCGGTCATGAAGTTATGACAATTTAGCTGTGAGGCCACGCCCCTCTCAACTTTAACGATCAATATCTCCGAAACTAAAGTAGCTTTCAAAAATCCACCAATCACGATTGTAGAGCTTGCTCCATAGATGCTTCCTGGTGAGTCTGGTGCAAATCGGTCCAACGGTCTAGGAGGAGATGCAAAAAATGTGTTTTCCAAACTTTTCCAAATATCTCAAAAACTTTCCAGGCGGACATTGAGGGTCCTTATGGCAAACTTGTAGAGCAGGTTCACCTGAACATCTGGAAAAAAAAAGTTTGAAAATCGGACCAACGGCGTGGAAGTTATGGCCTTTAACGTAAAATCTTCAATTATAGCGCCACCTTCAGGCCAATTCGAAAAATCTTTTTTGAGCACCTACCAGCCAACAATATCTGTCATTGGGCCAACTTTCAGCTTTCTACCATTTACCAACTCACGGGAATTTGCATCGGGGCAGATGAAAAACAGCAAGAATAATAATAAATATAGCCGCAAGCGGCGATGGGCGGGGTTCAAGCCTTGGCAGATGACAAAGCTTCTGATTCTGACTAGGACATCCTCCTTGATATATCTGACAAGTTTTGCGATCATTGGACAAACAGGTGTGGAGTTACAGCCTTTTTTATGTTAAGCCACGCCCATTTCTGGCGTTTATGGCGCCCCCTTTTGGTCGAATTGCACCAAATTTGACACGCATGGTCTGGGATGGTCTCTGAAGACCTCCTGCAAGTTTCGTGAAGATTCCTTAATCGGTCATGAAGTTATGACAATTTAGCTGTGAGGCCACGCCCCTCTCAAATTTAACGATCAATATCTCCGAAACTAAAGTAGCTTTCAAAAATCCAAAAATCACGATTGTAGAGCTTGCTCCATAGATGCTTCCTGGCGAGTCTGGTGCAAATCGGTCCAACGGTCTAGGAGGAGATGTCAAAAATGTGTTTTCCAAACTTTTCCAAATATCTCAAAAACTTTCCAGGCGGACATTGAGGGTCCTTATGGCAAATTTGTAGAGCAGGTCCACCTGAACATCTGGAAAAAAAAAGTTTGAAAATCGGACCAACGGCGTGGAAGTTATGGCCTTTAACGTAAAACCATCGATTATAGCGCCACCTTCAGGCCGATTCGAAAAATCTTTCTTGAGCAGCTACCTGCCAACAATATTTGTCATTGGGCCAAATCTCAGGTCTCTACCATTTACCAACTCACGGGAATTTGGGAATTTGCGTCGGGGCAGATGAACAAGAATAATAATAATAATAATAAACCAGAGGAAAAACAATAGGGTTTCAGCCCCTTCGGGGCTTGAACCCCTAAATATAGCCGCAAGCGGCGATGGGCGGGGTTCAAGCCTTGCGCAGATGACAAAGCTTCTGATTCTGACTAGGACATCCTCCTTGATATATCTGACAAGTTTCGCGATCATTGGACAAACAGGTGTGGAGTTACAGCCTTTTTTATGTTAAGCCACGCCCATTTATGGCGTTTATGGCGCCCCCTTTTGGTCGAATTGCACAAAATTTGACACACATGGTCTAGGATGGTCTCCGAAGACCTCCTGCAAGTTTCGTGAAGATTCCTTAATCGGTCATGAAGTTATGACAATTTAGCTGTGAGGCCACGCCCTCTCACAACTTTAACGATCAATATCTCCGAAACTAAAGTAGATTTCAAAAATCCACCAATCACGATTGTAGAGCTTGCTCCATAGATGCTTCCTGTCGATTCTAGTGCAAATCGGTCCAACGGTCTAGGAGGAGATGCAAAAAATGTGTTTTCCAAACTTTTCCAAATATCTCAAAAACTTTCCAGGCGGACCTTGAGGAAACTGGGGGGTACTTTGAAGAGCAGGTTCACCTGAACATCTGGAAAAAAAAAGTTTGAAAATCGGACCAACGGCGTGGAAGTTATGGCCTTTCAAAGTTTGAAATTTGAACCCCTAATTATAGCGCCCCCATTAGGCCAATTTACAAAATATTTCTGGCGCATCTAGGAACCAACCATATCTGTCAGTGGGCCAAATCTCATGTCTCTGCAGTATACCAACTCACGGGAATTTGCAATGAGGCAGAGAGGAAAAGAAAAAATAAACCATAATATAGCCGCAAGCGGCGATGGGCGGGGTTCAAGCCTTGCGCAGATGACAAAGCTTCTGATTCTGACTAGGACATCCTCCTTGATATATCTGACAAGTTTCGCGATCATTGGACAAACAGGTGTGGAGTTACAGCCTTTTTTATGTTAAGCCACGCCCATTTCTGGCGTTTATGGCGCCCCCTTTTGGTCAAATTGCACAAAATTTGACACACATGGTCTAGGATGGTCTCCGAAGACCTCCTGCAAGTTTCGTGAAGATTCCTTAATCGGTCATGAAGTTATGACAATTTAGCTGTGAGGCCACGCCCTCTCACAACTTTAACGATTAATATCTCCAAAACGAAAGGAGATTTCAAAGGTTTCAAAAAGGCAGTTTGTAGAGCTTGCTCCATAGATGCTTCCTGGCGATGGTGGTGCAAATCGGTCCAACGGTCTAGGAGGAGATGTCAAAAAGGTGTTTTCCAAACTTTCCCAAATATCTCAAAAACTTTCCAGGCGGACATTGAGGGTCCTTATGGCAAATTTGTAGAGCAGGTCCACCTGAACATCTGAAAAAAAAAAGTTTGAAAATCGGACCAACGGCGTGGAAGTTATGGCCTTTAACGTAAAACCGTTGATTATAGCGCCACCTTCAGGCCGATTCGAAAAATCTTTTTTGAGCACCTACCAGCCAACAATATCTGTCATTGGGCCTAATGTCAGGTCTCTACCATTTACCAACTCATGGGAATTTGCGTTGGGGCAGATGAAAAACAACAAGAATAAATATAGCCGCAAGCGGCGATGGGCGGGGTTCAAGCCTTGCGCAGATGACAAAGCTTCTGATTCTGACTAGGACATCCTCCTTGATATATCTGACAAGTTTCGCGATCATTGGACAAACAGGTGTGGAGTTACAGCCTTTTTTATGTTAAGCCACGCCCATTTCTGGCGTTTATGGCGCCCCCTTTTGGTCGAATTGCACAAAATTTGACACACATGGTCTAGGATGGTCTCCGAAGACCTCCTGCAAGTTTCGTGAAGATTCCTTAATCGGTCATGAAGTTATGACAATTTAGCTGATAGGCCACGCCCTCTCACAACTTTAACGATTAATATCTCCGAAACGAAAGGAGATTTCAAAGGTTTCAAAAAGCCACTTTGTAGAGCTTGCTCCATAGATGCTTCGTGGCGATGGTGGTGCAAATCGGTCCAACGGTCTAGGAGGAGATGTCAAAAATGTGTTTTTCAAACTTTTCCAAATATCTCAAAAACTTTCCAGGCGGACATTGAGGGTCCTTATGGCAAATTTGTAGAGCAGGTCCACCTGAACATCTGGAAAAAAAAAGTTTGAAAATCGGACCAACGGCGTGGAAGTTAAGGCCTTTAAAGTAAAACCATCGATTATAGCGCCACCTTCAGGCCGATTCGAAAAATCTTTTTTGAGCACCTACCAGCCAACAATATCTGTCATTGGGCCAAATGTCAGGTCTCTACCATTTACCAACTCACGGGAATTTGCGTTGGGGCAGATGAACAAGAATAATAATAATAATAAACCGGGTGAAAAACAATAGGGTTTCAGCCCCTTCAGGGCTTGAACCCCTAATAATAATAATAATAATAATAATAAACCGGCACAAAAACAATAGGGTTTCAGCCCCTTCAGGGCTTGAACCCCTAATAATAATAAACCGGGTGAAAAACAATAGGGTTTCAGCCCCTTCAGGGCTTGAACCCCTAATAAATGGGAAACGGAAGGTGCGATGGTGATTCCGCACGGGCCTCCTAAAGCTACTTTTCCACCCCGAGTCCAATGCCGCCATCCCTGAGCCTCTACGAGTTACGGTTGCGGAGATACGTTGCTGTAGCGCCCCCCATAGGCAAACAATAGCGCCCCCTACAGGCCAAATGACAATTTCTTTTCTGCAATCAGCTCAGAAGTGTCAAGTGTCATACAAGAAGGAAGGCTGGCCATAATGGCAATGAATCAGCACTTCCTGCTGCCCTTCAAAATCAAACAATTTAGAAGGGACAGGTACTGAATGCTGCTATAGCGCCCCCTCTTGGTCGAATTGCACAAAATTTGACACGCATGGTCTGGGATGGTCTCCGAAGACCTCCTGCAAGTTTCGTGAAGATTCCTTAATCGGTCATGAAGTAATGACAATTTAGCTGTGAGGCCACGCCCCTCTCAACTTTAACGATCAATATCTCCGAAACGAAAGGAGATTTCAAAGGTTTCAAAAAGCCAGTTTGTAGAGCTTGCTCCATAGATGCTTCCTGGCGATGGTGGTGCAAATCGGTCCAACGGTCTAGGAGGAGATGTCAAAAAGGTGTTTTCCAAACTTTTCCAAATATCTCAAAAACTTTCCAGGCGGACATTGAGGGTCCTTATGGCAAACTTGTAGAGCAGGTTCACCTGAACATCTGGAAAAAAAAAGTTTGAAAATCGGACCAACGGCGTGGAAGTTAAGGCCTTTAATGTAAAACCATCGATTATAGCGCCACCTTCAGGCCGATTCGAAAAATCTTTTTTGAGCACCTACCAGCCAACAATATCCGTCATTGGGCCAAATGTCAGCTCTCTGCCATTTACCAACTCACGGGAATTTGCGTCGGGGCAGATGAAAAACAACAAGAAGAATAATAATAAACCGGGTGAAAAACAATAGGGTTTCAGCCCCTTCAGGGCTTGAACCCCTAATAATATTCCAAAACATCTCGCGGGCCGGATGAAACCTGCCCGCCGCCCGGATCCGGCCCGCGGGCCTTATCTCTGACATCCCTGGTGTAAAGTAATACTCAAGATAAGATATATTCAAACGACACACGTTTGTACAAGTAGATTTTGGCAGTGTGGGATATATATATATATATATATATATATATATATATATATATATATATCCCACACTGCCAAAATCTACTTGTATATATATATAATATATCCCCGTTTTCTCCCCATTTGAACTCCCCCTGCTGTGCCGGTCGTTGCTCCACCCCCTCTGCCGATCTGGGGGAGAGTTGTAGATTAGCACATGCTTCCTCTGGTACATGTGCAATCGCCAGCCGCTTCTTTTCACCTGACGCCGAGGAGTTCCACTGGCAGAATGTAGTGTGTGGGAGGATCACGCTATTCCCTCCAGTTCCCCTCTGCCCCAAACAGGCACCTCAACCGGCCAGAGGAGACACTATAGTGCAGCGACCAGGACACACATACCCTTAATTTGGTTTTCCACCTGCAGACACAGCCAATTGTGCCTGTATGGACACGTGACCAAGCTGGAGGTAACATGGGGGCTCGAACCTGAGATGCTCGTGCTGGTAGGCAGGGAATCTACCGCTGCACTAATATTTTGGTATATTTGAAAAGATGGCACCGGCCCCTATCGTTGCATCGGCGCAGTTTCTAGGCCGAGCGGCAGGCGCAGATCAAAGCAGTGGGCGTGGAAAGGCGCACTTGATATCGTCGTGCTGGCGCTAGATGCAGCCCAAAGCATTACAATCACGCCTTTTAGGCGTAAAATTATGCACCGTCATGCTCATTGGATAAGTGCAATAAACGAATCGCACGCTTGCCTTTTTAGCTCCAATTCCAGTGATCCCGCAAAACCAGACGAAAGCCAAACGCTCTGCCCCCCCCCCCTCCCTTCATCCAGCCTGTCTGTCTGCATTATAGGCTATTATTCCATATTATTATGCTTCTCAAAGCAATCTAACTGCAGTTTCAATACTGCAAGCATGTAAATACGCTACACTATAGCAAGATCAAAGTGAAAATAATGTTCTATGCATCAGCTAGAAAAATATAGCCTATTAGATTGGTGAAAGTTTGTCCAGAAAGATATAATTTTCTCTCGCCTGCTGCAGGAAGGATGATGCACATAAATATACCCTACATTATGTCAAGTCATTGCATAAATGTGTTTTTATTGTAAAACTAAATGTGAAATAGGGCCAAGTTATTGGAGGGACATCAGAGTATAGCAGATGCCATTAGAAGCGCGTTCCGAAGCGCGTTCCGCTGTTACTTCTCTAAATCACGTTAACTCCACAAGGGGTATATATAGGCTCAAGAGGACATATATGTTTCACATAGGGTGGTGTTTTCATTTCGAAGTTTTATTTGGTCCAATATTGAAATGTTGACAATGGCAGGCTGTGTTACCATTACACATTAATTTAGAACTACCTTTTATATCTATTTTGGCTCATTTGGTGGCTATTTAGTAGCGAAATGAAGAAACACAATGCATGCTGGGAACTCAGAGAGAGAGAGAGAGAAGGGTGACAGAGAAGAAGCAGTGAAGGCAGAGAATAGGCCTGCTTTTCAAAAGCGCAAAGCGCTAAATGTAGGCCAGCTCCCAAGATATAACTAGGCTGGTATTTAGCGCCGACACGCCCACTTTGGGACTGCGCCACGCCCATTCGGCCTAAAGCGCATTTGGCAGCCTAAAGCCTATTGCTATCTTGCCGAAACAGGCGCAAGG
>NC_139625.1:18033596-18038596 GCF_964638095.1 Poromitra crassiceps
TTTGGTTGGATTACAATCATTGTGATTTAATTAATAGCCACTTAATTGCCTATGCGCTGCTGGTAAATTGGAGTTTCAGATGTGACGGTGGATCTGTATACATGATTATTGTTGCGGTGGCCAGTCTCATATTAATATTTATTCATGAGCCGAGTCCTGACTGCCTCTGATTGGCTCAGATGAGGCAGAGGCTTATTTTTCTCACTTAATAGTTGAAAAAGCATTGTGTTGGCAGTTTGCCAATTTAAAAAATATTTAAACTTAGGATTTTCGCTCACCAGAAACCTTTCCTCCACAGGCTTGTTTGGGCTTGGACAGAGTTTTCTTCAGGTGATTCTAATAATAATAACTAGAAATGAGCACGCGTGGAGGTGGTGGAGACGATGTGCCATGGGTGCACTTTTTTTTGGGTGTCACCAAACTCATGCCGAAATTAAGCACTGCACGCTGTCAGATCCCCAGCAGCGCACCTCCCAAGTTCCAAGTCGATCAGATGAATGGTTTTTGAGATAGACCATTTTTGTGTTGCCAGTAGGTGGCACTATGGATGGCTATTGGCTATGCAAGTGTCAAAATTGCATAGAATTTGGCACTGCTCTGTAGAGTCCCCAGTAGTGCACTTCCCAAGTTTGAAGTTGATTGAATGAACGGTTCTTGAGATAAACCACTTTTTGTGTTGCCAGTGGTGTTATGAATATGCATGTATCTGAAATTGGGCACCGCAATCCATTGAGTTCCCGGCAACACACAATTCTCGAGATAAACCGCTTTTTGTGTTGCCAGTAGGTGGCACTGTCCAAATTTCATAAAATTCTGCACTGCACTCGGTCATTGTCCCCCTAAGCCTTAGGGGGACAATGACCGATGATGATCGGCACAATGGTGTGCGAGTTATGGCCATGTAAAACAGATTTTTTTTTCTTCCCCGAGCCAGATTCATGAGCCATGATTCGGAAAAGTGTTTCGGCAAAGTTTGGAGGCGATCGGAGCAATGCGTGTATGTCCGGAGTTGCAAGGGGCACGCCGGACATACATACATACATACATACATACATACATACATACATACATACATACATACATCACACATACATACATACATACATACATACATACATACATACATACATACATACATCATACATACATACATACATACATACATACATACATACATACATACATACATACATACATACATCACACATACATACATACATACATACATACATACATACATACATACATACATACATACATACATACATACATACATACATACATACATACATACATACATCATACATACATACATACATACATACATACATACATACATACATACAGCTTCCCAATTATAGTAGTAGGATACACTCCATCAGTCACTCAAATGAACTGACACACATTTGCCCACATTTGAACATTATTACCATTGCATTAGATTTTCTTTTCAAAACAGGAGCAGCCCAGCAACTAGAGTTTGCATGTTCTTCCTGTTCCTCATTCCAAAGACATACAAGTCAAGGTGGATTGGAGTCTCTCTAAATGACGCATGGGGACGTGAGTGATTGTCTGTCTGTGTTCGCCCTGTGATGAACCGGCGACCTGTCCAGTGTGTCTCCCTGCCTTCCGCCCAATGCATGCTGGGATACGCTCCAGCCTCCTGTGACCCTGCACAGGAGCGGTAACCACAATGACCGCTCCAAACAGGTTGTCTTTTTCTGCAGCTTTTGTCCCAAGGGCATCTCAGGTCATACAAACATTTGCAACCACTCGATCATTCTCGCCTCCGAATCTGAAAACAATCTGACAGCTATACCTTTTGCTATACCTTTTGCGGTAGTCAGGGCCCCCCCTAGCAGCTGAAATATGTCACTGCATTGAGTCTAATAGGTCCATTGAAAACTCCTTGTGGCTGCCCATGTCCGTGGCCACCATTCCTTCAGCGGCTGTAGCGGGCTCAGTAAAGCTAGAGCGAAGATACTGCTATCATATGAAACTAGAAGACCTGAGGCATCCATCGGTAGCAACCATTTCATGCTAGCTTGTCTGGATGGGGGCTAAATAACGCTCAGAATTTAGGCTAAATTTGGGTGAGGGGAATTTTCAAAAGGGTCTCTTCACCTCTCACCTCAAGATATGTGAATGAGAATGGGTTCTATATGGGTACCCACGACTCTGCCCTTTCCAGACATGCCCACTTTATGCTAATCCCATGCAGTTTTTGCCAAAAGCGTGCTGTTTTGAGAATCCAAAATCTAGAGGTAGAATACTTGAAACGATGGAATAAATGGATTAACTATACGGAACACACCTGAAAATGAAGTTTTTCTGTGCCGAGGAATTACTGAAGAGTTAAGGGGCGCGCGTGTGTGTGTGTGTGTGTGTGTGTGTGTGTGTGTGTGTGTGTGTGTGTGTGTATGTATGTACGTGTGTGTGTGTGTGTGTGTGTGTGTGTGTGTGTGTGTGTGTGTGTGTTTTCTTTCTTTTCTTTATGTGTGTGGAAGCGTGTGTGTGTGTGACTGTGTGTATGTGAGTATGCATGCAAGTATTTTTTTTTCTCTCTTTTATTTAAAGTATTGTTGCTATTTCTTTTCAATACAATTACCATGGATGTTGTATATTATTGTCTTTTTTCTTTTCTCACATAAAAAATACATAAAATATTGTAAGAATGTTATGTATAAGTATAAACAGTTAATGTAAATCTATGTAAAAAACAAACTGAAATCTTGCAATAAAGTACCAAAAAAAAAACTTTATGCTAATCCCATGCAGTTTTTGCCAAAAGCGTGCTGTTTTTTGCATGCAGTATACATTTTTTCTTTTCGCCTATTCTATTTGAATATTTCTGTCGCTAAACAGTCTTGGAATTGCATAAATTGGGTACGACTGGAAAGCTGAGACTCTTGTGGATTAATTGAATCCAATTTTGTTCATGTGTGATGATGTTAGTCCCCATAGTAGCCATTTCATTGTAGTCAGACAATTTTTCTAAACTTTACCTCACTGTATAAGATGGCCTATTGTGACTTCTAGGTCCTGGATAATCACAGCCTCGTGAAAGTTTACAACCACATTTTTGAATATGTGACATGTTAAACTGTGACATGTTAGACTGTGACATGCGGCGCTAGATGAGAGTTCCCTCTCGTTTGTGCATTCAGTGATAACACGCCACCACGCAATAGTTGGACTGTGTGCTGACGTGAGTTAAAAATGTTTGTCCCGCCCACACGCACAGCACTGTCGTGTCAAACTCCGACTATGTTTTAGTTTTGTCCCAATTTCAATAAATCCACAGGGACTTGTCTATTGAGCAACTTGATACCCTCCGCTCAATCAAAATCCCAAATCCCAGCCTATCAAAGAGCTATTCTGTTCAAGAGCAGGTCCTCTGTAGCCGGTAACTTTATAAGAGCGGAGGGCTTGGGTGATGCCTGTGTGAGATATATAAAGCATTGTCTGCTTTATGACTGTGTCGGGCCTTTAACAGCTCCCCTCATGTCGGCACGTCAGCACATTTCAGAGTCAAGTAATTGTTCCTCGTAACTTCTCCGCATTCTTTACATGGTTACACCTCTATCTGATAAGCCGAGGAATTCACTGAGAGAGAGAGAGAGAGAGAGAGAGAGAGTATGTGTTAATACTTCCAGCTCGTATACTTGGGCCACCGTGTCCTTGATGAAACTGGGCTGTGCTCTTTGTTTTTCATATCTTTCTTTTTTAATGAGCTTGGATGCGAGCAGAGATCTTTGATACTGATTTCCCAACATGAGGTCTACAGAGAGCATTGCACAAACCAGTCCACCACCCCCTCCCATTTACAATCTTCCAGTGGTGGACTGGCCTTTGTTGTGGTCGCTCCATAAGTACATATTTGAAGGGGGTGGGGGGAGGGGGGGGGGGGGTGCGTTGGGGCCACATCAATTAAAATGGATCAATCATAGAGTTTTTGGTTCTGCGGTTGGTCCGCCTAAGATGCTATTTGTCAGGCGAGAACCGATCTCCGCGATGTCAACTTTTCAGAAGCTCAGAAAATGAACGGCCCTGTTTTGAGTTTGACCACTGTGTATCTTGGAGCGTATCCATTGTGGTTTGAAAGGGTTTTATAATCCCAAGGATCCTGCCAGAGTTTTCTCAGCCCATCAGAGAACATGTGATCTTTCAATCTGACTGAAATCAAAATCACCAAAATTCTAGTTAGTTTTCACACCATGACATAATCGGCCAATATGTCATATGTCTTATGTCATTGCCTTGAGAAATTTGAAATTATCTTATATTTACCCTCAGTGGGGGAGCTACCAGCAGAATGAGAAATAGGCTTAGTTTTACTATTATTTCCATTCATTTAGGGCAGTTAGACAATGATTTAGGCATGTCTTAGATTAGAGGTTGCACTCTCCCCACTGTTATCTCCTCACCTACAGTATAAACAGTAGTCTAGCTCTGCTGCACCAAACCACATCCAACAACAGAAATCTCCCTATATGGGGGTTCCTCAGGCAAAGTCTTATCAAATGGGGCTCCAGTTGTGGGGACGACATGAAAAGAGCGAGAGAGAGAGAGAGAGAGAGAGAGAGAGAGAGAGAGAGAGAGAGAGAGAGAGAGAGAGAGAGAGAGAGAGAGAGAGAGAGAGAGAGAGAGAGAGAGAGAGAGAGAGAGAGAGAGAGAGAGAGAGAGAGAGAGAGAGAGAGAGAGAGAGAGAGAGAATCAAAAGCTTCTTCCAACTGCTGTTCCCCCTCCAGGGCCCCGCCTCTCCGCTCTCTGTCAAGCCCGCCAGGGTAAAGACAAAATAAGACACGTACCCGAAATTAGACACAGCCTTCAAAATAAAAGCATACAATTTTTTGCGTCAAGGAAAAAAATGCCAAGGTGCAAAGCAGAAAAAAATACATACATTAACTGTAGAATTATTATATAGATTAAATATGGAGTGACTAGCAGGCTATTTCTGCAGGCTAACTAAAATGCAAATTAGGTGAATCCTGAACTTT
>NC_139625.1:18043596-18051096 GCF_964638095.1 Poromitra crassiceps
GCAGGGTTACAACAATGGTACACGGGTGACTGAAACCAGGGTTCTCGTCCTTGAAGGTTTGTGATTTGGGGGAGGGGGGAATCAAGGCCTTGAAAGTGCTTGAATTTATATATGTGCAAGGATAGAAATGGAATCTCTTTTGATTTTGTTTTTAAACTTAAATAGGCTCCGCTGTCTGCATGTCACGTGCGGGCATGAGCGATTGAAGTCGAATGATGCTGTGTTGGGTCCTTCAATTGGAGGGAATTGGACTTGGACAGTCCTCGAAAAGTCCTTGAATTTGATGATGAATTTGAATTTGATGAAGGTGTAGGAACCCTGCTGCAACTGGCAACATCTCCTGCAACACCGATAGAGAACGACAAATATTGGAGTCCTTCATCAAAATCTTCCAGGACTGAGTAGGCAGCGTAAAGCAATTAGTGAGTTTTAGCATTTGACTTCATACCTTCTGTAATGATTCCATGGTGTTGCCAGGCAACATTAGCTTCTTCTTGCTCCTCAAGTGCTTGCCCCCTCACTCCCTGGTTCAGTCAGTAGCCTAATCTCTGAACTGTCCCTTCTTATCATAGAGGCATTTCTTCATCAAAGGTCTACAACATAGATATGTTGGGTTTTAGTGTGCTTCTCCACGCAGGCATCTCCCTATAGGCTTCAATAGAACTGGCCCCATAGAACGTTGGCATGATGTGATGTCTCTTCCATCTCTGTAGGTTCCTTGCCTCAAATCGGGATGTTGTGGGAAAAAGAAAAATCAAAGAGTTTCGTTTTTCTGAGAGGCTACGTCTGTCAGCAAACACATGCTGAAGAATGAGCTTGGACTGCAACAGATTTTTTTTTTAAATCAGCTCAGAGAATCCTGTACTGAAAGACTTGACCTCATTGTGATTGACACTGAGGAGGAAGGAGGCGGACAAAGATAGTGTTGATGAAGTGATTGATTACCCCCTCATGGGTTCCTTCACCAGCCAATTCCTTTCATCTCTCTGACTGTCTTTCTTTGTCTGTTTGTCTACCTGTCTGTCCCTCTCTCTCTCTCTCTCTCTCTCTCTCTCATCGCTGACCAAACGGAGGTCGCTCTATCTCCCTTTACACACCCAGAGACCCTTGTCGGCCCAAGAGCTGACGAGGCGTCTAGTTTAGACAAGCGCGCAAATTCCTTCTTTTGTCTCCCATTTTCTCTCCTCCCAGCTCTGTCCCTTCTCTGTCTCTCTTGACTTCACTTATTTCACTCCAATGCTCGCCATTGTTTTCATGTACACAGAGACGTTGAATTCTCCCTCTTTCTCTCTCTCTCTCGCTCTCTGTCCATAATACTGAGAGTAAACATTTTGTAATAGGCTACACTCTGCTCTCCTTACCCGCTGATGTATGACCTTGTTCTATTGCGGGAGGTGTGTTTGTTTTACTCCACCACCACTCCCAGTACAAACAGCCCTGCAGGTGAAAAGGCACAAAGACTGATGGCAAATTGGTAGCAGGGTTGAAGTTGGGAGTTGATTTGCATCTGTTTTACAGACTGGATTGCTTATATTTCCATACTAAATGATTGAATCCTAATTAGAATTTTTTTTTAGCAGCCCCTCCTCAGTGACTATGTTTACATGGACTGCAATAATCCCACTATTGAGGAAGATGACAGGCCAGCACGCTAAATGTCCTTTCAAAAGCTGAAGAAGGCCTGTTGGCTGAAACGTTCGTTGCTGCTACTGTATACATCGGATCGGCAGTTAGGCCTCGCCCCCTTTTTTTTCTCTTTTTTTTTTACCTTTATTTATACAGGGGGAGTCTCACTGAGAGCAATGCTCTCTTTTTCAGGAGTGCCCTGTTCACATTCACACACACATTCATACCTGGAAGCTGACCAGTACAACCACAGTCTGATCTGCTGGCCACTGATCAGCTCCACTGGAGCAGTCAGGGTTAAGGGCCTTGCTCAAGGGCACCTCAGTGGTGGTAATGAGGGAGGGGCAAGCACTGCCTTTCCACTTTCCCCGCCCAGATTTATCCTGCCGGTCCCGGGGATTGAACCGACGACCTTCCGGTCACAAGCTCGCTTCTCTAACCATTGGGCCACCACTGTCCCTTTTAGGAGGATAACACAAGCATCGGAAATATTACTTTGACCCATCAGAAAATCATGTGACTCATGTCACATGTGAGTCGTGACGTTATTTTTTATTACAGCCCCGTGACTCATCAGTCACACTAGTAGTAGCCGCCAAGTAGCCAGGTACAATGATGCTGGGCTCCACGAGTCATGGTGCTGTAAAAAAAGAACGTCACATGTGACATAAGTCACATGATTTTAGATCGGTCAAAGTAATATTTCCGGTGTATCTTGCCCATTCTATGGCCAGACGAGTTGTAATATATTGTCATGTCATTGTGTTTTGGGGTCATTATTAAACGAGATTGATTCTGTTATTTTTCTATATTTTTTGGGGGTGGTGCTATTTTACATTGAAGTCAACGGGGAGAGGCTTGTGTTTTCCCCCTAAAAGGGGGCGGGAACATGTGCCGCCTACAAAATGACATATTGCCGATCTGACCGAGATGATTTATTAAACTTTTGAAAGGACATTTAGCGTGCTGGCCTGTTCATCTTTCTCAATAGTTTGGTTTTGCCTTGCACCCGAGTTTTTTGGCGGAGTGTGCTCACTATTGGTGAGTCTGGATAATCCCACTTGACCTTATTCTAAATAAGACAATATTTTTTAAATGAGTTGCTTGTAGATTATTCCGTTCATATTCCCGTTCACATGCTACAGAGCAGAGTCCGATTAATGACTGAGGAAGCACGCCCACATGACGTCCTACTTCCTGAAAGCCTCTCTGTCATGTTTATACCGTGTTCGGGACAACATGTTGGGACCTCTTTTTGGGACTTGTCTTTTCTTCTGTAAACAAGTTGCACAACACTCACTGGAAGCTAGAGCATGCGTCGTCAAGCAGTTTGGCTGCCGTGCAAACTGCTGCAAAACTCCGATAGCATGTCATCTCAGCAAACACCTTGACGTATGACCGTGGGCAGCCCGTCAAAACTAGACGTATCGTATTGGTCGATAAACATATATTTAAAAAAATGGGCGTCCAGTAAATAGTAGTAGTCTTTGGACGTGGAGTGCACGTCAACGTGTGACTGACTGATCACGCAACCAAATAAATTGTCAATCAACTGTCGTTGTATTCAACAACAACCCAAAAGACACCTACATGTGGTGTTTTCAGAGCAATTAGATGATCAATATTTCTTGTTTTGTAAGAGACAGTCTAGACTAGGGTACTTTGGGGGAACGTGGAGACAAAGCCACCTTGTGGCCGGCCGCCGCCTAACTTTCTGGGCAGACGACCGACAGAAAATAGATACTGATGTCGTGGTCTTGACTATGTTTGCTGGGATAGAGTGCGATTAAGGTATTTACATGTCTACAATACACTTCATAATGCAACTAGGATCGGATTCGAAATTCTCTACGTCTTAATTGTACTATTACTTTATCCGACTGTGACCTTATTCCGGTTAAGGTCATCAGAAAATGCTGGTTACAGTGTCTTGTCTTAATTGGGTTAAGATCATTTTTCATGTAGTCCATGAAAACATAGTCAGTGTTTTTGCAAGTAATGAACCGCTGCACGTGCATGTGTGCATGTGTGTGTTTGTGTGTGTGTGTGTGTGTGTGTGTGTGTGTGTGTGTGTGTGCGTGCGTGCGTGCGTGCGTGTGTGTGTTCGTGTGTGTCTGTGGGGGTGGATGGCATCCACCATCCAGGCAGCTTCTTAGTCATCAGCACAGCGAGTTTATTTACATTGATCACAAGTTTTCCTAAGCACACACTGACCCAGAAGGAGAAGTAACAGGAGTGAACATTTTGTTCAAAGGAGTACAGACAGTAGGAATATGGAGAATGCTCATAAAGTAGCATTACTGAATGCTGAATGTAGGCAGAAAGATGTCATATCCAAATGCTGTTTGATTACAAACGCCTGTAGGGGAAAATACCTTAACTTTTTCTATCTTTATTTGAATAATACTTAATTTCAGGTCAACTGGTTATCGAATGAATGCCTTAAAGGAGAACTTCACTGAAAAACAATACTGTTTTATTTTGCACGTGATCTCACACATTTCCGAAAACAGTAAACGGTTTTGCAGACATTCATTTAGTTTGACAGTTATTGTGTTGATTTGAGTTAAGTTGTGGACCAGTGATGTCATTCATGCACAAAATGACATCACACAACCTAACTCCAATCAACTCTCAATAACTGTCACAAATGAATGCCCGCAAAACGGTTTACAGTTTTCGGATATGTGTGACATCACGTGGAAAATAAATCGGCCTTGTTTTTCGGTGAAGTTCTCCCGCCTTGTTCCATTTTTGTAGATCTAATTGTCCTCATACTGTGTGTCAATACTGTGAAACTCTGCAGCAATGCATTCTAGACAAATCCCTGTAACTTTGATTGACTTGGTGATTATCACTCTAGTAGGCTATTGCATGTAGCATGCTCTAACCACTTTGCCTGAAGAAGAAGAAGAAGAAGAAGAAGAAGAAGAAGAAGAAGAAGACTTCACCAGATAGTTGAATGTTGCCTCTACACGTTCCATAACGGCCGAATCTGGCCTCGTCGCCACAACACTGTCCACATTCCTTGTTTTTCTTTCGAGACGCTGTCAAGGAAAGGCGCTGTTTTATTATCAACAGCGAGCGCCGAGTCCGCCCTCCGCACGACTTGTCTTTTTATGGAGACGGTAGGAAGGCTTAGAGGAAAGCAGAGTGGAAAGGCAGAGGGGAGAAAGCTCTGGCACGGTTTGAGCCAGCCTTTTGCCAGGGGAGATGGTGCGCTTTTCCAGAGGCAGGAGCTCACACTCTGTTTCTAGCTTTGATTATTTTTGCTCTGGAACTTCAAAACCATCCGGGCTTTCTTGGCTGAATGGCAGTTCTCACTGTCTCCCTAGCTGTTCCTATGAGAGCCGTGAAGGCACGATGCCTCGTCAATCATCCTGCCTCTGTGCAAAGTGCAGGGAGAGACATCACGACCTGACAATTTGAAGAAATGGTAACTCCATGTTCTCTCCGATTTTGCCAGACCCACAAAACGTAATGGACTGGGAGTTAGAGGCGGCAATTCAGGGCTATCACAATCACGGGGGAGTTGTGTAACGCACTGATTATTCACACACACACACACACACACGTGCACGCGCGCAGGCACGCACACACATATACATACACACACACACACGCACACACACACACACACACGTGCACGCACACACACACACACACACACACACACACACGTGCACGCGCGCGCACACGCACACATACATACACACACGTGCACACATGCATGAGTCATATAAGCAGAACTAGAAACTCTTAAATAATATGAACAGGCTGTGCTCTCTTATGGAGAAATTTCCTCTCATATTTTCAACACGTCGGACAGCTGTTGCGTCCCGATTGACCTTAGCAGTCCTGCCAAAACTAGCCGCGGCTGTTCCGCTTCAGCGGATAGCATTTGAATGCCCTAAATTTCACAGCACAATCCACTTTCTAGTTCAAGTTTCAGAGCATGGTGGGAGGGGGGGGGGGGGGGGGGGGAAACAACAACACTCCTATTTGAAACAAAATAGCAATCTCAGTGAATGCAAACACAAAGCAACAACAGTGCCACAAGGAGAACGCACTTTTCAAGGCTGCAGCCTAACAAGCCATTCACATATTCTTACTACTCCATTAGCTGAAGGGGGTTGGAGATTTCCAGGGAGGTTTTAAGAGCGGTCAGGGAGTCAGAAAGGTCACAGCATCAAGTCATCTCTTTTAACTGCTTCCGTGTATGAGAAGGTCAAAGGGCATGTACGGCGCAGAGTGGGTCTGTGTGTGTGTGTGTGTGTGTGTGTGCGTTTGTGTGTCACTATAGGGGAGGGGGTGTATGTGTCTGTGTCTTAACAGTAAAAAAAAACATTGGGTGAAATAGCACATGAAAGAGGGAGCATATCTATATAACTGGAGTCGAGCCAATGTGATGAGTTCAGTTCAGTCCCTTATCACACAAGCATTTGTCAAAGGGCTTTACATTAGGGTTGTCAACAGTATTGATAGTATCGATAAAAATCAATACTAAACATTTGAAACGGATACAATACTCATTTGCAACAGGTATCGATAGTATCGATAACTATCAATACTAAAAATTTGAAACGGATGCAATACTCATTTGCAACAGTATCAATGTCAGCAGTGCTTTCGCTTAATGAAAAATCAAACATACTACTGATTTCTCCCTCCCTGTCATTGGTGGGTATCTGTTGCTTCAACAAGCGCAAAGTGTTCTGATAGGCTGATGACATAGAGAAGGGGTAATCTGCTGTGTTCTGATAGGCTGATGACTAGAGCAGGACTGCTGTGTAAGTGCAAAGTTTTGAGCCTAGATTATGGAGAAGCGTGCATCTGTCCGTCCATCTGTTTTTGCTTATTTTTTATGCCTCTTGATGTGTTGTCACCCCCCTGCGTGGTATCCAGTATCGATATTTTCCAGGGTATGGGTATCGATGTAGAAATTCTACATCTTTACATAGCATTATCACATATAGGTCATAGGTTACATAATACATAATTCGAACCCACGACCTTCTTGCAGTGAGGCTAACCACTGAGCCACCGTGACTCTTTCAGCCGTGAGACTGAGGGGGAGGAGAGAACCTGCAGCAACACCAAGCTAAACATCATGTATGAGGTGTGTGCATATAGACTGTATAAACATTATGGACGTAGCCACCTTGATGCCACCCGTTGGTTTGTGAACTCCCGTTTCGAAGCCTCGAGTTTGGCATTTTGCCATGTGGAGAGAATTTACAAGTTGTTGTAATACCTCCCTCAAGACCTAGGGGGCGCTATCTGCAGCAAGCTGCTCTAATCTAGGACTTCCTGTGAGAGGCTAGTTTATAGTCTTAGTTCTAGTTTATTGGTCTTTTTTATGCTAGAATAGTAATTTTACCACAGCCATCTTGGCCATATCGATGCTGCTGCTGCTTTGCGACTTGAGACAAGTGCGTCATTAAAGACACCTTCAAGCAGGAAGCCCTGTTATAATGGAAACACAAATCAGCTTTTTGCATGGAAAAGGGCTAGTAGGGTCATTTTGCCATTGACTTTCTATACAATCGGACTTCCTTTGCAGCCAGTGGAGCCGCCCCCTTCTGGCCATTAGAAACAATTCAGTTCCACGTCGACTTCATTTTTCAGAACCAGAGGTTGCCCCATGTGTGTGAGTGAGTGAGTGAGTGTGGAGCAGACCTAAAGCTGGAATATGTAGCTTTTCCACATTAAATCAATAAACAGGATATATTTGACAGCACCAGTCTATGTTCTCATAAACCCCCCTGCTTTTTCCTGAAATTGCCTTTTCAATGATACTGTGTCATGTGGGCGTGGCACGGGGTGGACTGGGTTGTCATAGCAACAGCAACAATGGTGGAAAGCATTGAGAGA
>NC_139625.1:18053596-18086096 GCF_964638095.1 Poromitra crassiceps
ACGCACACACACACACACACACACACACACACACACACACACACACACACACACACACACACACATGCCCATTTTATGGATTTTTACACTCTTTACTCTTATTACTATTCCCCCTCTTGAAATACAGTTTTGTGTCTCAGGTTAGAGAGACAAGATTGCAGATTAAATGCAGTGTATGTGTGGGTTATTGCAGATAATAAGTGCTATTTGAAGTATAAGTTGCAGGAGCTCCATAAGTACAGCGACACAGATTTCACCTGAAAATAGTGAATCTAAAGCCATCATAAATACTTAAGGAGCTCAGTATATCCCAGCTGCTTTATGAAGACACCAAGTGGGCAATTAGTTCAGCTTTGATAAGGGGCATGGTGACATCTTGGTGGGCCGGCACAGTCTGTTTCCCTTACATGTTACATTAAAACAGTACATTTGCACACTTGTGTATTGTTAGAGACAGGTTAACAGGAGAGGACACTGGCAGCCCACAACATGTGAGAAGAAACCCCTAACCGCACACCTGTCTCTTTAACTTGAGAGCATACATTTGATTTTTTTATTCCCCCCCCTTTTTTTGTCAAATTCACATTTGGCAGTGTGGCATTTTGCCTCCCGCGCCACGAAAATATAGCAAAACTATTAGTCTAATAACGGTGTGGCTTCCACACGATATGGTTACGGGTGGGGTAATATGCTCATTATACAATCTCTTCACTTCCATGGTGATAGACAGCTTAAAGTCCAGCTGAAACGGCATTGTGAGAGTATCTAACTTACGTATTGTGACGTACTTACCGGGGACGTGTAACTCCAGGTTACAGAGGCTGGCTGGCTCACTGCACCCAGGCCCCAGAGCAGCAAACCGGCTGGCAGTTCCCCCAGGCAGACAGCCGCTTCCCGGTGTCATGCCTGAGTTCTGCAGCCCCGCAGAGAATTGCATCCCCACCACATTTTGGAGCTGTTTTAACTTAAAAACAGGGATGCAAATCTCGGCAGGTACAAACTGCCGAGACTTGCATCCCCCTCCATAAAGCTAGGAGAGACCCCAAGACTCGAGGTCACCTGTAGCTGGATTTTAAGCACCAAAGTCGGCCTCCATGAGCCAGAAGAGAGCCCCAAGCATGGAAGTCACCTCGATGCGGATTTTATGCATCAAAGTCGGTCTCCATGAGCCAGGACAGACCCCCTGGCCTGCAGATCACGTCTACCCCAGACAATTATATAATTTGTAAACAGTTAAGTTTCCATATAAATCATTACAATATGCTCCCGTGAGGTGTGGGGGGGGGGGGGGGTTTGGGGTAGAAATAGCCATGAGCTGTGGCCGGGACATCGCGGATAGAATGGAATGTGAGTTATGACGAGCTGATTACATGGCCCTTTCATTGACATTAACCTTAGATATTGACACTTTTTGGACATTTTTGCATGGTTGTCTGCGCAGATTTGAACATTTCTGGTGGGCTGAGAATCACGTGTGCCTCCTTTGATGCCCGGTGTGGTGTTTCAGACACGTGATGTCATGCATGTCACAGTGTGAGCTTTGATTGGTCTACTTTTGTGGGGACAGACATACATACAGACAGACTAGGGATGTTAATCGTCAATCGATTAATCAAACAAATTCACCGATTAATCTTCAATGTAGGCTATGTGCTATTTTCTCGGCAAAATTTTACTTGAACCGCTTATACAGAAGAATAAGAAAGCCAGTGTAAGAGAATTACACCCAAAAACACAACAGTATTCATTGTAAATATTGTAATACAATGTTGCAAATACAGCACGTCTACAAGCACAATGACAGCTAATGCAGGACGTTTGGTTGGTTGATTAACTTGAGTAACCCTAAAGACAGGTGTAAAAACATGCATTTTGTATTTTCTTTTTTTTCAAAAGCATTTTTTTTAATATAATGATTAATTAATTATTTATTAACATGACCAATTAATTGATGAAGGAAATTGATTAAAATTGGCATCCCTAAGACAAACCCTGTTGTCGACGGCTGGGAAAAGAAATGGGGAAGAAGAAGAGAAAAACCAGAGGGACAAAAATAAAATCAAAAAGAGACGCGCTGGAGAGATAGGGAGCCCTCAGAGTGTCTCGTCACCATCTGCCTCCACTGACATTTGTTTATAGTAATAAGATGAGAGTATGTAAACAGGAACGCTGTGTGTGTGTGTGTGTGTGTGTGTGTGTGTGTGTGTGTGTGTGCGTGCGTGCGTGTGCGTGTGCGTGTGCGTGTGTGTGTGTGTGTGTGTGCGTGTGCGTGTGCCTGTGCGTGTGCGTGTGTGTGCGTGTGCATGTGCGCGCACACCGCAGACCAAATAGATGAGTGTGGGATTTGATGGATGGATGGATGAATTGGTGCACAGTGCAAACAGTTTGTCTGCTGCTTGGCTGCATCGTTACTCTCCTCTCTAGCTGAGTCACCTGCGTATTGGCTGATCTATTTTTGCGGACGACTCATCATCTCCTGGGACATTATGATTCTATTATGCAGGCTGTCATTAAAGTTTAATTTCCCCCACATTTGCTTGTTTGTGAAAGACAGAGCTAACAGAACACAGTCTACCAGGCCTTTGTGATGCCATTGGAGTGATGCACATGTGGGTTACTTTTTCTTTTTTCTTTTTTTTCTTTTTTCTTCTCAAGTAATTTTGTTGTTGAATATGTTCCAGCTTCAAAATGTGACCGCAATGTTGAATATTTCACAAACTGCCATTTTCCTTAGGGGACAGGTTGGGAAAATACATGCTACATAGAATGCATCCTAAAAATCCTCCAACGTAACTTGACCTATATCATTTCAAATGATTGCCAAGTGAGTAAGAGGGTAGACAATGGTAATTGTTCAGTTTTCATTAACTAAAAAAAATGTTCCACTAAAATGAAAGTGACGTAATAGGCCGCTAAAATGAATTCTGCCACAATTGCTCGGGCGAATTAGGTTTAGGCTTTCCATTGTCTCATTGAAAACACAGCTGTTGTGTGTGTTTATCCCTCTCCTATTCCCCCGAGAGTCGCATTCTATAAAACATTTCCTCGTGTTTGTGGTCAGGAAATGAACAGAACAAACAGGTTCCTAAAGGTAAAGAAAGGACCTCTTTTTAATACAACTTTTCAAAATCTCTGAACTGAAAAGATCAAAGTGATGCTGGACGAGGAAACTGAGGGCGGTGACATGAGTTCCAAGAAGCAGTATCTCCTTTCACTAATGTCCCTGTTCTTTTTCAACATTTGATCTTATGAGGAGAAATAATATGCGGTCTCATGAGGATTCCATTTAAAGTCGACACCATGTGTTTGGGGGTATTGGTTTGTTGGACAACTTATCCAGTGTTTCCCATACATAAAGGAATTTGTGGCGGGCCGCCACAATAATATTTTGACCGCCACAATAAGATTTCTTTTTTTTTTTTTTTTTTACAGTGCACCTGAACGCAACATGCAAGATATCCGCTGAATAAGTGTCCAATAAATGTTCATGTCATTCTGGCCAATACTTCTGTTATAGCATCTCAGTCTGGAATATGGAATATCTTTCAATAATCTATGATTTAGCTGCTATATTGTCAAATACCGCCATCTGCTCGCTACCCAGGCACTTATGTATGTACTTAACCTAACTAACTATCCGGTGTGCACAACACTGTTAGCCTAAACTCCGGCTGACACCCCAAAAACCTACAATCCGCTACAGAAAAATGTATATTGTTTGTTTATTAACTGGCCCCTCGCCTTCTATCATTTCACGAAAGTGGCAAAGCAAGTTGAGTATCCCTGACCTATAGGGAGAAATTTAGTTTGTCATTGTAAACCCACAGCACAGTAATGACGACATGTTCTTCATAGATCTAGCCTTTTAATTTTGCTCTTAAGCTTTCTCAAAGTACACCAAATTCATGCATTTTACTTTAAAATGTTTTGAAAAATCTCGCGGGGGGGCATGCCCCCGCGCCCCCCTAGGGGGTCTGTGGTCCCCCACCACAAATTCTCAAAATCCTGTGGGAAACACTGTTATCTGTTGATGGGAACATACCAAAATCATCCACATGCCAGGCAGTAGATTGTTTGTTTAACACTTTAGCATCCACTGTGTTGAGTGATACATGTAGTAGGTGACTAGCATTATAAAACAGAAGAGATTCACCTTTTAGTAGTAAAAAGCTGTTAGTGGTTTGTGTCACGTGGCCTGTAGATTCATGTAACTTTCTACGGAGCAGCAGCAACAGCGGCCTCTGCTGCCACAAGTGGTAATTACAGCTGCTATGCTGCTTACTCCCCTGTTTGCATGTTCAGATATCAGCCTTATTTGACTGTTTCTGCTTGTACTCTCTACTTTAACCTCTCTGTAGTGTTTATGACTGATTCACTGGAGGGAAAATAGCTCCAAATATCCCTAAATGTTGTTGTCTTGACTTGTTTTATTTAAGAATAGTGGCGCTAATCCATCTTGCTAACTCAGAGCGATACACTCAGAGCAACACATTTCACTTCCTGTACGTTCTTCACATTACAAGTGTCCAGTTAGTTTGCCAGAGGAAAGCTTTTATGTATATATATATATATATATATATATATATATATATATATATATATATATATATATATATATATATATATATATATATATATATATATATTTATATATATATATATATATATGTATATAAATCTCACAGATTCATCAGGTTCCCAGGCTAATGTTTTGCTGAATTCGTACCAGGATTCCCCCTGGAGTCATCACAGTAAATTCTGGCATCCCTTCTCAGCTTTCAGCACTCATCAAACTTGTGGTCACTTTCACTACTTTGCAAAGGTAAGGACAGAAGTGCAGTGCAAGCAGGGGAGGTGATAAGTAGTTTAACATGGTCATTATAACACCCCATCAACACTTATCAGCCTCTGTTTAAACTGTTCTACACTTAGCCATCACCATTAACTAATAAACACGTACTTTAAAGTCTGTACAGCATTCCCTACTGCACTGCCACACGCCCGCATGTGGTGAGGTGAGGTCAGTTGAAGGTTGGCTGGTGTGCCTGGCAGGACAGTGGCACTGGAGCACTCTGATCATTCTTTCCTCGGGGGAAATCAATAACAGACCACCTGACCCATCTACGACCTCTGTTACACCCTCACGTACGCACATAAACACGTCCACGACGCGTACACTACACACTACTACACACACTACCATCCACTGTCCAGGGAGAACAAAGCCTCGCCGAGGAGTGAGGGGTGTGGCTAGGGTCTCCAGGAAGTAACACTTGGCTCACACATCCTGCATTGAAACTAGGCCGCTGATGTTGGAGGTTACTTCATTGCTTTTGGTGTGTTTTCTCTGATATGCATTGTCTCAGGTCATCGAAATGCTTTAAAGGAATAGTTCACAAAAAAAAAAGTAAATTTTGTCATCATCTCCTCCCCCTAGCTCATGCCAAATTGATACACAGGTGAAGTTTGTCCATATAGCACAGAGGGAGGTTGCAGCACAATTACAGAGAAAACCACTCACCAGTGACTTTAGTTGTACTGTACTGAAGTCAATGGTGACTGTATAGGGAGTTGAGTATAGGGCTGTCGCGGTTATTGCATTACCGGCACTTGCGTCTGTCGCACCGCAGAGTCAAGCTGATTACCGCTGCACCGCACGCAAACGAGCAGAGACGCAGATAGTAATGAATTAGAATTGCAATGGCTCTAATGCAAGGGCCAAGCAATGCACACATAGCCCATTAGTGGCAAGAAGCACAATGGCACTCCAGTAGGCTACCAAACGTCACTCTGGAACGAAAGTGAATGACGGTCGATGGTTGATTGATTGATTGATTGATTGATTCGTTGTAAATTTAACGGAGGTAAAAGGTGCTCATATGATTATGAGGAGGTGAATCAAGATGCCTACTACATAAAGCCAAGTGCAGGAGAGTCTGGCTGACGCAGCTGCCAGGTGTGGGAGAGAGATGAAGGTATGGTGCTGGAGATTCAAGCCGCGCACACACCTCTCCACCGTGTTATTACTTTTAGCTCCATTGTTTTTTCATCAAGGCAATGTCGAGGAGATATTTGCTCATAAGAAGTATCCGCAAATGCAGATACAGTAGCATGCGTGCATGTTGTCTCAGTTTGCGTTTCAATAACGAACGCGTCTTTCCCACAAATGCAACGCCTGTTGAATGCCGACCTATTAAATATTCCGGCTGCAAAGTTGGCCTCTCAATGACAACACTGCAATAAAGATTGACTATAGAGGCGGTAAAGAATAGACTACTAGAGGAATAAATGCATTCAAAACGTTGACTTATTTCTTGTTTAATACCGTTTAATACCGCGGATAGCCCTAAATTACCCTTTAGTAATTTGTGCGGTAAGGAAAAAATCTATATCACGACAGCTCTACTTTTGAATTGGGCTGGCAACCTCCCTGTGTGTTATGTGGACAAACTTCAAGTGGCATGACGGTCTATAGATGATGACAGAATTTTCATCTTTGGGTGAACTGTACCTTTAACATCACATTGTTGTTGATGTATGAGTTGATTGCGTTGAAATAGCTGACCAGTTGCGGTCCACCCGCTATGCCGACCACCCGCAGTGCCGACAGCCCACAATGCCGACAGCCAACACCTTTCTCACTCTCCACTCGTCAAGCGCCCGACGTTAGGTTTAGGCGTGGGGGGTGAGAAAGGTTAGGTTTAGGGTTAGGGTCTGGGGGAGGTTAGGTTTAGGCGGACGGGGTGGAAGAGGTTAGGTTTAGGGCCTTGGGGAGGTTAGGTTTAGGCGTGGGGGGTGGGAGAGGTTAGGTTTAGGGTCTGGGGGAGGTTAGGTTTAGGTGTGAGGGGTGGGAGAGGTTAGGTTTAGGGTTAGGGTCTGGGGGAGGTTAGGTTTAGGCGTAGGAGGTGGGAGACGTTAGGTTTAGGCGTGGGGGGTGGGAGAGGTTAGGTTTAGACGGTGGGGGTGGGAGAGGTTAGGGTTAGGGTCTGGGAGAGGTTAGGTTTAGGCGTGAGGGGTGGGAGAGGTTAGGTTTAGGTGTGGGGGCTGGGAGAGGTTAGCTCTAGCCGGTCCACCGACACGCTGCACGCCGCCTCACTCAGCTGGTTCTGCTTGTGGGCTATCGACATTGGGGGCTGTCGGCACTGCGGGCTGTCGGCACATAGACGCGGCACCGACCAGTTGAGGGGGATGGGTTGTATGTATGTCTTTCACAGGGTAAATTATCGTGTTAGTCCGATTTGTTTAATTAAAACAAAAATAATTCAGGTTAAAACCCTAATTTGTTTAATTAAAACAAAAATAATCCAGGTTAAAACCCTGGTGGGACAGAGTGAGGCATTGGTCAGGCATTGGCCCCTCATACATTCACACATAGTAGATATACAATCCACTCTGTATCTCTACATGAAGACATTACACATAACTTTAATTTCCAATTCTCTGCTTTGAAAGGGGCACTTCAACGAAAAATTCAGATTTATTTTGCACACAATCTCACACATATCCAAAGAACTGTAAACAGTTCTGCAGACATTCATTGACAGTTAGTGAGAGATGATTTGAGTTGAGTTGAAGTTGATGCGAGTGATGTCATCAGAACACTTGTAAATGATTCAGTGCCTCCGATGACATCACTGGCACCAGCTGAACTCAAATCAACTCTCAATAACTGTCAAACTAAATGAATGCCTGCAAAACTGTTGACACTTTTCTGATATGAGTGAGATCATGTGGAAAATAAATCAGCATTGTTTTTCGTTGAAGTGACCCTTTAAGCATGAAGAAAGCGCACTCCATTTGCTCAACCATCAAGTCTAGAGGGAACCCCCAGGAGCCCAGAGGCTGAAATCAGACATTCCAACCCAGTGGTGGAACGCTCTCAGTTGGAAAGATGTCAGGTCCTGCAAGACTCCATCTCCTTTAGCAGGAAGAGCCCCAGGACACAAAGACACAGTGAAACGCATCGATTGTGTCGTGGTGCTTATGCGATGGAAATGTGATTGTGAAAGTAGATGGAAATGGACTGGAAACATCAACAGCTAGAAGGAAATTTGACACTCGTTACGAAACAAATACACAAAGGCTGCTGCAGTATCTTCTAAATCAGTGGTTCTCAAAGTGGGGTCCCGGGGACCCCCAGGGGTCCTTCAGGGGGTCCCGGGCAAATCATTTATTTCCACTATAATTCCACCCATAAGTAACACAATGACAGAATGTATGACTATTTTGCTCATGGGTTTCATACACTTTCTGTAATAAAACATCTAAAAGCAAAACTCGTATCAGATGGGGACACTGGGATAAAATCTTATCAAATGGGGGTCCGTGGCCTAATTTAGTATAGGGTTTCCTGTCTTTACTGGCACAAATCCTCTTCTTCTTTTGCCCCTTTTGTCTGTTTTTCATCTTAATATGTGCAAATAGATAACAAACAAACACAAAGGTGTTAGTTTAGGGGTCCTTGACATGAAAGAGTTTGAGAACCACTGCTCTAGATGAGCTCACTTGATTTAATTGGTTACAATGAAGCATTTGTGAGAATCTTGCTTCATTCATTCGATGTATTTCCTGTTGAAATATATATTATTATATATATTGGGGTGGGACATAATGTGGAGAGGGATCATTCAAAAGCATAAACCAATGGGATATGAGTTTGGGAGAGGCAGTCCAAAAGTAAGTAAGAAAAACACCAGCAAAAATGAAATGGAATTGATGAATAGGTGTATACGACATGGAGATTACAAGATGAAAAAATAACTCTTCACTTCATTGTGACTATAAGCAACAAAATTGATCCTACCATAAATTTCCAGTACTATAAAATTCTTAAACAAAGCCTTTTCTTCTTCTTCTTCTTCTTCTTCTTCTTCTTCTTCTTTTGTTGGACCATCTACTGTACATCTCGTGCAGTTTGTCCATTTTAATACATCTCCACAAAACCAGCTATAAAACGACACCGGCTTGCCCGCACTAGCACAACAGACAGATTGCTTATCGCGTTGTCCCGATGCCTTCGTTTTACACAGATTCCATGCAGTCCCTGCTCCTTTACTGGATCTCTCCGACATGTGTGTGCAGATTCTAAAGGATTCTTCATGTGTAGCAGACATGTAGCCGATGACGTGTAGCATTTTGAACACACGTGCGCGATACCTGTACATCTGCACGTGCCCCCCCCCCGGTACATTTAAGATGCGCGTAAATGCTGCCATGTGTGCCACAAAATGACCACAGCCTTGGCCTGACTCTGTCATCAGCAGCAACACCATCCGGATTGTGAGGGCCAGCATGCTGTAATAATCCCCCTCTCTTTAACGGCCTCTCAGGATTAACCGGGGGGATCTGGCACGCACGTGGAAAATAAACGCTCTTTACTCGGACCCCGCTGCGTTAGACGGACACGGTGGATGAAGCACAGTGTGAAAACCGAGAGAATGTGCACGCACTTTCATCCAGGGCCGGTTCCAGAACAAGATGACTAGGGATGCATCCTAGGGTGTCCACCCGCTATGCCGACCACCCGCAATGCCGACCTTAGGTTTAGGCGTGGGGGGTTGGAGAGGTTAGGTTTAGGGTTAGGGTCTGGGGGAGGTTGGGTTTAGGCGTGGGGGGGAGGTTAGGTTTAGGCGTGGGGGGTGGGAGAGGTTAGGTTTAGGGTTAGGGTCTGGGGGATGGTTAGGTTTAGGCGTGGGGGCTGGGAGAGCTTAGCTCGAGCCGGTCCACCGACACGCTGCACGCCGCCTCGCTCAGCTGGTTCTACTTGTGGGCTATCGGCATTGCGGCCTGTCGGCACATAGACGCGGCACCGCATCCTATATAGGAAGGGGTGCACATGCGCCCGAAAAATTTGACATGTTATTTTACTAAAAATAATGCATTTTACCATAATTTCAAGTAGAATGATACCAGCCAAGCAAGAATATCTCAAGTGTTTCAAGTGCTTTACTGAAATATTTGGACCATATAATGATAATACAATTATCTCAACCTTAAAAGGTTACATATAGGTGCCAAAAAGCCAGAAATTCACATCAAAGAACAAAGAAAAACAACAATTATAATTCAAGTTTAAACAGTAAGTGTGCAGCTGCAGCATTTATTAAAAAAAACAAAAACACTCCTTTCAACTGAGCATGCAGACAATTAAAATAAGGGTGCAATGCGTGCTTTTGCACCCCTGTAAAACCGGGCCTGCTTTCATCGACTAATGTCCTGTGAAAAACTAATGAACCCATTCCCTAATAGGATTAACACATAATCTCGCGCACACACTTACGCCGATGAAAAACAAAGGCAGGGGTGTTAAGTAAGTGCCCTCTGATCTGTGATTAAGGAGGAAAGGGTTGCAGCAAGTAGCCTATACAGCATAATCCATGAGAAATGAAGAGATGAACGCTCTCCTGCATTGCTTCATTCATCCAAATCGATCTGCGTTTTGAATGCAGTTGGTGGGCAGTGTCACTCGGGCAAAGATGACACCTGTAACACCAGTTCCACAAATGACTCATCATCAGATGCCTATAAATCATAACTCATAGACATGTTCTACAGAGTATAGAGTTCTACAGTGAGAAAACCTTCTTAGTCAAGGAGTCATCCACTGTGGCAAAAACATTGCAATTTGGAAATGAAAGTAGAATAATATTATATTAAAAAAGGTCCCCCTCCTCTTCTCAGTGGTCATCTGTCTGGTCAGCAGGAACTGATGGGCTCAGATTGCCTTGATGTCTGGTTAGGTATCGTTGTTGTGTAAGTGTGCATGTGTGTGTATGTGTGTTTGTTACAGGAGCCTATCCACTAAATGCATACATGTACGCTTGTCAAGCTCTTTGTGTGCGTTATGGAATGTATACAGTAATAATCGGCTTAGGGACACACAGCCTCGTCCTTGACAAACAAACATTTTAGTATTTCCAATACTTAATGTGTGCTTGATTTGACTCACCATTACAAGGTATATTAGTATGTTGCTCATCAGAGTCTGTAAATGTAAATATACACAGTCAGATTACGCTATTGTACGTCTGCGGCTTGACGTGTTGTTACGTGTTCTTGACGCGTTGTTACGGCTTTTTGGCACGGACGTCGCTTCAAATCTCGGAATCTATTTTTCAGAACATTCCAAGAATGATGGAGTGGCACATTAGTTATCTGGGAGTGGTTTCTGTAATGCCTTCTGTGTGTGTGTGTGTGTGTGTGTGTGTGTGTGTGTGTGTGTGTGTGTCTGTGTGTGTGTGTGTGTGTGTGTGTGTGTGTGTGCGTGCGTGCGTGCATGCGTGCGTGCATGCGTGCGTGTGTGTGTGACCCTGTTCTCACGGTGCTGATATGGTAGAGTGCTCCTCGGACGGCGAAGAGTTCGATGGGAAACTACGGTAATACCCACTGGGCCACTTACCCAGCCAACATGACTGACTGACATACAATCAGTTGCATACATGTTCATTAAGTGCTGTACAAGGGGAAAAGATATGCTGTGCCAGCATTGGTGCTATTTTTGGAATATCTTTTCTTTTTGTTTTAATCAAAGAAAACAACAAAGAAACAGAAGAACCCACTGATGATGAATGATTAGGCGTTTTACCTCAGGCACATTTGGCCACATTCCCTATGGGAATGTTGTGTTTGTTGAAGTAATAATGAATTGTATAAGTGTCTACACTGGGGAGATAATAGTGGTGAGAGTGACATCTATGATTAGACTATGATTGGGGGTAATTGCTATTGAATTAAATACTAATGAAATTAAATAAGCCCTAATTTTGTTGGAGACCCACTATATAGAGCCCCCTCAGAGCCCCCTGGGATTCATTGAGCCTCACTTTGCGAGCCACGAAACTGGCACACCTGCTGCTTTCTCCAATCAGTAGCCTACTGTTGATTATAAAATCATTGCTGTGGCCAGCATGGCCAGCAGCTCTTTAAGTCACTCTGTTGACTTTTTAGCTATGGCCAGCAGCTCTTTAAGTCACTCTGTTGACTTTTTAGCTATGGCCAGCAGCTCTATAAGTCACTCTGTTGACTTTTTAGCTGTGGCCAGCAGCTCTATAAGTCACTCTGCTGACTTTTTAGCTATGGCCAGCAGCTCTTTAAGTCACTCTGTTGACTTTTTAGCTATGGCCAGCAGCTCTATAAGTCACTCTGTTGACTTTTTAGCTATGGCCAGCAGCTCTATAAGTCACTCTGTTGACTTTTTAGCTGTGGCCAGCAGCTCTAGAAGTCACTCTGTTGACTTTTTAGCTGTGGCCAGCAGCTCTAGAAGTCACTCTGTTGACTTTTTAGCTATGGCCAGCAGCTCTATAAGTCACTCTGTTGACTTTTTAGCTATGGCCAGCAGCTCTATAAGTCACTCTGCTGACTTTTTAGCTATGGCCAGCAGCTCTTTAAGTCACTCTGCTGACTTTTTAGCTGTGGCCAGCAGCTCTAGAAGTCACTCTGCTGACTTTTTAGCTGTGGCCAGCAGCTCTAGAAGTCACTCTGTTGACTTTTTAGCTGTGGCCAGCAGCTCTAGAAGTCACTCTGTTGACTTTTTAGCTATGGCCAGCAGCTCTATAAGTCACTCTGCTGACTTTTTAGCTATGGCCAGCAGCTCTTTAAGTCACTCTGCTGACTTTTTATCTGTGGCCAGCAGCTCTAGAAGTCACTCTGTTGACTTTTTAGCTGTGGCCAGCAGCTCTAGAAGTCACTCTGTTGACTTTTTAGCTGTGGCCAGCAGCTCTAGAAGTCACTCTGTTGACTTTTTAGCTGTGGCCAGCAGCTCTATAAGTCACTCTGCTGACTTTTTAGCTGTGGCCAGCAGCTCTAGAAGTCACTCTGTTGACTTTTTAGCTATGGCCAGCAGCTCTAGAAGTCACTCTGCTGACTTTTTAGCTGTGGCCAGCAGCTCTAGAAGTCACTCTGCTGACTTTTTAGCTGTGGCCAGCAGCTCTAGAAGTCACTCTGCTGACTTTTTAGCTGTGGCCAGCATGGCCAGCAGCTCTATAAGTCACTCTGTTGGTTGGTTGGTTGGTTGGTCGGTCGGTCGGTCGGTCGGTCGGTCCACAAAAAAAGAAAACGAAAAAAAATGTTTGGTCCACAAGATCAATGTCAATGCAGGGGGTCACATCACAATGGAGTGGATGGCATCACAGTGACTGACATTGCATCTGGTCGCAGCTAGAGACCCAAAGTCGACTTCACTTCCTGCTTCAACATGCGCACCAGAGACCTTTCATTTATTTTCCCATAGACATTTTGTAAAAATGTGTATACAAATATTTTTACTTGGTCAAACCAAACAATTCAGCTATTTAGAAACAGGAGAGAACATTTCACTCGGACCAAAACGTAAAGAAAAAAAAAATCGCAGATAAATATTTTTTTTTTCAATGTTTTTTTAAATAAAGTTTTTAATCATTCTTCTTCAGTTTCTATTTCCAAAGTGAAACAAACATTGCTATCATGCTGGATTATTAATTTGCACTGCATTGCCCATATGCTCACGTTCACATGTCCTGTTCATGAAATGTAGTCTTGTGTGTTGATCAGAGTTGTGATTAAAGGTTATGGGCAGCAGAAGATTTTCAGTTTTCAAATTAAGCCGCAGCATTCTTAAAGGATGGCTTTACCGGTAATCAACCCACTTTGTATCATTGATAATCTCGGTAATATAAGCACATGGGCAGTGTTTACCTTCTCTCTGTGTTTTCCTCACTGAGATCTCCCATTTCCTCCTCTGGCAAAGCGCTCTGTTCTGACACGTTTTACATCACAACGCGTCACAACGGAGCTGCGGTAGTTCTGTTAAAGACATGGAATCTGCTCCGAGGGCAGCTGTTATTGTTTATTTTCTGCAAACAGGAGCAGGAGCATTTTTCTCTGTGAGGTAAAGAGAGAGAGAAGATTAAGGCTGCCCATGTTCTTATATTACCGACATTATTAATGATACAAAGTGAGTTGATTACCGGTAAAGCCATCCTTTGGAATGCCTGCTGTACATCAACACACACACACACACACACACACACACACACACACACACACACACACACACACACACACACACACACACACACACACACACACACACACACACACACACTGCATGCACACACTTTATGATTGATCACCTAATCAGTATGAAGCAGCTAAGGCGGAGGGTTCGCCGCTGCTCATGTCCACTTACAAACACAATAACTGGCTGACAAGTGCATGTGCTCTGCAGCTGTGTGTGTGTGTGTGTGTGTGTGTGTGTGTGTGTGTGTGTGTGTGTGTGTGTGTGTGTGTGTGTGTGTGTGTGTGTGTGTGTGTGTAAGAAGACATTTTTCAATTGAAAAGCTTTTCCAATCCGCCTTTTATTACTTTGTGATTACAGCCTCGATCTCACAGGCTTTGCCTATTTGGTTGAAAGCATTTTCTTGTGAGCACATGGAAATTGTCCGTCAGTTGCGTGTTTGACGCCATGTAATTGAACTAAAGCAGACATTTATGGTTTTCATTGTGGCAAAAGACAAAATGACTGATTGAGAATTGATTTGGCAAACTCAGGGCCAGGTCACAAAGACACAGATATGCACGCAGCTGGTATCAATCAATTTCTGCGTGAGGACATATACGGTGGAATTGACTGCTTTGTCCAGCAAGGGCTTCTTGACATGATGAGTTCAACCACATCTTGAGATGGAAAGATTTCACAAAGTCCATAAAAATGTTTCTGACTCATCTGAGACATAAAGTTCTTGTGCAGTTTCATGGACATATGGCTACTGTCGATTATGTCTTACTTGGCAAGTTAGGCAAAGTTGCTGGATATGTTGGATATTGATTTGTTAGGAAGCATAACATGTCAACACAGGGTGGTTAAGAGTGATAGGAGTGTATGGGCACTGGTTCAAATCCTTAATTAAAGGATACATTCGCCCAAAAATGAAAATTCAGATCTACTCACCCCCGAGGGGCCGAGGCATCTATAAGGTTGATTGGTCTGTCTGTCTGTCTGTCTCTCTGTCTGCTTGTCTGCTTGTCTCTCTGTACTGTATGTATGTATGTCCGTATGTCTGTATGTCCCAACTAGGCACCGACTAGTTGGGACATACAACTGGGTCAGTGTGCATTTTTTAAAACCAGTTCGATATTATACATTAAACTGCACCTAACCGGTATACCGAATTTTACCACTAAGTGTCACACTTGACTAGCACTCCTGAGTGGAGCCTATGAATGACTGTAGTGTGACTCCAGTCCACTTGGTGGTGATAATGCACCTCTAAGCTGGTTTGCAAACCACCAACAAAACAAATAAAAAGAAGAAGCAGACTGACTAAACGGTGTAACAACTTAAGAGAAATACTTTCACCTGGTGGATCATATTGATGTCGAGTGTCAGAAGCATGGATTTAAAAGACTCCTTTTCCACTCTTGTCGGACACCATATCTTTAGCCAGGTGAGTGGTGACTGCTACAGTCAGTTCACTGCACTATCCCGTTTATTATCTCCACCCCAAAACTCAGACGCTGTACGCATCTGCCCCTCTAGTGATCTCCGTTCATGTTGCTGCTTCACCTCCATTAGTCCGTTTATAAACAAACTATAACTAATAAACATTCGATTAATCACATTGTCATGTTGCTTATTACTAAATGCAATAGAAGTTGGCCCTGTGACGCCGTCGGCATAGGTTGCTGAGGCTGCCTTTTAATTTGCCAGAATGTGGCATAAAGATACATGTCGGTTCAGCCGGTTGGCATGAAATCAAACCGGTTTAATCTCGTACACCGGACCCAACAAAAGAAAGGTTTGGCCTGGTGCCCAGGTCACTACCCTCTGTCACACATATCTTATATACCACCCATACTTTGCACTTGGCTCCTCCTCCTCACCCAGTAGCTGAAAGCAATTTCTTACCTCTACTGTGTATCTTGGCTTGAAGGTCAGGACTTGCCGAGGATGCCTTCCAGTCATATCGGCTCATTGGGCTTGACACGCTCAGTCGCACCCTCATGGAGACTACTCGATGATCAGAGCCCACAGAGTCGAAAGTGCTGTAAGGTTCAGCATTCAGGATATAGTTCCTCCCTCTGTATAGAGGTGTTCAGCCCTGGTCCTCTCCTCCAGGGTGACCAACACTCCATCCAGCACCTGCAACGTGGAGAGACGTAGCATTACTTTTGGCCTGTAGAGGGAATACTGGGCCACAGGATTGTTGACAACAGATAGTTCAGTCAGTGAGGGAAGCACTTCTAGTTTCTCAAGCTCTGCAATGTCCTGTACCTTGTTCATGCCAAGGAACAGCTTGCGGAGCTCAGTCAGGGTCTCCAGATGGTTGAGCTCCCGGATGTTGTTCCCCAATAGGTGCAGCTCAAGCAGGACATTATTCGCTATAAAGGAGTTCTTCATCAGCACCTTGATCCGGTTCCTGTCTAGCACCAGCTCTCTGAGCTGGTAAAGGCCCTCTAAGCCCTCCACCTGACTGATCTGATTATCATGAAGCAAGAGTGTTTTCAGATTGGTGAGCCTGCTGAGCTGCAGATTGGCCATATTGGAGATGCCATTGTTACTCAAATGCAGCACCTCCAGGCTGCCCATCAGTGGCTCCAGGCTATCCGTGGTTCCAGCTTCCCTGTTGCCTTTAGATGAGCTCTGCTGGCCGTAGCCACTGGAGTTGACTTTGTGATAAAGCATCTGGCTGTTCGTCAGATGGGCCAGGGCTTTCTGCCTGGGTAGGATGGACTCGATGTGGTTATGATTCAGACACAGAGCCTTGATGTTGGGCAGGTAGATGAGGCCAGAGAAGGAGGTGAGGTTGTTGTGCTCAAAGTTGACACTGTGCAGGTTGTGGAACCACTCTGCTGGAGACAGGTCCACCATCTTAATAGAGCAGGACTGCAGGGTGAGGTTTGTAATGTCAGAGTAGTTTGAGTGGCCCAGCTTCTCTGCCACCATGTCAGGGGTGAGTCGTCCCTCAAACATATCCTTTGCATTCTCACACTCTGTCACTTCCACCGCAATCCCATCCAGTGCTTTTAGGGAAGGCAGTTGGAACACCACATAGATCCGATAGTTTTCCAGTTTCTCTACTAATGGATTCCCATAAAAATCCAGAATGACAAGGTTTGCCAGTCCCTTCATATAGTACATGTCTCGTGTGGTAGAAATGTGGTTGCCGCCAATGTAGAGCTCAAGGAGGGAGCGAGCCCTCTGGATCCCATGCATGGATTTTATATAGTTGTTCTCCACTGACAGAAAGTGCAGGTTGGGCAACTGGTCCAGGACTGAGGCATCCAGACAAGACAGGTGGTTCCCATTCACCCTCAGCCTGTTTAGACAATGCAGTTTTGACAGTCCATCCAGTGTGCTGATGCAGTTGTTGTCGAGGGAAAGCTCCTCCATGTACAGGCAGTTGTCAAGTCCATCCACTTTAGAGATGTCATTGTCATTGAAGGAGGCCCAGCGCAGGTTGACCAGCTTGTCCAGGTGGGTCAGCTTGGAAATCCTCTGGCTGTCCAAGTTCAGGGCTGTGATCTTTGCAGTCCAGCCTGGTTCCAGGTCTCTGTTGAGGCCCCAGGGTGCTGGACTGAGTTGAGACAGGAGCTGGGCTGCTGAAAGCACACTGATGGTGCGGGGTCGTTCACTGTTGGTATGGGAATGATCCAGAAGAGACGCCTGGTTAATTTTGGAGCCAGCAGCCATCTGAACAGCAGCTACAGCCTCTTCCTCTGCTACCAGCACATCATCCAGGTGTGTGAGGGTCATGACACGGCCCAGTATCGTCATCCTGACCAACTCCGGCTGGTACCAGGGGTTGTGTCGTGTGTCCAGCTTCAGCAGGGCAGGCGTGTGTTTTCTCAGCACAGCCGTCTCCTCTCGTGCCTTGGTCAGCTTGTTCCAACGCAAGTCCAGCTGTTTCAGCCCTCCCAGCTCCCTCATCCCATGTAGGGTCACCAGGTGGTTAAAGCTGACATCCACAAACTCGAGGTTGGGCATGTGTGAGATGTCATCCAGGCGTGTGAACTCATTGAAGCTGATGGTAAGATGCCGCAGAGCCGTCAGGCAGGAAATCCCCTTTAGCTTCTTCAGACTGTTGCCATGGAGGTTCAGCACAGTGATCTGACTGAGTATGTTGGCTCTGGCTGCATTAAGCAGAGCTTTCTCATCCACCCTCAACATCTTGGGCCATGGTTTCAGCATGGGCTCCATGTTGAGGACCTCCTTGTCCAAGCTGATATTATTGGTGGGAGGCTCATCTGTGCCTTGGTCCTTGGCGATGTACTCAAAGTCAATGATGTACTCAGGCAAGACCAGCTCATGGTCAAACACAAACCACTGCCACTGTCTGGGACTGTACTCACGACCACTGTGTGTTTTTGAATAGTTGGGGCTCTCTTCACTCATCATAGTTCTGCATTTAGTGTTCACATTGCGATACACAGACTGGATTTTGGGATAGTTGTTGCTGTCCACTGGCTCTCCTTGTCGGATGGGTAAACTAAGGCCCAGAAACACCTTGGAAACAATGATCTGACCGTGTTTGAAAGGGATTCTGTTTGAGTTGCCTTGGCTGGCATGATGCAGCGTGTACTCAATTCTGGGCTGTTCAGTCACGCTCAGGCTGTTGGATAAGGGTACAGCACGCTCTCTTCCTAAGGCCTTGTACTTTTCTGCTGTTTTGAAGCCTTCTTCTGCAACATACAAGGTTTCATTCTTCTCACTGGTTCTTTCAGGGTCAGATACATAGAAAAGGTACTCCAGCCAGCGTTTGTAATTCTGTGAAAACACAGCCAACTCTTCACTGGCTAAGAGGGTATGGAGTTTGTCCTCAAAGCGAAGCCTCAAAACACGGTTGTGGATGCGGATAATACGATTGATCTTGATACCAGTGATTCCATGAACCTTGTAGTCCGTAGCAGAGAAACGGGACAGCAGGAGGTTGTAACAGCTAATAAACCAGTCGTCTGTGGAGCAGCCCTCCTCGAAACGAATATTTCCAACAGTCTCCAGCTCTATTAACAGAAGGTGTACCATATACTCCTTCCTGTTTGTGGCTTGGGCCAATTCCTGCTCATACCAGGCCTCAATCTCCTCCAGTCTCCTGCTCCACACGCTCAGCCTCTCCCTCAGAGCAGCCATCTTGCTGAGCATTTTGTGCTCGAAGGTGGGATCGCGGCTGATGGCAGCGGACATGTCACCGCCGTCCGCTGAACCTTCCATCAGTGGGGATCCATCTTCATCTTCATCTCCATCTTCACACGTGGGGGCAAATGTCCTGAAAATGGCCTGCACTTCTGAGAGCTCACACTCCAGGTTTTTGAGGGCATAATTGAGTGTCCTGATGCAGTCCTCAGGTACCCCCAACAGCCTCTTCCTCTGCTCCAGCAGACTGGCCTGGGTTTCTGCCAGCCTCCCCTGAGCAGTGTGGACACACATGTTGTAGTACATCATTTTCTTCATTACTGTGGACTCAGCTGCTTCCTTCACTTGCTTGCTTGAGACGTCATAGGTGTCAAGTCGCTGGAGGCCTGGCGTGTGGTAAAGGACATGTGTGGCGTAGTTACACAGCAGACACACTGGGTTTGGGGTTGACTGTGGGTCCTTCAGTCCCAGCTCTCTCAGGTGGGGTAAATGGGCCAGGAAGGTCAGCTCCTTAAAGGAGCTGATCTTGTTCCCAGACAGATTAACGTTTTGAAGGTTGACATTAAGATCAAGGCTATGACCGATCTTCTCAATATTGTTGTCAGCAAGGTTCAGTTCTTTCAGTTTTCGAAGAGTATTCAACCCCTCTATGCGAGTTATGCAGTTGTTGTTGAGCCACAGCACTTGTAGGTTGATATTCAATTCCAAATTCTCTATTTCACTGATTTGATTACCATATAAGTAGAGTTTCTGTAGTTGAATGGAATTCTGTAGTCCAGATATTTCTGTCAGTTGGCATTCGACCAGCCAGAGCTCCTCGAGCAGAGGGCAGCAGTCAAGGCCTTGAACGTGCCTTATGTTCTGGCCTACTACAGTGAGCTGGCAGAGCCTGGGGAAGAAGGAAAGTCCAACCATCCGGGGATAACCTGAGAAGAAGACCTCCAGGGAGCTGATGGTGCTCCCATCTTGGTCTATTTTTCCATAAGATACTCCATTGGCCATGCACAGTTCTTTGATGACCTTCTCATCACCATGGAGCTTTTGTTTTTCACTCCGTATCATACGTTTCTGTCGTGGCATGGAAACAAAGTTAAATTAAGAAAGAACGTGGCCAGGTCAGTGATGATGTCATACAGTTCTGATGGCTCGGCCTGGTGAGCACGTCACACTATAGTGATGCCATATATCACCGATGATCACAAACTAAAGTAGAGCACGCACATCCACTCAGCGTTGCAGGTGCAGGACAACAGACGATCAATAGCAGGCTAAAAAAGTAGTCCGCACACCGCATTGTAGACTTAACTCACAGTTTATTTGTTGAGGAGCATTGAGGTTTCCGTCATGGCGACCTTCATCAGATATCACCAATGATGTCATAAATCACTGCTCATGTCACAGAGAGTGATGAGGTCATACATCACAGATGATGTCATACAGTTCTAGATGTCTCGGCCTGGTGGCCAGGTCACTTCCATCGGTGTCTTCACTCACTGATGACATCACAATTGTTTGAGTGACATCACTGATGACGTCACTCACTGATCACATCACTGATGACATCACTCACTCATGACATCACTGATGACATCATCACTGATGACGACATCACAATTGCTCATTGACTCTATGACATCAACAGTGAGTTATGACCTCATCGGTGCTGTCATAGCAGCGTGAGGTGTGATTGGTCTACTTTCGTATGGAGATACGGACAGACCGCTTTTACTTTACAAATGATAGGAGTTGCGATTCAAAACATTCCATGACACAGACACACGACGCACACATACACGCGCGCGCGCACGCACGCACACACACACACACACACACACACACACACACACACACACACACACACACACACACACACACACACACACACACAATGTGTGCTGATTAGACCCTTTCCACACTGCTGCCATCAGGCCATAATCAGTTTGTCACCATTCAAGTGGAGCAAGGAAGCTTTTTCCACTTATTTATGCTAAAATGCACATGACCCCTCAAATGGTGCTGTGCGCGCGCGCTCGCGCACACACACACACACACACACACACACACACACACACTAGAATCATTGAAATCACTACTTTCCACACTGTATTAGTAATGATTAACCAGCTTAATTAGCTCAGGCGACTACTCTGGTCTGAGTGAGAGAGAGGAGGGGAGGAGAGAGAGAGAGAGAGAGAGAGAGAAGGGGGGTATACTGACTGGCATGTAGTGGAGATTACGTAAATTCCTTGGGTGGGAATGTGTGTGTGTGTGTGTGTGTGTGTGTGTGTGTGTGTGTGTGTGTGTGTGTGTGTATGTGTGTGTGTGTGTGTGTGTGTGTGTGTGTGTGTGTGTGTGTGTGTGTGAGAGAGAGAGAGAGAGAGAGAGAGAGAGAGAGTGTGTGGTGGTTAGAGACAAGGAGAGGAAGTAAAAAATGATGGAGGATGGTTGAGGAGAAAGGAAGGGAAGGGGGTGTTAGATATGGAAGAAGGGGCAGAGAGGAGAGGAGATACAGTGGGACAGAGGCAGGACTCAAATGGCAGTGAAGTTATCCATTGTTTACTGCCTGGCTCCAGCAAGCTCACAAACCATTTTGAACATTTTCCAACACGCCTTACAAGCAAATCATTGGTTTGCAAGGCAAAGTAGGAGGAAGAACCAATTCCAAGCTATGTTCAACACAGCTGTGCGCTCTACTCATGTTGACTGGGCCTGGGACTAGAGGAGAGAGTCAGCATATCTTTTGACCAGGGCATGATGAGAATCCAAGAGGCAAATCCAGGTCAGTTAGTCAGGGAGAGGGGTTGCCAGGTCTGTGTGATAAAACCATCATAACAGCCAATAAAACCAGCCCAATACCAGAATTCCAAATATGCCTCTGCCAAACCATACACTTGCTTTGAAAGTCCATGTCATTGCTATCATTGCCGTATTGTAATATCTAAAAAGTAACACCATAAATGTTTAGTGTGCCAGCAGCATTAAACGCAGTTTTCTCTTAACAGTTATTTCACCTTGGTCCTAAAATGCCCAGATACAATATGAAAAAGCTCCGTGGTACAAGTGTTTCTCAACCTTTTTGTAGTCTCAGGTGATTTTTTTTTCCCTAACTGTGTCTACACTCTTAGATTGGCAGATTAACAGGGATGAGTGTGAAACCTATCAACAGTCATTATTCTACATTATTGGGCTAATTTCTAGTCAATGAAATAATATAGTGAAATTAAAATATTGTAAATTTTTCTGGGGACCCACTCGAACCTCAATACCCTGGAGAACTGCTGGACCAATGCACTGACGCACAAACTGTTTTGTCTTTTCGCTTTCTATTTGGGATTAGGGTTCTCTTCCTCTTCTTCTGGATTTTTATTTATCTATTCACCTTATGTTCAGACCTTACAGTGGGCCAAATTCTTCCGGGTCCTATTAACACTTCCGGCGGTCACGGCGCCAAATATGAAAGAACGTCATGAAGAAGAGAGTTGTTTTTGTAGCGGACAGCGCAGGGTGTAAAACAAAGAACGTAGCCTACTACTTTGAGCTCGGTACACAGCAAGCAAGCGGAGTATCCACTGTTAGCCAGGTCAGATAACGTTATCGTCGACAATGACGAGCACTTTCTTGTAAAACATACCTGGACTCCAACAAAGAAAGCTTCAGAAGGTTTTCTGTCCTCCGAGCGCAGCTCGAGCCACTTACGTCTATAAGACCCGCAGACGTTAACGTAATTCCCTGGAATGCGAGAATTAACGAGCCAGTTACATGGCGTTGCATTTATAGACATTGCCGTTTGCTTTTATTTGGTATGTTACACACATAAATTAACAGCTAAATTATTAGTTAATTCAGAGTTAGATTATATTGGAGCAGCCAGCCATTTTCTTTTCTTTTTTTTTGCCGGAAGTCGTCGAACGACCACACAACCAGGTCAAATGGGCGTGGCTACATAAGGTGAATACTATACTATACAGTATCAAACTTCACACAGCATTTGAGAAAATAATGTCCTATCAATCATGTCTGTTCTTTATGTAAACGCACGCACGCACACACACACACACACACGCACACACACACCCACACACACACACACACACACACACACACACACCCACGCGCCCGCGCACGCACGCACACACACACACACACACTTGAATCCACCAATCAGATCAGTACGTTTCAAACCGTTAAAGCACTTGTTTCTGGTGTTTGAGGTGTACAACACTTGATTTTCTTTACTTTTGGAGCTTATGTAACCGTTGTGCAACATCCTCCTCAATCCTCAAGGTCAGGCCTGATTATTGCTGCAGGGCACATATTCATCTTCAAAATGTTTGAAGTTCACGGGAGGCTTTGGAAGAGGCTGCCAAATGATTCAGTTCCTAATTGTGTACACGCACACGCATACACACACACACACACACACACACACACACACACACACACACACACGCATACACACACACACACACACACACACACACACACACACACACACACACACACACACACACACATACGATGCTTTTAAGCCCGAAAGCCCTCATTAAATGCAGAGGCAATATGCAGTGAAAGTTGATATCCACATATTTAGGAGCCCGCGGATACAGCTATAATCATGGCAGCACATGCCTTGTTATTTGTGCTAATTTTCAAATGTATGTTTCCTCTTCATGCAGCGGAGGCCAGAGGCCACCCACAGCTGGAACAATGTAAATACTGTACAATGACATCCATCACCTGGACTTATTGCTCCACCTGTCACAAATAACTAGAGAGCATATTCTAATCAGACCACATTTGTTGTATGTGGGCCAGGGGCGTAAAGTGTGGGTGTGGGTGTGTGTGTGGGGGGGGGAGTCAGCCCGTTTGGTCGGATCATGCCCATTTTCAAACTCAGCCTTTATTTTGATATCAACTACACATCTTGCACGTTTTGACATTATCGCATTCACAATATTTGTCCACAGAGACAGACAGACAGACAGACAGACAGACAGACAGACAGACAGACAGACAGACAGACAGACAGATACACAGACAGACAGACATACAGGCAGGCAGGCAGACAGACAGACAGACAGACAGACAGACAGACAGACAGACAGATACACAGACACTATAAAAACCTGGCAAAGTAGGCCTACTAAAAACAGCTTCTGCGGTAGTTTCTGCTAGGTGACTGCAGAACCACATTTTACCATGATGACACACGTACGTGCACACGCACACACGCACGCGCACGCACACACACACACGCACGCGCGCACACACACACACACACGCGCACACACAGGCACACACACACACACACACACACACACACACACACACACACACACACACACACACACACACACACAAGGTGAAAACAATACCAGCCCCACCGTCGCGGCTGGTAACAATTAAAGTTGCAATTAGGGGAGAGAGGGGTAAGTTGAGCCTGTTGGTTCAGATGAGCCCACCCCTTGTATCTAGGCAACCATACACAACATGAATCATGCCATCACACATTTACAAAGAATAATTCACTTCCCTGAATCTGTGATGGTGGAGAGCAAAGGGAGGAAGTAGAAAGAGAGCCAGGCTGAAAAATTGAAATGTGCTGAAAACTGCACCAAGTTGTGTCTTGTTACCATTTTACAATTTCGGAGCCGAAATTGTAACATAGCAACGTTGGTCCACAAACGTTGCTATTTTACTATTTTTTTGGAGATCGGGTTGGGAAATTGTGTGTTAAAAGCCAAACATTTCATGCACATTCTTTTGCACTAAGGTATGGAAGAGTGGCACTATTGTAGCACAATATCTAAAAAGTGGCTCATTTTACTCCGTTCGCCCCTACAACAGAATTGTCCAAATAATTCACACACACAAAAACTACAGGAAACACGAGCAGGTCATGTTGTTGTTACACCATCGTAATAAATACATGTTGTTGGTGTTTATCAATTTTTTTTTCTCATTAACCTCCACCCGGGTTTTCTCCCCAATTGTACTTGGCCAATTCCCCCTGCTGTCCCGTTCATTGCTCCACCCCCTCTGCTGATCTGGGGAGAGTTGTAGACTAGCACAGGCTCCCTCCGATACATGTGCAGTCGCCAGCCGCTTCTTTTCACCTGACAGCGAGGAGTTTCACCGGCAGGACGTACTGTAGCATGTGGGAGGATTACACTATCCCCCCAGCTCCCCTCCCCCCCCCCCCCCCCCCTGACCGACCAGAGGAGGCACTAGTGCAGCGAAAAGGACTCATATACATACGCATCATCTGGCTTCCCACCCGCAGACACGGTCAATTTGTGCCTGTATGGAGGTAACACAGGGGCTCCAACCAGCAGGGAATCATCTACGCCCAGTAATAAATAAGTGTTTCCAGTTTAGATCATGTGTCTGTGTGTGACTGAGGCTTCCTTCTATGAATTTACGCCTAACAGAAATCATGTCTGTTATACCTGTGGATAAACACTAGCAGCCATGAGTCATGGCTAAATTACAGCCAGCCACCCTTCTTGTTGTGCATTGGAATGGATGGTATGATAATAGCTTTTACCATCATAACAAGCTGTCTGCTTCAGCTAACACTTCCATGTGCACGACCTTCATCTTCTCACCATGTGTGCTGCTTACAGTACATTTCACAACCAATGATAAGCCTGATGCCTCTTTATTACTTCCCCCATGCAGGGTTATTATTTTGCCTGTTGATGTAACCGGGGTCTGTCACTGTATTGGTTATTTCTCCTCGGGCAGTGTCAAGGACAACCCAAAACAGGTGGAGAAGCCTATTAATCCTTAGTGTCTGACAGGTACACACACGTACTGTATCTGCACACACACGCACGGACATGCACGTACGCACACACACCCCTTACACACACACACACACACGCAGGGATGCGCGTGCGCACACACACACACGGACTCGGGTGCGTGCGTGCGCACACACACAGACACACACACACACACACACACACACACACACACACGCTCACTGCTTGAGAGGGCGGTCAGTAATTACAAGCAGATGTGAACCTTGAGGAGGTTCCAGGTCAGCAAAAGCAATCCGTTAACCGCAAGCATTAACATCAACCTGTAAAACACACAAAGAAGAAATATAAACGTGTTGTCAACCTGTAAAACACACACAAAGAAGAAATATAAACACGTTGAAAATGTCTGCTGCATTCCTATAGTCCAGTCATGTAGCACAGAAACTCCCTTCAAGGGTCATTTAAAGCCACCTGTAACACAAAAACAGACATTCCCAATGACATCCCGACAGACATTCACTACAACAGGAAGAATTTGGGAATGTTCCTATAGCGTCATCTCCCTGATAGCAGAAGATCATACCAACTGATAGCAAAAGCCCGGAAAGAGATGCATTATGCCATAATGTATCTCTTCCCAGGCTTTTGCTATCAGTTGTTATCATAGACCATTATTATTTATTTATTTTAGCCAGAGCCGCAGCGCCGCCTGCTAATTGGTGTGTGATCGGCAAGCTGCGTGATCACTGGACAGGCGACCTGTCAATCACGCTTTATCGACCGTTTTACTCTAAATGGGAAAGTAATTTACAAAATGAACATCATGCCGTCAGAACAATCTGGTGCGGTCAGGACAACCTGGAGCTGAACAAGCTCAAAATTGTAGAGATGTTAGTGGACTTCAGGAGCGCCCCCCCCCCCCCCCCCCCCCACCCACCCAGCAATCATCATTCTCGGCAGCACTGTGTCTAGAGTGGAGAACCTACAAGTTGCTGAGATCCACAATCTCCCAGGACCTAAAGTGAGAGTCCAATGTAGTCACAATCATCAAGAAGGCACAGCAGAGGATGTACTTTCTACACCAGCTCAGGAAGTACAAACTGCCTCAGGAGCTGCTTATCCAGTTCTACACCGCCATCATGCAGTCCACCATCTGCAACTCCATCGCTGTCTGGTTCGGGTCTGCCACCAAACAGAACAAGCACAGACTGCAACAGACGGTCAGGACTGCAGAAACTAATCATTGGCGCAAACCTGCCCTCCATCCAGGACTCCTCCAGAGTCAAAAAACGGGCAGGACAAATTATCAGAGACTCATCTCACCCTGGACATGACCTGTTTGAACTCCTCCCCTCTGGTAGGCGGTACAGGCTACTGGCTACCGTACACCAAAACACCCAGACATAAGAACAGTTTCTTCCCACAGGCCATCACTCTGATGAACACTTAAAGTCACTTGATCACTTCATTCGAACACTTCGCTGTACTTTACCTTGAGTCACTTTACCCTGTTGCACCTACAGTACCTCATGCACATAATCCCCCTGACACACACACTAAGGTGAAACATGTCAACTGTGTAATAATAACAACTGTGTAATAACGGTCCCAAACGGTGCAATATCTGACTTACAGCCTTGTTTACAATCCAGTGTGGTTTACATACTTAGTCTGTACATAGCTATACAATTATTAGTGGCCGGGCCAGCGAACTGGCAGGGATAGATAGATAGATAGATAGATAGATAGATAGATAGATAGATAGATAGATAGATAGATAGATAGATAGATAGATACTCATTATTAATTATATTATGAAAGCATGTATGCCAATATGTTTTTGGTTTTTGCCATTACCAGATTGTGTGTGTGCGTGTGTGTGTGAGAGAGAGAGAGATCGTATCCATGTCTCTTTTTTTCCATTGGCAGAACTGTAATCATGAAATTGACACTTGGCATCAGTGTATTCCTGCTACATTGCTGGGATGACACATTGTATTGATCCTCTATTGAACTTACACTGTTGTTTGGGTTTGTGTGTATTTCACTGTGTTTGCGTGGGTGGCTGTTGCTGCCTTTAAGTGCTCCTTGTAAACTCAGATTTCCGAGAGCGAAAGTTGTAAATACGACTTGTCACGCATTTGAGTGCTTTTGGTGGAAAATAAAAGCCAAACGGACCATGTAATGAAAGCTGGGTTAACCCCCCCCCCCCTCCTCCTCTTTTTTGCATGATGTGGTCTGTTGTTTTATTTTAGAAATGAAGCAGCATGGACTGAGACCTTTTACATGCTACAGGGTCGTAGGGTTGGGCTGCGGCTTGCGAGCCTGCTGGCACAGCTGGCTCGATGCAGCTGACGTAACTGACGTAACAGCACAAGTATAATATAACGTAGATGGGAGATAACAGGAGAGAGTGAAAGCTATTACCAAGTGCACTACATTCTCTCCTTAGGCTAACTTGTAGTCATTGAAATCCTAATGAAATCACGCAATTGACTAATTTTGCTGGGGACTCCGCTGCAACCCCCTTGTCAAGCTGACGTTGGAGTATATAGGTCTAGCTGCCATCGGCAACGCTAAAAGTTGAGGCTGACGTTGGAGCAGGTTTTCTGCTTTAGCCTCACCAACTGAAGAGGGAAACATGGAATAGGAAATATAATTGATGTTTTAGTTCATTTAGAAATTATTACATACATACAAAAAAAAATCACTTGCACCTTTTCCCTGCTCCAGACTTTCCCTATAGAGAGCCAAAGTGAACGTCACTTCCTGCTTTTCATCCGCAATTTATTTTCCCATAGACATTTCTTAAAATGCTTATAAAAATAGTTTTACTTGTTCAAAACAAACGGTTCAGATTTAGAAACAGGAGAGACCGCATAACATTTCACTCGGACCAAAACATTTTTTTTTTGCAGATTTAAAGAAAATATATTTTTGATGTGTTTTCTTTAGTTTTGGTCCAAGTGAAATGTTCTATGGTGATTCTAAATATAGCTGAACCGTTATATCTTTATATACATAAGCAACCTGGGTATCACAGAACATTCAAACTAGAGCAAAGCTGAAGTGGTGAAGGTGAAGGTGCTCTTCGGATAGACCGAGGGAATTCTGGGCGCATATAGAGTGGAAAATGTGTGGCGCTCAGCAATGCAAAACAGCCAGCAAAATGCTTCTGTCCCATTGAAAACAATGACAAAAAGCCACCCCAGGCTACATGAAAACGACCAGATGGGTTTGAGTGATGACATGGTTCTGTCAATGCGTTCCTGCAACGCTCCGGGGCTGGGCCAATACTGCTCAATGCTGTCGCCATGGTGTATGGAATATTGAGTGGAAGAGATGTTGTAGTGTTGTTTGTTTATTAACCCATTGATACCTGATGCAGCATTTGCATGTATATCCCTCATTTGTGTGTGTATCCCTTTAAGACCGCGAAACCGCAGTTCACGGTCTTAAAGGGATACACACACAAATGCTGCATCAGGTATCAATGGGTTAATACAGTAGTGTGTTACAACCTGGCTCAAGGAACACAAACTACATTACGTAAAAAGTACAGAGCAAAAGGTGCATAGGGGGCACGAGCAGGGGTGTCGTGACTCGTGGTAAATACAGAGGTGGGTTATCCAAGGTGAGTAGTTTACCCTCATTGATTAATACAGTTGATGTGAAAATAGGTGAGTAAACTGCCTCATTTCAAAGTTTTAGGACAAACTGCGACTATCTTGACTTGCAAAGTTATCTTTGAAAATTGACAAACATCAGATGTGTACCTCATGGCACACAAAAACATGGATCACATTTTTTTGTCTCTCGCCATTCACCACATCCATATTTTTTTCAGACGCTGTTTCCCATAGGGCATGACCGGAAGGGGAGGGACTTTGGATCTCTATTATGGTCATGTTTGTTCTGTGTGTGTGTGTGTGTGTGTGTGTGTGTGTGTGTGTGTGTGTGTGTGTGTGTGTGTGTGCACGTGCTCACGCCGTGCACGTGCGTATGCAAGGATGTCGCAGCTGATTCCGCGTCACTCACAGCTTGACATAAAAAGTGACAAAAGGCTTGCAGAGTGAACATAAAAAATATGAGGTTTGATTCTCACTGAATCGGTGATGATTTATGCCGTGCGTCAGAGCAACAAGTGTCCCAGGGCCTGTGCGTTCGAGGTGCGTTTCCATAGCAATATTTCTCTCACTTCCTGGCCCTTTTGAGACTCTGTTATGCGTTGCCACGGAAACTGACATATTCTTTTGCCTGTGGCGTTTGCGCCATTTGTCCTTTTGTCAGGAATAGAACACAAATGACACACATCCAAATGATACTGGTCATCTAAGTCCACAGTGCCAGTCCAGTCAGTCATCTTTCCAACGTGACGTCTTCCAGACATGCTGGAAGCAACAATGACAAACAGCATGATCCTCCCACGTGCTACGTCCTGCCAGTGAAACGCCTCACTGTCAGGTGAAAAGAAGCGACTAGTGGCGACTGTGCATGTATCGGAGGAAGCATGTGCTAGTCTACAACTCTCCCCAGATCGGCGGAGGGGGTGGAGCAACAAGCCAGACAGCAGGGGGAATTGGCCAAGTATAATTGGGGAGAAAATGCAACAAAAACTGAAAAGACAGAAGAAAACAACAATGGACATTTTTCAACCTGTTGGTCTGCCCCAGAATTATTCGTAAACAAACAAACAAACAAACAAACAAACAACAAATAAAGAAACACAAAACATTGAGAGTGCTGGCCCATTTCATCAGTTTTCTGTAGCCTTGCACCTACGTTGTTTTTGTTGGACTGAGTTGTGCTCGCGCTCTACTCCATTAGATAGTTCATGCTTAATGGATGTTTTGCATTTTGACTTTAGTAGTATTTTGGCTTAGTAGTATTTTGTGTAATTTGCATTGCTAACCAGGCTGAAGTTTGGCTACCATTACTGCACACTTACTAGAAGTCATTTTCTTTCTTTCCTTCTTTCTTTCTTTCTTTCTTTCTTTCTTTCTTTCTTTCTTTCTTTCTTTCTTTCTTTCTTTCTTTCTTTCTTTCTTTCTTTCTTTCTTTCTTTCTTTCTTTCTTTCTTTCATGAATGAGTCAGTCAGTTCAAAACATGTCATTGAAGAAGCGTGATTGTTCAACATTTCATGCAAAACATATGAATGATTTATAAGGATCCCCCCCCCCCCCCCTGCTTCAGTCGGTTGTGCAAAATTGAATTAGATGTAACAAAATGCCAGAAAATACCATCTGTTACACCTGTGATTATTTGATTACATCTCTGGGAGAAGGGATAACAACACAGAATCTAAATAGGATAAATGGAGTTACAGTTGAGTAACGGCTTAGCAAGCAACTATTTTGGAACCAAACATGAGGAGTTCTGGTAGATTCACGGTGGATTACTGAGGCAGTTCAGACAGTGTTGCAGCTATAGTAGATCCATGATAATGTATACTGCGGTTGTATAATATTCCAAAGGTATGCAGTGTGAAAGTGGATGATGGCTTAACATTTGTGGGAAATTTAAAGTAAGTAATCAAATTATTGTCTATTTGAGCGGTAGAGGAATGAATGAGTTCTGAATATGACTTGCAGTTGCAGTCTGGTGACTGTGATGAACGAGTCTTCTATGTGATGAATGAGACGTTGATTGGATGACTGGATTATTGGACGTGACCAATTATGTCATGGTATATTATGATATGTAGCGTATGGTTTTCCCCCATGACAGTCAGATCAACTTGTGCCTGCTGCTTGGATATCTGTCTAACCACTTGGTCATCAATCAGCATGACTTGAAGGCCAAAACAAAGTTTTACTATGTTGGGGGTAGCTCTTGTTTAAATGTTCATCCTATACGGAGTAGATACAAAAAAGCTGAAATAAAAAAGTGACAGTGGACAGTGCAAAATACTCATGTGAACTTGTCAACATCAAAATCCAACTTAAATCACCAGTTTGCTGATTTTCAACCAGCTTAGAAAATCAGTATGCAAATTAACAATGTCTACAACTTAGGGGGCACAGTGGTGCAGTGGTAAGCGCTGTCACCTCACAGCTAGAAGGTCCTGCGTTTGATTCCCACCTGGGACGCAGCGCTGTGAGTGCTGAAGGAGTGCGTGCCCGTCCGCATGTCCTCGAGTGCCCACCGCCCGGGTGGGGTCGTCAAAAAGGGCCTTTCTGTGTGGAGTTTGCATGTTCTCCCCGTGCCCCCTGGGGGTTTCCTTCATATAGGAACCCCACACCAAAACATGCAATATCCTGGTTGCTGATATGGTGTCTCCTCTGGTCGTTAGGGGCACCTGTTCGGAGGGAGGGGAACTCGTTGGAATAGCGTTATCCTCCCACGTGCTATGTCCTACCGGTGAAGCTTCCCCTGTCAGGTGAAAAGAAGCGGCTGGCTAACTGCCCATGTCTCGGAGGAAGCATGGAGCCAGTTTCGGCTCTCCCCAGATGGGCAGAGGGTGGAGCAGCAACCAGGATAAATAAATTAAAATTAGCACTAATGGTGGATAAAAATGGGATACAAAATCGTAAAAAAACAACAACTAAAAAACAATGTCTACAACTTCCCTTCATCTTGCCTGTACTGAGAGCTCCTGGTACAAATGACATCATTGGTCCAGGA
>NC_139625.1:18091096-18136096 GCF_964638095.1 Poromitra crassiceps
CTCAGGGCGGACACTCAGACCACAAGGCCACTGAGCTGGTTCCTGATACTTCCTATTAAAGTGTTTGCTAATATAGCTGACAGGAAATAAGCTAGGTTTCAAACTGTTCACTGGCAACACAATTCCGTGAAAACCGTCTATAGGAGTGGAGCTGCTGCCATAGCAGCAGTATAGTATATGCAGCAGCCAGTAGATTATCCAGGCCTTGCATTCCAGCTGAAGGTTAAACCTCTCCCTACCATGATTTAATACGTACTTGTCTGTGTTGCTTATGAATTCCAGAGACCCTGACGGCCGCCATGTGCTAGCGAGGGAAATATTTCAAGCCGTGTGTGTATGTCTGTCCGTATGGGTGTGTGTGCTATTTCAGCACCGCTAATGTGCGTTCTTCAGCCCGCTGTTTCTGATATTTATCTGAGGGCCGGGGGTCATGTTGCCTCAGTGTTTCCCCAGTATGAAAGTCAAATGAACGAAATATTGAATTGGGAGAGATAGAGAGAGGGGTAAGAAGGGGTGCGACGAGAACAGTTGGAGAACAGTTTCACGAGTGGTTGGAGTTGAACTGCGGAGGTTTGGAGGTCCGGGGGATTTCCGTAGAGCTTTGGGAGCCATCTGTCAAAAATCCAAACCATTTCCTATCTCTACTTCTCCCGTCTCTCTCTCTCTCTCCATCATAACATCTGCTTTTCTTTCTCCCTCTATCTCGCACAACCTGTCCTCGCTCTCTCTCTCCTCGCTGTTTTCCCTCTATTTCCCCCTCATACGCCCCCAGATCTTCTCCTTTCTCACACTCTCACTGTTCCCCTCGCCCCGTCTTGCTCCCATGTGTTCATACAACATATAACAGCACAGCTGCAATAAATAGATTCCTGAAGAAACATCTGCATGTACAGATTTGCTTAAAACCTGAACCCAACTCCCCGAAAGAAGCTATGGGATCTGGATAAGTGACCCATTTGATGGTTGAGGGAAACATCTGAGGTTCAAACAGCAGCTCCAGTACTGCTTGATCCAGTTCAGGATCATCTGACAGCCCAGGCTCCATCTTTTTGACATATCACGTTGGTCCACAACCCAAAGACGTTGTTTCACAAGAACGGCTTTAAAATAGTTAGAAGGTAATGTTTGTTTGTTGTGTTTGTCAGACCACTAGAGGTCGCCACAAGTAGTTTAACGTAACGACAGTCTGATTTTGAAATAGGTCGCGGGCAAGTATGGGGAACTTCCTCGTCTTTCAACCGAGAGAGCCGGGTTCGCTTCCCGACGGGTTTCCGTTTGTAACCATAACCCAAACCTAACCAAGATGTTTTAGTTTCCTAACCTTAACCAAGATGTTTTAGTTTCCTAACCTTAACCAAGATGTTTTAGTTTCCTAACCTTAACCAAAGTGTTTTAGTTGCCTATAACCTTAACCAAGTTGTTTTAGTTGCCTAACCTTAACCAAGTTGTTTTAGTTGCCTAACCTTAACCAAGTTGTTTTAGTTTCCTAACCTTAACCAAGTTGTTTTAGTTTCCTAATCTTAACCAAGTTGTTTTAGTTTCCTAACCTTAACCAAGATGTTTTAGTTTCCTAACCTTAACCAATATGTTTTAGTTGCCTAACCTTAACCAAGTTGTTTTAGTTGCCTAACCTTAACCAAGTTGTTTTAGTTTCCTAACCTTAACCAAGTTGTTTTAGTTTCCTAATCTTAACCAAGTTGTTTTAGTTTCCTAACCTTAACCAAGATGTTTTAGTTTCCTAACCTTAACCAAGTTGTTTTAGTTTCCTAACCTTAACCAAGATGTTTTAGTTGCCTAACCTTAACCAAGTTGTTTTAGTTGCCTAACCTTAACCAAGTTGTTTTAGTTGCCTAACCTTAACCAAGTTGTTTTAGTTGCCTAACCTTAACCAAGTTGTTTTAGTTGCCTAACCTTAACCAAGTTGTTTTAGTTTCCTAACCTTAACCAAGTTGTTTTAGTTTCCTAACCTTAACCAAGTTGTTTTAGTTGCCTAACCTTAACCAAGTTGTTTTAGTTGCCTAACCTTAACCAAGTTGTTTTAGTTTCCTAACCTTAACCAAGTTGTTTTAGTTTCCTAATCTTAACCAAGTTGTTTTAGTTTCCTAACCTTAACCAAGTTGTTTTAGTTTCCTAAGCTTAACCAAGTTGTTTTAGTTTCCTAACCTTAACCAAGATGTTTTAGTTGCCTAACCTTAACCAAGTTGTTTTAGTTGCCTAACCTTGACCAAGTTGTTTTAGTTTACTATAACAAAAGTTGTTTTATTTGCGTGATGTTTTCAAACTAACAATTTGTTTTCAAATGTACATTGAGATTCTACAATTTCAGAGAGCCGTTTATTGTGAAACTACAATGTCTTGGATCACGTTGAGTCTGACAGTTAGAAAACACCTTTGGAGTGACCTTAATGATCGCATCACGGTTTCATAGTTGCTGACGTTTCCACGAACTGATGATTTGGGCAAAGACAAGACGGTTTCCCTTCAGGGATTCCAGACCTTGATGGTGGCGTCTGCTGCGATTGACAGGGTTTCCTGATCATTAATCAACCAATAGAAGTCATTCATCATGTTGATGGCTGACAGCGGCCTTCCTTTCCAATACTCAAATAGCAAACCCATGTAACACGCAAGTCACTGGGATTGCCTGCGATAATTGGAGCTGCTGTTTATCGGTCAATATCTGCAATTCATGTGCAATACAAAGCTTATTACTGCTGCTACTTCTCATGTACCCTGGACATATTTTGTAAAAAAAAAAAATTAGGCTACCACACTTTGTTGTTAATACTGTTTATATCTTCATATCTGTTAATATCTTTGAATCTTTTTATATCTTATATTTGTTTATATTTTGTATATTTCTTGTAATTTATTGTGTTCCTATAACGTACTTGTGCCCCAACCACACCAAGTCAATTTCCTTGTATGTGCAAACATACCTTGCCTAAAGAATTCTATTCTATTCTATTCTATTCTATTCTATTCTACTCTTTGGTTATTGTGTTACACCATGGTTTATGTAATGTGATATGCACGGTACACTAATATGCTTCAAAACCAATACTATCCCTGGATGTTCATAACTTTTCTTTTTGTACTTTGAAAAGTCGACATTCCTCTTGGAGCTCATAGTTGGAGTTCTCATGAATGGTTTTCCTACAAGGGGAACGAGGAAAGCCCAATAGATTGAGAGGCTCAAGGGCACAGCCTCTTGGCAGCCATATTGTCCTTTTCTTATTACCTGTAGATTTATTCCCTTTCATTTATTTAACCTTTGTTTAGCTAGGTTAGTGCTGCTGAGATACAGCATTGAGACCTGGCCAAACAAGTCTAAGTACATTTTCTGCTATTCAAAGTAGCCTATGAGTATGCTACGTCTCATTCTATTCACTGATAGACAGTCAACTAATACTTGAATGATACGACGTTTCAGTCAAATGGATTCGAGTTCACAGGGAGATTTCCCCCTGTGTGTAATTTGTGTCTGCGTTCCTGACATAAGCTTATTAGATATAATGAGCCAGATTAGATGCAGGAGATTACGTATTATGGAGACCATATTTGTTTTGAACCATGTGCTTCCTTTATCTCCTGCAGATGGACAGAAGAGGAAGAAGTCTCTGAGGAGGAAGCTGGACTCTTTAGCCAAAGAGAAGAATAAGGACAAAGGTACACCAAGTTCCCTTAGAATACCCAGTGCAATGGGTTCTGTCTCCCTCGCTCTCTCTCTCTCTCTCTCTCTCTCTCTCTCTCTCTCTCCCTCCCTCCTTCCCTCTCTGTTACTCCCTCCCTCTCTCTGTCCCTCCCTCCCTCCCTCTCACACACTCTCTCCCTCCCTCTCTCTCTCTCCCTCCCCTCCCTCATCCCCCCTCTTCCTCCCTCTCTCCCTCTCTCATCGCTCCCTCCCAACCCCCTCTCTGCCTCCCTCTCTCTCTCCCTCCCCTCTCTCTCTCTCCCCCTCCCTCCCTCCCTCTCTCAGTCTGTGGGCCCCACCCCTGAGGCAGGTGAACATTCGAGGTTATAAAAACACAGTTTCTGTTTACTGGGCCTGGACGGTTTATATTTAGCTTAAGTGGAGGGACTCCTTGTAAGGGGACTGGCTCTGAGAAGCGGCCACTCTGCTGCACTGAGCAAAGCATATTTGGCAGAGAGAGAGAGAGGATCTGAGGGAAAGGAGAGGAACCGGGGGGGAGGGAATCAAAATCAAATTAGTAAGAGTTATTGCCGATCTCAGGCCAAATCCCTCCACCCCACCTCATCCCCATCGCTACATGCACATACACACATCCATTCTTTCTTTCTGTTAGCCTGAAATGCTATTATCAATAACTTTCTCATGGTAGAGTTTGTACGTGATTTTTGTATGGGGATTTCGGTTAAATGCATGGAATCAGGTCTGTGGTTAACAAAAGTTTATGAAACAGTGAAGTTTGTGTTCAGCAGGATAATCTTTACAAACGAGGAGCACTTTTTTGACCTTTGAAGTAAATGCGTTTTTTCAGAAAACACTTGAAAAAAGTGGTCCTCGTTTGTGAAGATTATCCTGCTGAACACAAAATTCGCTGTTTCATAAACAGTCTGTTAACCACAGACCATTATTTCATGCATTTAACCAAAATCCCCATACAAAAATCCCATTGCCTTTCTCCCCTACGAACCAGCATGGCGGCAATTTCTGGCTAAGCCTACAAAAAGACATCATCCCTGCAGTACTCTATAGAGTGATATAGAGATAGATAGATAGATAGATAGATAGATAGATAGATAGATAGATAGATAGATAGATAGATAGATAGATAGAGAGACAGTGAGATGGAGAGATGGAGAGATAGATAGAGATAGATAGAGATCTATAGAGTTCTCCAGGAATGAGTCTTATAGGCTGCTTTCTCACTGGGAAGGATTGAGTGTGAATCCACATGTACTGTAGATGTTGTCACGGTATTAATACAGCTATCAATATCTTATGGCAAATTATTAGGTCCTATTACAAAAAATAAATAAATAATAACAAACAAAACAAAAAAACAGTCTTCATCAATAACAGGTCCTCATCTCCAACTTCCGAGTCCGAATGTATGAATGCTTAAGTCCAAGTCCGAGTCATCAGTGCTCAAGTTCAAGTCAAGTCACAAGTCCTGAGAGTGAGGACTCGAGTACTACAACGCTGGTCCACAGGAATGTATTGGTACAGTAAATATAAAGGTGGCTAAACTATGACCTAACAACCGACCACCAATATAATCAACATTTCCAGAAAAGCATTCGTTTGTGTGTTTTATTTTTGCTGGATCCCGAACGGGTCGACTAAGGATGCTTTCACACTCAGGACCCGGGAGCGGAACCAAGCACACTTGCCCCCAAATTTGACCCCAGGTGTGGTTCGTTTCATGAGTGTGAACGTTGCGTACCGTGACAGGGTCCACTTGAAAAGGTGGTCTGAACGCTTTGGCGTGCCCGGGGATGGAACACTTGCGAATGTGAACGCCAACCATCCCGAACCACATAGACAACACACGGGCGAGGATACACTCCAGGCATATTTGATGACACAAGTGTACTCTGCAAGTGTTCCATTCCGTTCCGGAAGAAATGTTGTAATGTGAAAGCTGATCAGCGGGGGAGAGGGGGGGGGGGGGGGGGGGGCAATCATACTCGGGCACGGAATGGAAGCAATCGTTCCCAGTGAGAAAGCACCCTAAGAAACATATCAGGGGCTGACTGACTGACTTGCTGACTCCCCATTGTTTAAACACACATGCATGAGTGTTGAGCAGTAGCGGCAACAGTCCGGGTCCGGCTTAACTAGGTTTGCCTAGTCTTGTTTCCCTATCCTATCAGATCCATTTAACTCTGCTTTGATATATACTAGTAACATTAAGTCAGTCTATAAATCCTGGTGTAAAACTAAGTTTAGTGTAGGTTTTTGCCTGGCTGGCAGAGAGAGAGAGAGAGAAAGAGAGGAGGAAAAAGTTGGGCTCTTTGATGCAGCCACAGTAATCTGAGCTCCCTGTGTTGAGAACAGACTCTGGTCAAACAGTATTATATATTGGCAAATTGAGTATATCAGATGGGTGACTTTTTGCCCTACAATACTACTTATACTATCGGGCACTTGTTGTATTGTCCTACAGTATATGCCGAAAACCCCAAACGTACTTCAAGCAGGTGAAAACAAACAGAAGTTCTTTACTACTCCATCTAGGTCAGTGATTCTCAAACTTTTTCACGTCAAGGACCCCTAACCTGCACAAATTAGACCACAGATCCCCATTTGATAAGATTTTTGTTTTTTAGAGTGGATGTTTCATGACGTGTCAGAAAGTGTATGCAACCCATGATCAAAATAGTCATACATTCTGTCATTGTGTTACTTACAGTATCAATGGAACTAGTGAAAATAAATGATTCATCTTTTTGCTCCCGACCCCCTGGAACCCCCTCAAGGAGCCCTGGGGGGACCCCACTTTGAGAACCAGTGATCTAGGGGTTGTATGTGAGAGACTTTCTGCATGGACAGAGTAGGTACAGCTCCAGGCAGCTAATATAAACACACTATAATCACATATAAAAAAGTGCTGAAAATCCGGTGTTATTCCTAAAACACTGGAATGTTTCAAAAGTGATGGAGAAAATTTGATTTATGAAAATCTGACATGGCCTGTAAGCTAAAGTGTGGTTTGGCCATGAACGCACAGCGAGGCACGGTGTGCATTACAGTATGTGGGCATCATGCGATCCAGATTATGCATGCCCGTGTGTGTGTGTGTGTGTGTGTGTGTGTGTGTGTGTGTGTGTGTGCGCATGCGCGTGTGTGCATGTGTGTGTGTGTGTGTGTGTGTGTGTGGCTGCGTATTACATAAGCCATTGTGAGGCTGGCGAGCAAATTGGTTGTGGCACTGTGTTAGCGGTCATGTCCCTCCTGAACCGCAAGCCTTCACTTGTGGTTGTTGGATCCAAAAAGTTTCTTCCTTGCTTTTTCTCACACACATGTGCTCACACACACCGAACAGCTGGCCTGTTTTTCTTCAATTTTTGGCTCCGGCTTTGAGGTTCTGGTTCTGTACAGTACAGGCTGCGATGGCTTTGTGGTTCTGGTCCTCTACAGTACGGGCCGCGGCGGCTTTGGGGTTCTGGTTCTGTACAGTATACTACGGGCCGCGACAGCTTAGCGTGACGTCATTTTTCTCCGGAGCGAGAAATCTCGAATGTCCTCATGCACCTGTGAGCAGCAGTGTTGGGCAAGTTACTTTCAAAATGTAATATACTACATATTACTAGTTACTTTAATTTGAAAGTAATAGGTTACTTTACAATATACTGTCTGTGTAGAGTAACCAGTTACTTATTACACTACTTTTGTATTACTTTCACCAAAATAACTGCAGTAGCAGAATGACATTGCCGCCCCGGAACCATCCCGAAAAAGAATTTAAACCGTCCAAAATTCTAAATGTTATCCTTTTCCTTTGTAATTGTCCTCTATAGTGGTTATTTGCATAAAAACACACAATTCGATTAGGAAGTGATTGTATCTTTATTTAAATATGTGCTTTGATTAAAACAAATGTAACTCAATTTGTAACTTCTGTTACTTGACAAAGTAACTGGTATATTACTGAAATCCTATTAGTAATAAGTTATTGAGCTAAAAGTAATATATTACTTGTAATATGTTACTTTTGTAATGAGGGTGAGCAGTAAAAAAAATTAAATAAATCGAAACATCTTAGGCGAAGAAGCTCACCGTGTCTTAAAGGATGGGTTTTCCGTGGGGAATATGAATATATATTAAATCTCACGCCCCTAAGGTTTTCGAATCCGTTGAAATTTTTGAAATTGGTTATTAACTGCCATGCCTATCAAGCATCTATCACATTATTTCCATGTCGCTCTGACGCAAAACGCGTCAGAGCGACAATCCCCGCCTTGCGGAAGTCGTGCACCTATGAACTACAACTGTTGTGAGCCATGGTCCCGCCTCTAGAGGTCCTCCACGCCCCTTCAGAGGTCTGAAGAAAAACAAAAAGGCAGCCATCTTTTTCAACCGCATAGCCTCCTGTAGCTAATATTAGCTTTCCATAGTTCCTTGCAAACTAACCCGATCTCGGGAACGGAAGCACGTACCGACACGGGACTGGCGGCATTGGAAAGCTCGTCAAATTTTACATCTAGTAGTAGGTGGGTTGAAGTAACGAAATCAACGCTGAGCAATGTACCCGTTTTTACACATTTTTACAGAAAATAGTTACCACATCAGATGCGCGTAACTCCTACGAAAATGCCTTAAAATGCATGAATTTTTTTTTATGAAGACATCTCCCGACATATATACTTCAGTTTAAATTTGGTGCAATTTGGAGGCAATTTTATTTTCGATTTATTTCTTCTTCTCTCCATTTATTATTGTCGAAGCCTTCTTCTTCTTCTTCTTTGATTTTTATGGCGGTTGGCAAACATATATGTGCATTACCGCCACCTACTGGAGTTTGATATCAGCCAAATGGCGGAGGGGTGGGCATGGAAACGAAGGCCACGCGAGCCCAGTGCATTGTGGGAAATGTAGTATTTCGAGTCCCCGCACCCGCACCTCCCCCCCACCACCCCCCCCCCCCCCCCACACACACACACAGAGTGGATTTCGGTTGATATCTCTGTGAGTAAACCTCCAATTTCAAAAATTTCAATGGATTCGAAAACCTTAGGGGCGTGAGATTTAATATATATTCATATTCCCCACGGAAAACCCATCCTTTACGTGGGTTTAATGCGTACACGAAACCATTTGTCGATTAATGTTGGCAGTACATCACGCAGTAGCGCTACAGAAAGTAAGCACTGTAAATTACAACATGGTAGAAAAAGAATGGCCTTTTCTTCTGCTTGCTTTTATGGATCGTCTGCATCAGATGTGAGTTGGAGGTTAGTTGCTATGGTTTTGTTTGAGCAGAATTTTGAGTAAACAGTTGAGGGGGGGGTAGGTGGAACAAAGCGATGAGAGACTAGGAAGATCACACGCTATAGCTGTTAATTTGATGTGCCAGCAGTGCAGCTGCTTCTAAAAATGACTTTCAGAGACAACATAACGCTTGTGGGTGAGCAACTCCGATCAGGGGTGTTTCCGAGTTGGCTTATTTCCCCCTGTGATTGTTGACTTTGCGTGATGTCTCATTGGTGGAAAACAGCTGTAGAAGTAGTGCTTAAAGATTCTTAATGGAGCCCTTCTTCTTAATGTGATGGTAAACATGTGTGGTGATGCTTTTACGGCGCGTCTGGTAACACGCGAGCTCCGACAGAAGCCATAAAGAGTTTAATTGGAGGCTTGTTTGATGTTGATTATCTCACACTGAGTGAGTTCATAGAGTCTGTAAACGGCTATTTTTGGACGATCCCATTACCACAGTCTTCTTTTTTTCATCTTTTTTCCTTCTCGTTTTACAGCAACCTTTATACTTTTCTAGAGTGTTGTCATCTTGATGTTTTATCCAACTTTCGCCTCCCTTCCAGAATGTGCTCCCCAGGCCTTCAGCATACCTCTGTCCCAGGTCATTGCTAATGACAGAACGCACAGGCAGCGTCAGGACGGCTATCGCCAGGACCCTCCGCAGCGTGACGAGCACAAGGACCCCTCCGACCTTGTCTCGTCCATTTTACAGGTCTGTCTGTTCATCTATCTATCTATCTATCTATCTATCTATCTATCTATCTATCTATCTATCTATCTATCTATCTATCTATCTATCTATCTGTCTGTCTGTCTGTCTATCTATCTATCTATCTATCTATCTATCTATCTATCTATCTCTTATGAACCCTCTGTCCTGCAGTTTGCCACCAAGCGGCCGTCCAACAAGGAGCTCTCCAGCAGTAACTCCTCACTGAGTTCCACGTCGGAGACGGCCAACGAGTCGACGTCACCCAACACGCCCGAGGCTCCACCGCGGGCACGCAGGAGGGTGAGTCACTCACCGCCTGCTAGTGATGCACGGGTCACCCAGAACCCACCGGGTCCCGCGGGCTGGCCTGCCCCACAGGCGGGCTGGGTTGGCAAATTATGAAAATATCGCGGGTGCGGGCGGGCCATTGTAATCTGGCTACACTCACACACAAAATAGTTAACATTAGTGATGATACTTACATCAGGACATTTCTATAAGTCCTACAGTTACGTCTGGACCAATCACCGTACACTTAAGGCCATATCTTATGCGCAAGGGCAAATCTTTGCTAGTTTCTAGCACTCAAAATCTCAAGATTTATTTCCTTTTAATGACCACTGGGTCACTGAAACACATCCTTTGATGTACTGACCCAGTGGTAATTAAAAGAAAAGAAGGGAGATTTTGATTGCTAGAAACTAGCAATCAAAATGGCGTTCTAAGGACTAACATCGTTCCCAGTCCCTGCGGTGTGGACACGAAAGTCCCTCCGGTCCGAACGCCTTATGTGTGTGCTTATGTGTCCATGAGAACGGAAGGAAACAGCAAACATGGGAAAAACAAGTTGTCTGTTTTCTATCTATCTGACTGAATCACGTGATTTTCCCTCAGGGCGGCATGTCAGTGGACTCCATCACGGACTTGGACGATAACCAGTCCCGCCTGCTGGAGGCGCTGCAGCTCTCTCTGCCCGCCGAGACGCCCAGTAAAAAGGAGAAGCACCGGGACAAACGGCTCAGCCTCAACCCCATCTACCGCCAGGTGCCCCGGGTGGTGGACAGCTGCTGTCAGAACCTGGAGAAATATGGTGAATATCTACTTTACCAGGCCGTCCTCACAAGGAAAACGACAACATTGGTTGAATTTCAAGCGGGTAAAAATAACCGGTGTTTAATAATGCGGCCTCTTGTGGTCATGTGAGTAAGTAAGTGCGTGCGTCCTGCCTTACTGATGCAACAAATATTGTGAACACCTACAGTATTTCTTGAATTGTGTGATGCAAAAGTATATGCTTCTGCAATGATATAGATCTTTGTCATGAGGACACATTTTACTCTAGGCTTAAAAAGTGCATTGTTATGGAACGTTTGTTGATGCATAATTGGCACAACCCCTCCTTTTTAACCGGGGCGGCTGCACAGAATGAGTAGCAGCTGTATGCGCTAGGGCTGGCTGGGCGATAATCCAGTACCATCGTTTCTCATCTATTCAGTACCATCATATCATACCAGGTAATTATAAATGATAATAACTACTAATAATAACTACTCCGCTCATTGGCCTCATCCATGCACTCTTCCCTACTAGGTACTGTCAGCTCCAGCATGATTAGTTGCTTGGTGGACTCTGAAACAAGGATCATGTCTAGTCGAAGCCTTGTTGGTGTTATCCGAGCTGGGAATTTCAGCCCAGGTCCACTTCCGGTGCCGGTGCCGAGGAGACCCGACTTTGCTCTAGTCTAGGTTGTGAGGGGGCTTCTCTCCGGCTCTGAGGAACGTGATGGTCTCTTTGGCTTGTGGTGGCCCTTGCTGGTGTTGATGGCCGTGGCTACAGTGTACACTATCAGTGACTGCCTTAAGCACCTGGTCATGGCACCAGTGATACCACCCATCTCCGAGGGCTTTTGGGCAGCAGCTGCTAAGGAGGTTTTTACAGGGACCCTCTTCCGGAACGAGAGCAGGAAGGTATATCACTTCTGCCCCAGACGTGGAGGGTTAAAAAGGATTGAATTGATCTTTGCCTGCTCTCATAATGCTCCTCATTTCCTCCTTAACACATTGTTAAAATAATATCTTAGTATTTACATTTTTGAAATTCTTCTTCTTCATCTGTCCAGGTTTGCAGACGGTGGGGATCTTTAGAGTGGGAAGCTCCAAGAAGAGAGTACGACAGGTGAGACTCCCTTCAGTTTTCCTCACCTAACACACGTTTGCTTGACCTTTTTATGCCTCCGCTGGCGATAGCCAGGCCGGAGGCATTATGGATCCGGGTTGTCCGTCCGTACGTATGTCCGTCCGTCCGTACGATGTTTGTTAACGCGATATCTGAGGAACGCCTTGATGGAATTTCATCAAATGTGCCTCAAACATCGACTAAGACTCAAGGATGATCTGATTAGATTTTGGTGGTCAAAGGTCAAAGGTCAAGGTCAATGTGACCTCTCGAACGCCATTTTCAAGCTTGTTAACGCGATATCTCAGGAATGCCTTGATGGGATTTCATCAAATTTGCCTCAAACATCGACTTGGACTCAAGGATGAACTGATTCGATTTTGGTGGTCAAAGGTCAAAGGCCAAGGTCACTCTGACCTTTCGAACGCCATTTTCAAGCTTGTTAACGCGATATCTCAGGAATGCCTTGATGGAATTTCATCAAATTTGCCTCAAACATCGACTTTCACTCAAGCATGAACTGATTCGATTTTGGTGGTCAAAGGTCAAAGGTCAAGGTCACTGTGACTTCTCTAATGCCATTTTCAAGCTTGTTAACGCGATATCTCTAACGCAAAAGATATCGATATCTAATTGAACTGATTCAATTTTCGTGGTCAAAGGTCAAGGTCACTGTGACCTCATGAATGCCATTCCCAAGTTCATTAAAGCGATATCTCAAGAACGGCTTGATGGAATTTCTTCCAATTTGGCTCAAACGTCGACTTGGGCGCAAGGATGAACGGATTACATTCTGGTGATCAAAGGCCAAGGTCACTGTGACCTCTCCAACGCCATTTTCAAGCTTGTTAACGCTATATCTCAGGAATGCCTTGACGGAATTTCATCAAATTTTTCTCAAACATTAACTTGGCCTCAAGGATGAACTGATTCCATTTTGGTCAAAAGTCAAAGGTCAAGGTCACTGTGACCTCTCGAATGCCATTTTCAAGCTGGTTAAACGCAATATCTTAGGAATGTCTTGACGGAATTTCTTCCAATTTGCCTCAAATGGTGATTTGGACTCAAGAATGAACTAATGGCGGAGGCATAAATCCGCGGTGCGGTCGTTCAACCAAAGCACCTCACAATACCACAGATATACCATATAATCAGAGCTCATTTCACATTGTTTTATGTCCTGCTTTTCACCCTTTATTCTGAGAAGCCTTTCATGGATAGCATAATGCACTTCACCTAGCCCACTTAGCAAGCTGCCATATTGCATAACCTGTTTGTTTTCCATCCTTGATTGGCAACAACAACAAACAAAAAGAGCCCCCTATGAATAGATGCAACAGCGACTGATGACAAAGAGAGACGGCTCGCTCTATAATGCTGCATTTGTTATTTTCTTCATTCTGACATCCAGTTTGGTCAGTTGGGGGATACAGTGTGTGTGCGCTCAGACGCATATTCACTTGTTGGTAACTTGGTTCTTAAGGGAGGAGAGAACCTTATTTATTCACTTTCACAAGTCATGTTTTTCAAGCCGGTCTGGATATTTGAGTCACACCAGACTTCTGTAACCTGCCGGTGAATATCGCCTCAGTTTACAGTGGCAAATCAGGAAATCTGTGTTTTGTTTTCCAACCAAACAGTGACGTATTTTTCCTTTCGATTTTCTGTTGATGCAGTTTTGAGTTTCTCTAGGTGGCAAACGAAAAGAAAGAAAAACTTTGCTGCTGCTGGAAATGGAAAATGCATAATTTCTTGTGTGCTTGACAATTTTTCTCAGGAAAGACTTACCAGACACTGGTGTTTAGAAATATAGAACCTTCCATGAACTGTGTTTGTGAAGCAAAATCAACATTTATTCACATAAAAAAATAAGAAAGTATTACTTTAAAGTCCTCACATTGTTTTGTATATCTTCTTCCTATATGACTAAGGAAGGGCCATGTAATTTATACATTGCAGACGTTAATGTTCCTCTCCCTCTGCTTGATCAGCTCTTCATTTTACCATTGCAGATCTTATCTGACACTCTGTCAGCTGAATCAACATCCATGAAAGCTTTGTTGCGGTCTTGAATATGTTTTGTTTGCTAAGCCTTTTTCTTCTGAAGAGATTACAGTAAAAGTATATATTTTCACAATGGAATTAGACAATAAAAATACACCCTGTGTGACAGCATCTGTTAGCTATGTGATTTCTGCTGATTCAATACACATATTACAGTAAATAAATAACCTTGTGACAATTAGTTACACCACAAAAGTGTGAAACTGCATTGGAAACAGGTGGATTTATGATCTAATAATTTTATATTTTACATTATATTTTCACCTTTTAAGAACAATACAATTGTTTAATGGAATATGCAACTGAATTACTTTACTTCTTTTCTTTTACAGTGTACATAGTGAACTGGGCCCAAATGATACTATTTTTGTCAAATTAATATGAGGCTATTCTGAGCCATCTAACCCTATATATATATATATATATATATATATATATATATATATATATATATATATATACAGAGAGAGAGAGAGAGAGAGAGAGAGAGAGAGAGAGAGAGAGAGAGATAGATAGATAGATAGATAGATAGATAGATAGATAGATAGATAGATAAATATAGATATATAAACAGTAGTTTTTTATTATGAACTAGTAAATGAAATGAATGAGATTATATTAATATGTTATAATTGCCTGTAGATCTGCAAGATGGAAACATATCTGATATACACATTTTATATCGTGGGTCCATGATACATTTTGCATTTTCTGGCCTGGCCTGGCCTGATGTTGGCCAGTATCAGCTTTTAAGCATTTGCCTTCACAAAGTGTCAACACACTGCAACATGATAAGAATGAACCACTTTATTAAGTTGACCTGTAATGTTAAAAGGTGTAAAGTGACGCAGGTAGATCGCGAGCCAGTGAGCACTTCCTGGATGGCCCATGTGCATCTGTCATGGTGCGACAATAGACTCTTTAATCCCGTGGAAGTCAAGCAAGAGTCAGATTGCAGATGAGAGAGTTTGGACTGAGAACATACCGGGTCACTTAGAGCAGTGGTTCTCAACAGGGGGTCTGGGATCACCAGGGGTCCTTGATCACGGGGTCCTTGAGGGGGTTCCAGGGGGTCCCCAGCAAATTCATAAACTGTTAAGCACAATTACATCATGTAGAAGAATGATGTAATCCTGTCCATCTCTTGCTTTACCTCTCTCTCTCTCGTCTCTCTTCTAGCTGCGTGAGGAGTTTGACCGCGGGCTGGACGTCTCGCTGGATGAGGAGCACAGCGTCCATGATGTGGCCGCTCTGCTGAAGGAGTTCCTCAGGGACATGCCCGACCCCCTCCTCACCAAGGAGCTCTACACCGCCTTCATCAACAGCATGTGTGAGCCAGACGGTCCCTTTCTTTTCCTGTACACCTTCTCTTGTCCCCCGCCTCTGTCTTTGGTTCCTCACATATGTACAACATGGACATATAAAAAAAACATATAAAAACATGGACGCAGCCACGGGGAGTCCCATTTTGCAGCCTCGACGTTTGATCGTCGCCATCTTGGTTTTTTGGAGTGAGAAGACAGCTGCACGATCACTGGACAGGCGACCTGTCAATCACGTCCCAAAACATAGTTTACTCTAAATGGGACCATCATTTACAAAATGAACATCATGCGCTATTGAAGAAGACTTGAAAATGACGATTGAGATGTAAACTCAGTAGGAAAGTTTTTAACTCTCTGAGGTCATAACTCAAGTATGAAGTAGCGTCATTTTCCCATAGACTTACATACAATCTGACTTATTCGCCCCCCTGCTGGCTATTAGAAATGATGCAGGTTTAAGGCACTTCCACATTGGCTTCATTTCAGCTGTGGAGTTTGCCCCTTGGTTCTACCCTGAATGCCATGTACTGTACGTTCTCTATCATCTGCCTATCCATATTCATTGTCCTCCTCTTTCTCCTCCTCATCCATCCTGGTCTATGTTGCAGTGTTGGACCCAGACGAGCAGCAGAGTGTGACCCAGCTCCTGATCTACCTGCTCCCAGCATGCAACAGTGACACTCTCCACCGCCTGTTGGAGTTCCTGTCCACCGTGGCCGACCACGCCCATGACCGGCAGGACAAAGACGGACAGGAGGTGAGTGCTACTTTCCAAGTTTCTACTTTCTGTTTGTCTGCAGGATATCTCAAAAAGTTTTGAAACGGATTTTCACGAAACTTAGTAGAAAGGTTGGTCATGGTCATCCACGCTCACTGGCCAAAAGGGGGTGTGCCAAATGCAGTAGCGGCTGGTGCATTTTTGTCCAGGGAGGGCTATACGATGGGGTTGAAATCAATATGATAATCATAAGGATTCTTCTCAATATCAATATCATATGTTTCACGTATGCAAAATCAGTGTTCATCTCATTGAACTGAATGGTGATGTCAAACAAACCTTATATTTTCAAATAATATTCCTGCCATACCTCATTTGATCAGTTTTTAAGTAACATTTGCTTGTCATCATCAATTTAGACAGCAAAAATGTCACTATTAAAATAACTTCATATCATCACGATGATTCCACTGAAAGACAACAATAATAGGCTATTGAATTATCGTCCACTCCAGCCCTAAATCAAGCAAGTAGTAACGGACGTTACTAGCTACTAGAAACGTCTGAAAAAGACCCGAGTGTATTTTCTTCCTCTGTCTGTAGCCTGTTGTTTAATGGCGAGCTCAGGGTGATCTGGTCCAAGCTCTTTCACTCGATGCTTCTCCTGTAAAGTCCGTCTCTCAAACGTTTTGAGTGACTTCACAGAATTTTCTTTCTCCATTCTTGCAAAACGTCTTTTGTGTTTTATGGCAGTTAAAAACAAACTTCTTTGCTTCGCGCGCGTGCTGCAGGAAGACAACAAAGCCGTCGGCGTGGGACTGCTACTAGTGTTTATATATACTGCGTCGCTACCCATCTACGTAGCCTAGCCTACGTCACGACACTCACTCTACCTGACCCCTCCACCTGGTCGCTAGATACGTGTGCCCAGAGCCCTCCCAAATCCCTTTGTTTTTGAGAGTGAACAGCGCATGTGCAACTACACAGATCCTGATACTCTAATGATCTGCACTGGTGGAAAACGGAAGTAAACCAGAAGTCCCCAGACAGCGTCCGTGGCAATTCGGTGCAAGAAAATATTGACCCAAAAACAGTAGCCTACACATGTAGATCATTATGAATCTACATATTTATTGCAGATTATATACTCACTATCTAAAATTCACCTCGCTCATAAAAAAAAATAATATATATATATACCATATTATATATACAGTATAACGTTTCATTTTCCCAGCCAGGTACTCTTGCTCCATGTGGGTATAGGTGGGGCGGCACCTGGTGCCCTCTAGTTGCCGGCCGCCACTCGCCAAATGGGCGTGTCCATTTACAAAAAGATGCTTAACTTCCAAACAGATTCACGTAATGCCACAAAACTTGTAGAAAGCTTGGTCATCGGCCAAGGAAGAACTGGGAACTGGCCATTGCCATTGCCACGCCCCTTTTTGGTTAGTGGCATCACAAAACTTTGTAGACAAGTTGGCCATGCGCCAAATTACAACTGATTAACTTTCCACGCCCACTGGCCAAAAGGGGGGGGTGGAGGGTATTCGTGCGTGGCCAATCACAAAAGGCGCCGGATTCAGATCACAACACAAAACTTTGTAGAAAGGTTGTGGGCCAAGGACGAACTGAGTAACTTTCCGCACCCGCTAGCCAAAAGGGGGTGTGGTAATGGGGTTAGCCAATCACAAAAAGGCACCTACGTTCCAAACAGATTCACGCGACACCACAAAACTTTGTAGAAAGGCGTGGCGGAGGTATGCACTCTACCGAGTGGCCTCTAGCTACTTCTAAGTCTTATCCTACAGTGTTGACCATGTACATTAACTTGCATAACACCTGCAGCCTGTGCTAACACACACACACACACACACACACACACACACACACACACACACACACACACACACACACACACACACACACACACACACACACACACACACAGACTCTAAGGTGTGAATGAGCAGCTCTCTAGCACGTTGTTTGCCTTGTGCTTACCTCACGGGAGGGAACTGGCAGAGAAGTGACAGGAATCACTGTTCAGTTGGTGTAAACACATATTTCCCCGTGCTTGTCAAGCCTCTTAACAGTAAGAGCATTGATGTGGGATCGCTAAACAGGTTCTCTTTGATATTCACATCAATTATGATCTGCAAGGCTAGACCTACTCTAGACTCAGCTCTCAGTCCACTCACCAAACGTCTGGAAACCGAGACTAGACCTACTCCAGATCAGAGGTCTTGAAGTGAGAGAGGCGCAACTTTTGATCTCAAGGCTGTAGCATATGGGGAAACACTAAATAACATATGATTAATATATACCATAAGGTCACTATAAACTCACTGAGTGCCACAGACACACTCCAAGTGCCTATATTATAAGATTATTATAGAGAGTTTCTGTTAGGGAAAGGCTGTGGTTGTACATCAAAACCTTTCCATGGATAAAGACTGAAATAGAGTCACATGCATGTGACAAATGATCACATGAGATCACACTGTATCACTGTAATACATCAAATCATGATGGCTCAAAGACAAGATGCACACTGTAGTAGACTGTACCTAAACTTAATCTACAAAACTCAACATTACCCTATATATTACTACAGTATTACCCCCAGATTACAAATGCAAATCCAATTTTTTCCGTATTCTACTAAGATACTACCAGGATTTAAGAAAAAACGGTAAATACTGAGGCTAGAGGCTGTGTTTTTGATCCTGTGACACTGGACATGAGGGGAGTTGATGTTGTGGTGGTTCACATACTAGTGTTGAGTTCTGCCTCACTTCCTCTGGCCTTCTATACTTTCCCATTTAATGTGTGTGTGTCTGTGTGTGTGTCTCTGTGTCTCTGTGTGTGTGTGTGTGTGTGTGTGTGTGTGTGTGTGTGTGTGTGTGTGTGTGTGTGTGTGTGTGTGTGTGTGTGTGTGTGTGTCTGTGTGTGTGTGTGAGTGTGTGTGTGTGTGTGTGTGTGTGTGTGTGTGTCTGTGTCTGTGTGTGTGTGTGTGTGTGTGTCTGTGTGTGTGTGTGTGTGTGTGTGTGTGTGTGTGTGTGTGTGTGAGTGTGTGTGTGTGTGTGTGTGTGTGTCTGTGTGTGTGTGAGTGTGTGTGTGTGTGTGTGTGTGTGTGTGTGTGTGTCTGTGTGTGTGTGTGTGTGTGTGTGTGTGTGTGTGTGTGTGTGTGTGTGTGTGTGTGTGTGTGTGTGTGTGTGTTTTCCTCTCGCGACTCCATGGCTCTAGTATCTGTATCTGAGATCAGGACAGGAAGTCGGGGCATTTCGCGCTCGGGCGGGAACAACACAGCGACACTTTTTTTGGCGCTCATGGTTCTCAGCGCTCCTCTGGGACTGGGAGAGGAGAGGGAGGAAACAGGGACAGAAGCAGAGGCGGGAAAACGCTCCAAGCTTTTAAAACGACACTTCCTTCTAGGCTTAAAAGTAGACTCGGTTCTCAATCTCTACCCTCGCTTCGCTCAACTAGGCTGAAGACTTTTTCCCAGCTTTCATTGTTAAAACTGGGAACAGGGAACCGCGGCGGGAACGGAACACTTGCGAATGTGAACGCCAACCGTTCCGAACCACATAGACAACACACGGGCGAGGATACACTCCAGGCGTAGTTGATGACGCAAGTGCACTCTGTTCCGTTCCCGAGTGCGGAAGAAATGTTGTCATGTGAAAGCTGACCAGCGGGGGGAGAGGGGAGGGGGCGCAATCGTACAGTACTCTGGTGCGGAACGGAACGGAACAGAACGAAAGCAATCGTTCCAAGTGAGAAAGCACCCTTAGGGGACATTCACACCAAAAGCGCTTTTTCAGTCAGAAGAACGCTATGAAAATCATGTCGAGGGCGCTTCTATTGTGCACAAAACACAGCGCACGGAGTTTTTTTTTTGCGCTTCGTTTTATTTTCCCCTGCAGTCGCGCGCACTAGAGTTGAGCACACAACGACCACACGGACAGTAGCCAGCTGGTGTTGTCTGTTTGATGTTGTTCACTGTCAACATGAAAGCCAGATTATTGCCAATTCTGGCAGCAGCGAGGTTGAGGATCCCTCTGGGAGGAGAAAATGTAGGAGGAGTAAAAGTCGAGCAGCGCGCTTTTCCTCCAAAACATTTTCAGCTTTAAAACGCCCAACGTAAGACTAGCAACCACTTTGTGGAAGCTAATGGGGATCCGAATAAAGAATAAAGAATAAAGAATAAACACCAGGTGCGTTCCTTGAAAGAGGAGCACTTCCAACATGTTTTTCCAGTCTAACATTTTGAAGCAAGTAAATTCCTAAAACCCTTGCAGGAACTCTTTGATTCCGTGGTCCAATCTGTAACTGCCGTGGCTTTGTTTACATTGTGATTTAATCAATTAAAGATGTCTCTTCCACTTTAAAATTTGCTTTCTGAGCTTATAAAGACTCTGCTGCATGAGAGCTCTTTAGCGCATGTTTTCCATCTACGAGGCAAACCCTTCAAGAACATGTGTTAACGTAGCCAAAATGTAGATGGCTAGAATAGAACAAGAAGACCTAACATTGAGGCGGAAATGCATCCAAGAGACATTGCATATACAGTATAATGAGATTGAAAAAAAACATCCTGGAGGTGGCCAGAGAGGCTTTTAGCCACATTAACAACAAAGTGTAAAACACCTAACCTGACACTGCCAGATGGGGGCGGTATTGTTTTCACGAACACAATACCGCCCCCGTCTGGCAGAGTCAGGTTATAAAACACCATGATGAGTCTCTAAACCAAATATAGCAATTACGGAACATGATCCAACCACAAGTGTATAGTAAGCAAGTGGCAAGCAGCTCACATAGTAGTAGTTTATTGTAGTTTCCTTTTGTGAGGAAAAATAGAAATCATTAGCCCATCAGTAGCACATTCACTTCTGTACCCCTAAATTGACACAAATCAGACCGCAGACTCCCCTTTGACAAGATTTTGTCCTAGGGTCCCCCATCAGATTTTTGCTTTGAGATGTTTACAGAAAGTGTATGAAACCCATGACCAGAATAGTCATAAATTCTGTCATTGTCTTACTTATGGATGGAATTATATTAAAAATAAACAATTCCCCTTTTTGCTGGGGACCCCCTGGAATGCCCTCAACGACCCCTGGGGGGGTCCCCGTAGCCCCACTTTGAGAACCACTTGTCTAGTTTCCATTTCCCCCAATCATTTTGCAAATGAATGCTGTGTACTGTATGTCATTTATTTGGCAACATCGCTTGTCCATTTCGAATACAAACTACTGTACAAACTTGAAATGAACCGCTGTCCCAGCCAACAAAGGCGCCCTCAACAAGAAGACACTAACCTGACTCCGCCAGATGGGGCGGTATTGAGTTCACAAATTCACAAACAAAATGTGACACAGCCTCCATCCGTCTGGCAGCGTCAGGTGAAGAAGACACGGCTGTGACAGGAGAGTTTACGAGGGATCATTTCCTGGAGAATACTTTCACTTCTCCCGGAGCTGATTGACAGTAAGCAGAGCGTAACGTAATGCTGCACTGATGTGAAAACACTCGGCTCTGGCACCACGACGCCACGATAAAATAGAAACTGACACAAGCAATGAATGCTTGGTGTTTACGGTGATGTATTGTCCGTCTCCGTGGAGGTTGTTTTTCATACTGTACAAGAGGCTGCAAACAGCTTCTTCTGAAGGGAGGGATCAAGTTCCCCCCGATCTCTCTCTACTTTTAACCCTTTATTGTCTGGTGATGCGAAAGGGAGTTTGAATCCAAATTCCTGCTTTTGAATTACAGATGACAGGGAACAAGATGACGTCCCTGAACCTGGCCACCATCTTCGGCCCCAACCTGCTCCACAAGCAGAAGAGCTCCGACAAGGAGTTCAGTGTGCAGAGTTCGGCCCGGGCGGAGGAGAGCACCGCCATCATCGCAGTGCTGCAGAGGATGATCGCCAGCTGCCAGGCCCTCTTCCTGGTCAGTATGTCCATGGGTTTCAGTCAGGTGACGTTTTTGTTGTGGCAGCCATCTTGAAGACCGAAGGGCAGCGCATAACTATTTGGTACCCGTTTAAGTCTATGGGAGGACTGTTCAAACCATAATGCCCTCTTTGAACTCTAACTACTCTTTCATACTTTGTACTACAAAGTCCAACTTTAAATGTTTTTTTCTTTTACTTTTTCAGAAATCACATTTTAAGTTGTACAGGCTACTTTTTGCAACCTTCTGTAATGGGATCAGTAAATTCACACATTTTAAAACTGTAACAATTCACACAACTTTAACACTACATACATATATTATACATCACACTCTTCAGCTACTTCTGCTCTTACTCACAATGTCCAAATATATGCGATGTGATGTAGTTTGACACTAGTGTCCCACTCTATTTACAATTGCACAGCAAATAGAGGGCATCTTGTTGTTTCAAATTGGTCCTCAAGATGGCGCCATAACAGTTGTGTGATGTCAACGATCATTGAGTGTGTGTGTGTGTGTGTGTGTGTGTGTGCTTACAATTTTCACCCACTTCCTCTTTTGATTTATCTTTTGTCCCTCTGTCACACACACCTGCACTCATTCACTCCGTCACACGCACTTTCCCTCTCACATTCCTGCGTGGGCTTAAAGTAAAACAATATCCCAGCGGCTTAGCAGACAATGGCTGTGTCTTAGCCAATGAAAACAGAGCTCCACCTGGCTTAGCATGGACAGGCAGCAATAAGACAGACAGACAGAGGAAGGAGGACAGGTGAGAGAGAAAGTGAGACGGAAAGGAAAAATGACAGACGGATGAGACCGAGTGCGTTTGTAAGCAAAGAAAGAAAGAAAGAGGAGATAGAGAGACAACACGAGCAGTGGGCGGGTTGTTAAAGGTGTATTTGCGGCCAAGCTTAGAGTTGCTAGTCCCATCGGAGTTCCACATCAGAGGGAAGCTTTCAATTGGTGCCAAAGGGCTAACTGGGTCCACTGTTGTCCTGATTTGAACACAGAGAGACTTCTGTCAGAATGGCCCGGGAACTTTCTTCAACATACTCTGACCTCGTGATGTGAATGAAGTTGCCTGACACACCTACATTAGCACCAACAGTCCTGTAGCCTGTACTACGAAGCTAGTTTAATGCCTTATCCGAGTAAGTTTGAGTTTAAACCTGGTTTAGCCGTACTACAAAGCAAGTTAACTTTCAATCACCATGGCAACTGACGCTGCAAAGCTAACCTGGTCGCGACCAGGTTAGCTTCAGAGGATAAGATCAAAATCCATGACAGACCCATATAATCGGCTCTCTGGAGTCACTCACCGTTCATATAAGATCGCCATATGAAAAATAGATTGCAGTCAACTGAGAATATAACAAGAAAAACATTTGTGGCTCTGTAGGCTACATAATTAAATTAAGCCTACTTACCACTTTATGTCTTAACAGCTCAACTATGCGTGGAGAAATATGATCACTATTAATCACCGCAGCGCATATCATAGGCTAAACGGAGCCTCAAATGGAGTGAGGGTGATATTCTCCTACATGCCAGAAAAGCCTATACATATAATATAGATGGGATAAATATGGGATAGCCCCAATACTAAATATGCAGGCTTCTTGCATGTTTCAGCTGGAACTGTGTCCTGTAGGCTGTATGCCAATATATGAGCAAAAATAGGCTAGTTTTTATCAATGAAAAGTATGCCCGCATCGTCTCAATTCAGTCCAGCAGTTTTCTCTTTTATATTAGGATATCATTATTATAGCCTATATATGAATTATTCGATCAGTGCAACCACACACACATAATGAGTGATAGAGATCATTATTCATTGAGCATGCTTTCTAAATCTATGGTCTAAATAGGCTTACAGATTGTGGAAATTTATAGACTGAGATTACACATTTAATGTACATTTACACTCGCACAAAGCTGTAGGAGACAGAAATCGCTGATCAAAGTAAATCAAATGACTGATGTGAATACAAGCTGCTGCTTTAGACAGCCCTTCAGCAGACTATCCAACGCGGATTTTCATTCTGACATTAAATCGCGGATACATTAAATATCCGCTAAAACTCTGATCATGCACTGCGCTTCATTGAACGAGGAAATGGGTGTGGAAATGGGTGTGGGCGTGGATAAACTCAGCTGTTCATAATGTGATTGGCTAGTGCACCTCTTTCGCGTGGACGCGCGCCTGTGCACGAGCGAAAAACGTGCGCGTGCACAGGCAGATCCCAGGTCCACTTACCTAGTAAAAAACCAGCGTCGTAGTATCAGTTAACTAGATAGCTTTGATCCTGTTCAGTCAAACCAGATCAAAGGGACTTATCGCGGATCTGTTAAACTAGTTTCGTAGTACAGGGCTCTGTTCTAAAACTGCCAGCACCTCCCTTTTTGATGGAACATACCTGCCAAAGCTAAAAGTATAATTGGCAGATGCTATTTGGACCTGGATGTAAATAACTGTGGGGCTATTTACACCCCAATTCAGAAAATTATTAGAATGTATTTTATATTTAAAATTTTAAATATAACGAAATGTTTCTAGAGCAAGGCGGGGTAAATCCTGCCTTATGTGCTTCATATGGGGGGGGGGGATTTATAGACTCGGCTACTTCCGAGGTGCATGGGGAAAGGTCTCAGGAGGTCATAAACTCCAGCAACACTTGTCGTAAATACTTGAAATCTGAAAATACTGTATGTTCATGTTCAAGCAACATTCAGAGAAGATTGCCCTGAAGGTTGGTGAACAAGCTTGGTTTGCCCTGAACAGGCTTAGGACCTGTGTCAATATAGCTTCTTTTGCTAAGCCCCAGCGTCTTTTCTCAGTTATTTCCAATGCGGGCACCTGTGTACTTTCCAGCGCTCCCCAGTGTACTTCCAGGGTTTAACTGCCAGGAACAGATGCCACATGGACACACGCCCTTTGTTGCTAACAAATTATAAGTATTTAGTGATCCTAAACGGTTTGTTATATTGAGTACATTCTTCAACATCTAAACTTGCGTATTATGAAAAGAAAAGTGAAAAAAGTTTTATTTGTTTATTTTCTCAAGAAACAACCTTTCATCTTGATTTGTGCGATTTCACAGTTGCCTACTTGTTAGCCCGCATATTGTTTTCCACTGTTACTGATCTTGCAGTTGTCACAACACCATGTTTCCTTTCCTCCTCAGACTTTGCCATTTTTGTTTCTGAATGTTATCTTGAAGATTTGGATGACAGGATAGCACAATCTCTAAGCAAGGGAAGTCATTGCAGTCACTGGCTTGCAACTAAGTCAACAATGAACATCGAATAGCCTACTCCCCCGCTCCCAAGATACTTAGAACCATAGGTGTAGTGCCGGTAGAACGGGGGGGGGGAACGGCGTTCCCATACTTCTCCAACGGGTGTTTTGTGTGTGTCAGTGTGTGTGTGCATGTCGAGCCAATAAAACGAGTGAAACTTGGCAACGTTGTCATTCGTCCTATATTTAAGGTGGGCTGAATTATTCACACAGCATCAACTCGCGGCTTGAAGAAAGAAGGAAACATTCCACCTTAACTATATTTAAGGTGGGCTGAATGACTCACACAGCATCAACTCGTGGCTTGAAGGAAAAGGAAACATTCCACCTTAACTAGCTACAGCGCGGGGGAAACCTCAGTTTAATAAAAGCTATACTGAAACAGCTAGGCTACTGGCTTTTTCAGCATCAAAATATATTTTTTCCCCCCAGTAGCCTACCTCACTTTAACACTTTCAGTGCCACGGCCCTTGGGCAAAAGGTTGCTTGCTGTGCCACATAGGCCGCAATGCATTTTAAAACAGTCATATAATTTTTTTAATAATTACTATGTAAACACTGAACACGCACAAATAACGATGAGACTCTCTTCTATCACCTGCAAAAAAAAGTTTATTGATCCCATTTTCCGTTCTTTAGTTATGAGCCGGAGAAGATAGCCTGATTGAACGAAAAACATACCTTTTTTTCTACGAGCTGAGATAACGAGCCTTTTGTGAAATTAAACATTTCAAGCACATCTCTGACTCTGAAGCTAATTTTCTGATGTCTGGGTCTGTCTGGGTGAAGTGTATGCTGCTCTGCTGCTCTCCGTGCTCCCCCCCCCCCCCCCCCCCCTCAACTGCACACGCCTCCTGGGTGTGTCTTATGTGTCTGGTGGCTCTCAGTCTCTGCTGAGTTTGCTGCGCACACACAGTGAATGGTGCGCGATATTCAGCTTTTTGGTTCCGCGTGTGTTTGTCACGGGCTGGCATGCTTCCAGTTCGGAATAATAATGCTGATTATGTGAATGTGCTGTTTGCAGCGTACATGAAGGTGCTCAGTTGTGACAGCGGATGCTGCTGCTCTGGGCACAGCTGGCGTTGTGCTCGTTGTGCTTCTGCACGTCGATGCATACGGACGGATGCGATGCGATTTCCTCCTTTTTCCCAGTGACTATTTCTGTGTGTTTGGCTCCTTTTTCTCTGATCAGGAGAGTGCTGTCGCCACCTAATGGGTTTGTAAAATAGGTTATCGACCTCCAATAGCTACAATATTGTTAGAGGCGACGTAAGAAGCTTAGATCGACACCCCCCCGTCAAAAAAACAATTTGGAGTTATGACGCCATTTGGCGTCGCTGGCACTGTACGGTAAATTTCTAATGACGCCATATGGCGTCGCTGGCACTGAACGTGTTAACAAGTAAAGATGAAAAAGGCAGCCAAACATCCTTTAATTTTTCGGACAAGCTGTTAAAAAGGTACTTTTACAAGCATGAAGAAACTGTTAAAAGCGTGTTTCTTTTCAACACGGTTGAATCAAAAGTTAGCGTTAATCAGCCCATTGCAATTTGCATCGCCAGAATTCGCCACAAAATTCTAAAAATGCCGGCCGCCATGCCAAATGATGATCAATGCCTTGTGCAGCTTGTGTGATCGCTGGTTGAGAGATTGTTTAGCTGTTTGTGTTGATAACTGACTGCTGAGTCTGCTCAGCTGTGCCCATATACGTCTTTTAGTTTCAGAGCTGCAAATGTCATGGGCTACAGGACACAATTAGTTAAGTTGTGTGTCAGTGACAGTGGTTTGCAGCACTTGAGGAATCCGGGAGTTTGCTTGTTTAATTCGTTGATATAAGCGATTGCCCGAACGATTAATTAATGAATAGGCTACGTGAACGTTAGCGTGTGTGCGTGCGTGGGGGGGGGGTTGTTGGGACCTGTGCGTGTGCAGGTGTTCCCCATATGTGCGTTCCCCCACTTCTCTAGATAGCACCTCTGCTTAGAACTTTTTCCAAAATGAAGTGGAGAATGCTGTCATGAAATCCTATGGCGATGCGTCAGAAGAGGTCCTGATTTTGCATGGATCACTGCTTGGTTGGTTGGTTTGTTCCTTTCTGTTCCTGGGATTGTCAGAGGTGCAGACAGGCACTCCAGGTCATTCCAGGTCCGAAAGCTTATCCCGTAATGTTTTGTAATCTGCCACTGCCGTTCCCTCAGGCTTACATTCCTGCAGGAAGCCAATGGAGACCTATTAATCGTATAGAGTGAATTGGGATGGACTTGCTCGATCTTAGTGAGCAGAAACAGATTCGTAAACATCTGAAGTGACATGAATGATGTCTAAAAGTTGTTTTATAACCCTCTGAAGGCCCAGAGTCTATCAAAGTTATGGCAAAGCCTGTCACTCACAGACAGTTGGACAGGGTTCAACTTTTGTCAACGTATTACTGCATCATAATCCACAAAGTTAGATGAGCAAGAATTCAATTAATCATCTGAAGAGAAGAGACGTGCACTGGAAACAGTCAGTTTGCCAAACACACATTCAAGGAATTATCCTACCACAAGCTGTTTTTCCCTTGTAACCACCTTCAGAATCCTCCATGTCTCTCCTGTTATTCCCCTGCTCAGATTAGGCTGTCAGCACCGACATGCACTTTAGGCTGCTGTGCCACCAGGGCAACTTCTTTGTTTTTATGAAGGGAAAGTTAGGGTGGAAACATTGGGCAATGTGTGTTTTTTTAATGAAAATAGAATGAATGAAAAGGAAATGCTGTAAGAGATCCAGGTCTGATAAGGGCCTATCTGGATTTATGGTCTGTTAGGTAACAGAGGCAGGAGGTTTACCCATTAGAAGTGCGTTTTATTGTCACAGTCTGCCCACTGGAATTTGCTTCAGTACAGAAGGGAAATCAGTTTCGACTTCTTTTAATAGGGGTCCACAACCTCTGTCTGGAAGAGGATCAGGTCAGAAAATTCCTGAATCCCCAGATATCAGACGAAGGAAAATTGTTGCTCTTCTAAGCACATTGATAGCAACTGCATATATATATATATATATATATATATATATATATATATATATATATATATATATATATATATATATATATATATATATATATATATATATGTCCATATATACATATATATATATATATATATATATATATATATATATATATATATATATATATATATATATATATATGTCCATATATACATATATATATATATTGATTGACAACATGATTTTATAGCTACATCTTTTTTTTATTAGGATTCTGCTTCAATGCACCTGCCGACTGTCAAAGTTGTTTTTAAAGTCTATTATGAGCATCATGCATGCCATGACAATAAATGCATTTTAATTGGAAGAGACAGTTAACAGTTAACATGTCTTGCTTTGTACATGTTGGCAATTGTTTAGGTGCCTCCGGATCTGCAGAACGAGGTTTTGATGAGTCTGTTGGAGACTGATCCAGATGTGGTGGACTACCTGCTGCGGCGAAAAGCATCACAGTGAGTTACAGATGTGGAAATGCATGCATGTGTGTGGTCAGACTCTCTCTCTCTCTCTCTCTCTGTTGAGGTCACCCAGATATACTCTCTCTCTCTCCAGGAGTCCAGACCTGCTGCAATCGGAGGAGCCCTTCACCCTGAGTGAGTGCCGCTCCTCCAGTGACTCCAACAAGGCGTCCAGCGGCGAGGTCTCCCCTTACGACAACAACTCGCCCATCCTGAGCGAGCGTAGAGGAGAACCAGGGAGTCCGGGGAGCGAGCCGCTCTTCCGTGTCCCAGAACAGTACACCCTGGTGGGGCAGGTGGCCGGCCGGGGCAGGGAGCCTGGAGCCAACGCCTGGGCTGCCAAAGGTAAGTCTTAAAGCACCTGTGGCTTACAATACTAGCTTTGATCTGACATTGATATCACATTAAGATATTCTTTATCGTCAAAGATATCTACCTATCTATTTCATTCATGCATGCAGGCAATGTACTTTGAGCAATATAGATCAAACACAATACACGAAAATGCCAGCACAGCACAGGCAGATATTTTACTTTGGGGTTACCTGTATGGTTTCTAAAGGTGCTTGTAGATGTTGTGATTGCATTACGATCATGATAGTTCTGATGAGGAGGGTGACCCTTCTCTTTTGTTTCCATCAGACACCATATTAGAAGAGCATGTTAACATTTGGGGGGCGTGGCACACTACCCTGAAACCAACACTCAAGGACCAATCATACACAGGTAAACAGCTTAGATGAAATCATAATTGATTGGTCGCGCAGAATTTTAGGATCATAGTACTGATATTGCAGTAACAACAACAACAACAACAACAACAACAACAACAACAACAACAACAACAATTCAATTTGAAACTCCCCCCCACATCAATTAGAGAAATTGTGAAAGTGTGTATTTTTCTTTATCCATTAAAAAGCAATTAATTCCACTGACATTACTGATGTTCTTGTTTTCCCAGGTTCCGGCAACATGTCAGAGGGAAGCTCCCGCAGCTCGCAGGAGGGTCTCGACGGTCTCCACGGCGACGGCCGGCAGCAGCCAATGGTACGACGGACTCAGAACGTGTCAGCGGTGGCCGAGTGCAGAGCCCACCCCCCTGTGACTCGGGTGTGCTCCAGCCCTCGCCCACGCCTCCAGCTCAACCTCAACGCCTCCGCGCCCTTGCACCTCAACAGCCAATCGGGCGCCTCGCGAGGAACCGGACACGTGGTTAACCCCGCCTCCAGACCTCAAGGGTTGCCGAACATTGCAGACGATGGCCCCGCAACGCTCAACGATAGCCGCTTTCCCCCTCCATATAACGCCCAACATCGACTGGCTAGTTCTCAGAGTTCACCTCAACTCGCCACGGCTCAGCGGCCCCCTCTGCAGCCTGAGAGGCCAGCTGCGACTGACTCCTCGGCCTCAACGACAGAGACCCAAATGGTGCCAATGACCCCGGAGTGGCAGGACTGGCAGAGGGACCGGTGGCAGATCTGGCAGTTGCTGTCTTCGGACAATGCGGACACGCTGCCTGAGACGCTGGTGTGAGCGTGGATCTTTGACTGCGGTTAGCCACTCCACCAGCCGATCAATGGCATGATCAAAACACATGCTACCACCCCCTTTGACAATCACTCCGTATGCTTACCCTCTTGCCATCAAAACATCTCTCCGCTTGCACCATATCCACCTGTCCTCCTATCCGGTTTCATTTGCCGTCCATGCTGCCTTCCCTTCAAGTATCCAGCTATACTTTGCGCCATAATTTCTTTATCACAGATTCAATCAATCAATCCATCCATCCATCCATTCATCCATTCATCCATCATCCTCTCATCATCCATTCATCATCCATCCATCCAGCCATCCCTTCACCCACGCCTTCCGTCCTCATGCCATGGTGTTTGTTTACGTGTGCAGCTGCTGCCTTACACAGACTTTTTTACATTCAAGAGCCACTAGTATTTCTTGTTTTGTGTGGAGCTACAGTTGATGTTCAGAGATCAGTCCTGTTCCTTGCCACACATTTGTTTTCTCCACAATTATATCTTGAGTTGGGGGAAGAAGAAGAAAAAATGTCCACCAGAAATACCTCAAAAGTTACGTTGGAAATTATCTGTTCCCAACTTTCCTGAATGTTACCATGACCATGAGTATACGTAATCTTATATCTCAAAGATAGAGAGGTAACAGATAATAGGAAAGAACAAAAGTTTGTTTCTTCCCTATCTTGGTTGTTTTGTCCGACCTTTTATTTTCATTTTTATTTTTGTACCGTGCAGACACCAAGTTGTACGCATTAGTAATTGCTGCTAAATGTAGAATTTTTGTGTGCGTACTGGTAATGTAGCTCATCCACAGCTGTGTGAGACGATCAAATGTCGAGTTACGTTCAAGGTCAGAGAATGTTTTAACGGGAAGACCATTTGTCAACATTTGTATATACAAATATAAATGTAAATTTAAATGTAAAGTATATACTTTGTCAATCTACCTAAAAGTAATTCAGCCCTTTCATAGGCAGTCTAAATGTTGTTTATGTCAGACTGCTGTTTCCCCCCCCTTCTTTAATATTGAATGTAAAATCCCTCACTTTTCACTTCTGTTCAAATGCTTATATACTGTATACAGTACTTCAGCGTCCGCCTCGACTTGGAGCCTTGCCGGCGCCAGCTGGTCCCATATACTCGAACGTCAGCTTGACGAGGTGTCGCAGGGGAGCCCCCAGCAAAATGAGTAAATTGTGTGATTTCACTAGGATTTCAATGACTAGAAGTTAGCCCAAGGAGAGAATGTAGTATATACTTCACTCTCTCCTGTTATCTCCGCATCTACATTATATTATACTCGCGCTGTTCGCGTCAGCTGCGTCGAGTCACATTTTCGAGGAGCTGTGCCGGCAGGCTGCACCGGCAGGCTCGCCGACCGCGTCGCACCTCTCGGCACATTCGGCGAGGGGTTTGACGCGGAAGTATGTCAAGGCCTTAACTATGAAGCACTAGGCTAGAAGTTTGCTTTGATGTGCTCTTGCCACCTGCACTGCAGGAATCATGTGCCAATGTCTCTTACTTCAGGATATTTATCGTACAGTTGTGTTTGTCTATTTGACTCAATTGTTCATGGCTAAGAAGCCTCAAGAACTTGGGTAACTGATAGGAGTTCATCAAGTATTTCAGCAAAGTACAGGAGTCTCAGTCATAACAATGTACTTGGATTTCATCTTCACGTTGGTCGTATCATAATTTTTCCAGTTGCGTGTACCTGATTCAAGAAAATAACTGCACATGCATTTCTCGATAGATTCAAATAATTTCCTTGCACTATAGTAGTATCTACAGTACATAGGAGTCTCATATCTCTAAGATGTGTGGATGTCAGATATTTGTCAGCCAAATAGCATTTTCCAAAAAATAGTTTTAACCTTCTTGGAAGGCCTGATGGGATTTACTGCATCAGGACAATTCAAATAGTGACTAATTGTCAATCACATCAAAGTATACTGCAGTAAATTGACATAGAAATGTTTTGCTGTGATTTTATATAAACCTTTCATTTTGTATGACATACTGTGCATCTGGTTAAGACAAACACAATAATTATTTGCGAAATTTGACCCAAATCAAATCAGTTAATGGACTACAATTTGGAATTTAAAATTTGGAATAACGATATTTTTCCATTCGTTTCTGCTTAAAGTATGCACATTTCTAGCATCAAACTTGATCAAAAGACATTTTTATCAGTAAGGCTCCAGATCCAGAATGGCCTTATTAACAACATACTTAGAGGTAAGTATGATGATATCAACTGGTCCATTGGATATTGTTATAATTTTCACACTAGACTGAATATTAAAACCGGTTGCAGACTAACATTTCCTGTCTGAGAGGCTTGATAAATGTGGACACCAATATTTTTCTTTATTATATCAAAGAACATAAACGAATGGAGGTAGGAAGTGAAGTAGTGATCATCCATAATGGATTCTAGTGATGCTGTTATGGATTTTTGTTTTATGGAACTGAGGTGCTGAAATTAAACACAAAAAAGTAGTTTGCTGATATTTTCCCCTCAACAAATCCAATCAAATGTTGTGGTTGAATAAGGTGGGATCAACATGTGTGATTATCTGTCATTTTGTAGCGTCTACACCCACAACCAAACCTGCCCAAATCTTCTCAAATGTCATAGTGAGTGGGTATTTGCTGGCAAATATTCACATTTTCTCAAGTTGTGGTATGATACTGTATTTGTTTGTTTTTTTCTTTTCTTTTGTCACTTCAGCATTCAATCTCTCGACACATGATATATATATATATATTTACATGGCTTTGATTTGTTTGTCACTTGTATGTGAGACAATGGAATAAGAGCATTGCAACCACAATGATGTTGACTTGGAAAGATTGTGGCAAGGTTATGGCGCCATCTATTGTCAGACCGTGTACTCTAGCTGCTAGAGTTAGACTCTAGCTAGAGCGTATCGTTATGCTACATTCTAGCATAACAATACAGCCAGTCTTCATTCTTTCCATGGTGAAAAGCAGTTTATTAAACAGGATCAATCTGTGATTAGAATTTATGCTTACAGCAGTTTGTGATTATAAGCACCTTTTTCTGTACAGTGTGTGGAGTTAAATGTGCCATAGGTCTTTCCCTTAATTCCTCCCCATACATTGCTCAAGTTCATGAGTTAATAGTTCATATTTTGCAAACATTTTTGTATTACTTTGTTGTCTGTTGAGTATTGTAATATATAAATAATGTACAATGTAACAGTTTTTTATTCAAAAAAGAAAAGAAAAAAGGAAGAAAAAAAACACCAAACTTGTATGGCCCAAGGTTTGTTTCCCCGAAGCATATTGCTCTAAGATCATCTGTGTCTTTTCGACTTCACTATGAAACTAAGATTAACTTAGTGCTATGATGTTTTTGTTTTGTTTGTGGTGGGGTCAACTGGGTCCAAGTTGTGATGGAATGTCTGGTAACTGCTTTTGTACTGCCTGTTGTCATCAATATGCTATGATGGAATTAAACATGATAAAGTTGACTCTTGCTGTTGGAGTGAATGCTTTTAGGGAGTTTTGAATTGTATGCAGATCAGGTATTTTCAAGGTACAATTCCAGGTTTGAAGGAAGCCCCTGACTGCATGTTTGGATGTGTGGCACTTATAGCTCTCTCTGAATTGTGTGCAGTACTATGAAACAGTATATTAACTATATTGTAGGCTACACTGTGTAGATAATGGACAGATACTTTATTTAATCAAGAGGGAATTCAATTGTCACAGCAGCAACCCACATTTGAGACTGGTTAAATAAACAACATAACAAAACATTATAATTAGGCTAATGAATAATTAAAAAAGACTAGTATATCATAGCACAGTATGTCATAAGTGTAAATATAGTATAGCCTAGTAGTGCAGTATGCAGGGTTGTCGCAATATAAAAGTATTGTACAGTAACTGATTATTTTCTGTTACTTTTGAACAAATTTCCTGCATTTGAGTGACTACTAGGTTGGGGGCATGCTCCTCAGAAGGACATGAAAAAACAGCTCTGTAATACTTTTCAGACCTTATGTGTTGGTTACAGCAATCAGCAATCTAGTCAACTATTTCTCATTAATAATACAATAACAATACAGTAACAATATTTCCATCTTCAGTATGTCATATAGTAGTATCATGGTATGTCATAATACAGAATGGTATAATATAACAGCCTATTTAACATTATAAAACGGCTCTCTCAAATCAAGCAATCTGATTGGTTCACAGCCATTGTATAATTCCAGTAACCGAGTTCAATAACCCATGGCCATGGGTTATTGGTTGCCATGGCAACTCTCTTACTAAAAAGCAGCTCTGCGCTCGAGCTCCGTGTTGGGCTTTCCAGAAAGCTCTCAGCTTCTCAGCAAGCGCCAGGATTGGCCAATGTCAACTTCAGTCTCCAGAACGATCCAATCAAATCACCCGCACGTCTATCTTCTTGCTAGAGGTCCCGCCTTACAGTAGTGTCAAAACAAAAAGCTACTCGCTTGCAGCCAGACGCATGATGGCGCAACTCTCTTAGGCTTTGGTTACCTCAAAAACAAAATGGCGGAGACAGCTTTCAGATCCTTGTGAATCGATCTTCGCTTATAACTTTACTAATACTTCGCAGAAAATGATGTTTTGTACAAGAATAGACGCGGGCTAATGTCTTAACCCCTCTCTCGCGCGCCCTCACTCTTAACCCCGCATTTCTAAATAAGACGTAACGTTACTTGGTGTCGGCATACGGCTCTGGTGTCGAGCTTTGCAAAAAGCTCTCAGCAAGCGCCAGGATTGGCCAATGTCGACTTCAGTCTCCAGAACGATCCAATCAAATCACCCGCACGTCTATCTTCTTGCTAGAGGTCCCGCCTTACAGTAGTGTTTCAACTGACTCTATCAGAATACGATGCCAGTCGGACTTATAGTATTATTATTATTATATTATTATACTTGGAAACCGTTTTATAAAAGCAATATAGCACTCGAGCAGCGTGTGTTGTGGAATATATCCCGCTGATAAGCTGTTATCCCACTCGGCCTGCGGCCTCGTGGGATAACAGCTTATCAGCGGGATATATTCACCACAACACACTTGCTCTCGTGATATATTGCTTAATTATAATATGGCATAGTATAACATGGCTGAATTAGCCTATAGTATCTTACGCTATAATAATAATAAGGCAGCCAGCGGCCGCCGGCGGTCCTACATGGCGGCGGCGCACAATTACTCAACAGTTGAGGCGAGCACGCGATATTGCTTTTATACAAAAAATGTACAATATTTAACAAAGCAATAATTTCAGACAACAGATGCTTTCTATCTGTTATTTGGTCTCTGCCCAAAAAAACTAAAACAAAACAGTTCCCTCAGGATTGCACCAGGAGTTGCCAAGCAACAGCAGGTAAACTTGCTGCCTGCAGTTTGACTGCAAGCTAGCTAAGCTAAATAAAACAGAGGTGGAAGCAAGGTACTCAAAGCTCGTTACTGCAGTGGCTGGTCAATTAAATTAAAGCACGCTCAAAACTGGCCAATTGAATTAGACAGGTGTGATATCGATAGAAAAATATCGAGCGCTAGTTAGCTTAGCACAATGCATGGTAGTCAGTATGGCTAGCCTACCCCCGTTGATTGAGCATACGGTCCTGACACCGCATTTTCCACCACCATCACTGATACACCAAATGATTATTGTAGAAAAACAACCCACAGCCTCCAGAAACCAAAGCTGAAGGGCCATCAGACGACGGTCCATTGTGGCCCAGCACCCTATTAATTCCATGGCACACCAATCAAACATTCTACAACACACACAGACGTGTTTGTTTGGTGTTCTTGTTTGGAGATGTTTGGTCAGAATCTACATGTTCAAGTTTGTCTGTGTTTAGCCATGGCACTATCAGGCTACCATGACACACTAATCAAACATTATCCAACAGTTGGTTGATTGGTGTGCCATTGGCTTTTGATGTTTGTGTTTATTTGATTCCCCCTCTGGTAGTGTTGGAGTCGAGACCACCTAACCCGAGACCGAGACAAGACCAAGATCGAGGGTGGCCTCTCCTTCTGAGGGTGAGCTCAGAAGAAGTCCAGAGGGCCTCTGGACTTCTTCTGAGCAGCCAGCATGAGAGATTGCCACTCTGTGTTTGAGTCTTTTTTCATTAATTGTCCTTAATTGAACCAGTCTGTGACAGTGGGAACACTCATCTGAAAGACTACAATACAGAAAACGAATGAAAAATGAAAAGAAATACTCTCTGGTGCGCTTTCAGTGCATTTGGTGTAATGTCCCTGTTTTACCACTAGAGGTCAATCTAGAGCCTTGAATATAGAGCTATAAAGTTTTGTATGGGCACCAATGCCTCTCAAGGCCAAATGTACCATACTATTATTTCTCTGGCTCTATTGCAAACTAGATTGGTTGGAGGGAGAGCAGAGGACTGAAGTCTGAGCTAAAAGGAAGCAGAAAAAAGGACAGAAGGAGATTGAAATATTTTGTGGCTTTTGACTTTTAATTCTCAAAATAATTAGCAAAATAATGACATCACCTTAAAGGCCGGAGAGAGCTGAAATTAACTTATTTGCAGACCATTAGACACATTCTGAAAGGTAATGGGATTAACGAAGAGGTGTTACCCGTGTGTGTGTGTGTGTGTGTGTGTGTGTGTGTGTGTGTGTGTGTGTGTGTGTGTGTGTGTGCGTGTGCGTGCGTGCATGCGTGTGTTCTTGTACAGCTATCTTAGTGAGGACCAAAGTTTTATACCTGGGAAGTGACATTTGAGGAAAGTGAGGACATTAATTTTTCTCACACACCTACAAGGCCTGTTTAAAGACTTCTTCCAAATTAAACCACAAATTTAAAATGCATCACTTCCTGCGTGGCGGCAGAGGATTTTTCCTAGGAAAGAGCTACCAGACACCCACCGGCTGTTTAAAACAGCAAATGTAGAAACTTTTCCGGAACTGGATATACGGTAGGTCGAATCACTGTTGTGTTATAGATGGATAATCCTTATATAAAAGGGAGCAAATCGTCTGTTTCAATTTTTGTCCCACTGATGATGTCACAATGTCTATGATATCATCATGATGTCATCAGTGACATCATTATTGACCAAAATCATCTTATGACATCACTGATGATGTCATAGGCACTGATGATGACATAGGTATTGTGACATCATCAGTGATGTCATAGGCATTGTGACATCATCAGTGACAGTGATGTCATCAATGACTGTGCAGAGCAGGCTCGCCACTGCGTGTGGCGGCGAGCCTGCTGCGCGAAGGGGCCGATACCCTATAGTAATAATGGGCAAGTGAAAATCCTGCAGATTATCATGTTTAAGGGCCAAATTGAAATTGGACTATATCATCCTACTAATAGCTTTCATTTAATTAGATTGGTTCTCTCTTGTCTTTTTGTCTTGACAGACTGGTACTACATGACACTACTGTTTTAAATCCATTGATTCTGTAAAATGGGCAGGTATTCTGAGGTACAAGGGGCATTTGAAAGTTTGATGAGATCATTTTATGAGAATTATGTTATAGACCCGAAACTGGTGAACTGGGGGGGGGGTAAAAGATTGGACTTTTAATTGATGTTAGTCAGTGGTTGTGTAAATGTGCTATAAAGAGAGGGAGTTAAAATGGCCGATGTTTATGAAAGCGTCCTCTTGCGTTCGTGTGAGTAAGTGCATGCGTGCAGTGCAGCGTACCCCAGGGTCAGGAGCTGTAACCAGGAAGTAGCGGGGCCCTTTGGCAGTCTTTAATGTAACAACAGTCTGATATTGAAATAGCCTGGTTTATGTCATGACGTGGTCCGTTTTTAACCGTAGCCCAAACCCTAACCCTAACCAAGTTCTTTTAGTTGCCTAGCCTTAACCAAATTATTTTAGTTGCCTAACCTTAACCAAGCTGTTTTAGTTGCCTAACCTTAAGTTAACCGATGTGAGATTTTTCAAATGATCCATGTCCCACGCGAGGCGTATCACCTGCAGGCACTGTTTCGCTCATGTCATTTTGGGAATCACTGAAAATCGGCTTATTCTGTCATATGAGGACGTGTAACAGCAAAAATAATAATACCAACAGCAGCAGCAGCAGAAGAAGAAGAAAATTGGATTACTTAAAAAATAATCTGATTCTTTTCTGGCATATCCCATAGATACACTCACTGAGGAGCTTTTCATTAGCTGCAGCGTTTTGTTTCTTGTCGTTTCTGCTCCATCCTTCCACTTAACTCTCCCACTCTGTGTGACGGAGCCGAGGAGCTGCAATCCAATTCCAGCTTTCATTCCTCAACAATAACATTGTAGCATCTTACTGTGTACTGTGTGTCACTGATGGTGTGTTTAAGTGTCTTACTGTGTACTGTGTGTCAATGATGGTGTGTTTAAGCGTCTTACTGTGTATATTTTTTTGTTTTTGTTTTGTTTTGTTCTGTTTTGTCTGAGTCTGTTTTTGTTCTGAAAATTGTAAAAAAAAAAAAAAAAAAAAAAACGTAAAAAGCGTCTTACTGTGTAGCTACTGTGTGTCACTGATGGTGTGTTTAAGTGTCTTACTGTGTACTGTGTGTCACTGATATTGTGTTTAAGTGTCTTACTGTGTATATTTTTTTGTTTTTGTTTTGTTTTGTTTTGTTCTGTTTTGTCTGAGCCTGTTTTTGTTCTGAAAATTGTAAAAAAAGAAGAAAAAAAGCGTCTTACTGTGTACTGTGTGTCACTGATGGTGTGTTTAAGCGTCTTACTGTGTACTGTCACTGTGTGTCAATGATGGTGTGTTTAAGCATCTTACTGTGTACTGTGTGTCGCTGATGGTGTGTTTAAGCATCTTACTGTGTACTGTGTGTCGCTGATGGTGTGTTTAAGCATCTTACTGTGTACTGTGTGTCGCTGATGGTGTGTTTAAGCGTCTTACTGTGTACTGTGTGTCACTGATGGTGTGTTTAAGCGTCTTACTGTGTACTGTGTGTCAATGATGGTGTGTTTAAGCATCTTGCTGTGTACTGTGTGTCACTGATGATGTGTTTAAGCATCTTACTGTGTACTGTGTGTCACTGATGATGTGTTTAAGCATCTTACTGTGTACTGTGTATCACTGATGGTGTGTTTAAGCGTCTTACTGTGTACTGTCACTGTGTGTCACTGATGGTGTGTTTAAAGGAACACTCCGCCCATTTTCAACCAGCTTTGTATCATTAGAACATCAGTAGTATATCAGAAAACTGTAAACGGTTTTGAAGTCTGTCATTTAATTTGACAATTATTGAGTGTTAAAGTGTGGACCAGTGACATCACTGGTCCACACTAACTCAAATTAATAACTCATTAACTCAAATCAACTCTCAATAACTGTCAAACTATTCATCATTCATCTAGTTTGACAGTTATTGAGAGTTGATTTGAGTTAATGAGTTATTAATTTGAGTTAGTGTGGACCAGTGATGTCACTGGTCCACACTTTAATACTCAATAACTGTCAAATTAAATGACAGACTTCAAAACCGTTTACAGTTTTCTGATATACTACTGATGTTCTAATGATACAAAGCTGGTTGAAAATGGGCGGAGTGTTCCTTTAAGCGTCTTACTGTCACTGTGTGTCAATGATGGTGTGTTTAAGCATCTTACTGTGTACTGTGTGTCGCTGATGGTGTGTTTAAGCATCTTACTGTGTACTGTGTGTCACTGATGGTGTGTTTAAGCGTCTTACTGTGTACTGTGTGTCGCTGATGGTGTGTTTAAGCGTCTTACTGTGTACTGTGTGTCAATGATGGTGTGTTTAAGCATCTTGCTGTGTACTGTGTGTCACTGATGATGTGTTTAAGCATCTTGCTGTGTACTGTGTGTCACTGATGGTGTGTTTAAGCGTCTTACTGTGTACTGTGTGTCACTGATGATGTGTTTAAGCGTCTTACTGTGTACTGTGTGTCACTGATGGTGTGTTGAAGCATCTTACTGTGTACTGTGTGTCACTGATGGTGTGTTTAAGCGTCTTACTGTGTACTGTCACTGATGGTGTGTTTAAGCATCTTGCTGTGTACTGTATCACTGATGGTGTGTTTAAGCATCTTGCTGTGTACTGTGTGTCACTGATGCAGGGCCGGCGCCAGGATGAAATGACTGAGGGGGCTGTTATAACTGGCGAGGGGGCAGTTTTTTTTTGATTTTTTCTTTTTTTTTTAATGATATTTTTATATCGTAAAACATAGGTTATATAACCGCTATGCCTATTTCTGGACTTTTTAACCATAATAACCTCTGAAAAGCGCAATAACAACACAAGAAAGACTACTATTCAAAATCAAATAAAACATTTATTTCACAGCAGCAGATTAAGGCATTAATATGGTTCAAGGGTTCAAGGGTTCATAGGTTCAAATTTAATAAATAGCTACATCTCTGACACCTTGTGACAACCAAAGCAAAGCAAATAGCGCTTCCCTGCCAATTCTGAAACAACAGAGCTATGTTTACAGGGGGTAGCCTACATCAACTTAAACTGCTCAAATTTGATGAAGACTGCAGAAACAGCAGCCTAAACATGTCAGGTACAAACATTGCCTAACTGGCCTTTATAGATTAACTATTCTTTAAAAAAAAATTTTTTTTTTTTTTTTTCAAGTGAGGGGGCCGAAAATTGAACTGAGGGGGCTAAGCCCCCTTAGGCCCCCTCGTGGCGCCGGGCCTGCACTGATGGTGTGTTTAAGCATCTTACTGTGTACTGTGTGTCACTGATGGTGTGTTTAAGCATCTTACTGTGTACTGTGTGTCACTGATGGTGTGTTTAAGCGTCTTACTGTGTACTGTGTGTGTGTCACTGATGGTGTGTTTAAGCATCTTACTGTGTACTGTGTGTCAATGATGGTGTGTTTAAGCGTCTTACTGTGTACTGTGTGTCACTGATGGTGTGTTTAAGCGTCTTACTCAATCCAATCCAATCCACTTTATTTATAAAGCACGTTTAAAAACAACAAGGTTGAAAACAAAGTGCTGTACAAGTCAAAAACGAATAGCATAGGCCTACCACAATCATACAGTACAAAAACAACGAACAAACAACAAAGTGTCACATAAAATGATTAACACACTCAGGCTGAAAAAGCCAATGAATAAAAATGAGTTTTGAGGCGTGCTTTGAACACTAGCAGAGTGGGGGCTTCCCTGACGTGCAAAGGCAGGTCGTTCCAAAGTTTCGGGGCCGCCACTGCGAAGGCCCGGTCACCCCTGAGCTTCAGCCTGGATTTGGGGACTGCCAGGAGAAGCTGATCGGAGGACCTGAGGGACCTTGAAGGAGCATAGGGTTCCAGCAGGTTGGAGAGGTAAATGGGGGCCAAGCCATTAAGGCACTTAAAAGCAATCAGCAACATTTTAAAATCAATCCTAAAACGCACAGGGAGCCAGTGGAGGGAGGCCAGTACTGGGCTAATGTGCTCCTGCTTACGGGTACCAGTCAGCAGACGAGCAGCGGCGTTCTGAACTAACTGCAGCCGAGAGATGGAGGCCTGGCTGACACCAACATACAAGGCATTGCAGTAGTCGAGGCGGGAGGTCATAAAAGCATGTATGACTGTTTCAAAGACAGGGCGTGATAAAAACGATTTGACTTTGGACAGCCTCCTAAGCTGGAAAAAAACTCTTCCCGACTACAGCATTAATCTGTTTGTCCATCTTGAGGTCAGAGTCAATTTTCACCCCTAGATTGGTAGCAGTTGGCTTCACAAAAGGTTCGAGGGGGCCCAGATCAACAGGAGAAATCACATGCGCATTGCTGGGACCGAACACCATGACTTCAGTTTTGCTGTCATTACAATTCAAAAAGTTTAGAGTTTAGAGACAGCCATGCTTTCACATCATCCAAGCATGCAAACAAAGGGTTTAAGGAGTCAGGGTTGTTTCGTCAGGAACAAATGTTTTTCAGGAAAGTAAATCTGACTGTCGTCCGCATAGCAGTGAAAAGAGACACCATGTTTTCTAAAAATAGATCCTAGGGGGAGCAAATACAGCATAAATAAAATAGGCCCAACTGTGTACTGTGTGTCACTGATGGTGTGTTTAAGCATCTTACTGTGTACTGTGTGTCACTGATGGTGTGTTTAAGCGTCTTACTGTGTACTGTGTGTCACTGATGGTGTGTTTAAGCATCTTACTGTGTACTGTGTGTCACTGATGGTGTGTTTAAGCATCTTACTGTGTACTGTGTGTCACTGATGGTGTGTTTAAGCATCTTACTGTGTACTGTGTGTCACTGATGGTGTGTTTAAGCATCTTCCTGTGTACTGTGTGTCACTGATGGTGTGTTTAAGCGTCTTCCTGTGTACTGTGTGTCACTGATGGTGTGTTTAAGCGTCTTACTGTGCTGTGTGTCACTGATGGTGTGTTTAAGCGTCTTACTGTGTACTGTGTGTCACTGATGGTGTGTTTAAGCGTCTTACTGTGTACTGTGTGTCACTGATGGTGTGTTTAAGCGTCTTACTGTGTACTGTGTGTCACTGATGGTGTGTTTAAGCGTCTTACTGTGTACTGTGTGTCACTGATGGTGTGTTTAAGCGTCTTCCTGTGTACTGTGTGTCACTGATGGTGTGTTTAAGCGTCTTACTGTGTACTGTGTGTCACTGATGGTGTGTTTAAGCGTCTTACTGTGTACTGTGTGTCACTGATGGTGTGTTTAAGCGTCTTACTGTGTACTGTGTGTCACTGATGGTGTGTTTAAGCGTCTTACTGTGCTGTGTGTCACTGATGGTGTGTTTAAGCGTCTTACTGTGTACTGTGTGTCACTGATGGTGTGTTTAAGCGTCTTACTGTGTACTGTGTGTCACTGATGGTGTGTTTAAGCGTCTTACTGTGCTGTGTGTCACTGATGGTGTGTTTAAGCATCTTACTGTGTACTGTGTGTCACTGATGGTGTGTTTAAGCGTCTTACTGTGTACTGTGTGTCACTGATGGTGTGTTTAAGCGTCTTACTGTGTACTGTGTGTCACTGATGGTGTGTTTAAGCGTCTTACTGTGTACTGTGTGTCACTGATGGTGTGTTTAAGCGTCTTACTGTGCTGTGTGTCACTGATGGTGTGTTTAAGCGTCTTCCTGTGTACTGTGTGTCACTGATGGTGTATGAAATGAGTGTGCCGTGTTTTCAAAGAATGTCTGATTAATTGGAATCAGTGTGCTTGAAGGCGTGGAGGCTGCATTTCCCCCTTTTTTCAGATATTGTACTCTGGGCGCGCTTCTTTTATCTTCTTTTGTCCTCGCTTTGTCTTTTCTCTGAATGGAGGCCTGATTTTAAATGGAATTTCTCGGACCATGACAACAAAACAAAGCCGCTTTAGCTCAGTGGCTAATGACTTGGCCCCATGTAATAGCCAGCTGGCCAAACTGAAAGAAAAATAGACAGACATGTACAGTACACATGCACTCACACAAATAAGTGAATATTATGTACACACGCAAACACACACACGCGCGCGCGCGCACACACGCACGCACGCACGCACGCACGCACACACACACACACACACACACACACACACACACACACACACACACACACACACGTACACGTATTCCTCGGTGTGTGTGTGTGTGTGTGTTTTTACCACAATGTGGATGTGCATGTGTGCTAATGCATGTTTTATGAGTGCAAATATTTGAGCAGGGTCTCACACACACACACACACACACACACACAGACAGACACACACACACACACACACACACACACACACGCGCACGCACACACACACACACACACACACACACACACGCCGCACACACACGCCGCACACACACGCCGCACACCCACACACACACACACACACACACACACACACACACACACACACACACACACACACACACACACACACACACACACACACACACACACACACACACACACAGAAGAATTTGTACCCAGAAGGTCCTCATTAGCTGGCAGGGTTCAGTCTCCATGCATTCCAACAAACTGACTGGCCCCAAGTTGCAAATGTTAGGACATGCAAAAAAGATTCCTGGCCAGAATTGAGCCCACTCTATAAATAACATCAGCGCCTGAGAAGATGAATACACACACTTAATCCATCTTTCATAGAAGACGACCAAAAGACGCTCAACAAATAATAATGCAGCTTATTTATATAGCACTTTATTAAAGCACGGTTTGCAAAGGTCTTCACAATATGACAAAAATGGCAAGATACTAAACAACCAGACGCACAGTCTAATAACGGCGTGGCTTCCACACAGTTGTTGGATGCAATGTGGATGCAGGGGAATATGCATTTGGCTCGTTGTTATACAATCTCTTCACTTCCATGGTGACAGACAGCTTAAAGTCCAGCTGAACGTCCGCATTGTGAAGCACTTCTGAGTAAAACGGGATAGACACAAACATATAAGCATTTATATGTCTATGGATAGACAGGTGGGACATAACGGGAGGAATTTGATGTGAGCATTGAAAAGGTGGGTGTGTGGGCATTTCTGGGACGAGAGCATTGACTGTATGACAAGAGAGACTGAGTGAAAAGTGGGCGTGTCTGGGACGAGAGGGACTAAGTGGAAAGTGGGTGTGTCTGGGATGAAAGGGACTGAGTGAAAAGTGGGCGTGGCTGGGACGAGAGGGACTGAGTGAAAAGTGGGCGTGTCTGGGACGAGGGAGACTGAGTGAAAAGTGGGCGTGTCTGGGACGAGAGGGACTGAGTGAAAAGTGGGCGTGTCTGGGACAAGAGGGACCAAGTGAAAAGTGGGCGTGT
>NC_139625.1:18141096-18263596 GCF_964638095.1 Poromitra crassiceps
GATGAACGAACGAATGAACGAACTGATGAACGAATGAACGAAAGAACAGATGGACGGACGGACAAACTGATGAACGTGGCCACACTGATCCGTCAGAAAATGGACAGAATTATAAAACGGATAGATGTATGTCTGTTGCATGTAACCTACCTGTACAGCAGGTGACGGTAAGCACCTTGAAGGTGTCAGCGACCCGCCTATAAACCGAGAGAAGAAAAAAGCTGGCGTTAGCTAGCTGTTAGCTCTGTGCGCTATGTTACTTATGTGGCAATAAAATGCCACTGAATGACCAGATTGATGTAGGCTAATGGTTGGCCAGTTCGAGTCATGCTGTTTCCATGAAGCCCACCAGCTTTGATGTCTGTTGACTAATTGTAGATATTTATAATGGTAAAATAACATTACGTTATATCGATGCGCTTAGCCATTTCCGCTCTGAGAACGCCTCCTCGCCTCTGATTGGCTAAATGGACGGTGACTATCCGTCAATCCGACACGTCCATCCAGAAAAAGTTCAGCTCTCTTGAACTTGCCCACCATCAAAACGTATGCAATTTTGCTGGATACGTACGCTAGTGCTCCACACACAGACAGCTGTGTTGAAAATGAATGGAAGTGAACAGAGACATGAACGCAGACGGACAGACACCACAGATCAGTGTGGCCGCCCCCTAATGCATAATCTCCCCCCTTGGTCTCTGACCGGCGGGAGACAAAAACACATAGATTATTAAAAGCTGTATATTAAAGCCTGTAAAATGTTACGACTATATCTCATGTTGCCTGCAGGCTAGGGGTCACATTTCAAACAGCATCTCTATTCTGCTTTGTTTTGGTGCACATCACTGAAAAAATCCTTTATAACTCCATATGAAACGAGGATCCGAGTATATTGTTTTTATAGATGAGCTTCTAAGCCCGCTTGCCAGCTGGTTTATGTTGTCGAATCCTACTCAGCGGTGTGTGTGTGTGTGTGTGTGTGTGTGTGTGTGTGTGTGTGTGCGTGTGCGTGTGCGCGTGTCTGTGTGTGTGTGTGTGTGTGTGTGTGTGTGTGTGTGTGTCAGCTTTTGGCACAGCATCAGCTGACCATTTGGCTTCCATTGACAATGCGTGCTGCGATACAGCGATCCAAACCAGAGATGTCACTTTACCTCTCTCTCACCTGCTCATATTTAGAGGAAACAGGACCTGATGTAACGTTATTGTAGCAGTTTGCAGGCTCACTGTGGGTAAAACCCCCAGTAACATTTCCCCTTTTTGGCTCTATGACTATATGGACCTGGACGAGTTTGATTTCTCATGAGTGACAACTATAGTCCCAGTCTTTAACACTAATATGACATGCCTAGTAATATCATTGATTAATAGCCGTATTACCCCAGAGGTTTTAACCACATACACGGAAAGAGTTTCCAATGTGTTACGGACTTCAGAGTCACCGAGAAGTGAGTTATTTCTCAAGTGTCAAACTCGCTGCGGTGGGTTCACAATAAAACAAGTCAAATCATCATATTTCATTCGTAATAATGATATCATTCCATCTGTGTAGCACTTTGAGTAAATTGTAAAGCGATGTAAAAATGAACATAAGAAAACTATCTCAAAGTGCAATTTCCTGTTTGGCTGCTGTGTGTGTGTGTGTGTGTGTGTGTGTGTGTGTGTGTGTGTGTGTGTGTGTGTGTGTGTGTGTGTGTGTGTGTGTGTGTGTGCGCACGTGTGCGTGTGTAGCAGATTATAATGTGTTTCCACTTGTCATTACGGTTATGGTTATGAATATCACTGAATCCACTGGGGCCCCATGGCTGATGTGAGAAGCTTCTCCTTTAAGAGTCCTTCTAGCTTGGGGAGCAAACCCCGTAAAGACCCATGCAGACTTGAGGAGTACGCCCCTTAGAAACTTCCTCAGTCTGCTGTCACAAGTCCCGTGGTAGGTTGATATTGACCAAGCACCCCAACATTTATTCTTATTTTTGTATACAACTTCATTTTAATTGTAAAATGTACTTACCAAGCAGCCATTCCTCACTTTGCTGATTGTTATTGTAATCCAACGTGTTTATTGGCAATCTGTTTAGTTGCTGCTGGTTGATTTGGTTTCTCATTCTTTTACTGTAGTTCCTGGTGCTTGGCTGTGCTACCGTGTGCCTGCGAGGGTCCTAACTCATGTTATTATCGCCAGGTACATGTGGTTCCCATGAATGTGAATCGATTCGTTTCCATTTATTTGACAAATAAATGCTCAGTCTGCTGTCACAAGTCCCGTGTTCCTGGTGCTTGGCTGTGCTACCGTGTGCCTGCGAGCAGAAGCGTCATGCCCATTGTAACTGAGGGGGCAATGAGAGTTTTTTTTTTTTTAAATAAATATAGGCTATAATATTATTATATTATTATTATAGTTTCAAGTTGACGTTTATTTATGTTTGTAGTTAAAACAAAAACATAAATACTGTATAGGCTACATACAGTACAACACAAAAGGCTGTTATTTACCCTTTGTCGCCACCTGGTGAGTAAATATATATGTAACTAAAACCATTCAAATTGACAACCGGTCCGCAACTTTTCTTTCCATGTATCTACCGGTCCTTGGCACAAAAAAGGTTGGGAACCCCTGCTCTAGAGGACACTAGATGAGACTAATGGAAGAGAAAATATGTATACCTTCTGAAAAGGTAATACCAGCCAAAATAAACGTTGTGTTACATTGCTTTGAAATGTGTGGTCTCTCTTTTTTGTCAAGTCCATTGAGCCTGGGCAGTGGCAATGTACTTAGTCTGGTAATTATGGATCTTTCCAGGAGGCTGAGCAGTTTGGAAAATAGCCTTATGGTTACACCTGCTCAGTCTGTTAATTTAAAATGAGATATTCCTCTAAATCTGGCTCGCAACCCCCCATTTTTTGGGGGGGGGGTTGGCGCCCAAAAATTCGGCGCCAGAGTTCGCCCCCTCAGATTGTTGGCTTGCATGACGCCCCTGCCTGCGAGGGTCCTAACTCATGTTATTATCGCCATTCGCCAGGTCAACGCGATTTGGATGTCAAACACAATGCAGATTTTGCTCCGTTACACGTGTGTGTGTGTGTGTGTGTGTGTGTGTGTGTGTGTGTGTGTGTGTGTGTGTGTGTGTGTGTGTGTGTGTGGGTGGGTGGGTGTGTGAGAGAGAGAGAGAGAGAGAGAGCGAAAGAACTAGAGTGAGAGAGAGAAAACGAGTGCCTCTCTCTCTCTCTCCACCCCTCTCTCTCTCTCTCTCTCTCTCTCTCTCCCCCTCTCTCTCTCTCTCTCTCTCTCTCTCTCCCCCTCTCTAGACATTGACATAAGGACCCACTTGTCCCCAGAAGAACCTTCAAATCATTGAGTTGAGACAGCGAACGCAGGGCCTGCATGCCTGAAATGGCACTAGACATTTTAGAGTATTCGCCGTTGTTGGAAGCGTAATGTTGGGAATTGGGAGTTGGGAATTTGATGTGACCGTTGAAAAGTGGGCGTGTCTGGGACAAGAGGGACTGAGTACGAGGCGAGTGCACTGCAGTGCCTCAGTCTGAGCAGAGGGAGACTGGACAAATCTGAGTGGGCACGTTTCAATAACAGTCTGTTACAAACAGTATAATGTAAATCCAGGTTACAGCGCATGGCTGGCTCACTGGCGGTTCCCCGTAACATTGTGAATATTCCTGTAATGCAAGTTATAATGAGGCCTTTGCATCTACATTAAAGATTATTTATTTATTTATTTATTTATTTATTTATTTATTTATTTATTTATTTATTTATTTATTTATTTATTTATTTATTTATTTATTTATTCATTTATTTATTTATTGCAAGCTTATTTGTGCAGACTGCAGATATTAACATTTCTGGTGCGCTGAGAACCAAGATATTGACACTTTTTTGTCCTTTTTATTTTGCATGTTTATGTGTACAGACTTTAACATTTCTGGTGGGCTGAGAAACACGTGTGCCTCCTTTGACTTCCGTGCTGTTTGATGCCCGGTGTGGTGCATCGGGCACAGGACGTCATGCACGTAGCAGCGTGAACTGTGATTGGTCTACTTTTGTGAGTACAGACAGACAGACAGACAGACAGACAGACAGACAGACAGACAGACAGACAGACAGACGGATGGACAGACAGACCCTCTTGTAGATGGCTGGGCCGCCTCCAGCCAGGGCCGCTGGAAGTCACTTTAAGCAGGGGGTGCTGGGAGGAAGGGACGTTTTTTTGGACATTTTTAGCCATATTTAGAGGAATATCTCATTTTAAATTAACATTAGAATTATGTTGTGATGTAATTATTCAGTATTTTCACCAGCTGTGCTCTTTTTAGAAGCTGGTTGTTTACCAAAAAAATCTACAATACATTTTTGAGTCATTGTTTGTGACTATCATTTAGCTACAGCAGGAAATGCTCCGTTTCAACACATGTGCACACATGCGTGCTTCTTCTTCTCTAGCCTACAAGAATGTAACTTCCTTGATTGTTATTGGTGATAATTCTATTTAAATAGGCTACATTTTCAGTATATCAATAATGCAATCATTTCCCGAAACATTCCCAAACAAGAAAGGAACATAGTGCACTGCAAAATATTTGTAATTACATGTGTACAAAAAAAAAATCATCTCGCCACTAGGGGGTGCTGCAGCACCTGCAGCACCCGTACTTCCCGCGGCCCTGCCTCCAGCTGCCAGACTGTAAAAAGGCGATCAGAGGTTTTTATGATGTCAGCAAGGTGCGTGGGTGTGCGTGCGTCTGTCTGTCAAAGAGATCAGCTTGTGGTGTGTGTGTGTGTGTGTGTGTGTGTGTGTGTGTGTGTGTGTGTGTGTGTGTGTGTGTGCGTGCGTGCGTGCGTGCGTGCGTGCGTGCGTGTGTGCGTGTGTGTGTGTGCGTGTGTGTGTGCCTGTGACATCACTGCTATGTTGCAAAAGTACTGCATAATTAGTAATCCTGCTCTTCTCTTCTAATCCTCTGGGGGGAAATGCCTCCAGACACATCTGTATTGCACTTGTGTCTGTATGAGTCTCTCTCTTTAAAGTCACTTTGGACGTTGAGATTGCACTCCCCTCTTTCACTCATAATCAATGTGCAATCAGGCCCACATCTAATTCAGAGGCTAATAAGTCGCCGGCCTCACTAATGGTTTCTAGCAGAGATAATACGCTGAGTGAAGCCGAGCTATCCTCATCTAACTCAGTTAGGGACGTTTGCACGCGCACGTTATTTGGGGCCCGTGCCTAATTGCACATTATGAAAGGACATTAGGGGAATACTATTAAAAGCCGCGAAGCATTAAATGTCAAGTTCATTAACAGTCTTCCATCAGTGGTCAAGCAACTCTCTAATAAGTGTCCGTTATGCTGTCAGACTGTCCAAAGTTAGATTTAATGGAGATTGGACACAGAGCGGTCATTCCGAATGCAGACCTGTAGCCTACTGTGCAGTGCCGATGCTAGTTCAATGGTTTTTACACATTTCATTTCTATATACAAAATGGGGTTATCCAACCAAAAAGACAGATTTTCAGGAATTGCATAAAAACAGTCCTTTCAAGAAAGCCATCTGTTATATTTTGAAATAATATAATGGGTTTTGAATGGATTTCACAGGACCTCATTTAAAGAAATACCAGACTACATATCGGGTCAATTTGATGATTCCTCTCCATGAACCATCACCTTAGAGGATGTGTGCCAACAGGGGTATCACATGACTCAGCTTCCCTGGGAAAGTCTACTCCAAGGTGCTGGAAAGGCGAGGGTCTGGCCGATAGTCCAATCCCAGATTGAAGAGGAACAAAGGATTCCATCCTGGCCGTAGAACAATGGACCATGCAGCTCTTTACTCTTACAGGGATCCTTGAGGGGGCCTGGGCGTGTGCCCATCCGGTCTACATGTGTTTTGTGGATCTGGATAGTGGATACTGTGGGATCTGGAGAAGGCTTATGACCGGTTTCCGCAGGAGATACTGTGGGAGGTGCTGCGGGAGTGTGGGGTGCGGGTATTGAAGGCCATCCAATCGCTGTACGCCCAAAGCGAGAGCTGTGTCCGTCTTCTCTGTAGTAAGTCGGACCTGTTCTCGTTGGGTGTTGGCCTCCGCCAGGCCTGCGCTTTGTTCCTGTTTGTGTTTTTCAGGGGGCAGGATTTGAACGCGTAGTCGTGGAGGGTTTCAGCTTGGTGGGCTTAGGATTGTGTCACTGTTTTCTGCAGATGATGTGGTCCTGATGGCATCATCGGCCTCTGACCTTCATCGCTCACTGGATCGGCTTGTAGCCGAGTGGGAAGCGACTGGGATGAGGATCAGCACCTCTAAATCTGAGGCCATGGTTCTCAGCAGGAAACCAGTGGATGGCCCACTCAGAGGAGGGAATGAGTCCTTGCGCCAAGTGAGGGAGATCAAGTATCTCGGGGTCCTGTTCAGCATGAGTGAGGGGACGACGGAACGCGAGATGGGCTGGAAAATCAGAGCAGTCGGAGCGCTGGGAGCGGTATTGCTTTTGCTTTACCGCACAGTTGTGATGAAAGGAGAGCTGAGCCAGAAGGAAAAGCTATCAATCTACCGGTCAATCTTCATCCCAACCTTCACCTATAGGTCATAAACTATGGGTCATGACTGAAAGGATGAGATCGCGGATACAAGTGGGTCAAATGTGTTTCCTCGGGAGGGTGGGTGGAATCTCCCTTAGGGATAGAAGCTTGGTCACCTGCGAGAGACAGATTAGAGGATGCTGCTCCTTCACATAGAAAGGAGGCAGTTGAGGTGGTTCAGGCATTTGGTAAGGATGCCCCCCTTGTCACGTCCCCAGGGAGTTTTTCCAGGTATGTCCAGCTGGGAGGAGGCCAGGTGGAGCGTGATCTCCACGCTGGCCTGGGAACGCCTCGGGATCCCCCAGTCACAGCTGGGGCCAAGGTAAGGGAAGTTTGGGGTCCCCTGCTGGATCTGCTACCTCTGCAACCCGACTGCAACGTGGTTTAAGATGGATGGATGGATGGGTAAAGGAATTTAGGACTAAGCTGTGGAGGTTACTACATAGGGTTTTCATAACCCCGTCAACATTGGCAATAAACATTCTTAAATCGTACACTGAAAAAAAAATTGCTCTGACATGATTTGGAATCCTGTGAAACTTTGTCTCTTCATTCATTGACATTCAGCAGAACCAAAGGATATGAATCAGCGATGCATTATTCAACGTGGTTAACATTATTAGGGATGGTACGAGGCGGCTCAAAATATCACAGAGATTCCAGGACGGAGGAGTGGATGTTGAAAGGGTTGACTTATCTGAAGTTTAGATTGGGAAAGTTGAATCCCCCGTGCGATCTGCGTCTGAGTCAGAGAGGACCGATAAGTGAGAGAGAGAGAGAGAGAGAGAGAGAGAATGGAAAGGAGATGCAGAGAGAGAGAGAGAGAGAGAGATGAGTGATGAATAATGCAGGTCACGCTCCTATTGTTTGACTAAGGCCGTTTGCAGCCTAGGGCGCAGCCGAGGAGACATTGTGAAATATTGATTCACTACTTAAAAGTTGTTGTGCGGATGTTGCCCGACTTGTAAGATGCGAATGCAGATTTTCTTTGCCTTCCCTTTTCTTTCCTGGATTGAGGATCCCGGGCAACACACAAGACACAGTGTGTGTGAGCGAGCTGGACGGGACTTTGTCCAGAAAAAGAAAAAGGACTTCAAACATATTTAGGTCTATGTGAAATGCCACTCTGGAAAGTTCATAGCAGATTAACCAAAAGCGGCACTTTGATATTTGCTATGTGCTTCAATTTGTTTGTCAGTTCTTCCAATCTAAAACCTGCTGTGCTTTGGACTGCATCTGTATATTCAAAAACAACCAGTTTGTATCTAATTTCTATTTCTAAAAATATAAATCTTACAGATATAGATGTTGTAGTCTGGGCTGTAGTCAGGGGCGGACAGGGGTCATAATTCAGGCCGGGCATTAGGTACCAAGCAAGCCAGGCCGATACAGGCCGGGCCGATACAGGTCACCCGCGAAAAATTTGGGCCGTTTGAAGCCCAATTTGGGCCGTTTGAAGCAAGATTTAGTGAATATAATGCTAACGCGATGATACATGTTACCTATTTGTTCACTAATAGAAACATCAACATTGCCTATAGATAACTGCAAGTATATAGTACAAACGCTTCACAGCAAACTTTATTTAAGGGAGAGTGATCAGATCGTGCATACTGCGTTATTCTCCACAGGCTTAAGAACTACACAATAACATAACAATAACAATAATAATAAACATTGACATGTTTATTCAGTTTCATTAAACATCTTCCTGTTTAAGCAAGCCCCTAACATTAAAGACATGGTAGTGTGTTCTGCTCAAGCCCCAACCTTTGTTTCTAAAAAATTAGGCCAACAATGGTTTTAGTCTCTATAGCCTATAGCCAAGTGTTGAGCAATGCAAAACTCAAGGCTCCAACACAAGAGTCCAGAAATGATTGAGTGACATCACGGTGGCTCTGTCCATATTTTCATACCGTCTATGGTTCCGAGCTTCTGAGTCCAATTTTACAATGAGATGCACCCACTTTAACCCTGAGGTGTAATTATTACTTCAGACTAACTAATAAAGTAATAAAACCACTAGTAAACCAGTAGGCGGCGCCTGGCCTGCTGTTCAATGAGTGGCCTGACTGCGGGCACACCAAAAAAAAAAAAAAAAAAAAAAAAATGCAGGCGAGGGCAGGCCAGGCCCCCGCTCATCGGCCCGACGTGCCCGATTATGCAGTCCACACCTGGCTGTAGTAACCCACAATTGGAGAAAAAAAAACGATGAGACTATGCTATCATAAATCTATACAGCACCATCAGCCAGGCAAGACCATGCACTAGACACCCAATCTAAAACTAGAAGATAAGAAGACGACATAGCAACATTCAAAATAATCATTATAAAACGGGGCTAGGTCAAATCAAGCGATCTGATTGGTTCATACCTGGCAGAGGTAGCAGAGAGGCTACATCAAGCCAGGAGTGACTGGGCCTGAATCTGACTGGATATCTGCGGCGGTTGTGTGTGACAAAGATCTGCGCTTCTGCAATCTGGAGATGGACCTCTGCTCTCAATGGCGGATGAGCTAATAAGCGAGCCTTTCCCATGGGCGAGCACAAAAGTCAAGTGGTCCAGATCTCTCCAGGATGAGCGAGCAGGGTGTATGGAAGAAGTGTATGGAAATGACAGATGACAAGGGCAGAGGAGGAGGGGGGAGAGAGAGAGAGAGATCGAGAGAGAGAGAGAAAGAGAGAGAGAGGTTGGAGGTTAAGGAGAAAGAACGAGAGGACAGGACAGAGTAAGAGAGTTGACGTGACAGTGGAGGTATAAATATGAGACCCAGTGCAGGCACTGTCTGTCACTTCTGCTCCGGTTTTAGCACTGCCCCGCTCCGCTACACCTCCTTACTCCCATCACTCCTCCTTTCACTCATTCCCCTTTTCGCTCCTTTTCAGGACACAAACACATTTTTCTATTAAGGAAATAAGTGGTTTTGGTGCATCGCTTTGCGTATCCTACACTTTCTCTTGCTTTTCAGTATTCCTAATTCTGTTTGCTTCTCTGAAGATGAAAACCGTTATATCTCACTAATTATCAGACCGTAACATTGTCAAAATGTATAATTTCATAATGCGAGAACAGGCATGAAATCCACTATCTTCTTCTATCTTCTATGTAAAAGCCTTCAATTACAGTAGTTTTTATTTTAACTTACTTTATTCTTTTTTAATGTATGTTATTACTTTTTAATTTCATTGTATTCCTTCTTTTAGATGGTGTTCTGTTCTATGTTTAAGTCTTTTATTTAACCGTGTGACGCTTTTATTTTTTTAACTAAATGTTCCCTGTAAAGCACTTTGTAACTTGGTTTGGAAGTTTAAAGTGCTATACAAATAAAGTCGCCTATATTATTATGATTATGATTATTATGATTATGATTATTGTCATTGTTGTTGTTGTTGTTATTATTCTATTATTATTAGTGTTGTTGTTATTATATGATTATTATTATTATTATTATTATTATTATTATTATTATTATTATTATTATCATTAAGAGAGACTGGTAGCAATGGCAGCTAGTTACAGTAGCTGCTTATCAATACTGTGCCCCTCTTTTACTATTCAACACTGTCGCCTCCATCCTCCTCCTGCTCCTCCTCCTCCTCCTCCTCCTCCTCCTCCTCCTCCTCCTCCTCCTCCTCCTCCTCCTCCTCCTCATGTCACCCTCCTCTTCTCCCTCCTCACATTGTGGGTTTCACAAGTTGTCCTCTGTGCCCGGCACATCAGCATAGTCAAGTGGTGTAAAACGCTGCAATTCACATGCCGTGCTCTACCGCTGAGTTCGCAGCGGGTTTCCAAGGGGGAAGTGTCTGTTCCTTTGCTTTCCTTTGGAGGGGAAACCTTTTGCCGTTTTCATTGTCCCGCAGCCAGCCGGTCCCCACGTGCTTTTGAAGCCTGAGGAGATCACTGGCTGCAGTATGGATTCTGGTTTGTGCAGATATGCGATTGGGGTCTCGTTGATTTATGGATATACAATGTAAGCATGAAAAGTGCAGCGATGCCCATACCATACACAGTGGGCATATTAATGTTTCAGTGCACTTTCCATCTTCAATCTCCTCTTTTCCATGAGATTTGCCTCTTTCCCAGACTGTCTCTCTCTATCTCTATCTCCCCTTCCTCCCCGGAGTGGAAAAAAAATATATACTTCTTATGAATTACTTAGGTTATAGCATAGGAGGGCACAGAAGCTTGTATGTTTTTGTTTGTGCGATGTCTTACTTCATGGGTTTTATTCTCGGTTGGATAATATGACTTTTTACATGATCCCTTGCCATGGTTATTTTCATTACATAAAAGATGGGAGTGCAGAGGAGTGTGCTAGCTCCATTTCAACCAGAGAGACACCTTTCTAGAATGACAATGATTTATTAGATGATAAGATACATGAGCCTGTAGGCACAGAGATATAGTTTTGGCGATTAGACTCCATCATGATGTCAGCTTGATTATGACGTCATGATCAGCAGGGGTAGATCAGCCAGGAATAGGAATGAAGATCCCCCCCGTGGAGTCTAGACCTGGTGGTGGTGACAGATGAGGTCTTGGTCTTGGTGGCGAAGCTTCTGAATCTGAGATCTCAGAGGACTGGAGGAGAATGGGGTGGAGGCGGGTCGCAGGAACGTACTGAAAAGCAACAGATCACACAGAGAAAGCGGAGAGCTTTTAGCTTTGACAGCTTGATGGTGATAGGCTGAATGGGAAAAGGTGTCTTACTCTGATTGGCCTAAAATGAACGATACCTCCCACAAACAGTGACGCTAGATAGAAGCGGGAAAAGGGGTGATTGATGACGTAATTTATCAATGAGTGGGCGTGACATTAAAAGGTTTTCTCCTGACAGGGAAAGATGTGAATGAGGACAGGAGGGATGAATGAGAGCCAGTGACAACTAAAGGGTTTCTCCTAGAACAGGAAAATGCAGGTTGATTAAGAAGTGGGTATGAGAGCTAGAGTTATATCCTGAGAGTGAAAGAATGAAAAGTGAGTGAATGAATGACATTAAGGTCTCTCTTATAGAATTTTCGCTCTAGCTACATTTATTTTCAGTGGTTCCTTGCTGATGGTCCCTCTCTTCCTTTCTTTGTGTGTCTTCCTCAGCATCCAAGAAGCATCCATACATTCTTAACCTGGTTGGGAACCAGGTCTTATGCCAGGAAAAGAGCCTGGCAAATGAAATTTCCATAATGTGAATATGCATTCAAATGAGCTAAGCAAATAGGAAAATCTATGCAGTTTGGATAGTGGCATTGGGAAAAAAAAGTAGTGTATTACTTGTCAAGTACTGTAAAACAGTACCAGTTTGTACTTTGTAGCATAAAGCAATCTTCATTAGTACCGTAAAGCAACTCGGCTAGATGCTACCAATCTTCTCGTTGATGGTCTTGTTTGTTTACAGTAGTGTCTCAAAATGTATGTTATGATTTACTGATGTTAAAAAACATATCACCTTTTAAAAATCATACTTCATCTGGACAGGTCTTTTTTCTGTGCACCATCCACATCTGAAATGTGCATTTAATAAAGATATTAAAGGTGAGGTGAGGTCAGGCTCCATGACATTTTGTTTGTCATGTTCTTCATGTCAGCAGTTCATTCTCGGGCTTTGAATGACTGAGAAGAGTTGGCCAAGTTCCCAAAGGCACAAAGATCGTCTCTGCCCATTGTCTTCCAATGGAGATTATGGTATGTCGCATTTGGGAGACCCATATAAAGCCTTAAAATAGTACATGTAAATGGTTTCATTATGTATTTTTCCTCATGCTCAACTTCAAAGCGGATGGTGTATGATCAATATTAAAGAAAATGAGACTGACCCACATTTTCAGCAGTGTCAAACGTTTGTCCGAAGTATTCCAGTTAAAATATTTCATATCCTTGGTGAGTGGAAATATTAAATGGTGAATGGAAATGTGGCTGAGCAGGGCGGGTCCATCCACATCTGTGGTTTTTCACGTATTCAGAAGTGACTGCATCACCATCTCCTTTACTTTTCCACCACAGTGCGTAAATCCATCAGTCGCTGTATCTTGATCCTACAACGGGCAAGTATTGAATATAGTATTGAGTCTGTCAATTGTGGCGAGAAATTCAAAGTGATCGTTTGGTCCCAAGTCAAAATGGGAATCCCACTTCATTTCAAATCATAAATGCCATTCATATGACATTCCAATGATGTGATCTCTTCTTCAGTGTTACCAGGACCTTAGTTTGCAGTGCCATATGTGTCTAATGTACTAATAACAATGAATGAGAAAGACTTGTTGGACTGATGCAAAGTTTGTGTGGGATTTTACACGCATATTTTATTTTCCTATAACAGTGCTAGAGCTGTTATATAGCCAAGAAAGTATAATTTTTTATACTAAAAGTACACAAAATCACTCCTGGATAGCGTCACATTTTCCATCAGCCATGGAGTTGACGATTGAGAAAGATATTCTTCTTTCTTGCTATAGTATTAATGAATGTATTCAATTAAAGGGAGTTTGGGGGGAAATGGCATTACTATTTATGATGGCAAAGTTTTCTGTGATTATGAATACTTCTCATTTACACTAGCAGATGTGACTTATTTACACACTTACTGTTAAGTACTGAAACACTCGCATAATGTAAAACACACAAACACAACCTCTGACAGCAGAGGAATCATAACTGCTCATAGATTGGATTGTTAATATGTCACAACTTAATTTGCTTGTAACAGTGATTATAATGACTTATGAGCACATTGTAGCCAGACATTCCCAATTAAAACAATCTAAAATGTTGTCAGTCTTTGGGGGGAGGGGGGATGCCAGCAGCAGTACACCAGCAACAGTACAGTGGTGTCAGACAGACCATGCTTCAGTCATGCAACTGATTCTCAATTTTTTTCATACAGTATCCTCTAATTCAGTCCACATAGAGCCATGCACACCCCATTTTATGAGAACCAAATCTGAGAATGTTTTTATTGTTAGATGTGATTTTGTCCATCTGTATTGTAGGTAGAAACAGAGAAAATATGATCAAAATAGTCATTCTCCCCGTTGGGAACTACTGATGTGCAGTAGTAATTTCAACTCTTAAAACGCGTGCGTGTGTGCGTGCACACACACACACACACACACACACACACACACACACACACACACACACACACACACACACACACACACACACACACACACACACACACACAAACACACACACACACACACGCACACACACACACACACACACACACACACACACACACACACACACACACTGCCAGATCCACTTTACATACGTTCACGTCATGGTGTCACTTTCCATGCCACCTCCAACAAATGCATTACCTACCAATGAATGTGTTGCTGGATTCAATATTTACTATGTCAGTGAGTTGCCACATAATGACATAATGCCTCAGAGATACAAAGTGTTGCCACAAAGCGAGCTCTGAGATTCAGTAATATTCCCTATCATGTTAAAGACATATAGATCCGGTGATAGAGATTCCAGGGCATGTTGAGACCAGTGGGCAACAGAATTAGGGAATGTATGAAGCCAGTCGTGAAATTCCATTAATTCGAAAAGTCCGCAGGGGGGCGCACGTCAGGTCCGGAAGTGACGACACGTACATTGGCTCCAATGTAAAAATGAGCCGACTTCTCTCTCGTTCTGTGTCTTAAATAAACATTTTCCGAATGAGCTTATGGTCTGAATAAACAATTTCAAGTCTTTTTCATGCTCTCCTGGGCTCCGTTTTCTAAATTATGGTCCCATTTCGAGTAAAAGAGCCGATAAAAATTATAACTTTGGGGGCGGGATTTTCTTTGATTGACACCAGCCAGCCCAACCAGTTGCCAAGGCAGGCTAGCTAGCTAGCAACGTAGCCAGAGATTAAAAGTAAAATAACAGAAACAGCGTTACCCTTATGATATTTTAATGATGTTAGTAGACACACGTAATAGTATAGATCCCCGTTATGAGGTATGTTGATCAAAAGAACACCTAAAACGCTATATCGAAATCGGGTTTTAGTGGACGAGCTGATCTGCGGCTAGCTAGCTAGCAACGTAGCAACATATAGAGCCCCCGAGGTCTGTTGATCAAAAGAACACCTAACGCTATATCGTTATGTAATGTGACTTGTGACATGATCACCACATTTCAATAAATATAACGTTTTTGCACATTTGAATGCTGCTGGTCGTTTGTTTTTCATTTCATTTATTTAATGTGACATATTGACCATGATCACATGGTATGGAGCACAAACAAAACATACAACAACAATATACAATGGCACACGGCATGGCTAGTGCATGTCATTTGAACAAAGGCAGGACATTCTTCAAAAAGGCACCTAATTTACACATGACTTTTTGTCTGTCTGATTGTAGTAGCAGAATCAGTTTAAACATAGATGGACGAGTTAAATAATATCTGGGTAAATATAACTGTCTGAAATTCAAAATAATTACATTCTTACATTCAAACAAAACATGATACTCGTCTCCCACACAGTTGTCACTACAGAGATTACAGATCCTCATACTTCTATGCAGTCCTTTATATCTGCCAACAACCTTGGGGATTCTGGTGTTATTAACCCTGAAGTTACAAATTGCATGTCTATGCCTCTGGTTTACATACAGCAGATAATTTTCAAGTTTAAGTTCTTTTTTGAATTTAACGCTGTATATATTGGACATTTAAAGCTGATACACAATTGTGTTGAGGTAATTCCGCAAAGCTCAGTTAAAAATATAACGTGTAACACTTAAAACAATCAAATGTAAATTTTTCACAGTAATACAGTCCAGCCCATGGTGAGCTAATTGTTTGAATTATATCGAAATATATTTGTATGGTGTAGCAGACATTACAATAATATGCTATAAGCCAGAGCAATTTCAGCCCACCAGATATCACCATATTTCATTTCAATAAATATTAAGCATTCATTGATTGAAGCAGACTGCTGGTTTCTCCGTCGTCATGTCCTGTGGTCCAATCTTCGGTTCGTATCACTCGACATCAACAATCTTATACATGATAATATACAACAAGGCTATCTTTGTTGACAATGTTTATTGACAAAAGCATTAAAACAAGCAAATATAACAATATTCTCCGGTCACTGGATTACCTCGATTTTGTGGAAGATGCAAGCGGCAGGCTGGTGACGCCGCGCGAGGTCTGGAGGAAATAATACTCTGGTTTTTCTTCGGGCTATTGTATTCAATGTGAGAGCAATGGAGCAAGGCTAGCAATAGCAACTAACGTTAGCAACATTTGTTAGCCAAGCTAACGGCTAGCAGGGAAAATAACATGAACAAGATGGATGCCGTGGCGGAGGAAACCCTCCCCCGAGTCCCGTCCACGCTCACGCCCTTTCCTGTTTTCCCGGCTCCAGGTTTGAACAGATTTCCCACAATGCAACAGGAAAATCCATTCATCCAATCAAACGAAATCAAACAATATCGGGAAGTGAGCTTCATTTTGCCGTGTCAAAATCATATAGCTAAGGTGGTCCAGATATTATGTACAGTCTATGGTTGAGACATATGATGTTCACTGGAAAGGTGGATGGATTCTGGCATAAAGAAAGTTTAGCGAAGTTGAGCAGAACATGGCTTCAGATACAGTAGCAAAAAGGCTTGTGGAAATACAATGGAAAAACTGACTTCGGTGGTGCGTGCGTGCGTGTGTGTGTGTGTGCGTGTGTGTGTGTGTGTGTGTGTGTGTCAGTTTTCCAAGGAAGTAAAGATCTCACCAAACCGATAGGACCTGTCCCAAAACAATGGTCAAGTAAGCATTCATGTTTTCACTTGTTTGCTTCAGTAGTCTTTTATCTGCTTTCCACTGAGAATGAAAAAGTGTTGAATTAAACTCCAGCGAGCCTTTTGAGAAAAACACATTGTCACAAACTTTTATGTCCAGGTAAAAATGAGAGGAAAAGATTTCTGGGGGCTTTTCTGCTGTGCTGTGGGTCTGCCTCCTTCAGAGGAGCAGAAGCTCATGGCACTTTGGTACAGTACAAGCAGATGTTGTGCTTCTTAACAAACAGATCCACAGACATCAATTCCACATTTACGTCAGTTGTGCATTTACTTCAAAAGCCGCATCTGCCCAGCACTGTCCTGTGGCGTGTACACTGAGCCGAGAGCAGCCTACAACAGGCCCTGCTCGCCTGGAGAAAGTGCAGCGAGCTCCAGTGCACCATCTGTCTAAGACATTCCCATATTGGAGGCAACAGCACAACATGGAAGCTCATTAAACCCACACTTGGAAAAAACATTCAACAGTGGAACCAGTTTTTGGGCCATGTCTGCTTGATAAATTATCTCTTTAATTAACTGACTGCAAGAATAATACTAAATACTGTTGGAATAATATTAGCGCCTTTTTCCTCAATATAGCCTGTGTTTCAGGCACTTCTGCTAGCCAGCAGTTCCTTATGATTGGAAAGTCCAGCATAGCAAAATGAACGGAGTGCAAACCACAGTCCAGACCGATGCTCAGATTTGGCTGTTTGGTCATGATGTGTTTCGTGGTGTGAAGACCAGAGGGGAAATCAGGCTGAGCTAAAGTTACAGCGGCTGGACTCACATTGGTTTTTACTCCCTCCAGCCGCAAAAATCTCCAACCTGGCCGGACGACAGGTTACAAAACTCTGTCCAGTAAACAAGTTGCTTGTGAGTCCATGTGACTTTTGTTTACCAGCCTTGATCGGTTTGTAATTGGGCCGGTGTGAACCCAAATTATCCCAATATAAAAATGCAAACAAAAACGTTTCGGACCAAAGAAAACAACTGTGTGACGCCACCCACCACGTTCTCTCAGTATAAATAGAGTGGGTAATGCACCTCCATAGATTTTCAAGCATCAGTGTGTGAAGATACAGAGCCCCCATCTGGGCGGCTGCGGCTCAGGAGGTAGAGCGGATTGTCGACTAATCAGAAGGTCGGTGGTTCGATCCCCGGCTCCTCCAATTTGCATGTTGAGCTGTCCTCGGTCGAGATACTGAACACCTACTTGCTCCCGATGGCTGTGCCAGGCTGCCAGCACCCTGCATGGCAGCTTGCCGCCATCAGTGTGTGAATGTGCATGTGAATGGGTGAATGTAGGCATGTGGTGTAAGTGCTTTGAGTGGTTGGTAGACTAAATGCGTCCATGTGCCATCTGGATCTTACCCAGCACTATTCTGAGGAGTGTCTATGATGTTTATCATTAGTTATATCACAAAGTCATATAATGTAATCTGCATCTCCAATGCTTCACTGAAGCTACAGTATATCACACCTAGGCCTATATAGGATGGAATATTCAAACGCAAGATGCCATTTCTTTTACTGCTGCACCATTACATCAAATGGAAAGGATTGTCCGTGTAATTCAGCATGACATATTTTGTATAAACTAGTGATCTTGACTATAATTTAAAATAATGTTCTGTGTAACATTGTGTAACCCACATGAAATCTACTGTTTTAGTGGATTAAGTCCAAATCGTGTAGTTGCGCAAAAAGACCGCTAGAGGGCATTCTGGTCAAGTGAGTAGCAGATTACATCACCGATACAGGCGGGGCTGATTATGCTTTACGGCAGAGCGCAATCAGCGCAAGTCGTTGAACAAGTCGTTGCTGTAAACAGATAAGAGAGATAGAAAAGAGCTACTGAACTGAACGCATGGTGAACGGTTCACCATGCGTTCACCGTGAACCTCCCGTTAAAATCTTAATTTCTACTGAAGTTATCAAGGATTGTGAGCTTTCCTGGTCAAGATAACAAGCTTTTTGGTTGTTGATGACTGTTTTGATGCGGGACATGCCGTGGTGCATGTTCTTTCTTTGTTTTTCCTTTCTGTTTGGAATCTCCGTGAAATCTCCGGTGAGTCACCATGTTTAGCAATGCTTAGCTCCTAGCTTAGCTACTGAAACTGCTGGGGTATTCTTTTACATGTATTTTCTATCGTTTAAGTGATGTTGAACCACTCCTTAACTAACTAAAAACCAATCGAAGTCAATTGTGAATATTGTAGATATGTTGTTTTGTAGCCTATGTTTAAGAGGAGGAGTTTTGTATTGGTAATAAGGTGTGCTAATTGAAGTGATGTAGCCACGCGATTACAAGGTGCCCTCATTTAGCAAGAGGCCATGTTGACGGTCGTTCATGACGTTTTTCCTGTGTGTTGTATCAATGCCTACAGTTAAGATTATTTATTTATTTTGGTATGATGGCTTTTCTGTTAAGATATACACTGCAGTTGTATTGCTGTGGTCGAGTTGCAATGCTTAAGACTGGATCTGAGAACGAGATATGAAAGAAAATAAATATGTGTATATGTTTATTATAGCCTACTGTTGAACATTAATGCTGACTGGGCCATGAAGTGTCACAGCATATATTTCCAGGGCTGCTGCTGGCCATTTGGGTGCCCTAAGCCTAATTGTTTTGTGGTGCCCCCCCCCCCCCCCCCCGCAAAACTTTCAATAACTGTCAAACGAAAGACTGCAAATTCATTAATTATGAAGGATACTAGTGTATCTCACATTACATTACATGTGGCAAACAAACAATTGTTAGAATTACTGTACATGTCAGCAAACAAGCGATTGTTAAACTGTACATGCAAGCAGGGGCGGACTGGGATCATAATTCAGGCCGGGCATTAGATACCAAGGAGGCCAGGCCGATACGGGCCGACGTGCGTGCCGGCGTCCGAAGGGCGGCGGCGAAAAATTTGGGCTGTTTGAAGCCCAATTTGGGCCGTTTGAAGCCCAATTTGGACCGTTTGAAGCCAGATTTGGGCTGTTTGAAGCCCGATTTGGGCCGTTGAAGCCCGATTTGGGTCGTTTGAAGCCAGATTTGGGCCAGTTGAAGCCAGATTTGGGCCGGTTGAAGACAGATTTGGGCCGTTTGAAGTCCAATTTTACAATGAGATGCACCCACTTTAACCCTGAATAAAGTAATAAAAACACTAGTAAACCAGTAGGCAGCGCCTGGCCTGCTGTTCAGTGAGTAGCCTGACTGAGGGCACAAAAAAAAAAAAAAAAAAATTTTTTTTTTTTTTTTTTTTGGTGCCCTCAGTCACATGATGACCTACGCAGTCTGCGTATTCTGCGTAATGGGGTGCGGCGGGCCTGTATATTTCACTAGTATAAAATGGACCAGTATTAGGCTACAATTACACAGATTTAGAGAAAAGAAATGAAGACTACTGTACAGTGTTAATATAGATTTTTATTCCATGCGGTGTGCAGTTTTTTTTTTGTTAGTCTACAACATAGAGAGGGTGAAGAAGAGCCAGGGTCCCCATCCTGTCAGAGGCCGGGCGAGGTACCATCCTGCATCTTCATCTTCAATCTTCATCACCTGCATCGCAGAGGATCCTTTGTTGAACCAGATAAGCACTTCACTTGAAACACACCCGGGTAGGACATGTACACACAAACACATACATACAGGACCAAAGGAATACATACGGACTGAACTGGACTATACAGACATTGTGACGGAACACACCACAGCACACGGCTGCTGTGACGGGACAGGCCACAGCACACGGCTGCTGTGAGGAACATTTTATTTTATTTCTTTATTATTTTGTTATATCCACTAAGGTGTGAATCTCAAATTCTATTTTCATATATATAAATTGTGGCAATAAATATTGTTTCTGTACTACATAACCTAGCTGTGATCCTTCCTCTCCCGGAGTAGAAACTTAGAACAGCAGATGATCATATTTAACTGCTGGTGATCTATACTGTGTTACAGTTGCAATGATGGACCCGCCGGTGGGCCTGGCAGGATGGAATGGGTTTTGAATGACTTTTTAAATGACTCTCCAAACTAGCAGCTCTGAGTTATGACCATGTATAATGTATGTGTCATAATGAGGCTGACTGCAATCCAATCTTTGACTCAGTTACAAAAACACACAGACGCACTGGTTTCAGTATTCCAACAGTTACTCTCAATGATGAAAACAAAAAGTAAGCAACGTTCAGTTAAATATATATATATATATATATATAGCCTATAGGACGAATCAGCGTGACGTCACTTGACACCCAGAAATGCGGAACCCCGCGGAGGTTAATAGTATGAGTTGTGCCAAACAAACGTTAATATCTCAAAAACTATACATGACATCGCTTATATTTTGACATTCTGAGTGAGAGCAGAAGTAGCTCAAGAGTTTGATGTATAATATATGCATGTCGTGTTGAAGTTGTGTAAACTGTCGCAGTTTTTAAAATGTAAATGGAGTTAACTGGCTAGAGTCAGACATTCAAGCCTCACGCCACTTGGGCTCCATAGGGTTCCATTGCCGTTGCCACCCAGTGACACGGTTTGTTTACCAAAATGCTGCTCGGCTGATCCTTTGTGTATATATATATATATATATATATATTAGTGATGTGCGGGCCGCAGTTATAACCGCGCCGACCGCGGATATCCCGCTCCGCGGGCGGGCCGGGTCATAAAAATAAACATTCTGATTAATAGCGGATGGGTTGCGGGCGGTTGAAAGGATGTGTCATTAATGAGGAAAAATAATATGAATTACGTTCTCTAGTCTATGAACGTATTTTAAGATACATTTTTCGTCAGGCACATTCTTAGTCGCCTATTGTAGATCCCCAAAAGGACCCACGGCCGTAAACAAAACAATAGCCATCTGCTAGGTTGCTAGGCGCCACTTTTGGTCCATATATGGTCAATGATGTCCCCCTCAAAAAGGAGTCTCCGCTGAAGACGTGTTTGAAGAGAAGATGCGTTCGTATTTTCCCATACAATGAGGCAATCCAGTAAACTAAACTTAAAGCTATAGCGTTAGCCGAGTAAGCTACATGAGGGCAAGTGGTGGACTGGACATAATACAGCATGGAAGTTTATTTGGAGTCTTGGACTGCAGCGATCGCACCAATGGCAGCAGAAACTGCAAGTTCGTTCCTTTTATAGCGTTGTGAAATGTCGGGTGCATGGGGGGCGCAGATTTATAAATAGTGTGAAATAATTTGCGCGGATTTAGGGTGGGCGGACGATTCATGCATACACGTGGATTAGGATGGCATAACAGCTCATCCGCGCATCTCTAATATATATACACACACACACACACACACATATATATATATTTATATATATATATATATATATATATATATATATATATATGTATAAGCAATATAGCATGAGAGCCAGTGTGTTGTGCCAAATATATCCCCCTGATCAGCTGTTATCCCACGAGGCCGCAGGCCGAGTGGGATAACTGCTGAGCAGGGGGATATATTCCACAACACACGCAGCTCGAGTGCTATATTGCTTTTATAAAACGGTTTCCATGGCCATGGGTTATTGAACTCGGTTACTGGAATTATACAATGGCTGTGAACCAATCAGATTGCTTGATTTGAGAGAGCCGTTTTATAAATATATATATATATATACATACATACATACATACACGAAGCAATGGTCTCAGTTTTTTTTGTTTTTCTGCATAAATAAAGCAAAAACAAAAAAGTTACTCAGCATTACTTGGATTAGTAACTGTTACTGTCCAACAGTTACTCTCAATGATGAAAACAAAAAGCGTTCAGTCTCAAAAGACTCCGCCCGCTTTCCCACCTGCGTCTCACACACAGTCAGAAAACAAGTGAAACAAGTGGCATACAGAACGCGAGTGCTTCATACCCACTCAGTGAAACCTCGCCAGTCTGTTCGAGGCCCGGGCTCCCCCGTGCGCCAAATAAAAAGAAAGAGCGCTGAAAAGGTGTTTAAGATTTCATGTGGCTTTTGAGAGCTTTTCACTCCCTCTCGAAGCCTGATTTTTCCGATTCATCTGACAGACCTTAATGCCTCCTAAGAGCCAAATGGCTGCATTGTTCCGGGGCCTGCTTGGTGAAAGTAGACGCATATATATATTTATACAGATGTCGAAATATAAGAATCAGAGAACATGAAATATGCATGGGGGAAAGTGGATGCTGTGGTTTGGCTTTTAACTGATCTCGATTTGGATTTGGAGACTGGGAATTTAGAGGCAGGTAATAAAGGATATTAGATTTTTTTTATATGCTATAGAATAACAGAACACTTCTATTTGTTCCTGACCAACCAGACAGAGTTGTTCAACAAAGTGGCACTTAAAGTGATCATCCGGAAGATTTCCATGTAAATAAATGTCTGTAAAGTCACATCGCGTTAACACAATGATGATTGAGCCTATGACCCATTGATGAAAGCCCTTGCATCTCTCTGTATTGCAACATTTATGAACTTGTGTCTGTGGTGACACTTTCCCCGCCCCCCAAACAAAACTAAACTAAAAGATATCGCAGGCGGCGCACAGTTCTTGACGTCTTTTCCATCACCCAGCACCCGCCAGAGGGGGTAGGAGGCGGAGTAGGAACAAGTTGCTGTTGTTTCTGCGTTATTATCCCACTGGAGATTTGGGCAGAACACACCTTGTGCCCGCCTACGCAGCAGTCAAGTGCCAGGATTGGACCAGGGGCGAGCCTTCTGTTCCCTTTTGACAGCTCAAATCTCCCACCCACACACACACACACACACACACACTCTGCCATAATAACGCACCACTGACCAACTTCTTCTTTTGAGTTGTGTGGCGGTTGGCATCCAAGTGTTGCATTCCCACGCCCACTGGCCAACTTGAATGCATTAAAGTCGAACTGAACCATGTTGTGATATGATTGGTTGAAATGGGGTAGAAATTTGATAGTACTAGATGGTACTGTAGATTACTGTTATGAATGAAACCTTGCAAAACAAACTTTTGATGTGAAAAAGTGTGGAAAAACTAAAGAAATTCGATTTTTGCGATTTCTTTTTGCATACATTATTAGATAGGTGCACTGCATACCTACCCAGGTATTTGAACTAAAATAAAATAAAAGTCATTTTTGGCTTCAGCTCGACTTTAAGGAGAGAGAGAGAAAAACCTTCACATCATATTATGCAACACTGTTTGAATCTCACCTGCAATTACTGCCCACAGAAGCGTCATGCCCATTGTATCTGAGGGGGCAATTTGAGAGTTTTTTTTTTTCATAATATGATTTCATTACTATGGATTTTATAACGTGTAGTTATGATCATTTTATGTAAAGAGTCAAACGTAAATGTCTAATTATGTCATAGATCATACCTAACCAAAAAACACACACTCCTCCTACCGCTGATAATGGTTTCTCCCAAAAGATGTGTCTGGTCCATCTGGCTTTCTCTGTCACTATAGGTGCTTCCAGTGCTACGTAGCAAAGCCAGCCAGCCAGCCAGCCACACGTCACAGCACAGAGCTGACAGCAGTGTTTTTCTGCTTAACTGGTCAGTAGGTATAGTGCATCAATCCCATTTTCAAACATGTGAAAATGAAATGCTGTTAGTTAGGCACAGTTTGCATAGCAAGTTAGGTGGCTACTTGTACCACGCAGCTAAGGTTAGCACTGCATTGTAATGTTAGCATCCCTCATGTTGTTTACACATGTCATGCCAGCTTGTGGTAGCATAGCATCCATTTGGTGGTAAATGAGAGCTGTGTGAGTGTTATGCATTGTGTTATGGCAGTGAGCTGATCGTTCTTTTTTATTGCCACCACTCTATCACACAGGTTATATTGTAGGCTAGTTAGCAAAACACTGAATTCCATTTGATGTCTCCACTCCAGCCAGGTCAAAATGCAAAGAAAAGTATCATTCTTTAAAAAAAGAATAGAAAGTCCTCCCAGCCCTGTCTTCAGTGAAGAGGACATAGAGGTTGATGCAAGGGGTACGTTTAGTGATAAACTTTTTTTCCTTCATGGTAATGCATGCAGATTTAATTTAAAGATTTGTTCCTTCTTACATATGACCATCAGAACGTCCCATGACTCCCATCCCTATCCCCATTGAAGAGGACCTTGAGTTTGATGCAAGAGGTAGGTTACCTTAGGTGGCATTTAGTGATAGGCTATTTTTCCTTCATGGAAATGTATGCAGATTTAATTGAAAGATGTGTTCCTTCTTTCATGTGACCAGTTTGGAAATATAGCCTTATGGTTACACCTGCTCAGTCTGTTCATTTAAAATGAGATATTCCTCCAGGGACGGCTGGTATCAGTGGGCTAGGAGGGCTAATACCCCGTTCAAGACAAGTCGTTCAGGCCGGAATTACATCCTCGGAAATTCGGGTATCATTCAGAGCTCCGGTTTCTCCGAGTTGACGTCACAGCCACATCAAAATGGCAACTTGCATCGTTAATGATAATCACATAATTATTATAAAGATGTTTGTTGACGTTTTAACACACAATTTGAGGTCTTAATGATGTAATGTTAACGTTTCATGTGTGTTTGTGTCATCTGTGTTTCGCTCTGTGTGAAATTCAGCAGTCAGCATGTTCGGTTTATGTTGATGGAACCTATAGAGCAGCAACAGCGCCATCTATAGTCACATCTATAGTTTCACACCGTGCTGTGAAATAATGATAGAGCAGTCAAAAGCTTGCTTCCAGAAAGCCTGACACTTGGTGTCTTTTGATCTCTGTTCACACAGTTTAAGGTCATTTTCCCCCAGAAGCAGCTGGACATTGCCAGTGAGGGGTCCACCCGCCATGCCGACCCCCCGCAGATTAGTGCCGACAGCCTGCAATGCCGACGTTAGGTTTAGGCGTGGGGGGTGGGAGAGGGGTTAGGGTTGGGGTCTGGGGGAGGTTAGGTTTAGGCATGGGGGGTGGGAGAGGTTAGGGTTAGGGTCTGGGGGAGGTTAGGTTTAGGCGTGGGGGGTGGGAGAGGTTAGGGTTAGGGCCTGGGGGAGGTTAGGTTTAGGCGTGGGGGGTGGGAGAGGTTAGGGTTAGGGTCTGGGGGAGGTTAGGTTTAGGCGTGAGGGGTGGGAGAGGTTAGGTTTAGGCGTGGGGGCTGGGAGAGCTTAGCTCCAGCCGGTCCACCGACATGCTGGACGCCGCCTCGCTCAGCTGGCTCTGCTTGTGGCCTATCGGCATTGTGGGCGGGAGGGAGAGAGAGAGTGTGTGTGAGAGAGAGAGAGAGGGATAGCAATTGTGGTCTGCTAAAGACTGGGACTGAAATCTGTGGGAATGTGTTGGTTTTGCATGTAGTCTGTTCTATCATGTAGCCTACATCACACCATTCTTGCATACTGTATCTTGTTTTTGTTCAAATGGCATATGCTAATATGTACAGAGCAAAATAGTAAAATGGTGTGTGTGTGAGAGAGCGAAAGAGAGAGAGAGAGAGAGAGAGAGTCAGTGAGAGAGAGAGTGATACAGAACGTTTTGCATCAGGCAATTCTTGTACTTGGTGTCGTTCGTTGCTGTAATTTGGTATCTCGGATGCTGCTGTTGCTGCAGCATGAGCTATTGATGGTTATACTTTTTTAGCCCCTCCACCCAATATCACCACCAGCCACCACTGCCTCTAAATCTGGCTTCTAACCCCCCAATTTTTTCTTCTTCAAAACTTCAGAATTCCAGAGTTTTCGCCCCCTCTGATTGTTTGCTTGCATGACGCCCCTGACTGCCCATGGGCATTAGCCTGGGTAGCCTTCAACGGGACGTCACAGGCTATGCCTGTAGCTTAAGTTTCTTCGTGACTGATATACATAGAGGTCACGTGGAGGCTGGGTTTCCCCAGGTTACATGGCCATAGATGTTGTCAGGGACAATAAAACTGAAATCTTCCGTTATACAATGTCTCGCAGTCAAAGGAAGTAACATAAATACACATGCAAATGTTTTCCTATCCAAATAGGAATGTCAGTTTTGTACTGTAGCCAGGACACAACAGCAGAACACAAGCAGAGTCAGGGGTAAAAAAGTCCAAGCGTTTTCACTGAGCTGAAAACCCAACTCCAAATCCAAGTCACAACCAGTCCAGATAATTCAAACAATCCAACAGTGAGCAGAGTACACAGGCAAAAAGGTCATAACAAGTTACAGGCTACAGGAAAAGAGGGAATATAGGCTGGAATGACACACAGGAGAAAACAATGAGACAAACCAGCAAAGAGTTACCAACAACACAAGGTAGCCTATACATGTACAGCATCTAGCTCACGCTATTGGTGGAGACAGGTGTTCTTTGATGGGCTGGCAGAAGATTGGCTGGTAGATGATGTAGAAGAGGCAGAGACCAGAGCAATCTAGTAAGAGAGTGGCGCCAGCGGAGGTCCAAAATGCATGTTTCCGTAGCCAATGAATAGCCAGGAAGGGGTCTCGCGCTACGTTTGAATGCATGAAATAAAGCTGATAATATGCAATTTGATTCTTTATATGCCGGACCCTTTCAAAGTACAAGTCCGTTTTGCTGCAACTCGACAATGCTGCTTAATCCAGATCCTTACTTCAGGAAACTTTTGTGAGGTAAAAAAAAAAAAACGGGTCAATTGGAGTGAATGGAGATGTCACAGCTCTTTTGGCCCTGGCAGAGACGAGGAGGAGCGGGAAACAGGTAACCAATCATTAGAGCTGAAGCAGGAGGGACTGGATGTATGGGAGCTGGACACGGACACACAGAGCAGACAATCAAAGGGCAAACACAAAATGAACTGAATATGCACAAGAGAAAATCAAGGGACCTCAGCTGGATTCCTGACAAGGCAGCTCTGAACTATATGCTAACTGAACTCTGCATACAAAATAAATGGCTATTATTCCAAAGGTCGTTTTGATATGATGAACGTATATACGTACTGTAGTGATATTTTAAATAATGAATGGAATTGGAGTAAAACAAATCACAACATGCAACCATATGTATGTTTATGAAGCAATATGACCGACTCTGTATGCTAAAAGCAGGTGAAGAGATACATCATATTTCAAGACGTGCAATGGAAAACAGATGTTGGTTGAACTGAGGTTGAAAGAGCAGTAATCCTCTCAACGTTTCTCACATGTTCCCATGTAGCGGTGCCACACATGTGCAGTGCATGAACTCACACAGGCAGGCATGCAGAAAGAAGGACGCACACATGCACGCTCTCTCTCACACACACACACACACACACACACACACACACAGAAACACCTTCTCTCACACACACACAAACACACACACATGCTATGACTCGGTCGGATGAGAGTAAGCATGATATATGGCAGATAAAATGGACCACAAAGCCAGGCCATGGAATGAGTTAGATGATTATGTTAGCCACACACACTCACACACACACACACACACACAAAAGTACGCGCACACGCATGCACCATCTACAGACCAGCTAATTTGAAAATCTCGCTGCCTTTCCAACATAAAAACACAAAAAAGACCCCTTCAGCGACTTTGACTGTTTAGGCAAGTCAAACATGGTGGTTATGGTTTGAGTTGGGCTTAAATAACAAAAAGGTTAAATGTGACTTGCGGTTGAAATGTAGACTTAACCCTAGAACACTAACGTCGGGTGATTTTCACCCGGACAATTGAATTCACGTGATTTTCATTGTCTTGCTGCTGTCTGAGGTGGGCGGGTCCTTAGGTACCTTCAGGATGCTCACTGACGTCATTGAATGTAGGTTTGTTTCCCTGCTCCCATTCATGGTTTTTTCTACCGGCTACGTGTTCGGGCCCGACGTTAGTGATAGAGGGTAAAATATCTTCGGGTTAGTTACAATGGTATTGTGGTGACTTTTTTTTTTTTTCACCACACAAGTCCCATGAATGGGTGGACCGAAGGAGAAGTTGGGAGCTCCTGTTTTTTTTTTTGGGGGGGGGGGGGATTTTTTTTATAACGATTACCTAATTTTTCCCGAATTTGACATATTTTTTATAGTGTCCCCCATAATAAACTTTTTTGTGTTTTTTGTGATATTTCACATTTAAAAACAGAAGAGTACCTCAATTTGCCATGTATTGTTGTACTTTAAGATATTTTGATGAGAAGTATGTTTTATGGGGTATATTGCATCGGGTGAAATACACCCGACGTTAGTGATGGTGTGACTTTAAATCACGTTAGTGTTCTAGGTTAAGGAACACTGGTGATCAAACACGGCTGTCTGGTGTGAAATTATTTAGGCCCTCCATCCACCCCAGCCACAATTCCCTTGCGGGCCACCGCGCTATTTCAATAGCAGACTATATGATGTATAACGTTGATATACACATATCTAGAAAATATAGATGTAACGGTAGGAAAATTTCACATCACGATTATCGTGAGCAAAATGATCACGGTTATCGTATTATCACGGTATTCGTAAAGAATTGCTGAAAATGTTCAAAAAGTACTGAGAGACTCACTGAAATCATTTTACGTTTTATATAGAAAACTCAGACCCAACAAGGATTGATACACTCACTTGAATCATTTCTCCAAGGCTGCACGTTTGCATCTGGGAGACTGTTGCCAACTTTGGTTGATGATGGACAGTGTTTACCATGTTTTTCAAAGCACTGTAATCATGGGAACATGGTAATCACGGTACCACGGTTTTCATGATAATGAAAATGTGAAACGGTACGGTTATCGTAAGGCATTTTATCACGGTTATCATTTAGAAAAATAACGGACACCCGCACACTGTCTTCACTTGCTCAAAATTGGAAAGAAAAACAGTTATCGTTACATCCCTACTAGAAAAGTAATGCAACGTATTTACAGTCGTTCAGAAATGCTCATATACTACATGCTGAAACGTACGATGAGGGCATTTTATTCTGCACACTGCACTTTCTCTCTGTTGTCGACTGTAACTTTCCCACCAGTTTGTTTGACCTTAAAAAGCTCTCTGCTCACTGCTGTGGGGAACGATCATGTACACACTGACCTTTTGCCTGTGCCTGAGCAATAACTATCCTCAGTCCACCCAGCCCAGTGTGTGTGTGTGTGTGCGCGCGTGCGTGTGTGTGTGTGTGCGTGTGCGCGTGTGTGTGTGTGTGCGCGTGCGTGTGTGTGTGTGCGTGCGTGCGTGTGTGGGATTGTGTCCACTGCATACTTTGAACATGAGCTAAATCAAAGGCACTGATTCCCCCCCCCCAACTTCCATCAACAACGTTATGTTTTCATCACTTTTAGTTTGTTTGTCTGTCTGTCTGTCAGCAGGATATCTGAAAAATGTATGAACGGATTTGCATGAAATTTGGTGGACAGATCGGCATTGGGCCAGGGAACAACTGATTCGGTTTTGGTGGTGATCCAAGTCGGTTTGCGGCATCATCAGACGATTATCGTATTTTAGCCACATCTACGAAACTAACAGAGATAGAGACTTGAATCTAAATTCAAAGGGGCTGTTTGCAGGGTAAAGAAATGCTACCCATTGCATAATGCATAGCCACACCAGACTTATCTAATGTCATGCATACTTGTATGAAGTGTTCCCTTGTGAACATTTTTCTTACGTCTGTGTGACATTTTTATCATTGTCCATGCTGCACGCACTCCATTTCTAGGGTGGAGACTGCACCACATGGGCACACTTTTTCGTTTGGCTGTGACCAATTATGTCAACTCATGCCACGTCATCCACATCATCAGTGGGTATGACAATGACATCACTTGATGATTGTGGGGCATGACATTACATCATCAGTGGGTATGACATTACATCATCAGTGGTTATGACATCATTAATGTCGCTCATTGTTTTCCAGTTGACCCTTGACCTCGTCTCTGTCAGGGATTGGCTGTTTAGAGCTTAGCCCGGCCTCCTGGTCATACTCATACCAGGCCCTCAGTTGAAAGGCCTCATGTCATGGTCAACCCAGATATTATCTGAGTTGACCATGACTGGTGTGCTGAACAAAGCAGAGAGAGATCTGCCCCCACAAATCAGACAGGCGAGCTCCTTTGATGGCGACCACAGGCAGATTAGAGCCATCTAACTTCTCTGCCTACAGTACTCTCTGCACAGTGTGGCTGTCACCACTTTTCCAGTGGTGTCCATTAAGTGGAGGGCTGTCTTGGAGACTTCTCTGCTGGTCTTAGTGGTGACACAGGAAACCTCCTCTGCACTCTTACACACTCCAATCACAACGATGATGCCATCCTTGTCTCTCCAGCTCGGCGATAAGCACGAAGTTGCACTATATGGTGGGAATGCTCTGGCATGATGGAGCTATTATGGAGCATCATCTCGTATTTGTTCTTCAGCATTGTGTACTCCTTCCTTGTTGGCCAGCTTCAGCGTGGCCTTACTGATGCAGTACACCTTGCCTTGCTCCACTAAAAAGAAAAACTTGTCCACCTCCTTATTGACGGCTGTGATCCTGATCTCCCCCACTGTCATCCGCACTCTCAAAGGAGAAGAGCTTGCCCTCTCTAGAGTTACAGTATTCCAGGTGTGGATGCTGGACTTGTTGGTGACTCTGGTTCTGATCATCCACTTGCATTGGTGGGGGTCGAGGCTCACGATAGGGACCATTTTTATTGAGTGCTGGGTGGCATTTTTGCTGGAGGTTTGAGAAGTGCTGGGTGCTTTTTTTACTGGAGATGTTTGAAAAGGGCCGGGTGCCATCATGGGGGTCTACTTCACAAAACCTCTGCCACAGACAAATGAAGGCAGGCAGAGGAGATGACGGGACCGACATGCTTGGAGCAGACTTCTGGGGGAGATGCCTTCACATCTTATCATCTGCATCATGAGGTTGGAGTTCCAATCTTCCCTCCGATTTCCTCAGCAGTTCTCTGCTAAGTTTCTCTTGCTCGAACCAATTACTCATGCTTGGCTTCGGGATTGGAGAGTGCCGGATCCTTCATTTTGTGACATAATCTCTGACATCATAATGTCAACATTGATATCATCTGTGACATCATAAGACATAATGTCTGCAGTGACATCATCAGTGACATCAATGATGTAAATGATGTCACAATCTCATCATCGGGTGACATCAGTGGGGAGGGATGCTGATGATGTGCCACTTTATTCATTGTGACATCATCTGTAACATCGTCAACGATGTCATAAATCACTGATAATGTCACACGATGTCCGGGGCAGCATCACAATCCTTCAACTGAGCATGCTCAGAACAGCACCCGCAGTATGAGCTTGTAATTGCTTGAGTGACATCACTGATGACATCACAATGGCTCAAGTGGGCATCACCAATTCTATGCATAAATCATCATTGATGATGCTGACACTGTTGTCATCAGTGACGATGTCATCAGTGATGTCACTCATTTGTGATGTCATCAGTGAGTGATGCCATGGGTCCTCAACCGCTCCACCACTCTAGCAACACCCTTCCAAGATGGCAGCCAACAGTAGCAGCATGGGTAGCAAATCCAGCAAAAGTGCTGGGGAAAAACAGTCAGGTCGTTCTGCCGAACAGATCATGGCAACGTTTCAGAGGATGCGTCAAGAGCAGCGCAGTATGGCTTCAAAAGCTGCAGAGCTGGAGATGGAGATCAACGAACACAGCTTGGTAGTTGATGCCCTGAAGGAAGTGGATCCTCCTAGGAAATGCTTTCGTCTGGTGGGAGGAGTGTTGGTGGAGAGGACAGTCAAAGAAGTTCTACCAGCCTTGGAAAACAACAAAGAACAGATCTCAAAGATGATAGAGTCCATCAACGCACAGATGCAGACGAAAGGGCGGGAGCTCACAGAGTACAGGGAACGCTACAACATCCGATTGGTGGGAGAAGGTGAAGGAGAGGCACAGGGCCAGTCGGCGGTGTTCTCCAGGGACAGTGAAGGAGGAGGGTCCAAAGGCGGAGCTGGTGTTTTAGTGTCATAGCTTGTAACAATGGAGGCCGGTTGTAGGGCCCTATGATTTCTGTGATACTGAAAACAGAGGGGGAGTCACAAAATCTAGGTTTAAAAATGTAACTGACTGAAGCAGGATAACTTGGGATTGGAGATGGAAACCAATTCAAAGCATAAGCTATGCTCTGTTCAAAGTGAATGTTGCTGCCTCTGTGTGTGATTGAGGGTGTTTGTCCACCTGCATTTATAAAGCTGACATTCATTTTTTTATTACTGACATGTTGCGTTTAATTCATAATGATCATATCCAGCTTCTAAATACTTCTTTTCATCTTCCCCTGAAGCCAGGGATTCATATTTGACTGTCTTTGGTTAGAACACTTTCTTTTTCTTTTTCTCTGTGACAGTTGGTTGTCTAGGTGTTGAAAGTCAAGGACAGTATTCGTTAAAATACCATGGAGCCAAAGTATGGAATAAGAACTTGCACCTACTGTCTGATTCTCTGTCTTTATCTCTATACAAAAAGAGACCAAAAAGTAATAGATTTTGCATTGAATGATCCAGTTTCTATCTACTCTTGAAATCTTGAATTTATCTTGAACCTCTCAACATAGTGTAGTTTTGTTTTTGATCTTTTTTTTTTCTTTTTTTTTTACACAAATACGAACTAGCACATCAACACTTAAGTAATGTGTTATCTTGCATTTACTGTTATTGTGTACCGTATATATCTCACCTGCACATGTTTTTTTATTTCTTTGTATACATTTTATTTTCTGTTTTAAGTTGCTTTTAAAATGTGCAAATAAACAAACAAATAAACACACAAACCAAAGTAAAGTGTAAGGTCTCCAAAAATAATTTGGAACACCGTAAAAAATATTTCATGTTCCTTGCATTTTCTAAGCACTGATAAATATTACAATGCAGATTTTGAATGAAAATAATTGTAAGAATGATATAAATGGGAGAAATAATCATCATAGGGCCCTTAGATTGAAATTGGGCATAACTGGTCCTGGAAGGCATTTTGACAGCAAACGTTTTCTTGTGTGTCTCAGGCATGAACATTATATTTATACTGTAAACCTTTCATTGTAGATCTGAATGAATCCTTCACTGTGTTTGGTCACCTTCCCTCTGAATCCGTTAACATGTTTACAATTCAAAATATTTCACTCACACATACAGTATAAGCCACACATTGGCCATTGACCATTATACATAGTCAGCTGAGTAGTGAGTGATCATCGGTTAGTACTAGCATAAGCACCTTTGTGAATAGGGCATATTATCAAAACATATCAAGTTATCATTCTCTCTTTGATTTGATACCTGATCGGTTCATCTTGGATCAGATGTTCTGGAAACCGGAAATCAATGTACAGTACAGTACAGTATGATAACTTAGCTTGAACGGAGGAAATGCCTCCTATAGGACTTTAAGCTCACTGTCCACAAGGTTCATAGTTATGAGGACTAAAGTGTTTGCTTTTATTAATGGTTATGAATTAAAGAATGTCACAATTGTGGAAAAAAGTGAGTGATGTGATCAGTGATGTCACTCAAGCAATTGTGATGTCATCAGTGCAGTCACTCGAGCAATGGCTGTTGACAGTCATGTCAATAGTGACATCAATAACACCATCGGTGACATCATCAATGGAAAGCAGGGAGGATCCTGATGTCACAAAATCGCGGGGGAAAAAAAATCAGACAATACACAGGCAGACAATGATGTCACGGCAATTATGGTCTTGTCTTGAAATAAAACCCAGAGTCCGGCTTGTCCGTGACTGAGTCAACACTAAGACCGAGGGGGAGCGAGTCCGAGACGAGACCGAGACCATGAAAATGTGGCCTTGAGACCAAGACAGAGTACTGTATACTACAACACTATTGGCCTTGAAAAAGCCATATCCGTTGAATCCTTTCTGAGGAAAAAGTTGATTATCTGTATACCATAATTCTACTTATATAGCTCTTTGCCTGGCTTCAATTAATAAGTCAAAAAATTGCCCACATTGTTATACTATGCACTATGAGCAGTATTACTCTAGGTCGTGCTTCTTGTTAATTAACCTCGTTACACTTTGAACTGTCCTATGGGAAACCTAAGCCATTTTGTGAGACTCGCTCAGCCTGGTAATAACCCAATGAGAATCAACCGATATCATCAGTTCAACACTGACATTTTAGAAGGCTAAGCAGACTCCCCTGACCTTGGCTGTGTTGAAACACCACGTACGCCATCGCTTGTTACCGAGGTCAAACTCAAGCTGAGCTGCCACACAATTAGGAGAAACACACTGGATGCAGGGCAAAGAGTGTTTTTAATGCATGCCTTGTCCAAATGTAGTCATTATGATGCCTCCTGTTTGTGGCTTTCATGTCCTGCCCCTGGCATACAAATGATGCCTGTGTAAATATTAAAAGTGGAGGGGGGGGGGACAAGATTTCTCAGAACTCCACTTGGTGAAATCATTCATGTACTTTCTACTTAAAGTAGTGAATAATTACAGGAGAGAGGCCACATTTGACTTTTCAAAATGCAAATCGGGCACGAGCCGTGAGATAGGGTGACCAGATGTTCCACTTTGTGTGGGACTGCACAGCATTTTCATGCCTTTTCCCATGTCCCACATATTGAAATGATGTCCCATATTTTCATTGGCTGTAGTTTTCAAAAGCCAACTCACAGAAAGACAGACAGACAGACAGACTGAGCCTATCATTTTTAAGAAAAAAAAATCTCTTGTTCCCGGCTTTCTGATGTTTTTAGTCTTCTGACAGACTATCTTTGGGTTGTGGACAAAAGAAGATACTGTAATTGACAATGTCATCTTAGGCTTTGAGGGAGGGAAAAAATGGTCGCCATTTTTCACCATTATACATTTTATAGAGACCAAACGATTAATCGATTAGTCTAAAATAATCAACAGCTCAATTGATAATTAAAATAATCATCTGTTGCAGCCCTACTCATTATTGCTAACTTGTCCCACACAAACATACTCTTTGCCTCACATGGTTTGCTGGGATCTGGTCACCTATACTGTATACCGTGAGATTGTGCTGAGCCAGTCAAATGAAGAAACGGGTACAAAGAGCAACAAAGAGCTTTTATTTAACAAGAGATTTTATTGTGTTGTTTTTAGCAGCTGCCCTTTGGAAAAGTCAGTGGGCTTAATTAAATGAGCTTATGGCGCACACGCTGGGAGCAGCGAGCGGCACGGAAAGCGGCCTTGTAAAACGGATCCCTTATCTAATGAGAATGAGAGCCATGGGGAAGCCCAAAGGTCTTTAAGTGTCATCCGAGTCCTTCAATAAACACTGGGTTCAGCGCATACAGTAGACTGTCTATAAAATATGGGTCACCGTGACCTCACCCATTGGTTTCTGGACTCCCATTTTTAAACCTATGGGTATTAGTATGGGATTGTAGTCATTGCCATCTTGGGGTTGGTCAATGGTCCGTGATCGGGGGGAGCTGTGCGATCACTGGACAGGTGACCTCTCAATCATGGCCAAAACATATCACCTTATGTAGAAGAGACAGTCTGGCTTGAGAGACGAACAGCAAGTGTAAACACAATCGGAAGTTCTCATTGTGTTTACACTTCCTGTGACTCATAAACCTAGTCTAGTGACCAGGTGAGCCAGACTAGTTTGAGCGGGTGAAACAGCCGCCGTTTTGAACAGGAAGTCACACAATGTGACACAATGGGTCAAGTGGGTGGGGCTTCATAAGGTGAGAATAGTTGTCATGAAAGGGGAAATTAGCGATGGAGACCAAAATCATTTTTTGAATCAGACTGTGACCACGTTTAGTTCTGCATGTAAAGTCTGGCATTTTAACATGAGGGTGACTCGCTTTTGGAGCCAGCCTCAAGTGGCCATGTCTAGGAACTACCGCTTTTACTCTCACTTCCGTGGCTTCATCTGCCAAAACCCTGAGCTTGGCGCCTGGTTCAGCGTAGAAAAAAAAAAAAAAATCCTTGGCACAGAGAAGAACCACCGCTACTGCCCCCTGGCCAACACCCTCGTCCGGGTGGATCTGCTCTTCATAGCGGACGTGATTCTTCAGAGCAGCGGGCTGATGGCGGCGCTGATTCAAGCGACAGTGCCTCTGCTTTCAGCCCCGCCAGTCCCCCGCTCTCCTAGTGCCCTTTAAGCCCTCGGGGGCCCCCGTCAGAGTGAAAGGCCTGCTTTTTCCAGGTCAGCTCGCACGCTCGCTTCTCACAGCTGAGTCTCGGTCCCTGCTGTTAGCCCGGCTCATATCGTATAATTAAAAGGCGAAAGTTGGCGTGGAGGAAGAAGCGGTCGTGACGCACTCCCCCCCCGCCGCCCACACACACACACACACACACACACACACACACACACACACACATGTTCCAGCGCCCTGAGGCATGGCCTGAGGTAGTGGTGGAGGCTTGGAGGAGCCGGGCAGATGCATACAGAGTAACTGTAATGTGGCACAGGCGAGTGGAAAAGCCACGGCACGCTGGGCAGGAGGCGAAGTGCAAAATGCCAGTTTGCTGTTGTGGTATTGGATTACGCCGTGGGTCTTTCTTCTTCTTTTTTTTTTGGAGAGGGGAGCAGAATCAGCCGGGACAATGAGAGACAGTGACACTGGCAACACATCACAGACAGATTTCTGTCTCTTTGAATAAGCCGTGCATAGCATACACACCGCTTTATGAATGTGGGAATAAATCGCCCAGAATCCATACGCAGGTTCTCTCGTGGGTGATGAATATACTGCACTGGATACTACGCTAATATTTTCCTGCTAACAATTTTCTCTCTGGCAGCTCACGGTGAAAGAGTGGAAGAGTGGAGGATGGTTTTGAACTGCGGATGTTGTGTGGGCAGCACAGTCATATTATAGCAAAATACTGCGTCAGTTCTTAACCTTACCACACACAAAAACACTCACAGTGGTGGATATATGAATCTGATGTTAAGGCTTTTCAGCATGATAAACCTTGTCATACGACATAGTCCTAGTAATAGTAAGGTTAGGTAATTGTAGGTAATTAGGTTAGGTAATTGTACCTAACAATTACCACCAACATTGTTGTGTGGCATTAATAAAGTATCTTGTAATAAAGTATCTTGTATAGTAAATAGGTCAGTATAGGCTAAAGGCAAAACCTGGGGGGAAAACGATATCTATTGGACTAATTTGTCCTTTGCATTGCTAATGTACTTTCTAGGATTTCCTTTCGCTACGATTATTCCGCGGGACTTCTGCGTTTGCGTCATCCTTCAGCCGTCGTGTCCTTTGACCGCTGTGTTGACTTCTTGGTTCTGTGAGGGAAAGAGTGAGGAAACTCCCCTGTTAGACCCAATTATGTAAAGCTACACTTCCCTGTTAAGGCTGCTTTATGCTCACCATGCCGTGAAGGGCGCGGGGGTGGAGCGAGGGCCGGGCGTGTCAAATGACGTAAATTTGTTGGGCGTGGTTATTCGCTACCTCTGTAGGGCGCCCACCGTGTGCCTGATTTTTTTTCTCACAGCGCGACCTCCCCACGGCTTCTCTCCAAACATGGCCGCTTTCAAGCCACTGAGCCCTGAACACTGAGCTGTGTTTTCCCCACATGACATTGCAATGACATCGTGCATTGGCGATGTCACAGGGTGGCGATTGGACGATCTGACTGAGGTCAAGACCGTGCAACTCTACTACACCACCCTGGGCGCGCCCAATTTCACCTAAACAGAAAATAGTAAGTGGGACATAATGTGGATGACACAGTGGCCTATAAGGAGCAACTGTGTCCAAAAGGATAATTATAAAAGCGGCCATCTATGCTGCCTCATGCTGTTATTTTTGTTTTATTTATTTATTTTTATTTTTTGCACGTTGCCTTGTTTGCTGTGCAGATGGGCTAAATGGGTCAACAGACGGTACATATGATTGCCTTCTGATGCAGAGCTGACCTCCCTCTGTGGAGACTCATCAGAGAGAACGTTAACCGCTGATGCCTGCTAAAGAGCAGCCTGTAATACACTTACAAAACTTGTTTCACTTTCTAACTGCATACATTACGCAGCCTGTACACTCAGAAACTTGTTTCACTTTCTAACTGCATACATTACGCAGCCTGTATACACTTAGAAAGCTTGTTTCACTTTCTAACTGCATACATTACGCAGCCTGTATACACTTAGAAAGCTTGTTTCACTTTCTAACTCGATACATTACGCAGCCTGTATACACTTAGAAAGCTTGTTTCACTTTCTAACTCGATACATTACGCAGCCTTTAGAACACGGCTCTCTTGAATACTCGATTCTGATTGGTCAATCAACAATATTCACCGGTCATTATTTCTCGACAACCGACCGCTGCTCTGCCACACCTGGATTAATCAGTTGATAAGAGCCTTTTGTCAGCAAGCCACTACTAATTAGGCCAACCAGTTGCAGCTGTGGTGTCTTGTGTGCCAATTACGAATGAAACCGCTTTGTCGTTGAAAACGCTATTAAAAAATATATTTGAATAACTATTTTTGTCAGATTATTGAATGATTTAGTTGTAGGCCGTGTTCTAAGCGGGATAATGTATATTGAGGAGTTGATTACTGGGAAATAATGACCTTCAGGTGAACGATTTACGCGTCGGGCTCAATCCACCTGTCGGTCATTATTTCCCCCGTAATCACCGCCTCAATATACATTATACCTTACGTATACACTTAAGCCCTTTTCCCACATGCGCTTTGTACCGCAAAATGACCGGAACGTGGTGTAATGCCTGCATGTGGGAAAGGCGCCGTGCCGGTATAAGCGCGACCCCGTCGTCCCCGACATTTCACCAGTTTCGATCCAGTCAGAAGAGCGGTATGCTCTTAAGGGGACGCAAGTGGAAACGGGTCCAGTCATTTTCCGCGACAGCGGTCCTTCAATCATGGGCGAAGTGTAGCCTACACACGTTGCTTAATGTTCCAGCGGGCATAATCTAATCATTCGCGCACATTAAAGCAAACTGGCGAAATGATCTTGTGATAGCCTAATAAGAGCAGTATGTCAGCTTGCTGATTTCCGAAGGCAAGCCGGACACATCAAACGAAGCCAGTCTGTAAAAAGTGCTTCAACGCGACGCAGGTGAACGGATAAACATCGAACCAGCAACTATTTCTCTCAGACACGGATCCCAACTTCTTCAAAGTGCATCATCTAATCATTCGCGCACATCAAAGCAAACTACTTCCACACATTTCGCTTCATGCATTTGCTTTCTCTACATACATAGGCTACAAGCGTTGGGCAGCTTGCCTTGCAAGCCTCTGCCATTCTCGCTTTGTCTGTCCTGTGTCAGGCTGCTGCAAAGTACGGAGGACTGAGTGAAGTTTTGCCGACCCCCCAAATAAGCTCCCCCCTCCCCCCTCCCCCCGTCCCCCAACATACCGGCTATTTGACGACTAGATTCCCATATGCGCGCGCTAAGGTGTGAAGGGAAATTCAGGGAAATGTCCGATATTGACTTACAGGTAATTTTCCGGTACGCATGTGGGAAAAGGGCTTTAGAAAGCTTGTTTCACTTTCTAACTCGATACATTACGCAGCCTGTATACACTTAGAAAGCTTGTTTCACTTTCTAACTCGATACATTACGCAGCCTGTATACACTTAGAAAGCTTGTTTCACTTTCTAACTTGATACATTACGCAGCCTGTATACACTTAGAAAGCTTGTTTCACTTTCTAACTCGATACATTACGCAGCCTGTATACACTTAGAAAGCTTGTTTCACTTTCTAACTCGACACATTACGCAGCCTGTATACACTTAGAAAGCTTGTTTCACTTTCTAACTCGACACATTACGCAGCCTGTATACACTTAGAAAGCTTGTTTCACTTTCTAACTCGATACATTACGCAGCCTGTATACACTTAGAAAGCTTGTTTCACTTTCTAACTGCATACATTACGCAGCCTGTATACACTTAGAAAGCTTGTTTCACTTTCTAACTCGATACATTACGCAGCCTGTATACACTTAGAAAGCTTGTTTCACTTTCTAACTCGATACATTACGCAGCCTGTATACACTTAAGCTGCGTTCACACCGACCTATTAAAGTTGGTCGCTGGCGTTGAGTTTACATACAAAGTCAATGCAAACGAGCGATTGAGCGTATATTCGCCTGGGAGAATAATCGCTGGGCGTCCGAGCGGCAGAGACAGAGCGACAGGGAGAAAATACGCTCGTCGCTCGAGATGAAATATCCCAACTCGAGCGAAAATACGCTGGCATCAGTCGCTCGCTGTTCAATGCTGATTGGCTGCTGTGTGAGAGCGAGTCAAGGATCACTCTGGCTTGGAACAAACCGCTGGTTTATTGTGTGGCAACAAACCACATTGACAGCTTGACAGCTGACATGAAGTGAAGTCTGTACTACCGGTATGCAGCTCGCAGTAGGAGCACGCTGATAGGCTTAGCTTGTAAACAATGACGGTGGCTCGTAGTGGACAAACAGCATGACATTGCGTAACGTTATATCCCCCACATGTCCGTCATTTCGTGTGCCTGTTGATGAGCGATTTAAACAGAGCGACAGAGCGATTCCAAAGGGTTGACTTGAGCGACAGAGCGAAAAATAAATATCTCGGTGTGAACGCCCCTTTAGAAAGCTTGTTTCACTTTCTAACTCGACACATTACGCAGCCTGTATACACTTAGAAAGCTTGTTTCACTTTCTAACTCGACACATTACGCAGCCTGTATACACTTAGAAAGCTTGTTTCACTTTCTAACTCGACACATTACGCAGCCTGTATACACTTAGAAAGCTTGTTTCACTTTCTAACTCGACACATTACGCAGCCTGTATACACTTAGAAAGCTTGTTTCACTTTCTAACTCGACACATTACGCAGCCTGTATACACTTAGAAAGCTTGTTTCACTTTCTAACTCGACACATTACGCAGCCTGTATACACTTAGAAAGCTTGTTTCACTTTCTAACTCGACACATTACGCAGCCTGTATACACTTAGAAAGCTTGTTTCACAACATTTTCTAACTGGATACAGTACATTACGCAGCTGTACTGTAATCATGTACACAGATTACTGGCATGGAATAAAAGTAATGCACTTTCATACATATTGATCTCATAAATTACCTTCTTTGATATACTTTGGCGTAAACCAAACTCTCGACATTAGCTGTTGCTTAAAGGATCAGTTAATTGATTTTGGACCAATACATGGATTTGTTTCTTAACTGTAGTAGGCCTACAGACGATATTTGCTCCAGAGTCAGCTGTTGGAAACAGCGAGCCCTGTTGCTATGCCTTGCTGCTAACATTATGTATGCGTTTGCTTTCGCAACAGATACTGCTGTATCTAATGCCAAGTAGTCACTTTGAATTGAGTTGAATTGATATTTTCATATCCAAATATTGCCTATAGTGCAGTTTGTGTTTTTGTCTTTTTCCATTTCTATCTTTAGCCATAATTACCAGCCGTGACCGCGTGTGGCTGGTATTAGTTTCACCGTGTGAGTCTGTGTGTGTGTGTGTGTGTGAGAGAGAGAGAGAGTGTGTGTGTGTGTGTGTGTGTGTGTGTGTGTGTGTGTGAGAGAGAGAGAGAGAGTGTGTGTGTGTCATGGCAAAATGTGGTCCTGAAGACACCTATTGGCGGGAAGTACCGCAGAAGCGGTTTTGGGTACTTTGCCAGGTCTTTGTCTGTCCGTCTGTCTGTCTCTGGAGAGATTTTGTGAACACGATAGCGTCAAAACTGTACAAGATGCAGTCATGAAACTTTACAGGTATGTAGTTGACATCAACATGAAGGCTGAGTTTGAAAATGGGTGTGATCTGAGCAAGCCCCCCCTCTCATTGCCCAAAATGTTCCTTTGGCGGGCCTAACCATTATGAAGTCCACTCCAGGGCCTATTTGTCTTGGCATTATGATGACAGCAAAAATAGGAGGATGCTGCTTGTTTGGAAGTATCTTGATTCAAGCTTTGGAGTTGTGATCTATTCTAGTCTTATCAAGTCCACTTTAGTTGAGTTTGTGTCTGTTCGGATTTCAAACTAAGTACTTTTAATCCATTTAGAACAGCCGCAATTGTTATTACTCCTCGGCGCACTTGACAACAAGAAACAGCTTGAGAACGGAGTTAGTCCCGCCCATTGCGCTGTTTATTCACACTGATTGGCTAATCGTTAGTCCCCCTCGGTCCTCATTGGACCAGGCGTTTTTTAGATTGAGGAAATCGCTGTTCCATGTCACGATGTCAGACCAGAAGCAACCAAAACTCAACTCAGTGGAGTGGGCAGATTCGAAGATCTGGCCCCAGGCAAAGCATTTCCCCTACCAGTTGAACATGGTTTCATTAACTCATTGAGTGCCAGCCACTTTTGGAGAACGGACGCTCCCAGTGCCAGAGTTTCAGAGCGTTTTCAGTGATTTCTCGAGGCCCACAGAATATTGTGTGATATTACTATGTAAACACCGAACACGCACAAAGAACGATGAGACTCTCTTCTATCATCTGCAAAAAAAAAGTTTATTGATATCATTTTCCGTTCTTTAGTTATCAGCCGGAGAAGATAGGTTGATTTTAGCAAAAACACACGTTTCAATTTAGAAGCTGAGATATTCCGCCTTTTGTGAAATGAAGCATTTCAAGCACATCATTGACTCTGAAGCTAATATTTTCTGATGTAATGACACCTCAAAAATAATTTCCTTCAATAAAACAGTGAAAACAAAGGAATTTTGTTTGGCCAAATAATATTTTTTAGCTGCAACCAGCAGCGCTGGCCCCTGCGTGTGCAGACCCTACACCTTCTTGCTGGTCTTGATTTACTGCTAGTGGGCATCTGATATTCTAGCTTGTTTGCCTGTCTCTCTGTCTATCGAGCCTGCTGCTGTCTGGGTCTGTGTTTACTGTCAATGGTTGTATACTGCCCTGCGTGCCCCACCCCCCTCCTCCTCCTCCGTGGGAGTGTCTCTGGGGCTCTGCTGCGTTTGCTCTGCGTTTGCTCTGTCTGCACTGAAAAGTGCGCTGCATCCCCCCGCTTTTTCACAGCGTGTCGCCGGCTCCCAGCTGAGAATAATGTAACTTTTCAGAAAGACGCTGGTGTCGGCAACTAAATCATATGGAGGGGCTATCGCAGCGGAGACGGAGGGGCTCAATTGTGGCAGCAGATTGACTGCTGTTCACAGGCACAGCTAACGTTATGCTTCATGCATATCGATGCGATTTCCGTTTCCCCATGACTTCTTCTCTCTTTTTTCCTCGCCTTTCTCTAATCTGGAGAGCACTGTCGCCACCTAATGGGTCCCTAAAATAGCTTTTACACATTCAACATGCACCATACTTTCACAGGAGATGGATCTGGCTTTGATCCACGTCCCACCGTCAAATAACGCAATTGACGAACATACTCGTCCTTGGCACTCTACGTTACTAAACCAATTGACGAACATACTCGTCCTTGGCACTCAATGAGTTAATATTGCTTTCAATGTGGGCTTTCAGTCTCCCATCTATGCAGTAAATGCTGTTTCCAAGGTGTTTTCCATCCTCAGTTCTGTACAGTTCTGTAGGAAACACTGCTTACTTGTCTTTTTTTTAATTGCTAGCATAACATTTTAATATGTTGACTACCACAAAATATCTCCCATCCGCAGGTCAATCCAAATATGTTGATATCAGCCTTCAAAGACCTATTGGACCCAGTTCCGCCCAGAGCAGTCTCAAACTGTGGACTTGGAGAGTTTGAGTCTGTGCTGTTATCCCCCCGGGTCACAACCGCTTCATGTTAAAACTGTGGACTCAGAGAGTTTGAGTCTGTGCTGTTATCCCCCCGGGTCACAACCGCTTCATGTTAAAACTGTGGACTCAGAGAGTTTGAGTCTGTGCTGTTATCCCCCCGGGTCACAACCGCTTCATGTTAAAACTGTGGACTCAGAGAGTTTGAGTCTGTGCTGTTATCCCTCCGGGTCACAACGGCTACATGTTCAAAGCAGCTACAGTACAAGAAGGATCATGATGCTGTCAAAATTTGCATTACAAATGAGACAGGTTGCATCAGCTTTTTAACTGAAATAAAGAAATGTATGCAGTACAGTATGTATAATGTTGGTTAAATGGGCACAGAACGAAGCCTTGCCTGGGCTGGGCTATAGCAGCTTATGCTAATGCTGAATGGGGAGAACAGGAGGATTTACCCCATGCACCCCACGGCCCCAGCCAGCTACCGCAGCGTCTATGACGAGACATCGACTGTATCTATTCAGTTAAGCTAATATGATTCGAGGCTGTGTAGAGTAGAAAAAGCACCTTGTGACTTGCCTTATCCATTGACCTACACAGAAGAACTGAGAACAATACTGTCGTAGACATAGATGGTGTTTTTATGTTTTCTTTTCTTTTCCTCTTTTTTTTACTGAACACACGCCTCTGAAAGAGGAACAGCAACATTAGCTCTTTCAGGATGAAATCCCAGGAAAGGGTGTTGGACAAGCCAAAGCTGCTGGACTCAGCCTCCCGTGTCTCCATCCTGTGTCTCCATCCTGTGTCTCCATCCGTCTGCACAGGATCAAACACGTGGACGGGGTCACGAAGCTCAACCTTCCATCTAATGGAAGCATGAGTTTCCCAACCGCTGGACAAAAGCACTTGGAGCGCTGGTTTCTCCAAGCCCGCTTCACGCTTGCCTGAGCCTGAACACATGACAAGTAAAACCCGAAGGCACGGGGGAGCGGGCGGGTGGGCGGGGCGGGGGGGAGGGGAGCGGGTGGGGAGGGGGTGGAGGTTGGGAGAGGAGGAGGAGGGGGGTCGGGGAGATGCAAGAAGATGCAAGTGTTTTGTTTTGAGTGTATGGGTGTGTGGATCTGTGAACCCACGTCTCTCATCTCTCTCTCTTTCTCTCTCTCTCTCTCTGTCTCTGTCTATCTCTCTCTATCTCTCCCTCTCTCTCTCTTGTCAAGGTTACTCACTATTGTTTTCCCCAGACTGGAATCATTGCACGCCTCTCTTCTTCTGTGCCGGAGGACCATGTGAGGCTCTTGAACGTAAGTGCCTCCTTTGTTGCTTAATTCACTTTTCACTGGGAGCATTTTCTTTAGAGGCAATTGGCTTAGGGTGTTGTTTTTTTCTCGCAGCACATGTACAAAGCGATGTCATACACTGGGTGGTGTGTGTGTGTGTGTGGGGGGGCGGGGGGCTTGATTGTGCCATGTGGTCAAAGCATGGGAGGTGAATGCACGTGTGTGCTGTCATTGTCTCTGCGTAGCTTCTGCACTGCTCTTCCTTTCCTTTCAGACTTGAACTTGAAGTGCTCGGCTCTGCTGATGTTCATTGACTTTCACTTGGCTTTGTATTGTTGTGTAACTTTAAGACTCAACAAAAAATGGCTTTCACTGTTGCGTAGTAGACATGGTGAGTTGAATTAATGAAATTCAGCCAAAATATATCGCTGTTGCATATTTCATCCATAAAGCTGGCCGGGTACTTATAAAATCACTGTAAATTAAGGCCTTGATTGGCTTATTATTTTTATTAAATGGAAGTCACACACACCATAATATTAGAAAAAAATGCAAATGTTAAAGAAATCTTTTATTTTTTAGTCAATAATAATTCAATTGTATTATTTTGCCTAGCAATAGTCTTTGAATAGCCAAAAAAAGAGGCTAGATATATAAATACCGTTGAAAGTGGTGATGTTTTTTTGGTTTGCACATTCATATTTAGTGTAGTCTCTCCATCCAGACTGTCTCTACATTCTGTGAATGTATCATATACAATCTGTACTTAACTTGATCAAAGGAAGTTGAAAAAACCCAGCTTCAGACCGGAGGAAGACTGAACCGATGCACGTGATAGGAGAAATACCAGCGGACCTCCTGTCTTTAGGCTTGGACATCCACTCATATTTCTCCAATCACCTGCCTTTAGGCGGGACATCCTGGACATCCGCCTATCATCACATAGTTGTAGTCGTTGCTCCACCCCCCTCTGCCAATCTGGGGAGAGTTGTAGACTAGCACATGCTTCCTCCTATACATGTGCAGTTGCCAGCTCACCGGCAGGATGTAGCATGTGGGAGGATCACGCTATTCCCCCATTGTTCCCCTCCCCCCCAAGCCGGAGGTAACACAGGGGCCCAAACCTGCAACCCTCATGTTGGTAGGCAGGGAATCTACCACGCTGCACTACCCGGACGTGCTTCGGCCATTCACAATTGAGGACTAGCATGATCCTTTTTACATTATACATGTACATACCGTAGGATACATGTATATTTACATAGTGCACAATATGTGTTTATATTGTACTGTAAGCTACTAGCCACTAGCTAGTAGTGACAGAATCTCAAGTGACAGCTAATAGGCCCTGTTTGACTTGAGCTGAGATGAGGCTTTGTCCTAATTTTTTGTCACTGGGAAGTGGGATGACCTTGTGACCTTTGAATTATAAGGTTGCGTCTGACATTTTGGTCCAAAATGCGTTCTATAATTTAACTCTACAAACAGGTATTTACATGTGGCTGGAGTTGCGAAAATGAAGAAACTCGACAGACAAACCCTGTCTTTATCTTATCACAGACGCCCATACCACGCATGTACGTGTGCACAGCAGCCAGTAAACACACACACACATGCTGTTTGTAGGCGCTGTGAAATGTGTCCTCTGCATTTGACCCATCCTGGCTCATCCTCTTCCATAGAGACACTGCATGAAATAGGCCACGCCCATCACGGGGGAAAAGCTCCGTTCATTTCCACACACCAGTGTAATTTTCCTTTAATTAAACATTAACGGCTTTAGCTCAGGAGGTAGAGCGGGTCGGCCAATGACGCAAGGGTTGGCGGTTCGATCCCCGCTCCCTCCCAGCTGCTGTCGTTGTGTCCTTGGGCAAGACACTTAACCCCAAATTGCTCCCGATGGTGTGTAGGCACCCTGCGTGGCAGCCTGCCGCCATTGGTGTATGAATGGGTGAATGTAGACTATCTACTCATTGTAAAGCGCTTTGGATAAAAGCGCTATATAAATGCAGACCATTTACCATTTACCATTTACATAGCTAAAAGCTGTTATGTGGTGGGCTGCGCACACAACAAATGTAAAAAATCGCCAGTTAAAGTTTTTTGTACTCCTGAGCAAAACAAGGAAGCCATTGAGAATTGGCGAGAAGAAAAATGTGGATCTAGCTGTCAAGGAAGTAAGTTGGAGTGTTCATCTTCCGTATATACGATCTTTTTGTGCAACACGCAACCATGCACGTGACATAGGAGAACGCCAGGATTGGAGCGGGGATTTCTGTTTTCCCCCGTCTTGGGCGTGGTTTCTGAATGATGACGCGATACGCAGTGTCTCTATGGTTCAGGCCAGCAGCCACTTGGAGTCACTTGGATCCTCCAAGGATCCAAGTGACTCCAAGTGGTAGTCAGTTTGGAGCCATAAGCACCGCCCACTTGAAATCCTGCCTCAGCAAACAGTGAAAACATGGAAATGGCGATATTTAGGATTTGGGTTTAAACTAATGTCTCCTACTTTTTGAAGCTTACAATTGTGCACACATACAATTGTGGATTTTTGTTGCCAGGGTCTTTAAGTGGGTAGAAAGTGCAACTGAGAAAGGTCCCACTAGTTTGTTCTCTGAGCTGCCAAATGTTGAATAATAATACTAAATATGCAAGCGGCAATAGCAGTGGTTCAAACCTTGCCCAAATGGATTTGACCTTGGCCAAAAGTGTCAGTGTTTGGGAGGTTAATGTATTATGTGTGACATCACAGTTGCTCGAATGACATCAAATGACACAGTTGACATCACAGCGTGACATCACTCGCCAGTGACATCACACACACACACACACACACACACACACACACACACACACACACACACACACAAACTGCCCAACTGACATCACTTCCCTCACAAATTTTGACTAAGATCACAGTTGCCGAGTGACATCACAGTTAAGCTATTGCAAATGCATTCAACACTCTCTCTCACACACACACGCACACACACACACACACACACACACACACACACACTGCCCGAGTGACATCACTTCCAGGTGATTACTGTACAACTTAGGTGACTAGAGCACAACTACCTGATGACATCACAGTCGTGCAATTGCATGACATAATTTCCAGTTGAGTGACATCAGTTCACACACTTTTTTACATGAGATGGATTTGCCCAGGTCAACTGACATCAGTTCACATGCTTTTTTACATGAGAGGGATTTGCCCAGCTCAACTGCTGACCTACAGGTGACTACACTTTTTAACATGACATGAACACGCCCAGGTCAACTGCTGACCTACAGGTGACTACACTTTTTAACACGACATGAACACGCCCAGGTCAACTGCTGACCTACAGGGGACTACACTTTTTAACAAGAGATCAATTTGCCCAGGTCAACTGCTGAGCTAACAGGTTATTACATTCGCCCAGGTTAAATATGCATTGCGGGGGCTCTCAAATGCTTTCAAGTTGAAGGTTTTTCCCAGCAAATCTGCCTCGCCTCTGCTTTGGACCGCAGGGCTTTTCTACACTATATGCAAATATGTATTCTCACTCCGCAAAGATTAAAAATACAACTGCAAATGATAAGCAGTTTATATTCCTTCAGGTCTGTATGCATTTCGGTGAAGCTTCACCATTAAGCATTCATGCATGGTTCAGCGCAATGCAATGTCTGACACAAATTGCAACAGACGTGGTCAATGAATAATACAAATAGTCTGTATACTGTTATCAATAATGGAAAAGTTTGCTGTGCTGAACGCTGAGCATTTAAGGAACTAGTTGAGATGTGTCTCTTATCCAAACCTTTCTATCGTTGCTGTCCGGCGCAAAACTCTTATCTCAAAATTTGGCCTTTTTCACCCCCAGAAAGGAACTTAGTGGCTTCCAGTTGACAGCACGCGAGTGGATGTTGCTCTGAGTGTGGCTCCCCACAAAACCTCGAAAAATGTTAATTCAGACGTGGAGTGCAGACAAGTGACTTAATGATGTTTCCTAAAGTGGTATGGATCTAAGATCAGGAGCAGTTACTCAGGAGTACCAGCGCAAAAAGAAGGAATCAAAGAAACCACAGGTGACAAACAAATCAGAAGAAGAAATGGGAGAAAGCAGCCTCGGAACAAAGCGTCAAAATGTTGCTGACGGAATTCAAAGAAGATATTACACGTCAAATTGGAGGATTTCGAGCAGATTTTGAGAATTTCTCATTCGAGATAAAGCAACTAAGAAAAGACCAAATCCGCTCCAATCAAGGACAGGCCGAACAAATAATTCACCAGCTGGAAGAAAACGAGGTAACTACGCCTGCTGTGTGGATAGAGTAGTGTCGCTGAATGCAGCATGTTCACCTTGCAATGCAGCTGGAATCGCAAGATCACGATCGTGCTAGAAATCCATCTTGAGCACTCCCAAGCTATTGGTTTAACACCGTCCCAGCAGTGGGCCGCACCAATCAGCATCCAGAGGCAGCTGCAGCAGGCGGGATTTAGGTGTGACAACAGCGAGAAGCAAGCCCATGATAGATGGTAATAGACAGGTGGTTCATCCAATCACCTGCCAGTTATTATTGGAACGTGCCTGCCCTTTTCTAAGCAGTTTTCCAAGGACAAGTTCCAGATGGTTCTGTGTAGCAAAGCATCTGGCAGAGTCAGGTTAGCAGGATGGGGAACTGGCACAGAACTATAATGAAGTGAAACAGTGTGTGGAGAAAGGTCTGGGAACTGGGGGGAATAGCGTGATCGTCCCACGTGCTACGTCCTGAAAAGAAGCTGTATCATTACTGTATTCTATCAATATAGCGATAAAGGGACATTTATGTATATGGAAATATTGCAGATTATTACTAATGTGATTACACACATCAAATACAAGCAGCAGTACCCCCCCTTGAAGTTTTTCCTATTTGCCAGTATGCTCTTTTTTTTCACACCCTCAATGCCATATTTGGAATCCAGCATGGTCCCAGGCTAGAATAAAAAGGCCTTGGCATCACCAACTGCCCAAGTGTACAATCCTTTTCATGCGCAGCCAAACCCCCCGCATTCCAGCTATAAAAACCCATCTCTCTCCTGAGGACTCGAGAGGCTGGCATTCAGATTTTAGCCACCAAGCCTTACACTGGCTCCTCGCCACCTACTTGTCTTACAAGAATGCTCAAGTAAGAATACTAAGAAAAGAAGTATGAATAGTGAGAGATGGGATTTCAAAAGAAGGGGGGGTGAGTTTGAATAGATGTCGGGGGACTTTGAATGGAAGCAGAGGCATTATATTTGTAATGGCCCCTTTTTCATCCACCCTGTGGGTATGGGACTGTGTGAATGGGCCGGTTTGTTCTACGGGTGACCAAACATGGCACTTGAGTGTTCATCTGGACAAAGACAAAGCTTGAGAGAGCCAAAGACACTCGTTGATGGAGATGGACTGCGAACTCGTCCATTGGCCCCCCCGTTCTGTTCTGTTCTGTTCTGTTCCATCTCCTCTGACCACACAGCTCTGGCTACACTGCAGTTTTGGATCCCGGCCACTTCTCTCACATGTATTTGTGGAACACCAGTGGAATCAAACTATTGTTTGGTTTGCTGGGAACCGTCAGATCCCACTGTGATGAAGTGATGGTAACGCTCAAGCGTCTACTCCTCTCCTGGAGTAGGAGTGAATTTAGACTGTAACTAGAGGGTAACAAGATCTGTACTTATAGTATAACTACTGTACGGGGTACCACACTGTAGTCATAGTATAACTAAAATTATAATTATAACTAAATTCACTCCTTGTACCCCGTAGTTATACTATAACTACAGTGTGGTACCCCGTAGTTATACTATAAGTACAGATCTTGTTACCCTCTAGTTACAGTCTAAATTCACTCCTTGTACCCCGTAGTTATAACTAGTGTGGTACCCCGTAGTTATACTATAAGTACAGATCTTGTTACCCTCTAGTTACATGCTTATTTGCGGGCTGTATTCTAAAGCGTTACCTTTTTTTCTGTATTTTTTGTATTTGGCCAATTTTCCCCCCTCCTGCCCCGGTTGCTGCTCCACCCTCTGCCGATCTGGAGAGAGTCGTGGACTAGCACCATGCTTCTCCCGAGACATGCGCAGTTGCCAGCTGCTTCTTTTCACCTGACAGGGATAGCTTCACCGGCAGGACGTAACACGTGGGAGGATCACTGGTGGCTATTCCCACCAGTTCCCTTCCACCCCGACCAGGCACCCCTATCGACCAGAGGAGGCGCTAGTACCCCAAGACATTGAACACATGTTGAACCTTTGAGCCATGTTAAGACTCTGAACTAGAAAGGTGTGTAGCAGCATTGGTGTAGCAAAGATCAACGTAGAAGGGAGCCATATTTAAATCGACCGCCTTGATGTGAGAATGGCTGTCATTGGTGAATGATTAGAAATGCTGATCCAATCAGCGGGCTGTCAGCTGATTACAGCTGGGTGTATGCCAATAACTTCCATATCCTGCGTGAACTACTGTTCCGCGATGCTTCATTTATTTCACACAAAGGTGTGATGCATACAGTACTTTTCCTGTTTTCCCGACTTTTGTGAAAATGTGATCTGTGATTGACTGGTGACCTGTGCAGAAAGTCTCCCTGCCTTCTGCCCGATGGATGGGATAGGCTCAGCCCCCTGTGACCCTGAATAGGATCAAATTAAAGATTTAAAGAATTAAAGATGAGTGGTGTCGGGGCGTAGTGTAGCACTAGATTCCATGCCTACCAACATGAGGGTCGCAGGTTCGCGGGCACGATTGCCTGTGTCTGCGGGTGGGAAGCCGGAACGAAGGTATGAGTCCTGGTCGCTGCACTAGCGCCTCCTCCGGGGCGCCTGTTCGTGGTGGGAATAGCGTGATCCTCCCACATGCTACGTCGTGCCTGTGAAGCTCCCCACTGTCAGGTGAAAAAAAGCGGCTGGCAACTGCACATGTATCGGAGGAAGCATGTGTGTGTCTATATGCCCTGCTTTTGCACTCATACTGTTATTTGCACTATGTTGTAACGGAGCCTACAGCACAAGAATTTCACACGTGATACTTGTACTACGGAGTGACAATAAAAATCTTGAATCTTGAATCGTGTCTACTGCTCTCCCCAGGAGAAAATGGGGGGGAAATCTGTCTGATCATTGATGATGGACAAATGAGCTGAAATTTAAAAGTCCAATTCAAAGTTCCCCCCATGATGATGAATCAAGAAAACCTGACCTGAGAAAATTGTGGTGGTCAATATCATCATCAGTATATAAATGGGAGCTGGGGCTCTGTTTCTCTGTCCCACTGTGATTGTTCCAGTGTGATGTCATAAATCCCACTGTGACATCATCAGTGATGTCATAAATCCCACTGTGACATCATCAGTGATGTCATAAATCCCACTGTGACATCATCAGTGATGTCATAAATCCCACTGATGACATCATCAGTGATGTCATAAATCTGACATAATCAATGATGCTGGTCTCATTGGCCACACAGCAACCGAGTTGCGGGCAAGGCCGTGCAGCGGGCGAATGCGAGCTGCAGGGCCAGCTTGGCTAGCTGCAGGACGGGCGAGCCTAGGAATCGAGTGCGTGTAGCGTGCGAGATCCTTACTAGAATGGAATATCCCAAACACCGACAGCAAACAAAAAATCCTCTAATTTGCTGATAAAATTGCTGATCTGACACTGTCTTATTGAGTAAGAAAGTTTTTGTACCAATGCAGCTTAGTATGCCATTGATAAATGCTGTAGCGCACTGTGCAGCATACCTCTGCATTCACTGGCTCTTTGATTAGTTGCACTGTGCAGCATACCTCTGTCTGCATTAACTGGCTCTTTGATTAGTTGCACTGTGCAGCATACTGTACCTCTGTCTGCATTAACTGGCTCTTTGATTAGTTGCACTGTGCAGCATACCTCTGTCTGCATTAACTGGCTCTTTGATTAGTTGCACTGTGCAGCATACCTCTGTCTGCATTAACTGGCTCTTTGATTAGTTGCACTGTGCAGCATACCTCTGTCTGCATTAACTGGCTCTTTCATTAGTTGCACTGTGCAGCATACCTCTGTCTGCATTAACTGGCTCTTTGATTAGTTGCACTGTGCAGCATACCTCTGTCTGCATTAACTGGCTCTTTGATTAGTTGCACTGTGCAGCATACTGTACCTCTGTCTGCATTAACTGGCTCTTTGATTAGTTGCACTGTGCAGCATACCTCTGTCTGCATTAACTGGCTCTTTGATTAGTTGCACTGTGCAGCATACCTCTGTCTGCATTAACTGGCTCTTTGATTAGTTGCACTGTGCAGCATACCTCTGTCTGCATTAACTGGCTCTTTGATTAGTTGCACTGTGCAGCATACTGTACCTCTGTCTGCATTAACTGGCTCTTTGATTAGTTGCACTGGGCAGCATACCTCTGTCTGCATTAACTGGCTCTTTGATTAGTTGCACTGTGCAGCATACCTCTGTCTGCATTAACTGGCTCTTTGACTAGTTGCACTGTGCAGCATACCTCTGTCTGCATTAACTGGCTCTTTGATTAGTTGCACTGGGCAGCATACCTCTGTCTGCATTAACTGGCTCTTTGATTAGTTGCACTGTGCAGCATACCTCTGTCTGCATTAACTGGCTCTTTGATTAGTTGCACTGGGCAGAATACCTCTGTCTGCATTAACTGGCTCTTTCATTAGTTGCACTGTGCAGCATACCTCTGTCTGCATTAACTGGCTCTTTGATTATTTGCACTGTGCAGCATACCTCTGTCTGCATTAACTGGCTCTTTGATTAGTTGCACTGTGAAGCATACCTCTGTCTGCATTAACTGGCTCTTTGATTAGTTGCACTGTGAAGCATACCTCTGTCTGCATTAACTGGCTCTTTGATTAGTTGCACTGTGCAGCATACCTCTGTCTGCATTAACTGGCTCTTTGATTAGTTGCACTGGGCAGCATACCTCTGTCTGCATTAACTGGCTCTTTGATTAGTTGAGGCTCATAGTCAATGACTGGCATACAAGCAGAAGTGGATCGATGGATCCTCAAGGAGAATTCATAAACTGGGTTGAAGGAGGTTGGCATCGCAAATGTGCCTACAAATGAGCAGTTTCATCACATAATCGCAATGTTACATCTGCTGATATAGACATCTTATGCATATTATATGAAAATATGCTGCCTACTTCTGGGCAGCACGTTTACCAGCTGTAGCGTTTGCATTAAAAAGAATAGAGAGGCAAAGTGACCGCCTACTTCCTGCTTCAGCACTGTACCAGAGATTTTCATCCGCCATTTATTTTCCCATACAGATTTCGTAAAATGCTTATAAAAATAGTTTTACTGGTTCAAACCAAACGGTACATGTTACCTATTTGTTCACTAATAGAAACATCAACATTGCCTAGATAACTGCAAGTATAATATGAAGAAGTAAAACCAAAAACATGCCTCTGTACAAACCTTCACAGCAAACTTTATTTAAGGAAAGAGTGATCAGATCGTGCATACTGCGTTATATCATCATGTGTCTGCCTGTGTGACTCACCTCGAGTGGCCTGGGCTGGGACGAGTCTGACTGACAAGTTAACTCATTCCTGCCTGCCTGTCTGCTGGCTGCTATCCGCGCAAATAGGAACACTACTGGCCTCAGTGGCCTGCCTGGCCTGCTGTTCAGTGAGTGGCCTGACTTCGGGCACAATATATATATATAGAGGCTATATGTTCAGTAAGTGGCCTGACTGCGGGCACACTCAAATTTTTTATTTTTTTTTATTTATTTTTTTAGGCCAGGCCAGGCCAGGCCAGGCCAGGCCAGGCCAGGCCAGGCCAGGCCAGGCCACCGGGCATTTGCCCGACGTGCCCGATTATGCAGTCCGCGCCTGCGTCACATCATCAACAACATGGACTGGCGGGAGAGACGCCACTTATGCGACTGGTTGTGCGTCATCTTTCTGATTTACAACTTATAGTGCCACAGTTTTACCACAAACTGCGACTTTCTCGACTTGCAAAGTTATCTTTTACATTGAAAAACATGATATGTGTACTCCGTGGCACAATTCAAACCGGAATTTAAACCGGATCAAAAAAGTATTGTTTATCGCCGTTCACCACCATTATTATAATTTTTTTCACAGGCTGGTACCGAGAGAAAGGTAGGAAGTGACGTTCACTTTGGCTCTCTATAGGAGGAGAATGGGTTATATACTAACCCAAAACCCTAATATCTGTGCATCCAGCAATGGATCCCTTAAGTGCTCAGCTTGATTGAAGCCATTCGATGTTGCTCCCTTCACCATCTATTGCATCTAAGATTTGATGTGTTAAATGGGACAAGATGATAGGGGCGCAACTCCGGACCGAGGCGGTTGGAGCTTTGTTCAGAATGGATTCCTTTGTGCAAACAGATAATGACACATGCTGAGGTGTACATAGCTGTGCATTCCAAGGCAGAGTCGTGCAATATCACTAATGGCCTTATGGATTTCTTTGTTTGTTTTGGAGAGCGACCAAAAGCTACAGTATACACACTTACACCCACACACACAGCACAGAGCCACACAATGTCCCTCTCCAAGCTCTGGAGAACGTGCTGTGGGTGCTTTATTGGTTGGACCTCTGGTCCTGTTGGCTCGGCCAGAGGGGACAGCAAGAGCTCAGGATAGAGAAACAAGACACGTACAGTAGAGTGGCAGTAATCTCCAGTCGGTGGTCCCAGCCAGCTGGCTTCCCGAACAACTGAACTTTATTACACCATAAGAGACATTGCTTTAGAGAAACGAATGATATCTGTACTGTTTTTAACGCTAGAAGGACCAGAATTCCATGACTACTAGAACGGCCGTAAGTGGTCATTTTGACCACTAGATTCCAAGCTCTCATGATAAATACCCAATTGAGAGATTAATGCATTTATTGTGCTAAGATATATTTAAAAACAAAACAAAACACCAAAATGTGAAAATATCTGCTAAAGATAGATCTATCTAGATCGATCGATCTATCTATCTATCTATCTATCTATCTATCTATCTATCTATCTATCTATCTATCTATCTATCTACCTACCTACCTACCTACATCTGAATCACCCCATAACTACATTACCAGACTTCTATTGTTTTGTGGTGGAGGAACATTATCATTTCACATCATCTGTTTCCTTTTAGACCCTCGATTTCTCTCTTCCTCCTGTCATGACAAATGTAGGCGATGATGGAATTCATAGAGGGACGTTTTGGAATGGGTTTTCACTGCAAACATCGAGTTTTTTTTACATTGTAAAATCTTGATTTTACACAACTGTATCATTCATTAATTACATGCAGTCCCCTCAGTACTAGTCCTGTGTGGATTGGGCTATATGAACATAATTCATGCGGTCATGAAGTTTGTGCTGCAACGGCGTTCACTGAGGTTCTATTTGATCGAACCACCTTCGTCAAGGGCACAGTGATTGATGCATGGACTAATTTGGTCATTCTACCCCCGTCCTTCCCCCGGTTCCTCCCCAGTTGCACTTGGCCAATTCCCCCTGCTGTCCCGGTCATTGCTCCATCACCTCTGCCGATCTGGGGAGAGTTGTAGACTTGCACATGCTCCCTCCGACACATGTGCAGCCGCCACCCGCTTCTTTGCACCTGACAGCGAGGAATTTCACCGGCAGGACGTATGTGCGTGGGAGGATTCCCCCCAGTTCCGCTCCCAGCTGGACAGACGCCCCGACCGACCAGAGGAGGCGCTAGTGCAGCGACCTCCGACACATAACCTTAATCCGGCTTCCCACCCGCAGACACGGCCAATTGTGCCTATATGCACGCCCGGCCAAGCCGGAGGTACTTAACACGGGGGCTCGAAACTGTGACCCTCGTGTTGGTAGGCAGGGAATCAACCGCTGCACTACCCCGACGCCCACGCAGTTAAAAAAAAATTAGATTCAGTTTTGACCGTATGTGCACTCCCTCTTATAGGCCAGCTACAAATCATGATTAAGGAATTAATGATTTAGGATTGTGATAAAATCATAATTATAACCAAACCCTAGCCCGATAGGCATTGCCCTTTATCAATAATTCAATCTATTAATGATCTAATGGAGATCATCATTTATTCAATTTATAATTCATTGCTCTGTTAGAGCTGCAGTCACACTGCCCTCCTATGATAAACCCCCACACCCACACTCATGCAAAATGCATGTTTTCTGATGAATGTTCCAGAGCATCTTTCAAGTCCTGTGTCTTTGTATTCATTTCATTTGCACCCCCATCAAGCATCCCTGACTCTTTTTATGGCCGTGGAAGATACATCACTTTTATATTTGCAATGAACAAAATAAGATGTTCCCTCTCTCAGAAGTGATTTGAAGTCTGTGCGTGTGTGTGTGCGTGTGTGTGCGTGTGTGTATGTACGTACGTGTGCGTGTCTCTGTGTGTGTGGGTCCACTCTCTGTCGCTGGTGATGGGAGGCCATAAATCTGAATATTTCTTCACTGCCAGGTGGTGAATAGTACATTAACCGTTGCATTAAGTGGGCGCTGCCATACGAGAGCAGGAGACGTTTGAGAGGCTGACTTTTGCTTATAACTTATTCATGTTTCTCACAGCCAGCCTGCACACTTGGGAAAAAGTGGTATTTCTTTCACACGGTGGGTGGCTCATCTAACGCAGCGGCATGTGACTTTAAAATGACAGCTGGTCTCTCCAACATCTTCACACATGCATTTGCCATTTCCTCCTTTGTGGCTTCAAATAACAAACTGTAATATATTTTGTGATTAAAATACGGTGTATGAATGCAGATTTACAGACAGTAGCAGCATGAGTTGCCCCAGTGGGAATCAGTTTCTCGAATGACAGCCTAGTGGCAGAATCAAATGTCAGCACTGTACGGTTCAGCAATCCACACATTATGTAGAATATGAACATTTCTGGACCCAATATGTTGCATATCACATTTCTAGATACGTGATTATTAACGTTATACACGTCAGACTCTGCTATTGAAATAGCGAGGTGGCCAGTAAGGGGGGACAGAGGGCGCAAACACTTGCCCTTCACACCGGAGGGCTGTGTTCAATTTCCAGTCATGATCACAGCGTTTCCAAAGTTTCAACCGTGAGTCACATTTAATGTTTTTGTTATTATGCCTAACCCAAACCATAACCATAAAATAACCTAACCAAGTTGTTTGTTGTTTTACTTGCTGCTTAAACAACCTAAGTTGTTAAAGTTGTTTTATTTGTATTCAGAAAGGCAGCGAGGTTTACAGATTAACTGCTGTTTCTGTTTCCAATTTAAGTTGAGCTTGTTGCAGAGACGTAAAATACCACGTTTAGAAACATATTTAGCAGATGTTTTGTCGATTATAGGTTGATATTCTACATTATACCTGGTTTGCAGACATGCAAAAATCCGACATTTTTATCCTGGCCATTGGGTTGCAATTGAAGCAGTTTTAGACTCTACTACAGTGTTTGAGCTGTACTGGATGCTAAGCGGAAGGGAGCCATCCTCCAACCTGACGAGTGCATTGTGCCTGGTGTGGACCTCTGGGCCCCCAGCATGCCCATTAGGGCTTTATTTCATGCTCCTGCATACTGTGGCTCACTGGGCAGAGGATACTGTGGCTCACTGGGCAGAGGATACTGTGGCTCACTGGGCAGAGGATACTGTGGCTCACTGGGCAGAGGATACTGTGGCTCACTGGGCAAAGGATACTGTGGCTCACTGGGCAGACGATGGTAATAATGCTTGAGTTAGTTCTCATTCCCATGGAGGCCAAGGCAACGTATCGGCCAATGGCTTCTCACTAGTTCCAGATTGCACATATTAAGACTGAAATAACAGCGAGAGAGAAGCCCCACCCTCCCATACGCACATATGGCAGATATTCTGTGCTTCCATGTCATCTAATAGTGAAGGTTGTGTTGCTAGAAATAGCAGATTGGCTTAAAGACAAACCGGGCTGTGTGTGACACTGGCCGCCTGAGAGCGCGGCGATGCTCAGCAAGTGATGCGTGATATTTCCAGTGACATATGATATGCAGTGAAGGCCCCTCCCCCTCCCCCCATTACACATCACTTAAGGACTTACTGGACATTTTACAGGGACTTATTACATGGACATTTACATGTCACTGTTATGTGTCACTTTAAAGGTATTTTACTTTGCACTTTATAATTTGTAATTTGAAGATTGTCTTTCTGTCTGCTCCATATTTTGCTATTGCTGTGATCACTGCGCTGCATACTGCACAAAGACAAATTCCTCGTTTCTAACATGTTTACCCACTATGGCTATTTCAATGATGAGAGACTAGAAGGACAGTACAATAAACTTTAATGATTTAATAATTTTGGCGTATGACTCCATGGTATGATGACGCTCCTCTGAGACGTGAGGAGGACGTCAGTGATTTATAGGATAAAGAATCCCCCCCATAGGGAATTCTACAGGAGTCATGACATTGGTGGTGTTCAGGGGAGGAGGTGGGGCGAAGCAACTGCTATGGTGAAGACCATCACTGAAGGGAGACACACAAAGTGTTACAACATTCTAAAATACGAGGGAACTGATATGGAACTCTAGTTAGGTGATTGGCCAGCAGGCCAGAGAGAGGGAGAGCATGGGAAAAACGTGGGAGACATTGATTGGACAGGAATGATGGCGTGCATATTTATGAATGAGTGATGTCACCTCAACAGGGCGTTGCTGCAGGGGGAGAGATGAATGGAAGGATGGATTAATAAATGAGATTGTTAATCAGACATTGATTAGGGGAAGTATAGTCTTGCATCATTGAAAATAGTCTGAGACATTATTCAAAATAATCTTGAATCTTGAAATGGCCTCAGCTAATACGCTCATGCTAATTTCACATTCTCTCTCAGCTTCCAAATACTTCCTGGATTGAATATACAAGACATATTTCATTCATTCTTGGAGGAGGGAAAAAACTGTATTAATGTTTGCAAACATTCACTTTGTTCAGACATCCCATCCCTGAAGCCTGAAGGACTGTGGTCCAGTCTTTCCATCTACAGATTAACTTCATTGACACAATCAAGTTTATAAAGCACTATAAATCACTGTGGAGGAAAACAACCAATGTTCTCGCTATTGATTATAATGATCATGATTACATTTGTAGTTCACTTTTCTTAACGAAGTCACAAAGTGGCCTGGAATAAAATCAACATATTAACAACTATTCCGCTATAATGCTGCTCCAGTAAGGACCATAGAGCTCAACAGTCACATGACGTCTCCCGGTCCGGAAGATAATTCACCATTCATTTTAGACATTTAGAAAAATCCTTATATAAAGAGTTTTAAGCCTGGAACCAAGCCACCCAGCCACCTACTGAATCGTGAATGAGCATGAAACATTTCACTTGGAGCAAAAACAAAAAATATAATATAGATCACCCCCCCGGCCCCGCTTTCTTAAATGTTTTTCTTTAATCTGCTGCTTCGCCTCAGAGCTTCTCTTCTCAATGAGACGGACCAGCACAGCCAAGATCTTCTCACTGTCCTCCACTGCTTTATCAGCAGAGAGATTGATAGCCTTCATCTTCTGCTGAAGCACCTTCACATCTTTCTCTCTCTCCTGGAGTCTCTGCTGGATCTGTTGCCGACTCACCCCGAGCTCTTTCTGCCTCTCGGCCCAGACAAAGACTAGTTCAATCTTTCCAACTAAATATTAACGCATCCACACAATCAATCTGTTATCTACTATGTCATCACTGTGGAGGAAAGCAGTGAATCATCTCCCCATTGATTATGATAATGATTACATTTTTATTGCACTTTTCTCAACAAAGTTACAAAGTGTGAGGAACAAAATTTACATATTAACAACTATTCAGCTATAATAAAGGGAAGACTTCTAGCGCTGCTCCATTAAGGTCCATGCAATAAAACAGAAATAACAGAAAATATTACAGCCACAATACAAATACGCAACAAACATAAGATATGTTTTCATATGAATACATGTCTGTTTGGATACTCTCTATCAATGACTGATATGACACAAAAGAAAATGAAAGGCAAATAAGAGAGCGCCACCTACAGAAAATTAAACTTCATCAACAGAAAATTCAACTTGGAAAAAGACATCACAGTCCCACCCACACTGTTTGATTGACAGGAAAGTGCAGTGCAGCAATGAGAGCTAAGCACCAAAGATGGAGAGAGGAAAAAAATAGGTAAAAGACAGAATCTCACACATTGCTGCTTTAGTAACTCCTGTCTACTTGAGCTTACACAGCTCAGCAGTATCACCATAGTAATCACACTGCAGTCCAGGATGGAGAGGCTGAGTGAATGTGGTCTGGACTCTGTGGAGGAGAGTCATGGTTTCAGAGACGCTGTAGAAGGACAGAATACCTGCTCTGTGATCCAGGTACACTCCTACTCTGGAGGACGGAGGGCCTGAGATGGGAGATGCTGGGATGGGAGTTTTGATCTTGTTATGTATGAACTGATAACTGTTGTCATAATCTAATGTCCAAGACTTGTCATTGTATCCAAATTGACTTTCATTCTCTTCTCTCCTAATATCTTTATATGCGACTGCTATTGAAGCTCTCCCGCTCCACTCCACCTCCCAGTAACAACGGCCAGTCAGACCCTCTCCACTCAGGACCTGAGGCCAATTAATGAATCTGTCTGGGTGTCTAGAATATTTTACTCTTGTGTATGTTGCTTTTCTGTTCTCCTCAGATAATAACAGCTGTATGTTTACTGTGTTTGGATCCAGTGTGATCTGACGTGAATATAGTAAGAAGGCAGCTCTGGTCTTGGGCTCTGGTTGTGGCAGTAAAACATCCACTTCAGGGACTTCAGTCAGTGAGATCTTAGGCCATTCCTCTGTCAGAATGTCCTGTAATTTATCTCTGGCCTCTGAGACAGCTGCAGTCACATCCTCAAAGTAGCGCAGAGGCCGGGTATCGATCCTGGGTGAGTCTGTAGATTGACTGAGACGTGACAGCGAGGGGTAACCGTGTAGAAAGACAATGTGATCCTCTGTGTGTGAGAGCTGCTCCAGCTCAGCGTCTTTCCTCCTCAGCTCAGCGATCTCTTGCTTCAGCTTTTCCTGAAGTTCTTGAGCCCGACTCGCTTCCTCTTTCTGCTTGGATCTGATCTGCTGCTTCACCTCAGAGCTTCTCTTCTCAATGAGACGGACCAGCTCAGCCAAGATCTTCTCACTGTCCTCCACTGCTTTATCAGCAGAGAGATTGATCGCCTTCGTCTCCTGCTGAAGCACCTTCATGTCTTTCTCTCTCTCCTGGAGTGTCTGCTGGATCTGTTGCCGACTCACCCCGAGCTCTTTCTGCCTCTCTGCCCTTTCTGCTGCAGCTGAGACTGTGTCGTGTCCCTTATGTTCATCCATGGAGCAGAGAAGACAGATACACTGCTGATCACTACGGCAGAAAACCTTCAACACCTCCTTGTGGTTAGAGCAGATGTTCTCCTGAAGCTTATTAGAGGGCTCCACCAGCTTGTGTTTTTCAAAGGTGGAAGATTCATAGTGAGGCTGTAGGTGCTGCTCACAGTAAGAGGCCAGACACACGAGACAGGACTTGAGGGCTTTCAGCTTTCTCCCAGCGCAGACATCACAGGCCACATCTCCAGGTTCAGCAGACCAGCGATCAGCAGCTTGGAGTCCCGTCTTCTTCAGGTCCTCCACCAACTCTGCAACCAGGGTGTTTTTCACCAGGACAGGCCTCGGTGAGAAGGTCTGTCTGCACTGGGGGCAGCTGTGGATTTTCTTCTGATCCTCTTCATCCCAGCAGCTTTTAATACAGCTCAGACAGTAGCTGTGCCCACAGGGAATAGTCACCGGATCCTTCAGTAGATCCAGACAGATCGAGCAGCATAATTTAGCCCTGTCCAGCTGAAGTCCTCGCTGCGCCATTTCACCTCTCAGTGACAACATGTGGACAGAATGGAACTGGCTGTGTTTGAGTCCAGGAACAAGAGGGAGGAGTTATCAGGGTTTGCTTGATTCCAGGAAAAGGAGCGGTTTGTGTTTTAGTCATCGTTTACAATCTCAAGTGAAGATTATGACCAATAAATATGGCATCTTAAACTTGGGGTCAGAGATCTTAATGGATTAAAAAAACAAACGGACACACTGTCTCTCGTGCGTGGGCGTTTGCTGAGTGTGTGGAGAGTGTGTCACATGCTAGTTGTGTTCAGGTTTTACTTCATTTGATTCAGTTTTATGTATTGGATATTGGATATTGGATAGGCTAGTACACAAATTATATTGCCTTCTTGGGAAGGTAAAGAAGTAAACAAGCGTTTTAAAAATAATTCTGCTGACTTACAGGATAGGATATGATACTTTATTGTCCCTGTATGAAAATGTATCATGGGCTCAGGAGTCATTGCACTTTAACAGATAAGATAACAGGCAATTGACAGATACACTACTTAGACACATGACATGACAGCCAATCCTTTGACCCATTGTAAAAGTAAGAGTGTTCGTAAAAACATTATTGCACTTGTGAAATGCCGTAAAACGTTGTAAGGGGGGGGGATACATATATTTTGCTTACACACTCACTTTTCTTTTATTGCACAAACCTGTAGAATTGCACAGTTCTAGTTCAAAATGTAGCCTATCATGAACACCCCTATATTGCACAGTCCAGACTGTGATTCCGATGTTAACTGAGGACAGGACAAATCGTCTGCCAGAGGGTAGACTCAGCCCTCAGTCTTAATCCGTTTCACTCCTGTAAGACTGAGAATATTACTATTTAAATCTTTGCATAACGTTAGGTGGCGCTGTTGGAAGCCTTGCATCGGAGAACCAATCATGAGTGTTGTGGGCGGGCCTGCTTTCTGGGGGCAGGTCTCATGCAGAACCGGTGTCTCGCAAAACATCGTCGCATTTGCGGAGAAACATATTAATCACTTAGAAACAAACATAACCTGTTAATAGGACGTATTTCATCCGGCCCCGGCGGCTAGAGGTCTTTCCCCCAGCGATAAACCCGACTCCCGAGGCTACGTTACAGAGCCTGCTGATGACTTCACAGTAGCAAGCGGACCACTTCCGGGTAGGAAAGATTATTGTAAAATAAACAACAGCTATAAATTTTGTTTGGAGCATATCAGCTTCATGCTCTGTGTTAGGACTATGATAAATGGCATTGCCGCTACCAAATAAAATTCTAATAATAAATGTAGGCGTGTCTGCTGCCGGCGGTTCTCGCCGGGCTCGGAGACACAGTTTCTGACAGTGAAATTCCCAGACGTTTGGTGGCGCAGCTCACCAAACGTCTGGGAGCCGAGACTAGCCAGAGGGTAGATGCTGTTACTCGGAGTGGAGGACATGCAATGGGTCAGTCAGCCAGTATTCTAGCACCTCTGAGCACAGACTGGTCATAATTTAACACAAGGGACTGGTGTTAATGTAATAGTACCAGGTGGGAGAGCTTAGATTTTTGAGGTGAACAGAGGGGTTAGTGGCGCCTGGGCAGGACAGACATGCCCAGGGCGCCACCACACTAGGCGTCAAATTAACACATGCTTATCTTAATTTGATTGTTATAGGGTAACACTGGGTGACACAGCAGAAATACATTTATAGCAATCTACAAAGACAGAATTATTTTTTGTGTAAAAACAAAAAAAAAACAGTTGCATTTTCTACCATCAGTGACCCACCCTCGCACGCCGCACACCAGGAAGTGTAGTATCCAGAGCGCGAGTCCCTCTCGCACTGTTTTAATGGACCATGCAGTCTTAAAAAAGAATGGCCCTGCATGCTGTACAGGTGTCTGCGTGTTGAGCTGCGGGTAACGCGCACAGCTTTTGCGGTTCCCGTAAAGTGGTTTGTTGGTCTCGAGCGTGCTGCCCCTAGCCTCCAGCTAGCTAATGCATAGCCATACATTTCTTCTCATTGAGAAGCATGTCATTGGAGGTTGTCCATGTGTGGAGATTGTCAAGTTGACTTTGTAATTGTGAAGGTTGCCTGTGTTTTCTAACTTCAAGCAGGTTCATGTCATCTACTGTACAATACAGGGCAGGTGGGGTCCTGGGCAGCAGGGATCGCGGAACCGCCCGGGCCACACGGGCCCGGGCCCGGGTACATTTCAGTTCCCAATTATTTTTTTATTTTTTTATTTTTTTACAATTAAACCTCATTTACTTATTACACTCGACTGGTTGTTTTTCAGATGTGATGTGAATCTAAAGTGAACTAAACAAATCAGATCCACTATAAATGTTTTTCAGTAGATGCTGTGATGTAGCCACAAGAAAGGTGCAATATTAATGTTTTTCAGGAGATGGCGATGTTGCTAGCTATAGGTTCTAAACAAGAAATGTGGTTCAAATGTTTACAGTAGTTTTCCTTTCTTGCTGCACTACAATGTTACAATGCTGTGAGACAGGCCCGGCGTTGGAGGGGGGCCTGACCGGGCCGGGCCCCCCCATTCGCTAAACTGGCCCCCCCATTCAATTTTTTTTTTTTTGTGTGTGTGTGCTAAAAACGTTTTTCCGTTTTTCTGTTTTAAAGTTTAAAACGGAATCTGGCTGTCATTAGGCATTGATTAACTGAATGCTATTGCTAACTGTTACTTTGAACCTCCATTTGCAATGATTCTGGCTGGATATTAACTATTGTAAATTTGTCACAATGAATGCAATTTGTGCACAATGTATAAATACATTTAATATTAATTGTTTAGGCCTAATTATTTGTAAAGTCACAACACATTAGAGATGTGTGTAGTTCTTCATAGATTTAGCCTCTTCATTTTGCTCTCAAATGCACCAGTCTGACGAATTTTACTTTAAAATGTACAAAATCTTCTTCCGGGGGAGAATCCCCCCGGACCCCCCTTGGGTAGCTTGGCCCCCAAGCTAGGGGCAGGCCCCCTCTGTAATTTGGTTCTGGAGCCGGGCCTGCTGTGAGACGGAGCTAAACACAAAAGATGCAATATTAATAGTTTTTCATGAGATACTCAGTATTTAATACTAATACTAATACTAATAATAGAAAAGGAGAAGATACTGAATAATGACATCACAACAGTATAATCCTAATGTTAATTTAAAATTAAATATTCTTCTTCTGCCGAGATTCCATTCCTTACAGCACCCCCTACTTAACACATTCACTGCCAGCCGTTTTTTTTTTACTGTAGGTAGCTTCTGCCAGAGGTTTTTTTTGATGATTCTGGCTCATCTTTCAAGAGCCGAGGATTCTTTTCTGCTAAGATTTTGTGAACACAAAATATCTCAAAAGAACTAATAGAATGTGTGCTTTCTCTGTCTAAAAGAGTTAGTTTGTAGAGTTAGTAGTTATGTAGATATTAGCCGTTGAGTACAGCATGGTTTCAGCGTCTGAGACTGAAAGCTGAGATAATCGCAGTTTTGTGAAATTCAATCAAACAGGCAGAACAGTCACTTTAACCATTTATTTTTGGCATCAGTGAGACATCAGACATCTAAACAATATAGTTCTGAACCCCCTCTCCTTCAAACTCCTCCCTCCGTGGGCGTGTCTCTGGTGGCTTTCAGCAGCGTTTGTCACAAGCGAGTTTCTTCTGCTGCTGCTGCTGCTGCTGTGAGTTTGAGCAGCCTCCCTCCCTGGCGGCCCCCTCGTCGGCGAGTCTGGATGGGGCTGCTCGTTTCTTGGGTTTTCGGTTGAGAGCTTTGATGAAGCTTTGTGCGATTCTAGGCTTTATGCTGCGTGTTTCAAAGTGTGTTTTGCACCCAGTCTATTTTTGGAACCCCCCACCGTTGTGCGCCCGTGTGCACCAGCGCGAAAGCGTTTTCGCCTACAGTATGAGAATGAGGCTCGTTCGTTTTCAGTTGTGAGCTCAGCTGGAATGAAGCTGCTTGCGATTCCTTTCTGCTGGTGTTTCAAAGGTGTTTCAAAGTGTGTTGCACCCATAATCTATTATGCAAATTTGCAATCCCCCACCGCCAGCTCTCAAGCGCGAAAGCGAAAGCGTTTTCGCCAATCCATTTTCATGAGAATGGCTTCCTCACACTGCTTTTTGCTTGGCTTCCTCTAGTCTGGAGAGCACTGTCGCCACTTAGTGGGTTGGTGGAATGGGTTGTACACGTTCGGTGGCTCCAATATTTATATAAGAGATGTAAAAGGGTTAGATCCCACCATCAAATTTTTTTTTTTTTTTTGACGTATCAACTCGTCATTGGCAGTCAACCGTTGGATTTTTTTTTGACGTATCAACTCGTCAATGGCAGTGAACGTGTTAATAATAGTTCCAGCGCGGCTGCGAAAATATGGTGGCGCATTGTGTCAAGTGTACTGGCTCGGGGAACGGTCCGGCCCCCGGTCCCTTGTCAGGTTTCTGACAATGTGGCCCCCTGAACAATTTAGTTGAATAGCCCTGCTGTAAAACCCAGTCGCCCTCATATTCTGGTTTATTTCAAGAAAAACATTTTGGCTAGTTGAAATTAATTGGCTCGTAACTTTAAAATCTAGCAGCCATATTGGCTGGTGATAAAAAAAAGTTGAATCTCAAACCCTGCAGTGAGTGCAGGTGGTGACATAGGAGTGAGTGAGAAAAGGAGCAAATATATGATTGTTAAGACTGAATACTGACATCACAACCGTCTAATCCTAATGTTAATTTAAAATGAGATATTCCTATATGAATCTGGCTTCAAACGACCATCTTTATATGATGATAATAATAATAATCAATGATGGTGGTTCACAGACGTGTGTGTGTGTGTGGGGGGGGGGGGGGACACGCCCCCCCGACGGGGGGACACGCCCCCCCCCCCCCCCCCCCCCCCCCCCCGACACGCCCCCCGGCCCCCCCAAGTTCAGATGCATTCCGCTATCCCTGCTGGGCAGCATCGTCGATAAGGGCCAGGAACAGTACTGCACCCAGCAATGTCCCTTGGGCTACTCCACATGTAAGATGCTCCCATTCAGATAGTGCACCCTGGTAACGGACCCTCTGTCTTCTATCGGAAATTAAACTCCAGATCCATGGAGCTAGCTCAGGTCTTAGTCCCATTGCAAGAATTTTACTGATGGCTATATTTTAGTTCACTCTGTTGAAATCCTTGCTAAAGTCTGTAGCTACAAGGGAGCAGATTGAGCTATAGAAACTCACCGGTAGCGAGCACACTCAAAATAGATTAAAAAAACTCACTGGGTGCAAGGCAAGCAAAGTAGTACAACGCTGAAGGCCTCAACGCTGATGAAGGCCTTTGGCTGAAACGTTCGTTGTTGCTGCCCAGGTTTGAGGAACTATTCAAACCTGTGAAAGGACATTTGGAGTGCTGCATTTTTCTCACAGCAGATTGAGCTAGCCTGGTCAGTGTTTTTATACAGACTATCTGTGAGGCTGACAAGAGCGTGTGTGGTAGACCGGCCCTTAAGGCTGCCAAACTGTCTGGAATCAAAAGTAATGTCCTGTAAAATCCACTGGAGAGCAATTTTTTCTGCAATCTTGGCAAACTGGGATGTCAGTCATATTGAATGAATTAATATTGATATTGAATGAGTTAATTAACATACATAACAAAAAACCAATTCAACCATGTGGCGCAGTGCTGTTGTACACATCACAGGCCAATGGCATATTTCTACATTTCCAGACCGTTTTACTGTGTTTGGCCAGGGAGAGCCGGCATTGCTTTTACGCTGAACTGATGACAGATCAGGAATACACAAGCCTGATTAGAGAGTTTACATTTCTGATCCGAGACGTATCAATTACAATCTCAAAGAAACAAGTCAGTATCGTGAAATAAGGCAGATCACTCCACTGGTATCAAGAGAACATGCATGAAACAAGGTGTTTTGCATTGGGAACAAGTGTAATTATCCTGTTTCCCCCCCACTTCTTTAACAAACAAGCGCAAAATACCTTGAAGCCCAAGGGCAGGGGCATATTACAAAATGCATACAACTTTGCCCTAGAATCAGTTACTTGGGCATCAACATGGAATTCATCTGTAATTACAGTATTACATAAAGAAGGAAAGTATAAAACACATACATCTTCATATAGACCAATAACATTATTGAATACAGACCAAAAAATATTAACAGCTATTATAGCAAATAGGCTTAAAGATATCTTGCCAGAAATAATAGATTGTGATCAGTCTGGTTTTATTTTTAATAGATTATTATCAGATAATATAAGATGCACTTTAAGTATAATTGACTAGCAATATCAAATAAATTTGTTTTAGCCCAGTCAAACTTTATAAATATCTACAACTTAGGAGCTATATCAATCATTTCCAAAAGAGAGAAGGCAACCAAGAACAGCATCCTTTAACAAGGTTTATGATAAAGAACTGTAATGTAGATACTAACAATATCCTCTCTAAAATATATCAAATGCTAGAAGAAAACAATGAAATACAAGAAGACACAATATTGACTAAATGGAATGCAGAACTAGGCTTATGTTTAAAAAAAGAAGACTGGCAAAATAATGTATATACAAAACAATACATAAAACAACTAACTCTAAGTTTTGGAGGGAATATTCATGGAAAATATACAAGGTTCTTTATCACACCAATAATACAGTCCAAGTTTACAGCATCTATTAAACCAGATTGCTGGAGAAACTGCGGTGAAAAGAATGCAAACCATTGGCATGTTTTCTTTTTTTGTCCATCACTGAAAACTTTCTGGCAATTAATTATAACCTGTATTACAAACATTTTCCAAACTAAAAAGGCACTTAAACCAAAACATATCATTTTAGGAATACCACCACCTGAACTCACATTAGAAATAGATAGATATCTTTATAGAATACTTAGAATCGCAGCCATGAAGCAGATAACAAGGAATTGGTTAAAACCTATTCCACCCGTCTTTAATAAATGGAAGTCAAATATAAACAACATTCTAGAAATGGAAAAAATAACTTACAGAATCCAAAATCTAGAGGTAGAATACTTGAAACGATGGAATAAATGGATTAACTATACAGAACACACCTGAAAATGAAGTTTTTCTGTGCCGAGGAATTACTGAAGAGTTAAGGGGCGTGTGTGTGTGTGTGTATGTATGTATGTGTGTACGTGTGTGTTTTTTTTCTTTTCCTTATGTGTGTGGAAGCGTGTATATGTGTGACTGTTTGTATGTGAGTATGCATGCAAGTATTTTATTTAAAGTATTGTTGTTGTTCTGTCAATACAATTACCATGGATGTTGTATATTACTGTCCTTTTTCTTTTCTCACATAAAAATACATAAAAAATTGTAAGAATGTTACGTATAAGTATAAACAGTTGATGTAAATCTATGTAAAAAACAAACTGAAAACTTGCAATAATGTACAAAAAAAAAGTCAGTCAGTCAGTCAGTCAGTCAGTGAGTGAGTGAGTGTCCTGACCTTGCCATCCCCTGACCTTGGCAGGCCTACTGGCCAGTCCCCGTGGGTAAAATACGATTTTAATACTCACTTGCCCTGTTTATATGACATGTATGAATGGTTACTGCTGTAACTAGTAACTAACAACATTGTATATTCTAAATACAAACGTTGGTGACACTTTAGATTAGGGAGCACAGATGAACTATTAATAGCTTTCTTATTAACATGCATATTGGTCCATTACTAGTCATTACAAAGCAGTTTACTGTAGTATTCTGCACTATTGTATTCTACAAGTATAGACCATGAGTTATGGCTTTTCCATCAACAGCTGATTATTGTTTATGGTAAATTACAGATTAATTGCTCAATTTGGGGCTTATAAGGTGCTAGTATAAAATATTATTGAGGCAGATTATCAGACTATCGTGGGAAAACCCATACCTGTAGTAATGTTTGTTCCCTAATCTAAAGTGTTTGTTGCCCAAAGTGTAACTGTATTCCTTAATATTATAAATAAAATAAAATCTGATTACAGATACTTGTGAAAAATAAGAGGATTACTTCTGGGAATACTTTTAAAGCAAAAACAAATCTTCATAAAATATGAAGACACAGAAGAAGAAAATGTCCGTGACATAGGCTAAATCTGAAAAGGAATTCACATGAATCAGAATAATATGAGTGGGTGTGCTCAGCTTGTGCTAACGTGGCATTGCTTTAGCCTGCCAGTTGGCATGAGGACTTGACTCCTTCCATGACAGTTTAAGGACACACACAGAGCCCGCGGACAGCTAATGATGATGCTGCCTGACACCCGTACGCATGTGTGTGGGAGTGTACTGTATCTCTGCTTGTGTGTGTCTGCGTGTGTAGTTGTGTGGGCAATTTTTGAGCGAATATGAGCTTGCTTTTGGGCATATTTGGATGATGGTAGTGAATTTCCCTGTTGCGACAGAGAATGACCTTGAGGTGTTATGGCTGGTGAATGTGTCACATCCAGGCATTAGATCTAGACGAGTGTGTGTGTGTGTGTGTGTGTGTGTGTGTGTGTGTGTGTGTGTGTGTGTGTGTGTGTGTGTGTGTGTGTGTGTGTGTGTGTGTGTGTGCGTGCGTGCGTGCGTGCGTGCGTGATGTGCGTGCAAGGGCGGCATTTCCATAGGGACCAGCAAAAATCGTGGATGTCGGCCGACATTGCTGTCTTTCAGAGGCTGTAGCAGGCCTTTAAAGATAGAGTGACAGTACTGGTATCATATGAAACTAGAAGACCTAAGGCATCCATTGGTTCCAAACCTGTCATGCTAGCTTGTCGGGAAGGAGGCTAAATGACGCTCCAAAGTTAGACAAGATTTTGGCGAGGGAAAAACTGGCATGGCCATTTCAAAGGGGTCCCTTGACCTCTCACCTCAAGATATCTAAATGAGAATGGGTTCCATGGGTGCTACCCATCAGTCTCCCATTTCCAGTCATCCCCACTTCGAACCTGCGACCCTCGTGTTGGTAGGCGGTGAATGTGCCGCTGCACTACGCGCAGTACGTGGACACCCAGTTCATGACTGCGGTTGTTTTTCTCTTGATTCAGGACGTTGCGAACTGCTCGTCACTCGTTTCAGTTGCTGCGCGTGCCCCATTAGATCCTCATACTAAATTGCGACAAATCGAAATATTTCGGTCGATTCAGTGGATCATTTTGACACGAGGTCGGTGATTATGTGCGTATGTTTCATGTCTTTTTTTTTTTTAGATCTGTACCGTAACTCTCTCTAAAGCACCCAAGGGAGTGTGTTCTGTTTTTGTCCATTAGGTTTGACTAAGTGTTAGTGTCACACACACACGCACGCACGCACGCACACACACACACACACACACACACACACACACACACACACACACACACACATGCCCCAGGGTATCTCACCCCTGACCTAAGCAGTGGTAATGCTATGCAAATGTAAAAAATATACTATGTACAAGAATTATGTCCAACAGTTTCACAGTACAGTATTGTGTTCATCTGGATAAAGTGAGTTACTTTTTTCCCTATATCTTTGTTACTCATTACCCATTGCTGTGCTGTTTTAATCGCCCGCACGCATTTTTTTTATATTCGATTAATCATTTAGACTAATTCATATTTAAAAAAATAACTAAAATTCTCTTGTTCCAGCTTCTTAAATGTAAATATTTTCTGGTTTCTTTAGTCTTCCGACCGTAACCTGATCATCTTTGGGTTGTGGACTGTTGGTCAGGAAAAAGAAGACATTTGAGGACGTCATCTTGGGCTTTGGGGGGAAAAGCGATCGTCATTTTGTGACATTTTATAGAGCGAAATAAACTAATCGATTAGTTGAGAAAATGATCGATTAACCGATAATGAAAATAATTATTTGTTGCAGCCGTATTCTGCACTGCTTTTCCCAGAGATTAGAGCCATATGAAATCTGTTTTATTTTTTTCCAAATTCCATTTTAATTGTTCTGAATTCTGTGTTTTGCTTTTTACGCTCATTTTACCATTAGAAATAGTGTCTAATATGTGGGGATGAATAATGTCCACAATTTAATAAGCTATTACACATCAATTTACACAACAGTGCACTATTTTAACAAGTGATTCAAGTCAGAAATACAGTAGATGACTGTACAAAACATTCTATATAATTTTTATGTTTGTAAAGTGCTTTTAAAGTCCCTGGAAACCAGAAATATTTTATTATTATTTAACATTTTGAGTTCATCACATCACAGGAATCTATGTTAATAAGCCACCAGCCAAATTTGAACGATGATGAACGTCGCAAAGTATATAAATTTAGGTTTGACAGTCATGGCAAAACTCATGAGAATCAATTAGTTTTTAGAGTGTATTTTCTCCCGCGGACTGTGTGGGTGTGTCCCGTCTGCAGCAGGGAAATTTCTGTCTCTCGGAGAGCGCGAGAGAGAGGGGGGGAGGGAAACGGAGAAAGAGAGAAAGAGAGATCGAGTGCAGTGTGTCGAACACACACACACACACACACACACACAGTGTGTGTGTGTGTGTGTGTGTGTGTGTGTGTGTGTGTGTTCGTTGCTCGGAGAGGGAGAGACTTGCTGCGACTGCACAGCGCAGTGTGTGTGTGTATGTGTGAGTAACCTCGCGTCACCAGGCTGTGTCTCTCTCTCTGTGCTCTCTCTCACACTAGTCCCGAGAGAGAGAGGGGAGAGAGAGAGAGAGAGAGAGGAGAGAGAAGAGAGAGAGAGAGAGAGAGAGAAAGAGAGAGAGCAGCATAGCGCTCGGCACAGAGTGGGAGGCAGACAGACATACACTGAGCGAGCGCTGTCACTGGGGGCAAAGAACGGACAAAAGGAGAAGAGCGAGTTGCGCGCGTGTACAAAGGTTATATAGAGCTTATGACGTCATAAGCTCCTGCATTTTAGCACCTCGCGCACTGCTCTCTTCAATGAGGAAGTACCTTGTAGAATCTTGTAGAAAAGTGTCGATTTTAAGGCTTTGGGTTGAAAGTAATGTATAATAATTTCGGAGGCACACAATTACTAACATAAGACCCTAAATAACATAGTTAGAACGTTTTTGTGGATTTTGGTTTCCAGGGACTTTAAGCTTCTCATTGTGTCTCAACAACTGTAAACAATACATTCACTTCAAACATAAGAAGATGCTTCAAATACTATTTTATTTTGAAAGTTATAACAGGAAGTGGTGGTGTTTATCTTTGCTAACTTGAACGAGTCAACGTGAGTCTAGAGAAAGAAGAAATTGTGTAAAAACGGCAAGTGTCAACTGAATAAGAATACACAGCCACAATTGAAACTTTTCCAGCTTGTCCATCATGTGCAAAAGTGGATATTTTTCGTCTTTCATTCCCTGTTGCCATCACTACAGTCGGAAGGCTTGACTAGGAAGGCAAGTAACATCAACACTGATAACTGTGTCTACAAAGTATTTAAAGACTTGATCAAGACGTCTGCAAGTCTGCAAGTAGTTAACGTTATGCTAACGTTTTAAACGAACAACATAACAGAATTAAATAGAATAGTGAGAAGGTCTAACGATGCAGAATCATTCACAGCTGACATCTAACGCTAACGTTATAGGCTACTTCACCGCTATTGCTGGAATGCTTGGAATGCGCTTGTTAATGACGTCACCTTATTAACATTATATATTGAATTTCAGCCCAATTATGGCAAATTCTGCAGTATTCCACGTTTTACAGTAGATTCCATTTTCATTGGTCAATTCCGTGATTCCGTCCGCGATTCTGTTAACGCGGATTTCATATGGCTCTACCAGAGATCACCTGTCAATCAATCTGACTTCTTGGATTTTATGTTTAATATGTAATTTGAGTCACTGCTCATGCTAACTCCTTCTTCTGTTTATTCAAATTTAACAAATCGTAAGCATAAAATGCATCATCGCCTCTTGTGCACCAGGGGGGTTTTCCCAGCAAAGAGCTAGCAGACATCGGGGGTTTATAAGTTTCATAAACTGGCTATAGGCAGTGGTGGAAATGGCTAGGTTTTACTCTGAGAACCTTACTTACGCAGGATAGGGGTCCCTGACGTGACCATTTCTGAATGCTCACTGTTTTTTTTTATCAGTTTTATTTTACTTATTGTAAAAAATGTCTTACAAAAGTTATTTAAATAAGATCTCTACTGATTATTTCCCCTTGATTTTATTCATGACAGACCTGAGGACACATTGATATTCACGCTGCTTATTCAGCTTCCAAATACTTGTTCTCTTACTATCTCTGCTCCTTTTATGCTGCCCCCTCTCCACTGCTCTGGTCTCCACTGCTCTGCTCTCCACTGCTCTGGTCTCCACTGCTATGGTCTCCACTGCTCTGCTCTCCACTGCATTGCAAGACACTTGCGGGGAACCTGAGGAGGAATGCCATTCCCCCTCTCATTCTCGCCGTTCCCTCTCAACATATTACTCTGGGAACTCCGTTCTCAGCCCCCCCCCCCCCCCCATTTCCACCTCTGGCTATAGGTAGAATCACTATTGTGTTACATCAGTTGGCGAAAGAGAGCAGAAAAACGAACATTCAGGAAATCATTGCAGATTATTGCTTTGACTGGCAGTGAAAATGAGGCCACAGTGTAACTTTATCTCTCTCTCTCTCTCTCTCCCCCCCAGTTCTCTCTCTCTCTCTCTCTCTCTCTCTCTCTCTCCCCCCCAGTTCTCTCTCTCTCTCTCTCTCTCTCTCTCCCCCCCAGTTTCAGTTTATTGGACAGCAATGCATATACCAAAAATATCTATTTCAGATGAATCACTGCAGCTACAAAATGTTTATCACCTCGGCTAGACTATCTCTTCCTCTCTCCATCACTGCCCTCCCTCTCTCGTTTGTTTCATCTGTCTGCTGACTCTCTCTATGTAGATCTATGTTTCCAGGGCTTTTCTGTGTATTTCTGTCTCTCTGATGACATCAAAAGCCACATTCACTTAGTTACAGAAATGGTTGCAGCAAAGTCAGCTAGAAAACATACCCATATCTCTCTATTCTATCTATCTATCTATCTATCTATCTATCTATCTATCTATCTATCTATCTATCTATTTATCTATAACAGCGCCTTTCCTCAACAAAAGGAACGTTCTGAAAATGGATGGAACTTCCGTATATTATAGTGTCTTCCTTCCTCGTTTCCTTCCTTCCTTCCTTCCTTCCTTCAAACCCTAAGCCCAGAAATGTGCTCTAAAGCAGTTGGCTTAGTGCCTGGGTGTCTCCGCTCAGCTGGTACCAGTTGTGCAGCTTGCCTGGGTGATTAAACCCAATGCTTTACTGCGCACATGTGAACTCTGTCAGAAGGCCGGAGGTCAGCGTCAGGGCAAAATGTGTTTGGCATTTTCTGCGGCGGCCCTTAGCTGTGATTCCCGAGATGCGCTAAAAGGTCACACATAGATTTACCCGTACGCGCACACAAGCGAGCGAGAACGCATCTCATTATCTTCCAGGCAGCGGAAGATATCCAGTGTCCTGGCTCCGATAGCCATCAGCCACTTGTGGAGCTCTTAAGACTGTATATGTGAGTCATGAAGATGCCGGTGGGAGATCATTCTGACGGAGCCGAGTAGCAAGGATACCTACGGGTCTATTTGTGTCGTGTTTATTTACCCAGGCGAGTTGACTAGAAGAACAACACAGTCTGGTTTCTGTGGTCATGTGTGCCCGTCTGCACGTGTGTGTGTGTGTGTGTGTGTGTGTGTGTGTGTGTGTCTGAGAGGAACGCTATCAATCCCAGACTACCCACGGAGCCGGTGCCCTCTGAAGGCTCTCGGTCGTAACCCTGTCATGGTTTATCCCCGTAATGGTCTCGCCCGGAGAGAGGAGAGCATCTCCGCCGCATTCCACTCATTCCACATGGTTAAAAATAAGGCTTCTCTAATCCGACTGCAGCAACACAGGCCAGCTTTTCCTCAATTCATCCAAGAAAAAGTGAGATGGGACAGTTAAGGATGCAAGTAACAATAAAGGATGCAGGATTATAAAGTAAAGAAAAGGTTAGAAACTGTGTTTTCTGTTTGAACACATTTATTTGTCTTGCCAAATTGCCTATCCTCTCCCCCTTGTTTGTTTTCTGGTACTGCTGGGCATGCATACTGACAAATAACGAAATAACCCAAACACTGCGTGAAAAAACAACACGTTAAGTTTAAAGTCACTAAATCACAATGGCAAAGGCAACTAAGCAGGCGCTGAATGGCAGTTTGCAGCAGCAGGACGTGTCGACTTTAGAACATTCTGACAGTTACTACTCTTCTGTGAGTTTTCTAAGCAGCGGGAGCTCCACAGCGTGCGTTCAAAAGGGGCCAAACCGTTGGCGCCTGAATTGCACAAAAACTATTAAAACTCTTTCAAGTTTGCGAGCGAAACATGAACAAACGGCTTTATTAAAGTGGCTGTAAGTCAAAACAGCACAAAACCATAACCTCAACCTCTATTACCACAGACCTCGTTTGACTTCTCCCGTCAAATACCAATATACCAGCGAATCAATCCTTTTTATAGACAGATCTAGACAAAACAACAACTACGTATGGTTTTGCTCACAGCCAATCACCGCAAGTGTTATTCAGTTTAATGCAACGTGTGATTGGCCCACTCCCGCAGCAGCTATACAACCCATACAGTCTGTGGCGGTGAAGTCGAGCGCGGTGTAGGTGACTGAGTTGGCAGTTCCTAATATTTCATACATTCAGTGTATGTTTTTTTTTCCCTTTATTTTGTCCAGCTGCTGCATAATTGTATATTGCATGTTTTGCATTGTGCCCTTGTGCTGAATGTGAGTCATTGTGCATTGTGTGTCTTGTGGTTGCTAACAGCGTTATTCGCTTGTTGTCAATGCTGCCAAGACACATTTCTGCACATTCACTGCGCTTGGCCGATAAAGTAATTGTGAGGCTGAAAATAATACGCTCATCTATTTGCACAATGTCATTTTGAAGCACAATCGAAATAGCACCCGGGGGCAAGATGGGAACATAATAGTTGTCTGAAGTTCAAGGAGAAAACCAGCCCCTTGACTTTGCAGTACTGAGGTAGAGGACACTTGACAATGCTTGATCTGTCTGCAGCAAAGACTCAAGCCGAGGAATGAAGAGCCTTTGTGCCTCTATGTGTTTTAACTCAATTTAAACAAATGTTCTTTTTGAATGGTTCTGAAGAGACGGCTGCAGGATAACCTTTGAGGGGAGAATACCAACCAAAGAAATGCTGTAATGCAGTTAGGGTTTGCCTCTGCTTTGTATGTGCCAGTAAAGAGTTAAGCAATTAGCCAATTGAATCTGAGGCTGTATTCTCGGTACTGACGGCTCCTCCGCCGTCTGTCTAGACAAGCAATTCAAAAGCCAGTACAACTGAAAGTCTGCATTCAGATGCTTTTTGGATGTCTAAATGTAGTTTGGCTTTTATATACACTATTTCAAGTATTTTCTGTGTTGTTTCTGTGTTTGTGGTACAAAGCTGCAAAGAAGTAAAAAAAAATCTATTCATCAAACCAAATGTTGGTCAAATCAGTTTTCTGATGGCATCTCAATTAGTGAGATAACATAATATCCAGGGCCGCCGCGTATCTTGCCTGGGCCCGGGACAAAATTATCCCATAAGGCCACAATCTCCATCCAATTCAATTTGAGAGACAATAGACTAGGGGTGTCACGATACACTCAGTTCACGATACGATACGTATCACGATACTGGGTTCACGATAACGATACGATACGATACGATTTTAACAATATTTTTTTAAACTTGAATAATGACAATATATGACTGGAAAAGTAGTATTTTATTTGAAATGCACAAATACAAAACATGCTGTTGTGGGAAATTGTTATTACAATAACAACTAGAAAAAACATGAGATTGGAGATAAGGCTTATCTTGAAATAGAATGAGTTACACCGTCACTTAGATTTACTTTGAACTAAAAGGTTTCTCAGCAGTATAAATTCTCATTATGCATCTTCAGTTTTTCTTCAAACTCAAACAACAAGACTTTTCTTAATCTATTTTTTATGCATCTTCAGTTTTTCCTGTCAAGTAAACAGTTTTGCCAGAAACTCAATTGAATGGTTTCTCTCCTGTATAACTTCTCATGTGTCTCTTCAGAGACTTGTTCAACTGAACTACTTTCCACACATTGAACTTCAACAAACAAAGACGTTTCTTAGTCTATTTTTTGAAAAAAAAAAAAAAAATTTTTTTTTTTTTTTGCGATATGAGATTTCATCTCAACGATACATATCGTGACGTTTTACTATCGCGAAATTTCGTGGGACGATATATTGTGACACCCCTACAATAGACCCTTTTCACGGGGGCCATTTTGTGTCCAAAAGGCAGCTTCCATCTTCCATGATTGGAAGTTGGAAACCCTCATTAGTGTTTTGCTTGCACCTGTGTTTACCCTGCCTTTTGGACACAAAATGCTCTTAACGAAAAGGGTCTATTAGACATTTAGAGGGCCCTCCTGGTTCCAGGACCCGGGGCGACTGACCCTGTTGTCCCCCCCTGCTGGCACCCCTGCATGTATGATGAGTGGTAGTCCCCTATTTAAAGGGCCACTTTGCAGATTTTCAACTAGCTTTGTGTCATTAAAGAAATCAGTAGTATGCAAATGAGCAATGTTTAACTTCCCTCCATCTTGCCTGGACCGAGAGCTCCCTGTTCATTCACAGAACTTCCTGGTCCAAATGATGTCATAATGATGTCATTCGGAGAAGTTTTGCCATGGTGTCACTATTGCAGTCACTATCATTATCACTATATCATTATCACTATTGCTCTCGCTACCTTCATTCGCACTTCCTGGACCTGGACCAAATGACATCATTATGACATCATTTGGACCAGGACGTTCTGCGAATGAACGGGGAGCTCTTGGTCCAAGCAAGGTGGAGAGGAGTTAAACACTGTTCATTTGCATATATTTTGTAATGATACAAAGCTGGTTGGAAATCGGCAAAGTGACTCTTTAACTTGTACAGTACTGTCAATTAATGGTCTCCATTGAGTCTCCTTTATGTATCTTCATCTACAGGTGTTTTCCAAATCTGTGAGTCTAAATCTGTGAGTCTTAATTGCCTCTTATTCTCTTATCTCTTACAAGTCATATACTCACGTCTGTCTGTACAAGTCAAGTTCTTTTTTTCAACTCGCACTATAACTGTGCAGCTCTTCCCTTTTGGTCCCATAATTGCAAGGCTAAGGGGAACATGCCTTTTTTTGTCCTGCTGGAGTGGTAAAGGGTGTAGGGAAAGTTAGCGGTCTCGCGCTCGCCGAGAGCTGACCCGAGATGGAAAGTCTTTCCTTGTCCTTTTCCAAAAGAGCATTCTTTAGCGGCAGCCTCACCCCGACTGCCAGCAACACAGAGCCAGGATCCCCACCGCAGAGAGGGCACACATAGGCGAGCGCACACTCACACATGTACACAGAAACACGGGCCACTTAGGCACTTAGCACTCAGACTCAAGACAAGGATTTGTCCTGAACTCTTTGGGACGAATAAAAGCACATTGAACTGCATGATTGCTGCCCATATCTTCCTCTTTGATGATAATATGGTTAGAAACATTAGTTGGCTTTTAAAGGGAACCATATTGTGTTAATTTCCGGTTCTATATTTTATTATTATCATTTTATCATGGGACTCCACCAAAGTAGCTTTGCATGATTCACAGTTCAAAAAACTCCTTATTTATCTTGTAATGTCCCTTTATGCAGCCCCTGAGTTCAGCCTCTGTGTGAAATTCTCCATTTTGTCTGATAGTGGGTAATGTATGCACGTGACGTCATGGAGGCAGAAGTCACTGCCCATAGGTTTTGCCACTCAGTTGAGGGGACGTGTTCCGGTGGGAAAGTGACATCGGTGCATACCCTCTATTTAGCTGACAGCACAAACTACTGTGAAAAAAGAGTTGAACACTAGTCTCAAACGTTAACTCACTGAGTGCCAGCCCGCTCCCAGCTGAGAATAATGTAACTTTTCAGAAAGAGGCTGGTGTCGGCAACTAAATCATATGGAGGGCCTATCGCAGCGGACACGGATGGGGCTCAATTGTGGCAGCAGATGACTGCTGTTCACAGGCACAGCTAACGTTATGCTTCACGCATATCGATGCGATTTCCGTTTCCCCATTACTTCTTCTCTCTTTTTTCCTCGCCTTTCTCTAATCTGGAGAGCACTGTCGCCACCTAATGGGTCCCTAAAATAGCTTTTACACATTCAACAGCCACCATACTTTCACAGGAGATGGATCTGGCTTTGATGCACGTCCCACCGTCAAAAAACGCAATTGACAAACATACTCGTCCTTGGCACTCTACGTTACTAAACCAATTGACGAACATACTCGTCCTTGGCACTCAATGAGTTAATATCTCAAACGTTAATCGCATCACTCATATTTTGACATTGTGAGTGACAGCAGAAGTACCTCAAGGGTTTGATGTATATGTATTGTTAAAGGGAAATTCAGTTTCTTTACACCGTGGACCTTATTTCCATCTTTAAATATGATGTTTAAGTCACCCTGACAACTTTTGATTTTGATTGGCATCAGCAGAAACGATAATCAGTTTGAACTGCGACCTGAAAACCAGGCAAACAGGGCATGTGAAATGCCTGTATTTATGTCTTGTAAATAGCGTATTTTCCGACACACAGCGGCTCTTATGCTTGTGTGAACTGTCATAGTAAAATGTTGGAATTTAGTAAAAAGTACACAGCTTGTATGTCTGGTACATGGACTCTGGATCATGTCAGGCTACAGAGAACAGGATATTTTCAGGTTTTGCCTTTCTAAACATGAGGGGTCTTTGTTAAGAAACAACTGGATATGAGCCGTTTTTTCTGCCAGTGGGCGGCGCGGTAGCATGTATCAAACACAAGAAATGTGATAGGAAACAGCTTTAGTTATGAGGCAGTCAAAATAGTGGTCGCACCGTCGTCAATCACTGTGGGTGATTTATTTTACAAGTGGCAACTAGTCATATCTGACTAGTTTTAAATGTATTTCTCCCCACAAAAGTTTGATAGCATATGTTTCCTAAATAAACGTTTTGAATCCATTTATTTCTCTATAGACCATTCTTTATAGCCTCTATAGTCGTAGTCGATCTTATTTATTCCAGTGTTGTCATTAAAAGGCCGATTTCGCAGCAAGAATATTTAATTGGTCGGCACGTCATTCTCGGTAAAGGACGCTTTCGTTATTGAAACAGACAACATGCATGCATGCTCCTACTGTAGCCTATCTATCTGCATTTGCAGAAACTCATGAACCCATATCTTCTGGACATTGCTTTGATGAAAAAACAACGTAGCGTTAGCTAAAAGTAATAAGTGCGACAACTTGAATCTCCAGCTGGCATTTCAAGTCATATCTGACTAGTTTTCAATGTATTTCTCCCCACAAAAGTTAGGCTTTTTCTGACATGGGAGCAAGCAAGCAACGCAGCAGCGTCCCTCCTGATGCACTGGACCTGGCTGCCTGCAACTGCAGTCAAGCCAGCCCTCACCTCGGAAAGCACGGTTATTCTAGCCCCCACTTAACAAATCAAGCCGTTTTTGCAGCACTTGAGGAAACTGTGAGTTTGCTCGTTGATATAAGCGATTGCCCAAACGATTCATTAATTAATAAACTAGCGAACGTGAAGTGAGTCACGAAGAGCCACACCTGCCCACTACGGATATGCGGATAATGACCTGCCACTGTTAAACATGAGCCACGATTGCGTGGAAGCGGATCTTATACCGGTGGTCGAGGTAGATAAGATACGGAGTCGCGGGAGTGCGCATAGGCCGGCTAATTGTTGTTTAACATGCAGGCCAACCGGCTAGGTGCAGGTTATAATACGGATTCCACTGCATGTTAAGAAGTGGCTGTAGAGTGCATTGGGATCATGGATTCTAGGCTGGCTCCATAGAATCCTGGTTGGGTATTGGTTTGAACAGTGCAGGGGACTGGAGCCATGAGCATATAAGGCAATCAGGGTCTATCTCAGGCGCGGTTTTACAGGGGTGCAAAAGCATGCATTGCACCCTTATTTTAATTGTCTGCATGCTCAGTTGAAAAGTTTTTTTTTTTTTTTTTTTTTTTTTTTTTTTTTTATGCTGCAGCTGCACACTTACTGTTTAAACTTGAATTATAATTGTTTTTTTTCTTTCTTCTTTGATGTGAATTTATGGCTTTTTGGCACCTATATGTAACCTTTTAAGGTTGAGATCATTGTATTATCATTATATGGTCGAAATATTTCAGTAAAGCACTTGAAACACTTGAAATATTCTTGCTTGGCTGGTATCATTCTACCTGAAATTATGGTAAAATGCATTATTTTTAGTAAAATAACATGTAAAATTTTTCGGGCGGTCGGCCTTCGGCTAACGTAGATCACTTTGACCCACGTTTACCTCATTATTTGAAACTTTGGTCATGCACGTTTTATGAGTACATCCAACATTGTAAAAGTATGTGACACAAAACATGGAAAAGCATAATAGGTCCCCTGACATTGTAATTAGTAGACAACATTTTACTGAGAAAGGGGATTTTGCCATCAACAAGGAAGCTGACTGACAACTGGGCCTGTGAAGTTAGATAATTTAGTTGCCTTTTTAAGTAAAATGAAGCATTGCGTTAGTTCATTTAGTACGCGGAAGTGATAGGCTACGCCCCTGCTGTGATCAGCTGACAGCCGCTGATTGGATCAGCATTTAAACATTCATCAATCACAGTCATTCTCTCAACAAGACGGTCACACCGCTGCTGCTGCTCCTGCTGGCAATGCTTTACCTCCAGCACCCCAGCCTCCATCTTTCTAGCTCAGAGTCTGCATGGCTCAAAGGTTAAACGTATTCAATGTCTTGCTTAGGCTCACTCTGTTTACTCACTATGGCTATTAAATTAATCTTGAATCTTGTATTCCCATGGGGGATTTTACATTGTGCTCCCTGCTCAGCTTAGCATGCTGCTGATTCAGGCAGCATCTTCTGTAAAGAGCAATGCCTTCAGAGCCAAACATAACTGTATTTCCATTTGTGCAATAAAAGGTTACATTTATGACAAGAATGTTCCTCAATGAAAAGGGAATACTGTACATATTGCTCATGAAACTGCCAGTCGCCTGAACATGAAACCCGTTCTACCAATGCTAACTTGTACGTTCACCCATTCATTATGCCTTATAAGTTGTAAAATACACCAAGTGTACAAAATATCAGGCCGAGACACATACTCTTTTCTCTTCCTGAACTACACTGATGAGGTGAATCCATGTAAAAGCCATAATTGCCTTATTGATTCCCCCTTATTAAATCTATACCAGTCACAACGGAGGAGATGCAGATGAAGAGAAGCAGAAATGACATTTGAAACGTGGATTGCAAACAGGGCTGCAGCTCAACATCAGGAAGATGCCCCTAAGAGTTCTTGTTCTTCAAACTCATTGAACTCATTGCACCATGAAAAAGGCAAACAATCTCTATTGAAACCTTAGAGCCAAAATGGTAAAAGTACATTTTAATTCACCTGACAGGAACTTCCCCTTATTGAAATCTCTTCCAGTGCTTGGCATTCCGGCACGTTGGACCTATGCTTTCTGGAACTCAACAGACGCAAAATAAGAGGTTTCATTTGATGCATAAACTTGAATCTGAGGCCAAACATCTCCCACTGGCTCTGAGATCTTAGACAGTCCTGTATACAAGCCTCACAGTTACTCCTTCTTCCCCCAGGGCAACATGCTATAGGGATTATTTGGGATATAGCTGTGCGTGAGCAGTCAGCCTCTACTGCTTCCAGATCACACACACACACACACACACACACACACACACACACACACACACACACACACACACACACACACACACACACACACACACACACACACACACACACACACACACACTCTGTAACAGTTTGAATTATAGACACACTGTAACAGTTTGAATTATAGATACACTGTAACAGTTTGAATTATAGACACACTGTAACAGTTAGAATTATAGACACACTGTAACAGTTTGAATTATAGACACACTGTAACAGTTAGAATTATAGACACACTGTAACAGTTTGAATTATAGACACACTGTAACAGTTTGAATTATAGACACACTGTAACAGTTTGAATTATAGACACACTGTAACAGTTTGAATTATAGACACACTGTAACAGTTTGAATTATAGACACACTGTAACAGTTTGAATTATAGACACACTGTAACAGTTTGAATTATAGACACACTGTAACAGTTTGAATTATAGACACACTGTAACAGTTTGAATTATAGACACACTGTAACAGTTTGAATTATAGTTTGGGTTGATCGTTTTCCCTTTCTGGCACTGCGCTGCTTTCCGTTCCGTGTAATTGCCCCAGGGCTGAGGGCCATCCATGGTGAATCAAACATGACAGAGGTATAATTTCCAATGAGACAGCTGATGAATGTTGGCGATGTCTGATCAAAGATAGATTATGTGCCGGGGCAGAGCAGCGTGCCTCGTTGTGGGAGAGTAAATGACTGACTTGTATCTTGGAGATTAAATTAAGCCGCTTTCCTTCTGGACGGCAGAAAAAGAAAAAAAGGTTGTTATTATGAACAGCGGCCAAAACAGCTGAACTTTTAGGGGAGTGGAGGGAAAGAGAGAGAGACTACAGAGACGCATTTAAAAACTAAGAGAGAGAGGAGGAAGTGTCAGACAGGGCAGAGTTGAGGCAGATGGAAGCGAGTAGCAGGGATAAAGATCACAGCAAATACTTGCTTCTATAAGCCCTACTCATTGCATGCACACACGCATGCACGCACACACACGCGCGGGCACATACAGTACATGCACGCACACACACACACACACACATGCGTGTGCACATACATGCACTCATACACGCGCGCGCGCGCGCACACACACAAACACACACACACACACACACACACACACACACACACACACACAAATAAGGTAGCCAGGCCGTCCTCACACGTAAAACGACAACATAGGTATATTTTCAAGGTGATTAAAACGACCAATGTTAACGAATACGACCTCTTCCGGGAGTGAGTAAGTACATGCGTGCAGGTGTCAGGGGCTGTAACCAGCAAGTAGCCATGCCCTCTGGCGGTCTTTAACATAATGACGTAATGATGAGTCTGATATTGAAATAGGTCGCTGACACGTAAGGGTGAAGGGGTGGGATTGGCAGACAGGTAATGTCCTCGTCTTTCAACTTCCTCGTCGCGAGAGACCCGGTTTGCCTCCCAACATGTTCCATTTTTAATCGTAACTCAAACCATAACTCTAATCTTAACCAAGTTGCTTTAGTTGACTAAACATAACAGTTTAAACATAACTGACGTGACGCTTTCAAATTAACTGACGTGAGACTAGTATACTTTGCGTGAGTCATTGAAAATCGGCTTAAAAACCGGGACATGGGGCATAAGAATGAATCGTGATATTATAGCTCCATTTTATTCTGCCGTAGTAATCACAGATAAGACGCTTGACCATCACAATTTCATCAGTTCTCCCTCGAAATGTTAGTAGTTGTACTTTGTAAGGACATTGCTAAAGTGTTGTTTCCGTTCTCGCGGGCCAAAGTCACCGCTAGAAACATGTGTGGCTCAGAAATAAACCGAATTCTGCACAGTCAGACGTTGTTGTCATTGAACCCCTCCCTAGGTGACATTGCACACACCCTCCTAATGTATACAAGGACACGCACACACATACAAACAGAGTGCATGGGATGCTGACACATCTAAGGGCATAGAGACTCCACCCACAGCTGCTCTGTGATTGGCCTACTTAGAGGCACAGGCGGCCCACTGGAATATTTGAATACATGGAAAGAGGGAGGGAGAGAGAGGGATGGACCGAAACAACGAGGAGGGGAGGAGAGACGGAGAGGGGGCGGTGCTCTCTCTCTCTCTCTCTCTCTCTCTCTCTCTCTCTCTCTCTCTGGGTCAGGATCACACAGTCAGAGGAGGAAGCATGTCATGAGAGGTGATGACACAGCCGGAGAGACCTCTACCCGTTCACGCCACTCTCCCAAGTGCGCCGCTCTGAACCTCCGCTGCCTGCCGAGAGACAGCCGAAGATAGCTCCTGCCTCCCCCGCCCCTCATCTCTCTGTCTCTCTTTTTTCACTCTATTTGTGGATGATGGGATTTTAATCATGTGGAAGGTAAGAGAGAGAAAGAAGGAGCTTGTATGCATACTGTATAAGGAGGTCTGTGGTGTGGTGTCTCTTTAGTTTACTTAGTGTGGGAGTCTCTGGGGGGGGGGGGGGGGTTCTCGTATGCTTTCAGGCTGCCTGCCTGCCTGCTGCGTTTACTTGGACATTATTCTCATGAGGAGTGGAAGCGCTGAGCATTACTGGAATGATAATGATAGAGCAGACTGAGCCAATGACTGTCGTGGAGCCATCTGTATCTATCAAGGTCTGTGTGGCTTCCATGCAAGGCCAACTTCTGCACAAAGATACATTTACAGACTTATTTGAGACAGGAGTGTCCCTGTGCTTCTCTCTGCTTCAAATGTATTATTCTCATGCATTTACAGTGCTGAACAACTTGGGCGTGTGAGTTGGGGGTGTTGTAGCCTCCTGTCAAATGCTTGATTAGAGTCTGGTCAACCCCAGAAGCTCAATGCAGAATTTCAAGGAGTAAAGTTGGATGACTGTTGAATTTAAACTCTCAACCTATATCGTATATAGGAGAGGTATCGGATATAGCAAAAACAACATGTGTTATTGTTCAAGTTGTGTGTGTGTGTGTGTGTGTGCACTGTGTGTGTTTGGGGAGGGGGTGTATGTCTTAGGCATCTGGTTCAAGCGACCCAATTTCAATGAGCCAATGCGTTTTTGGTGATGCAACAGACATGAAGATGGTACGCAGTGCCTTGAGGGATGCTTCAAACACATGTGTACTTGTGTGCTCTGTGTGTGTGCGTGTGCGTGTGCGTGTGTGTGTGTGTGTGTGTGCGTGCGTGTGTGCGTGTGCGTGTGCGTGTGCGTGTGCGTGTGTGTGTGTGTGTGAGAGAGAGAGAGTTGAGAAGTCCCCATTGTTTGACCTTTCTCACTGAAGTGTATACAGGAAGTTTGACCCTGGTCATTTCACATCTTGACGGGAAATGATACTTCGCTGATATCAAATTTGATGACATTTTGGCTCCATGGCACCTACTCAAGTGCCCGGGTCAAGGAGAGGATATTATCTACAGTGCGGTGTCTCTGACTTTGTAGGGTGTGTGCATGTGAATGCTGTCTATATCAGTGGTTCTCACAGTGGGGTCCGGGGGACCACCAGAGGTCCTCGAGGGGGTTCCAGGGGGTCCCCAGCAAATTGATGAATTGCTAAACTTCGCCATTATTTAATCTACACAAGAAGTGAACACAATTAGAGGATGTAGAAGAATGACTGTAAATAAAGAATAAAAACATTCTCAGATTTGAGTCGGAGAGACACGATCTCATCAAATGGGGGGTGTCTCTGTGGCTCTTATGTGGAGTAAAGGGGTCGTTGATATGAAAAGGGTTGAAAATCACTGCTCAGTAGGAACCATCATGTGTTACATATTCACGTGGGCATGTATGCTTAGCATTTCACCCTGTTTTTCTTGTGTGTGTGTGTGTGTGTGTGTGTGTGTGTGTGTGTGTGTGTCTCTATGTGTGTGGGCCTAGCAGAGCTCAGGTCAGGGCATTATTGCAGCATGTCCTGTGCACTGAGGCATGTTTATAATGTCAGGCTCTGTGCTCCTCCTGATACTTCTCACCTGTTCTGGCTCAAAAGGATGAAGGAAACCCACCACCCATATAAGGAAAGGAAGCTGCTGTTATTGTTGTGTACTGGAGTTGATCCAACTAGTTTAAAGAGCACATGAAGCGGCTCTCAGAGAGGGTCGGGGACGTATCAGACTGAAAACACATATTATTGCCTGAGATGAAAGAGGGTTGAGAGGCGGGCCATAGTGTGTCGATGATTTGATTTGACAGTTCTGGGAACTGGAGTTGGCGTTGGCCAATCCTGGCCTGTTGCGCCCCCAAATCGGGCGTGTTCTGGTGCTACGCGAGTGTAACATTTGAGTCTGGGGAGAGACTACTCCTATGACAGCAGTGACCATAGCCCTTTTTAGTGGAAACACTATTTATTTATTTATTTATTTATTTATTTATTTATTTATTTATTTATTTGTTACCATAGCCCTTTTAGTGGAAACACTATTTATGTATTTTTTTTATTTTTTATTACCATAGTCCTTTTTAGTGGTTTAGTCATAAAATAAGAGACATCTTTGTACAGTACTTGCAGCACAATGTATTTATTTATTTATATGGGGGAAGTACCTGATTTAACCAGCAGTGAGTGTGGGAAACGCATCAAATTGTCTGTGATTGTTTTTTTTCTTTAAGAAAAGAAAAATACCCTCATTTACTATAAACCACGATGAATTTTAACGTGAAGAAGTTAGTGCACGGTCATAATGCTACAGTATTCCACATCAATTTGACGGGGAGCGAGTGTGGGAAATACAGTGGAGGAATGATCTGCCGTTGGGTTTGCGGCGAGTAGCAACAATAGTGTTGTTGCTGTTTCTTTTCCTGTTTCCCCCCCGACACATCTCAGTGGCATTGTGTCAGCACGGGCGGGTTTGGAGAAAAGCATCATCCTCTCTCTCTCTCTCTCTTTTTTTCCCAACCTGAAGATTGAGTGTGGGAACGCTGCAGACAAATATAGCAGCAGTGCCATTGTCGTTCCTTTTCCTGTCCTCGACACGCGGCGCCGGTGAGGACACACATTGTGTTTTCCGTCAGTTTGTTTAAAGGACACGGCTCTCTGTCTGATTGAAACTGGACTCGCGTTGTTCCTTGATTTTCTGCAAGGGATGTTAGTGACAAGCTTTCTGTGAACAAGATTAGATTTGGACCAAAGGAAATAACGTCCATCTAGACACCCTGAACAGCTGCCTGCATGTCGGTGCTGCGATGCCTTTGCAGACCCAACCCTGGTGTTTTAGGCCAGTGGTTCTCAAAGCTTGTTCACGTCAAAGACCCCTAACCTGAGACAAATTAGACGACGGACCCCCAGCTGATAAGATCATCTCCCAGGGTCCGCCATCTGATAAGCCTTTTGCTTTTAGATGTTTTACATGATTACAGAAAGTGTACAAAACCTATGACCAAAACTTTTGGATGGAATTATAGGGAAAATAAATGCCTTTTTGCTGGGGACCCACTGGAACCCCCTCAAGGACCCCTGGGAGTCTATGGACCCCACTTTGAGAACCACTGTGTTAGTCAGTGAAACACGAATACATTTCGTACAACTTGTGCTGCTATAACTTTTATCACCTAGGAATAAATTTTGCATTTTGCGCGCGCACACACACACACACACACACACATACACACACACAGACACGCACACACACGCATGCGCGTAAACACACAAAAAAGGCTGGTATCTCACTGGCACGTTGTTTACATAATCAAATGGGAGGTAACTCGTGAGACTCTTATCTCCACCTAATTGGTTAATTTGATCTTCAAAGCGTCAACAGCCGCCCACTTAAGAGGCCCGGGGGCCAATCTGCTAATTGCTATCTAAACATACTTCAAACGGACGACGAAAGTTTGATAGACAATTTCTTTTAGCCATCCTCCCTCCCTTTTTTCCGCCCAGTTTAGTTAATTTTCTTCACTCCGGTGCGCAATCACCAAGCGAAGAAGACGAGAGCGCAACGTTACCATGGAGACCTCGGAGATCGTGACAATGAGCACAATCTGTTCAGCGAGGCTTTTTGGCAGCTTGCACAGTCCTGTGGAGAGGATAAGTGGCTGCTCCAACTTTGTCACAGTGGTCCTGTGTGAGAGGCCATGTCTACATTAGGCCGTTTTGCATCTAATGCAATGCAACACTGACTAACACAGTGGTTCTCATGCCCAGTGTATGTGAAGCGTCATGTAGCGGGCGTCTCGCATGAGCTAATATGGACGGAGACTGCCCGGAGACTGCTGTAGGGTAGACTGGGAAGGCTTTAAAGTCGAAGTGAACCGGAACGGAATGCACCAGCGCGAGCGTCGGACACTGAAAACGAATTGAGAGGCGGACCCTATACGTGTCGATGATTTGATTTGACAATTCTGATGACTGGCTTTGGCATTGGCCAATCCTGGCGTGTTCCACCCCCAAATCGAGTGGGATTCAGCCTGTTGTCATGCTACGCAAGTGGGATCCGCAAAGTACCAGGGAGCCAGCTGCTTCGTGCGGAGCGAGCGGACAATCCGATCCATAGGTGCTGCCCGCCCGCCTGGAATCTCCGAGAGACGACCCCTGACAGCCAGGGAGGCTGTCAGGCTCGGAGGCGCGCGCCATTATCGTTATAAATGTAAATAATATTCCTGGAATGCGTGTTTTAACGAGCCAGTTACATTTCTTTGCATTCTTAGACATTACCGTTTGATTTAGTTTGCATAATTGCTCAAGTTAGTAGTTAGTTAATGGGCTAGAAACTCTGCCAGATGACAGGCACTAGGCGCCATTTTCCCCTTCATTTGGAAGAGAAAATGATCCTGTAATGAAGATTTGATTGACAGCTGCATGTCGTGAAATGATTGGTTGAAATGGGGTAGAAATTTGATAGTACTAGGTGACGTCAACAAACTGTAAAATACTGTTATCAATGAAATCTTGAAAAACTAACTTTTGATGTGGAAAAGTGTGAAAAACTAAAGAAATTAGATTGTTGTGATTTGTTTTGCATACATTATTAAATAGGTCCACTGCATACCCAGGTATTTGAACTAAAAGAAAAGAAAAGTCATTCTTGGGTTCAGCTCGACTTTAACCGCGGCATTCTGGCATACGCAGTAGTGAAGATGTAGTCTGAGCCTTTATACCCTTTGGCTACCATACAAATCTCGAATGCGTCTTAACATTTTGAACTATTCATATATTTATCATAGAAGTCCATTTAGGTGCTGCCTGCTTGCTCCTCTACTCCTGCAAGGTAATTAAAGACAGAGGCAGTGAAATATAGAGATTTTGTTCTCCTTGTCCTCCAAACCATTTAGGAGATCATTCTCCTCAGCAGTAGCCTACATAATACAGGATGGACAAATGCATTCTGGGGAGCATCCACAATATGGCTCCCATGACTTGTCCAAGTACTCTGTGTTTTTACTGGATATTCCGCTTTTGAGTGAGGAATGGCTACACAGTTGCATTCACATCAGGTGCTCTTGGTATTTTAGTATTTTAGCATTTTGTTACACGTAGAAACCATACTGACCGTATACTGTATGGATGGTGCTACCGTCATTTTGAAGCCTCGACATTGGCACTTTCACCGCCGCCGTCTTGATTCGTCTCGATTATTTGGAGCCAGAACTAACGTTCTAACTAATTGGGTGAATGTAGGCACATTGTAAAGCGCTTTGGATAAAAGCGCTATATAAATGCAGTCCATTTACCATTTTACCATTTTAACGTGTCTACGAGAAGAGCTGCAGCGCCGTCTGCTATTGGTCCTTGATCGGGGAGCAATCACAGGACAGGCGACCTGTCAATCACGCGCCAAAACATAGTCTGCTTTATCCTCTATCTTACTCGAAATGGGACCATTCACAAAATGAACCTCATGCTGTATTGAAGAAGACTTGAAACTAGCGATTGAGACCATAAACTCATTAAGAACATGTTTTACTGATGCCATAAATCAAGTGAGAAGTAGGGTCATTTTCCCATTCACTTCCATCGGACTTAATTTGCAGCCAGTGGAGTTGCCCCCTGCAGGCCATTCAAAAGAATGCAGGTTTAAGTTACTTCCGCATTGGCTTCACCAACGGAGCTACGAGCTAGCCCAGTGGTAGAAAGTTCCTGTCTGTCTTGATCTGCAGCATGCTGCTGGCCTGTCTGTGGTACTTGGCTGAAATCCCTGATCGGGTACTTCTCGATCCCTTTTGTCTCGTATAGTTTAATGGAGAGAGCACAGCACTAATGGTGGTTAACTTGGTTAGGCCGGGCGTTTGATTCCTACTAGGGTCACAGGCACGAAATGCACGCATTTGTGGTTCTGTGAGGCATTGCAGATAAAAGCGTCCACCCAATCACATGACACATGTTATTTATTAGAGTCTGGGAAGCAAACTCTCTCACTCCTTCTCTGAAACCCCTGATAAAATATGTCCCTTTCCAACGATCCATTCTTCCTATAGGACTATTGCCCTATGAAGATCTCTTCACAGGTGCCAGACAGGACTCACTTTCCTCCCGATATAGCATGTTATTATTTAGAATGTTATTTTCAATTTCTCAGCCTCTTGTGGAGCCGGTCTGACAATAATGTCATGGTCATTTGATATGCTTCAAGAGCCTTTGGCTAATCCACCAGAGAGGCAGATGTGACAAGTCAGATCGCATCGTTTTGGCATATCTCACCACTTGAGAGCGTTCTCGAAAGTTCAGGACCGTCAAGTATTGTGACATTTTCCTCCCTGATTCAATATACACAGATCACTTTGAGTCTTCCTGTTATCACTCCGCGAGCACTCTGTAACCTCTCCAAATCACGTGTAATTATAAACATATTCCGAGGTGGGCCATATGCTCGGCGTTATATGCGTTGGGGCTCGGAAAAGAGGGTCTCGGAAAGGTCATTTTAGGCATGTCGAGGTCACGCCGAGGTCACGTGTGTAATGGAGCGGAGGTTTCACTCACATACAGTCAGATGACTCCCGAGCTAAAGCACACTTAAGGCATTGGATTGAAGTTGACTTCGAGTGAGAGCTTTGCAGATGTGTTGCGGTGCGATGCAGAGGATGTTGCCGTCACCTGGGATTCATCCCACCGTCCGTGCATGCATACACTGACTGAAGCGAGCGCTGTCACTGGTTCCTATGCGCATGTGTCACTGGTTCCTATGCGCATGTTTTGCAGCCACATGAACGCATCGGCGAGTAATTGTGATCACGGCATGAGGCTGAGATGACTTTGTAGTGTCAAAAATAGACGCTATGGAAAGCTGGCTTGTGCGCACACACACACACACACAGACACACACACGCAAACACACACACACAGACACGCACACGCAAACACACACACACACACAGACACGCACACGCACACACACACACACACACACACACACACGCACACACAGATGCACACACACACGCACACGCACACGCACACACACAGACACGCACACGCAAAAACACACACACACTATCTGACTCATATGAGACCTCCAGCACTTGTTAACCCCCCCATCCCAAATAGCATTCCTAGGGCCCCAGGTAACGCTGTCTCCCCCTCTTCTTCTGAAATGCTCCCCTCCTTCACTCCCCCGTCTCTCCGCTGATGGTATGTGCAGACCACAGCTGAGCTCCTCCTGTATTTTCCACCTACTGTAAGACCCATCCAGTTTCCATCTAACATGCGCTGCACAGCTGATTAGGCATATGAACAACAAGATAGTATGGGGACGGGTTTTGCCAGAAAAACAGCATAGCAGCTTTGACGTAAATCCTCTATATCTCTCAGCCACTGACACTCAGTAACTGTCACTCTGAACTGTTGCAATGCAGTAAATCCAGCCTGCTCGCCTGAACAAAATGTTGGCAGTTTAAAGCATTAGGCGTTGAATGTCAACATTTGTGAACCAAAATGTTGCGTATCAACATCTAGATGTGTGTAGTATGTCAATGTTATACACATACTGTAGAGTCTGCTAGTGAAATAGCATGGTTTATGGTTTATTGTTTATTGTTTATTAAAAAAGGATCCCCATTAACTGACGCCTAGGTGTCAGCTAGTCTTCCTGGGGTCCAATAAAGGCAAGTAAGCACTTGCCTTTGACACCGGGGAGCCGTGTTCGATCCCCGGTGTCTCCAGAGTCTACATTTCAACCGTGAGATACATTTAATGTTTTTGTTATTTAACCCAAACCCCCGTTTTAGTTGCCTAACCTTAATGATGTTGTTTTAGGTGCCTAACCATAACCAAGTTGTATTATCTCTCCCAGGAGATCATGGTACAGGCGCTATCCCCTTTTTGCACTTGCAAATTGTTTGCGTGCCTTAACGCCTGCTTTATGCTATCCTCCCTGCAGGGACGCTAGCAGTCCGCCAGGCGCAAGTGTCCATATATGTCGAGTTTTGCACCCCCGCCCGGCCGCTGCTAAAAGCATCCCCACCTCACAGGAGCATATTGTAATGATTTATACAGAAACGTATGCAGAAATGTTTGTGAGTGAGTGAGTGAGCGAGTGAGTGACGTGACTGTGTTATTCGTCTAGCTGGTGTTTCCCGTAGCGGTTCCCTTCGCAGTTGGGTTTGGGTTTGGCCATGGTTAGGCGTAGCGGTGCCTGGCGCAGATCTACATGCTACTGAGTGCACTTTTCTAGTTTGCTTAATGTTTTCACATTTTAAAAATTGCCGACATTTTCAAATTCACATTGGTTAATTTAAAATGTTGATATGCAATGGATCTTTGGTCGCAGAAAGGTTGAATTAACTTATCCATGGTTTGCAGAAATGTAAACTGCCAACATTTTATTCTAGCATGCGAGCTAAAGTCTTAAAGCCTCCCTCCAGTCAGTTTTCCTGCCTTTAGAACCGTTGGTGATCTATAATGTCATCAGATGACATACAAATATATCTGATTTGCGCCAAAGATCGTATATTGATAAGAAGCGAAGGCTCATACCTTGTTCCACTGCAACATCATGGCTGCAGCGCTCTTGTCAATAAAGGATATTGAGCCTCGCTCCTGCCTTCAATGTGGCCCCGCCTCCTCCCCTGCCACCACCAGAGGGATTCCCCATGGGATGATTTCTATTCTACGCGTTCCTGATGTCCTCCCCTCATGTGTGTCATCATGGAGCCATACGCCCAACTTTAATCTTGTTTGTTCTATCAATAAATGTTATTTTGAACCTTCATACTAGTCTCTCATGATTGAAGTAATATTTCACCCATGTCTTGTAGATCAAGCACCCTGATTAAATACTGGACGTCCTTGACAGAAGCAGCTTTGCATTGTTTTTGTCCCCTATAATCTCCGGCCCAAAACCTTGCATCTAATTTCATATGTGGCGCGACCCAATCTGGGTCACACAAGCCAGGCCAACACCCCCTGTCCCCCCAACACACAAACACACACACACACCATACACACTATCTGTTTCTGAATCCCACCCGTTCTCATAAGCACTAATAGCCCTGACATCCCAGACTATGACCAGTCAATCCTGTTAGGTGTGACTGACCGCTTCTCAACATGAAAGGTTGTGATTGGTCACAGCCAGTGTGGCAGGAAGCGGATTAGGGATAAACATGGCAGGGTGTCTGGATTGAGACAAAGGCGTAATGTGTGTGTGTGTGTGTGTGTGTGTGTGTGTGTGTGTGTGTGTGTGTGTGTGTGTGTGTGTGTGTGTGTGTGTGTGTGTGTGTGTGTGTGTGTGTGTGTGTGTGTGTGTGTGTGTGAGTGAGTGAGCATGTGTGCAGGAGACTCAATGTCGCAAAGGTCACTGTTATTAAGTTGTTAATGACCCAGGGAATGTGTGGTCTGCAGTTGGGTTTGTTGGGGGTGATTATGCGCACACACCAAGTAGAGAGAAGGAGAGAAGAGTAGATATAATGTAGGAGGAGAGGGGGTGAGGAGAGTGGACAAGAGGGGATGTAAGGAGGGATGAGAGATATATGAAATCCTTCCATAGTCCCACTTTAACATTTTATAGTTAAGCTCGGCAGCTCTTTATCACAGTCTGTAAGGGCCAACCCCAGTACACCCCTTGCCCCTACCACTTAGCCTTTAAACCCTCAGTCTTGTACATTCACGGGCATCCCCATTCTTGCTGGGCTAGAGGGATAGGGTGAAGTGGTGGGGCTATTAGCCCATCAAACTGAGCTTTTTCAGTGGCACACGTGAAAGCAAGTGTTGTGAAATCTCCCAGGACACCAGATGGTGGCTAACGCTAAAATAAAACCACAAATGTAAGAATTTTCTTCGTTAATAAAGATTCAAACATTACAATACCCATCGTATTATCGTAGACGTTTTCTTTATAACAAGCAAAAACATAAATGCTAGTATGCTGATGTCTCTGAAATGGAGTGTCATTCCAAATTAGGCACCAAAACAACGTTGTGACATTGATGGTTGAGTAGATTTGATGTCCGGCAACAAACTCGTGGCGTCTATCTGACTCCTGGTGACGTATCAGGCTCTCAGAGGGTTGTCCCATTTCTGAGGGGACAATTTCAACCACTACCCCTTGTGATGGCCTATGTCGACCACCATGCTGCGGTACGGCTCCGTGCGACTGACTGAACAAACCCACACACCCATGTAATCTTGTCAGAAAACATGTGGATCCGACAAAGATAGAACAGGTGCGTATTTTTTCCGTACCGCACAAGTCTGTTCCGGCAGTTTTACCGGAGCCGCACAGAGCCGCACCGCATCTGGTGGACATTGGGTTTAACTCTGTTCCGAGTAGGGATGCACGATATATCGGCAGTCATATCGGTATCGGCCGATGTTAGTCATTTTTTAACATCGGTATCGGTCCGATGTTGCAATGTTAAAAATAATCGGTTATAGATATCAGCCAAATTCTTCACATTGAGATGAAATAATGCAGTAAATCTATGATTTATGGGCTTTTACAAATGTTTTTGAAATAAAGAAATGCATTATTTTTTCAAATTTAGTGTTAACATGTGTTTTTCAGTATGTACATTTTTTTTATTATCATAGAAATGTGTTTTTATACAGATCATATCGACATCGGTAAATATCGGTTATCGGTCATAACAGCAATCTTAATATCGGTTATCGGCATCATCCAAAATGTTCATATCGGTGCATCCCTAGTCCGAGGGGCAAGTCAGAAAGCAAGGGGCTCTCAAACACCAGGCGTAGGGGTCAAAATAGGAAATGGGAGACGCCTACACGCGGTGTTTGGAGCTCATTAGGTTTCTTACCAGAGTATACTTTTGCTTCTGTCCTAATTGGACCCAGCTACATTATTGAGTGGAGTTAAGTTCACCTGTAGGCCCATGTACTGTATAGGCTGCAGGCTGCAGTATAGAAGCTAATATGATGCTCCTCCAGCACCAGCACTGTGAGATTTTTCACATGAATCTCACAGCAAAACACAAGAAAGAGCCTTTGCCTGGGAACACGCATGATCTTTAGCTTGTGTGTCGTTTTATTGCTTATTGCTGCAAGCTCTGAATGCTTCTAGCTATCGCCAATCACATCTGTGCAGCACATGACAAATAATACAGCACTTTCATTTTGGCCCCACACCTCGAGCTGAAAAGCTGGGTCCTTGTGATGAAGACAACTTTGTCTCTGCCACTCCAGGAGGTCAAGGGTTAATCCCTCATAGTAGCATCCACTGCTCTTGGAAAGCAGATTAATCTTTTTTTTTTTTCTGAATAGCAAATCCCATAAACGGTCGGGGAATCTTTTACAATTCTTAGACAGATAGACGTTAACAGTGTCTAAAAGGTTTAGCTGTCATCAGATGTAGACAAACAGAAAAGGGGGGAAACTCTCTTTGAGGATTGTGCTCCATAATTCACAAAAAGAATAATTCATTTAATTTTTCAATTAAATGGGTCAATTATCGAGTATTTTTGTCTTTCTCTGTGTGTGTGTTTAGGTGGAGGATAAGTTTTTGCAGATGTTTTTTGGCCATATGCATCACAGGTTTACACATGATAGCCGATTTTGTAAACTTGGAACATAATTATTAATGGGTTGTTTGAAAACGTACATTTCAATGATACAATGCAAAAGCATGTATGGTCTAGTCAGTTTTTGTTATTAGGTCTGTCATTCATATTTCATAATCATTTTAACCAGGCGGTTCTTGGGGCAAGAATATGACAACATGTGGGAGGACAGGCGGATCATTGTGTTTACGGTCAGATTCGAGCGTTTGTTGTCTTTCGCTCGCCTCCGACAACTCACCGCGTATGTGCTTATTTTCTGCCTCGCGCCAGTCGATCGGCGAATTGGAACGGCACAATCACACAGTGACACACACACACACACACACACACAGTGTGTATGCTGATTATGTGAGCTAGGTCAGTGGGTATGACCTACTTCTCGGTCGTGCTCCGCCGACTGCCACAGTCACTCACATCAACCGGCCGGATGGACCATGCACACCCCCCCCCCCCCCCCCCCCCCCCAATCCACAAAGTAGCTGTCGGCTGGTTGGTGTATTCATTTAGATTTTGGAGTGATTTCGATTTTTCTCTCTTCTTAGCAGGAGGGTCGTTATGCGGTCTGGTTCTGCTGCGTTTGATCCGGCAGTGGAATCGCTCCCCCCGGTGGCTTGGAGAAGAACAACTTGTTTTTTCTTTTGCACTCGTCAAGTGATTGAAATATCACGGTCACGAACCCCAGCCTAATGTTTTTTGGGGGTCGCGGCTCAAAAAGGTTGAGAACCACTGGTATAATGTAACCTGCCCTATGCAGAGGATGTGTAGTTGGCTCATTTTAACACACATTTCAGAAAAATTGCTCTTCACGATGTCCTTAGAGCAATGGCCTTTGTGCCCTGGCAAAAAAATTGCGACACCGACGACCAGATGGCCTTTGCCCATAAAATGACGAAATTCCCACCCTGTCCCTGCGGCTTCGTTTTAAGAGCACAAAACAACATGGAGGACGATAGCCATTATTTTTATTAAGTGTAGGCTACATCAGCGTTATGAGCAATGTAATTATCTAATCGCAGGACCCGCTCACGTGCTTTTCTTCATTTAGGAAATGGGAATTTTCTCTCAGTGTCCCCCCCCCCCCCCCCCCCCCGACACTCTCCTCTTGTTGAGTCAGTTTTTAGAAAATGGATAGAAAGAGATCCTATGAAAAATTGAATGGATTAAACTACGAGCGGAAAAGAAGGGAACCTCCTTGGACCCGAGTTAATGAATGATTTAGAACACAGACTAAACGGGGCAGCCCAAATAGAAACAAAAAGAGAAAGGAGGGGGGAGAGGTTTGGTTTTAGAAGAGCTTAATTAGTTGTTCTCAGAGGCTATTTGTTTTGTCAGCAAGGCACTGCTATCCATTAAAAAGTGAGCCTCATTTTACACATTACATAAGAGAGAGACACAGAGAGTGTAAACATATAGATAATGATGCTTTCTAAGGTGCTGTATAATGTCCCATAAATAAATAAACAAACAAACAAACAAATACATACATACATACATACATAAATAAACTAACAAATAAATAAATAAGTAAACAAACAAACAAATAAATGAATAAATGGATGAGTCAGATGAGGGGCAGACAGAGAGGAGAAGGCAGTTGGGAACAGAAGCAGAGACAGAAGAGGCTCATCACATGTCACACATGGCTGCAGGTGTTGTTGTTGGGCACAGCTGAGTCTGGCCTGAATAGGACGAATCAGCGTGACATCACAACCACCCGGAAATGCGAGACCCCGCAGCACAGCAGTTAACTAGTATGCAAAGGCATAATGCTACCATGCTACGCGGGTGCATGTATTCACATAGGGGGGGGGCGCGCATGGATTTGCGAGTAACACCCCGCAGAGACACCCGGAAGTCAGGCTGAAATAACAAGTGTGACTTACAAATGTTTGAAGAAGCTGGGACACGAACCTCGGCCTCCAATGTGAGAGGCAAGTGTTTACACCCTCCATCCACCCTGACCACAACACCCTTCTGGCCACAGTGCTATTTCGATAGCAGACTCTATCGACAACGCTGATATACACAGACATGTACCTAGAAATGTTGCAATGCATTTTGGGTTCACAAACATTGACACTGTATGTGTGGTTTGTAGAAAGGTAAATGTGCCAACAATAGTCTGGTGATGGGCTAACCGTTTCAGGTTCTGTTCAGTTCCGACAAACATACTATTTTCATTGTCTGTATGTGATACCATATTACCTCCATGCCAGTTCAAGCTTAGAGTATGGCAATGTGTTCTTGTTTTACCTCTATACCAAACTGTCCTACAATATGTGTTAGATAACAATGACAACTTTAGGTACCATGCTATTTTTGAAGGCATTGATAATACACTACAAAAAGATGCTTACCCTTTTATTTTCAGTTCTCTTCACTGAGAAGAGGGAAACAATTAGGCCATTTCTCAGGGATCAACATTATAACACTGACGTATCTGGGTGGTCTGTATTCAAAAACTTCTGTACAGTTGTATCTTTTAGCAGCAACATCCACTAATTGCTCGCACACACTGGAGCGGAGAAGGGGAGAGAGTGGAGGCTTCGTCCACTAAGCATCCGGATTGACTGCAACTTGATTTCCATGGCACATCGCCCCCCGCTGAAGACTATCGGTACTGACGTTGAGGGTAGTGCTGACACTGCAGACAAAGCTTTAACAGCCAGTGGCCGCAGTCATGAGGCACGAAATGACAGAGGGAAACAGAAAGACATTTACCTGGACTTTACCAAATCCCCCCTCCAGTCTGAGCTCCCTCCCCCCCTCTCTTCCTTTTCTATTCTCCCTCCATCCCTCTCTCCTCCTGCCTCACCTCCCAGCCTGCCTTCACTCTGCTCTCTGTCTCCTCCTGCCTCACCTCGCTGTGTGCTTCAACAGTGTCAGCTACGCTGAGCAGAGAGGCATTTCACTCTCGCCTCGCCTGTTGCCAGGGTCCAAAATTAACTTTTTTTTTGGTCCACCACCCAAATGGCCATCACTCAAATTAGCATATTATTTATTTCCCTGGTAGTGGAGCAAATCCACCAGCCATTTGGCTGCTGGCTGGTGCTAATTCTGGGCCCTGCCTGCTGCTCTGCATTTCTTGTGAGGAACATTTTCTTTTTCCTGATGCATTCTCTAAGCATACTGCAGGCTATACTTGGTTGGTAGCTGTGTGTGTGTGTGTGTGTGTGTGTGTGTGTGTGTGTGTGTGTGTGTGTGTGTGTGTGTGTGTGTGTGTGTGTGTGTGTGTGTGTGTGTGTGTGTGTGTGTGTGTGTGTGTGTGTGTGTGTGTGTGTGTGTGTGTGTGTGTGTCTGCGTGTGTGTGTCTGCGTGTGCGTACGTGCGTATAACTATCTGTCGGCCTGCCATTGTCATCTTCCTGTGTGTGTTCTTATCTATGTGTATGGATTATTGTGATTGCCAATTAGGCACATATGTAGCTGACTGACTCCCAACATGTGATTGCATTATTTAGTGTTTATGTCCTTTGCATACTTGTTTTTATGTGGACATAAATAAATCATTCAAATGTGTGTAAACACTCATCCTAATCCTAATCTAATCCAAATATACACATACAGTAGGCCTATTAATACAAACTGTGTGATCTCGCAGACGTCCACGCTCCCCACTCAATTCCTCTCTCTTTCGCTCAAACTATTGCTCTCTCTCTCTCTCTCTCTCTCTCTCTCTCTGTCTCTCTCTCTCTCTCTCTCTCAAGCACTCTCTCTCTCTCTCTCTCGCTTCCTCTCCTTCCTCTTAAGCACTCTCTCTCTCTCTCTCTCTCTCTCTCTCTCTCTCCTTCCATGTTTGTTACTCAGAAATGAAGAGATCAAGGGTGCTTGATTCACATTAGTTGTCCTCAAATAGCGCATGCTGTGATGATGCAGCCTCTGACTGACTCATCACTCACATCCTGCACAGAAACTTTTGAAACGTGCATTTCAGACGCACATCGTCCACAAACAGCACTATAGGATTACACAGCAACACTCGTGCCAAATGTGTGATTTTCTCCTAGTTCGGTAGCCTACATTAATACACTGTGTCTCGCCATGTCAACTTCCATTCCCTGCTCTTCCAGCTTATCTGCAGTGCAAATGAATGTGATCTGGCCTGAAATGTCACACATGACAAAAGAGCTCGGAGCGCAAAGAGTGCGAGCGAGGATAACAGTTGTGTCTGCAGCACTTTTCCAGAGGGCAGAGGGGAGAAAACACACACGTTCAGATGGAGAGAGATAGAAGAGAAGAAGAAACAGAGTGGAAAGAGAGGGAGAGAGAGAGGAGGACTAGTGAGTCAGAGATTGTACTGTAGCATCTGGTTAGACACTCAGCTCAGTAGTGACATCTGCTGAAAACATCCACCTTTCCATAATATATATATATATATATCCACCATTGCTATATATATGGAGCTTGGATGGGCATGGTGGCGCAGTGGTTAGCACTGTTGCCTCACAGCAAGAAGGTCCTGCGTTCGAACCGCGGTCACGTCCCAGGTCCTTTTTGTGTGGAGTTTGCGTGTTCGTGTGGGTTTCCTCTGGGTGCTCCGGTTTCCTCCCACCGTCAAAGACATGTACAGTATGTTAGGGTTAACACTCCTGTCAAAGACATGTACTGTATGTTAGGGTTAATACTCCTGTCAAAGACATGTATGTTAGGGTTAATACTCATGTCAAAGACATGTATGTTAGGGTTAATAGTAATACTCATGTCAAAGACATGTATGTTAGGGTTAATACTCCTGTCAAAGACATGTATGTTAGGGTTAATACTCCTGTCAAAGACATGTATGTTAGGGTTAATACTCCTGTCAAAGACATGCATGTTAGGGTTAATAGTAATACTCATGTCAAAGACATGTATGTTAGGGTTAATACTCATGTCAAAGACATGTATGTTAGGGTTAATACTCCTGTCAAAGACATGCATGTTAGGGTTAATAGTAATACTCATGTCAAAGACATGTATGTTAGGGTTAATACTCATGTAAAAGACATGTATGTTAGGGTTAATACTCCTGTCAAAGACATGCATGTTAGGGTTAATAGTAATACTCATGTCAAAGACATGTATGTTAGGGTTAATACTCCTGTCAAAGACATGTATGTTAGGGTTAATACTCATGTCAAAGACATGTATGTTAGGGTTAATACTCCTGTCAAAGACATGCATGTTAGGGTTAATACTCCTGTCAAAGACATGTATGTTAGGGTTAATAGTAATACTCATGTCAAAGACATGTATGTTAGGGTTAATACTCCTGTCAAAGACATGTATGTTAGGGTTAATACTCATGTCAAAGACATGTATGTTAGGGTTAATACTCCTGTCAAATACATGTATGTTAGGGTTAATACTCATGTCAAAGACATGTATGTTAGGGTTAATACTCCTGTCAAATACATGTATGTTAGGGTTAATACTCATGTCAAAGACATGTATGTTAGGGTTAATACTCATGTCAAAGACATGTATGTTAGGGTTAATACTCCTGTCAAAGACATGTATGTTAGGGTTAATACTCATGTCAAAGACATGTATGTTAGGGTTAATACTCATGTCAAAGACATGTATGTTAGGGTTAATACTCCTGTCAAAGACATGTATGTTAGGGTTAATACTCCTGTCAAAGACATGTATGTTAGGGTTAATACTCCTGTCAAAGACATGTATGTTAGGGTTAATACTCCTGTCAAATACATGTATGTTAGGATTAATATTCCTGTCAAAGACATGTATGTTAGGGTAATACTCCTGTCAAAGACATGTATGTTAGGGTTAATACTCCTGTCAGTGCCCCTGACCAAGGCACTGGCAAAATAACTGGAGTTGGTCCCCGGGCGCTGCACTGCGGCTGCCCACTGCTCCTATATGTAAACTTAATATACAGTAGTAGATTTAGCATTTGTGTTTACTATTTATTTGCATTTCCTACAATTAAGATTATATTCTGTAGATTGCTTAAGCTTTAAATAATGTTTTCTAATCACACAAAAGCATAAAAACACACCAATGAGTTGTTTTTTCTCTTCAATATTTTTTCTTTCTTGTATTCTGTTCAATACATGATTTTCATTGCAATTACGTGCTGCATTATCTTCAAAACATTGTATTCATGGTTGTATGATCTTCAATATGTCCCATATTGTGTTTGTTCTATTCTTATCTACATGCTTTTCTTTGTTGCTGCAGTGATGTGATTTTCTCAGCCTGCTGCAATGATCCAGTTTCCCCGCGGGGATCATTTAACTTTCATCTAATTAAAAAAACTTTTGAAACCCACATTAGCTGCCACAAACACACACACCACAAACACACACACCACAAACACACACACCACAAACACACACACCACAAACACACACACCACAAACACACACACCACAAACACACACACCACAAACACACACACCACAAACACCACAAACACACACACCACAAACACACACACCACAAACACACACACCACAAACACACACACCACAAACACACACACCACAAACACACACACCACAAACACACACACCACAAACACACACACCACAAACAGAGCGCTGTGAACTTGATTTATCAAGAGCCCTGCGGCTAAATTCATAAATGAAAGAAGAAGAAGAAGAAAAAAAGTCCATGCAAAGTATCATTTTTAACTTTCAGTCAGAGGCTCTGCTTTTATTTTTTTATTATTCTTTTGAGGGCTTGATCTTTAATGATGGACTAGAAAGTTTAGAAATGATTTGGGATGGGAAGGAAATGATGGATGATAGAAATTTGACTGGAATTGATGCAATCAAGATCCCAACCAGTTGTCCATCTTCATCTCTACATCTTCATAAATCATTACTTAAAGTTAAAGCAGTGAGTGAAGCAGACAGATTCCCTTGAATCTTGTACCTCTGCTGTGAGAACAAGGAGACTTTTTCGCTGAGTCTAGTCGCAAGGTAGGATATTCACTATTGCATGTAGCTTTGAGTAGACACAAGTAACGCGTGTGTGTGTGCGCGTGTGTGTGTGTGCGTGTGCGTGTGTATTATGTCTATCTATGGACAGATTTTGCGAGTGTGACAGCGTCAAAACCATGCAAGATGCAGTCACAAAACTTAACAGGTGTGTTATTGACATCAAAATGAAGGCCGAGTTCGAAAAGGCGTGATACGAGCAAAGAAGCCGTCCCACACACATTGCCCCCCCCCCTCCACAACCACCACCTTATGCCCCTCGCCCACATTTATTTTAAGAGAGAGAGGGAGGGAGGGAGGGAGGCATGAATTATATCTGTGCATTGTTGAATCAATTGTGGTGTGATTGTGCGAGGAGCTTCTACCTCTCTGAGTAGCACTTCTTCTCTGGCACAAAAGTGACAACAGTTTGAATCAATTCACCTTACACTATTGTAGAGTTGCCTTTTTTATCTGCTTTTTTGAACATTCGCTGCAAAAAAAAATCATCCATTTTAACAGGCTGTTTAAGCTGACTGCTATCTGCTGTTAGCTGCAGAGACATTCGGCAGAAGCAAAGGTTTCACAGGCAGAATGTTATCACTTTTAAAGATCTACATTTCCGACTTTAACTGAACATTTGAAGTATTCTGCTTGTCTGGTTATTTTCAGTTATCGATTTCCCCTCATTTTCAGTTTTCACACGGACATAAAAGAAAAATCCAGTGCTTCATGCTCATTCTTAGTTCGCTGTGTACTTCTCCATAGTCTGCTCTTTGGAGATACTGTATCAACCCTCCCCAGTAACTGGTGAGAAGTAGGCTGTTTCACTCCATTTAATCGCACATCCTTGTGGTTTCTTTCTCCTCTTCTCACTCTCTCTTCCTCTCTCTCTCGTTGTGTCTGTCTGCGGCCTGTAGACGGCTGAGTGGCTCTCCTGGATTTCGCTGACGCCGCGCCCGCTCCCGGTCCCGCCCGGCCTCCTCTGAGCAGCATGGACACACTGGAGTCGGAGCTGACCTGCCCAATCTGCCTGGAGCTGTTCGAAGACCCACTGCTGCTCCCCTGCGCTCACAGCCTCTGCTTCGGCTGTGCCCACCGCATCCTCGTCTCCCACTGCGCCACCAACGAGTCCGTCCAGAGCATCGGCGCCTTCCAGTGCCCCACCTGTCGCTATGTCATCTCCCTGAGCCCTCAGCGCGGACTCGACGGACTCAAGAGAAACGTGACCCTGCAGAACATCATCGACCGCGTGCAGCGCGCCTCGTCTTCGGCCGGGCTGCCGCTAGCGCTGCCCGCGCCCCACAGCGGGCCCAACTCCCCCGGCGAGGAAGGGAACAACCGGCTGGCCCTGGTATGGGCAATATAGTGATATTATATTAACATTGTGATTGTGATATGAGACTAGATATCGTCTTAGATTTTGCAGATTGTAATATTGTGATATGGCATAAGTGTTGTAATTTTCGGAACTTACCAGACTGTTCTAGCTGTTCTAACTGAACATTTAGCCCATTGTACAAAATACCAAGATATGTATCGCTATTCAGCCTAAAAATACAGAGATGTGATTTTTGGTCCATATCACCCAGCCCTAGTTGTACTGTTCAGTAACTTGCAAAATAAAAAAAAGAATCAGAATAAGATTGTGAATCGGGATCCTGCATAAAATAAATTGTGATATGATATTTTTGCCATATCGCCCACTCCTAGGCCCTGGTCCCCGTCAGCGCCGCCATGTCCAGCCCGGGGACGCCCCCGGAGCCAGTGCAGTGCCAGTTCTGCGAGCAGGACCCCCCGCAGGAGGCGGTGAAGACGTGCGTGACGTGCGAGGTGTCGTACTGCGAGGAGTGCCTCCGCGCCACGCACCCCAACAAGAAGCCCTTCAGCGGGCACCGGCTCATCGAGCCCACGCCCGACTCCTACCTGCGGGGGCTGCAGTGCCTGGAGCATGAGGAGGAGAGGGTGAACATGTACTGCGTCACCGACGATCAGCTCATCTGCTCGCTGTGCAAGCTGGTCGGCAGGCACAGGGACCACCAGGTGGCAGCGCTGAGCGACCGCTACGAGAAGCTCAGGGTAAGATGAGAGGTTGCATTTTGTATTTTCTTTTGAGAATGTGTTGTGTTTGCTTTGATTACGGAGTGATTTGGGATTTGTTGAACGCTGTGAATATTGTGTGCACTTGTAAATGGGCAGTGGTGGCCTAATAGTTACAGAAGCAAGCTTGTGACCGGAACGTCATTGGTTCAATACCCTGGACCCGCAGGGTAAATCTGGGTGGGGAAAGTGAAAAGGCAGCACTTGCCCCTCCCTCATTACCACCCCTGAGGTGCCCTTGAGCAAGGCCCTTAACCCCAACACTCCCGTGGAGCTGCTCAGTGGTCAGCAGATGAGGCTGTGGTTGTGCTAGTCAGCCAGTCAGGTGTGAATGTGTGTGTGTGAGCAGAGCCCACTTGAAAAAGAGATGGAAATCTCAATGTGATGTGAACATATACATCAGTTAAAAACTCTCCTATTGCTATTTTGAGAGAAGGGTCTTGATTCATTCCAATAAGGTCTGATAGACCAAGCTTACGGTTTGACTCAGCTCTTTATCTTACATACTGTATATAGTGGTATAAAAGTAAGGTTTGATGGGGCAAACCCCAGTGGATCAACTGGTAGAAGACATATCATAGCCTAAGCCCCGTCTTCATGTCTCTCTGCATTGCAATAGTCAAATAAGTCCAAGCAGGAAAAAAAAAAAAAAGTTTAATTTTATTCCAGCTTGGAGCATGCCATTTTCTATTGCCCATATTGAGGTATCTAACTCGATTATCAAGTGAGATTTTATCACCCCATGCTGATTCATTATCTCTGCAGAATAATTAAGCAATTAGCATAATCACCACAGCATCCTATAGTGTGCCTGCACTGCCTGGAGGGTGTTCAGAGGCGTGCACGCTGTGTGAATATGGGAACTGTCATTAGTGACGGGGCACAGTGTCTTCGATGAGGTGGCAGGTTAACGAGTGCCAATTGCCTGCTGGGCCTAGGTGTGGTTAATTGAGCGCGGCTGTTGGAATGTACTTGTAATGCCCATAGGAGTAGTTCATCTGTGTGTGTGTGTGTGTGTGTGTGTGTGTGTGCTGTGTGTGTGTGTGTGTGTGTGTGCGTGTGCGTGCGTGCGTGCGTGTGTGTGCGTCTCTCATATGTCACACTTGAGAGGGAGGATTTGACTGAAAACAGGTTAAGATTCAGACCAAATTAATCAATCCAACAAAACACTTTACGAGTCCATGGTGATTATCCAGCACATTAGTTAGACATTATGAGCTTTTCTTGCAGAACAATGAGCTGCAAAATATGCCAAACTTTACTAAGGATTCATTTAACCAGGGACATTTTGCTTTTGCAGCAATACCTCGCTGCAAACTCATTCGAATAGTGTTGATTCACTCACTTATTTGCCTGACTAAATGTCCTGGAGTGAAATTGCACAGCACGTCTCCTGAGAGAGAACTGTTCTCTACTCTTATGAAACACTCAAGTCGAGCAGTTTCTAAGATGTCCTCAGAGAGGCAGCTCGCCTCAAGTGACATAATGAAAGACGTGGAAGAAACAGAAATCGCCACAAGTTGAGATGGTTCCAAGAAGAAGAGGCGTGGCGAACTGATGCCTATCCCTCACTTGAGATTAGAGTTACTCTGTATGGAAATATAGCAGTTATAAACAGTTCTCAAGAAAGGCTTTCTAGTGTCAGTGTCTGCTCCAGGGTGTGTGTGTGTGTGTGTGTGTGTGTGTGTGTGTGTGTGTGTGTGTGTGTGTGTGTGTGTGTGTGTGTGTGTTTTAAATTTGACATTGAGTGCTTCACTCTCCCTCTCTAATTAAAGGATGGCTTTACAGATTATCAACCCACTTTGTATCATATATAATCTCTGTAATATATAAGCACATGTGCAGTGTTTACCTCCTCTCTGTTTACCTCATGGAGAAAAATCCTCCCTTTCTCTGCCTGCAGAAACTCCGCCCCCCACCAGCTGCAAGTCATTAAGGCTCTCCATGCGATTCTCCATGCATCTGCGCAATAAAATAAACAGATTCCATGTCTCGAGCAGAACTTCCGTAGTGCCGTTGTGACGTAAAACACATCACAATGGAGCGTTTTGCCAGAGGAGGAAATGGGAGCTCTCCATGTGGAAAACAGAGAGAAGATAAACACTGTCCATAGAGACACTGCGGAGCGCGTCATCATTCAGAAACCACGCCCAAAACTGGGGGAAACACAAACTCCCGTCCAATCCTGGCGTTCTCCTATATATGTGCATGGTTGCTTGTTGCACAAAAATATTGTATATACGGAAGATGAACACTCCAACTTACTTCCTTGACAGCTAGATCCACATTTTTCTTCTCGCCAATTCTCAATGGCTTCCTTGTTTTGCTCGGGAGTGCAAAAAAACTTTAATTGGTGATGTTTTACATTTGTGGTCTGCGCAACCCACCACACAACAGCTTTTAGCTATGTTTAATTCAAGGAAAATGAGGCTGGTGTGTGGAAATTAACAGAGCTTTTCCCCCGTGATGGGCGTGGCCTATTTCATGCAGTGTCTCTATATGAGTTAGGCTACAGATAACAAAATGCCACTGGCAAAAAGAATAAGCCAATGCCAGGGGAAAAACGGGCACAAGCAATTACAAAGTAGACTATCCACCTTATTTTTGAATGCCCCACTGTAAAAAATAATTGTGGGTACAAGGTCCGGTTTAACGTGACTTATTCTTGCAGCTTGCCATTTCCTTTATTATACTCGGCTGCAGACCCGAATTATAAACCGGAAGCTGGAGTCCGTTATAAAAGTTATAAATATAGTCACGTTAAACAACTAACAAACGCTGGGGGTCCGTATGGAAACAGTGTTACTCGAAATGGTTAAAAGTTAAATCAATTTGGTCATTCAGTGGCGTTTTACTGCCATGTAAAGTAACTATTACGCTAGTCGCTACCATTCGCCACAGTAGCCGACTACCCACAATGCATTACGTTATCTCAGCACCCGAACGACACGGCTGTAGAGCAGAATGGCTCTGCTGTAAAATCCTCAGACGTTTTTTTTGTCAAGTTAAAACAGTGTAAAAATTAGACTGGAAGCGGGTGGGAAGAAGCACCCATCAGGCATCATGGCAGCTAGAAATAAGGTGGATACAAAAATGCAAAGCCTGCAAATGGGCTAACAGCTAATAGAAGTAGCTGCAGCTTCAGTGCACATACAAAGAAAATGCTGGTGCTGGCTGTCAAGTGGCCAAAGGACCATCACACAAAGAGCTAACCAAAAACAGCATTAAAGTTAATTAAAAATAGCAAAAAGCTAAAAGAGCTAATGCAAACAGGCTATAGGAAAACTACGTTTCAAACAACCAGAGTTTAGCGGGAGCATGGAGGGTGGCAGGCCAGTGTTAAGCATACAAAGCGCTCTGCTAACACTGACCCACAGGGCCATCTTGGAACACTGGAGCATTATGTAGGCTAGGGCATGCAGGTCTGAAGCAGCCAATCAGCAGCGACGACTCAGCCAATTGGCGTTGATTGTCAACCAGCTCCAGGTGAGGGGTCCTCACCTCAATCATTGCAGCAGAGTGGCGTGTCTGGGACAGAGATAGTGAGGCGGGAAAAGAAAGAGAAATAGAGCCACACACAAAGAAAAAGGCCAGGCTTTGACAGAGGCCGTAACACCCCCTCCCATAAGAACAACTGCAAATAGAAGGTTACAATAAGCATCAGCCAAAAGTATAATACTATAAATATAAAGTAGGCTGAGGAAGCTATAGTCTATAACTCTCCCCAGATCAGCAGAGGGGGTGGAGCGACGATCAGGACAGCAGGGGGAACTGCCCAAGTACAATAGAGAGCCGCAGTAACGAGTCCGGAAATCATCGATGCTAACAGCCTGGTTCTTCACAGTTTTCGCCTGGGAGTTTTGAATGGGTTTTTGGCGCGATGCTTCTAATAATCTCTCTGGGCAACGCTGGCTTAATCAAACGCGAACCAGTGTTTAGTAATATCATCTTCACACATGAGGACCACTTTTACGAGTTTTGAAGCTTTTACGTGCCGTTAAAAGGACGGCTAGCTAGCAAACGGCTAAATGAGACTACACTTTTGAGTCGATGGGGATATATACGTCAATAACGTCACCACCTCAAAGGACGAACACGGAAATTCTCTTTTCCTCACCTGGTTCAGCCCATTCAGCCCGGGGTAATCAGTGCACACATCAACAACAGTCCAGGTTGAGTGCTGACATGACGTGGAAGCCTATGCGACAGTGTGTAGTTCTGGATTAGCTTAGCTCGAGCATTTTACTTCTAGGGCTCGCATTTACGCTACAAAACTCATGAAAGTGGTCCTCATGTGTGAAGATTATCCGACGGAACTCTGGTTCGCGTTTGATTAATCTTGCGTTGCCCAGAGACCGTATTTGAAGCATCGCGGCAAAAACCCATTCAAAAATCCAATAGACAGAAACAGTGAAGAACCAGGAAGTTCGGGACTTCCGCATTCTGCCTACAAAAATCCGTCATCCCTGCGGCTCTCTTTTGGGCAGAAAAAAGGCAGAAAATCTGAAAAAAAACTTGCTAATAAAGAAGGCCTCTTATACTATACAGTAGTATTCAAGACTCCTTGAGGGTCTGAGCTTGTAGCGCTGGTCCAAGACGGCTAGGGAGAGTCACTGGCTCAGCCCCTTCCCAGCTGGCAGTCATAAACAGGTACTAACAGCGCCGGACCCAGATTGAGCCACAAAAAACAAGCGGCCCGCTCAGCTCTCAGCCCAGTTCCCAGAGCCTCTGACAGCAGCTGCACTTCAGAACAGGTGCAGTTAATTAGTCCTTCAGTCACACACAATACAGTGGCAGCCACGCAGAATCACCACTCCCAGCCGGAGCCCAGCTGGCATACTGAAGAACTGAACTTTGTTACACCATACGAGACATTGCTTTAGACTACGCGACTAAAGCTGGAATTATACCTCCCGCATGAAAATGAGAGACACGGAATCCTGACGAGGAAACGTGTGGAGCTTTTATACTCTGTGCGGGTTTCTGCTCACGGAAGTGAGCGGGAGTCTTGAAAACTCCACTTTGTCCACCCAGCCACGTCCGCATAGTTCGGCGATCCTCAAAGTCCGGACTCCGGTCCGCATCCGGACCGAGACACCTTCCTATCCGGACCGAGCCCTATAACCTACAAATCATTGATAACTTACATTTTCACGGAGCGTTTCTATTTTAACCGGCACATGCTTTTATAGTATTTACGGTACTACTGGTTTATCTGCCAGGAAGCTCACAGACCAATGCACGCGCTGTAAATCATCACACGTGATGCTACTCGGCCAATCAAATAAGCAAATCGTTTCTCTCTTTTGCTTCGAGTGGTGCTGCGAGGCACACGGACGGAGGGGAGGCGACGCAAGGCGAGAGATACTGAGATAATAATTTCACATGGTGTGCTCAAAAGAAACCACTCTTACATGTCCATTCATTGTTCTTACGGGCAGATTAAAAACCAGTATGTCTCGTGTGAAGTGCGGTGCGATCCTGACCGGTCTATGGAAGCGCCACACATGAGCAAACACACATACACACACCAGGGCACACTCACTGCCCAACGCAACAGCATGCGAGGTTGATCGACAGACAGACAGACAGACAGACAGACAGACAGACAGACAGATAGATAGATAGATAGATAGATAGATAGATAGATAGATAGATAGATAGATAGATAGATAGATAGGGAGCTCACTTCTCTCAAGAGAAAAGGTTGTTTGTTGGCTGAGAGTGTTAAATGTGAAATGGAGTGAAGAAAAGGGGAAACTTATTTCTCTTAAATTTAAGCACTTCATTTTAAGATGCACATTTTTCCAAAGCACTCTGTTGTATGTTATTTTTAAATGCATTATTTTACTTGAAATGAGAAAAGAGAATTTATTTATTATAGTAGGCTAGTTATGTATAATTAATCCAGTTAAATATGAAAACTGTAAATAAGCATTGTTGATGTTTATTTTGATTTAACAGTCAGTTGTTGACTACATACAGACATTGTACCATTAGGCTACTTCAATCATTGAGTTCAATGGCACTGAATCATAGCGCAAGCTACGTTACAATGTTCCGGACCTTTGCTTGAGGAAATTTTCTCTAACTGGACCTCTTTGAATTTTAATTGAGTGCCCCTGGCATAGTTGGACAATTTGGGGTGTGCACGGCCAGGCGAAAACTGTCCGCACGGGAGCCTTGCGGAGGGGCGTGTCTGCTGAATTTACGTCACTTTTCCGCACGGGCACTCGCGGTCCTCGCCGATGCGGGAAGCATAATTCCAGCTTAAGGAAGGACATCTATACGGTTTATTAAGAGGTTGAACTGGTTTAAGTTATATTAAGGTAAAGTTGTAATCTCGAATAATTCGTTCTCTTTGGCGACACCTTTGACAATTAGCGGTGATTGCAGGTGAGATCCAAGCATATCATCTGTGTCACCACAGACACCCAGTTCAGAAGAGGCTTCCATCAATTCACAAATTTCACAGCAGCCATTTTGTGTCTAAAAGGCAGGGTATTATTATTCGTTTGGTTGCACCTGTGTTTACCCTGCCTTTTATGGCTGCTGGGAAAAAGTCCCAGATAAACTCATTCACCATTGTGTTAACTCAATTGGTGATAGATAGTGAGTGACTTAACAGACATTTATTTAGAGGAATTTCTTTGAGTTGATCAATTTAAATTTGTTTGATCTTTGTTTAATCTGGATGGGCCGTGTCACGGTCGGGGACCTGTCACGGATCAGCCGGCAATTCTAGGTGGCTGCATCTATAACGCTGCCTACCAGTGAAAGGCAGTGCTCTCCACCTTTAACTAGAATCAAGTGTTATTATTATTAGTTTATATGAGATTACAAAAAAAAATCCATCAACACCTCAAAAGATTACAATGCTGAGTTAGTTTGGCAACATCATAGAATGAAATAATAATCCCCATTATTTCAGTTTTATCTGATATATTAACCCATTGATACCTGATGCAGCATTTGTGTGTGTATCCCTTTAAGACAGCGAACCGTGTCGCGGTTCGCTGTCTTAAAGGGATACACACACAAATGAGGGATTTACATGCAAATGCTGCATCAGGTATCAATGGGTTAATTAAAGTAGACCATCCGATGAGCCGGCAAGTATCCAGCACGAGCCACTCACTGCACAGCCTTCTTTACCCCCTGCCATTTCACGCAACGTCTCATGGCTTTGAACAATTCCATAGACGACATGGAGCATCGCTGACTTCATTCTCTCACTGCCTGAACCAGTTCATTGATGCCAGATCAGCATTTTTCTGACTGACACACTTATTACAGAAATCACTTCTGGAAATGAAATGCTGAGCAGCATAATGGACCGAGACAACTCTGGAGGGTTTGCAAATTACTTTACATTTTTGCTTGTCCCACAGTACCATCCCATTTAGTATGGGCAATATGTGCTGGAGGAGGTGAGTCCCTGGGCTGTGAGAGATGTTCAGTCACGACATCACATACTCCGTCCGACCATCGACCAAACCCCTTGGGAATATTAACATAGGTAGAGACAGGGCTGTCTGAAATGAAAATAATCAATCTAACTAAAGTAAATGCATGCAAAGATATTCTGTACAACTCTGATTTATGATCGTTCATGTCTTGACTTTATTCCTTGTGGTAATAAAGAATGTGCAATATATGGATTGTGTAAACTCCTTAATTGACAGATTCTACAGCCAATCTTTTATAGCCGTGTCTCTGTCACTAATGAATATCAAGAAGACCTAGCCATTCTGCAATAGAGTAGCGCAGGGATGATGTTATGTAGTCGGAAGGCGGAAGTCCCGGACTTCCCGGATCTTACGGGGAAAAGTCAATGGGGTTTTAGAATGGGGATTTCATAAGGTCTGTGGTTAACAAAAGTGTATGGAAGTGGAAATTTGGGTTCAGCAGGATAATCTTCACAAACTTTGATGCCTTTTGAAGCATTTTCTAATAATCGCGTTTGAAAAAAACGCATTTACGTTTCAAAAGTCATAAAAGTTTGTGTAAACTTGTGTTAACCAGAGACCTTATTTTATGCATTTAAGTGAAATCCCCATTCTAAAACCCCATTGACTTTTCCCCTGTAAGATCCAGGAAGTCCGGGACTTCCGCCTTCCGCCTACAAAAATACGTCATCCCTGCGGTACTCTATGCTTGCTCTAAATCCGTCTTTAAACGCAGGATTAACGTTATGATAAAGAATGGGAAGTTTAACACACATGAACCACATGTGTGAGATCTATTGGGATTCTACTTGCTTCTTCTTGAGCATTATTCTCCATTTGCAAATTGTTTCTGAAATGGTTTCATCTTCCAAACACAATATGCTAGTCTTATTAGGGGTGTCAAAAATAATCGATTATAAGATGCATCGCGATGCGGACCTGCACGATTCTCCATCGATTCACAAATGTAAAAAATTGATTATTAAAAAAAAATATATATATATATATAATCAATTAAAATATAATGGAAGTACATGCAGTTGTTTATTTTAATTATGGATCATAATACAATGCAATTCTAAATGCACTTTTATTTTAAAAGTAGCCACACAGTGAGAAAAAAGAAAGTGAGAAAAAAAATCATGTATTCGGGAAAAAAAGTGATGCATCGATTTAAGATGCATCGAGATGCATCGATAATCGGTATCGAATCGAATCGTAGCCCTCTGAATCGTAATCGAATCGAATCGTGAGGCCAGTGAAGATTCACAGCTCTAAGTCTTATAGTGTCTTCTGTCAGCAGAGTTGATGTGTGATATGTTAGGCTTGGTGTCTTCTGTGTCAGCAGAGTTGATGTGTGATATGCTAGGCTTGGTGTCTTCTGTCAGCAGAGTTGATGTGTGATATGCTAGGCTTAGTGTCTTCTGTCAGCAGAGTTGATGTGTGATATGCTAGGCTTGGTGTCTTCTGTGTCAGCAGAGTTGATGTGTGATATATGCTAGGCTTGGTGTCTTCTGTCAGCAGAGTTGATGTGTGATATGCTAGGCTTAGTGTCTTCTGTCAGCAGAGTTGATGTGTGATATGCTAGGCTTGGTGTCTTCTCTCAGCAGAGTTGATGTGTGATATGCTAGGCTTAGTGTCTTCTGTCAGCAGAGTTGATGTGTGATATGTTAGGCTTGGTGTCTTCTGTCAGCAGAGTTGATGTGTGATATGCTAGGCTTAGTGTCTTCTGTGTCAGCAGAGTTGATGTGTGATATGCTAGGCTTAGTGTCTTCTGTCAGCAGAGTTGATGTGTGATATGCTAGGCTTGGTGTCTTCTGTGTCAGCAGAGTTGATGTGTGATATGTTAGGCTTAGTGTCTTCTGTCAGCAGAGTTGATGTGTGATATGCTAGGCTTAGTGTCTTCTGTCAGCAGAGTTGATGTGTGATATGCTAGGCTTAGTGTCTTCTGTCAGCAGAGTTGATGAGTGTTGCTAGGCTTAGTGTCTTCTCTCAGCAGAGTTGATGTGTGATATGTTAGGCTTGGTGTCTTCTCTCAGCAGAGTTGATGCGTGATATGCTAGGCTTAGTGTCTTCTGTCAGCAGAGTTGATGCGTGATATGCTAGGCTTGGTGTCTTCTGTGTCAGCAGAGTTGATGTGTGATATGCTAGGCTTAGTGTCTTCTGTGTCAGCAGAGTTGATGTGTGATATGCTAGGCTTGGTGTCTTCTGTGTCAGCAGAGTTGATGTGTGATATGCTAGGCTTGGTGTCTTCTGTGTCAGCAGAGTTGATGTGTGATATGCTAGGCTTAGTGTCTTCTCTCAGCAGAGTTGATGTGTGATATGCTAGGCTTAGTGTCTTCTGTCAGCAGAGTTGATGCGTGATATGCTAGGCTTGGTGTCTTCTGTGTCAGCAGAGTTGATGTGTGATATGCTAGGCTTAGTGTCTTCTCTCAGCAGAGTTGATGCGTGATATGCTAGGCTTAGTGTCTTCTGTCAGCAGAGTTGATGCGTGATATGCTAGGCTTAGTGTCTTCTGTGTCAGCAGAGTTGATGCGTGTTGCTAGGCTTAGTGTCTTCTGTCAGCAGAGTTGATGTGTGATATGCTAGGCTTGGTGTCTTCTCTCAGCAGAGTTGATGTGTGATATGCTAGGCTTAGTGTCTTCTGTCAGCAGAGTTGATGTGTGATATGTTAGGCTTGGTGTCTTCTGTCAGCAGAGTTGATGTGTGATATGCTAGGCTTAGTGTCTTCTGTGTCAGCAGAGTTGATGTGTGATATGCTAGGCTTAGTGTCTTCTGTCAGCAGAGTTGATGTGTGATATGCTAGGCTTGGTGTCTTCTGTCAGCAGAGTTGATGTGTGATATGCTAGGCTTAGTGTCTTCTGTCAGCAGAGTTGATGAGTGTTGCTAGGCTTAGTGTCTTCTCTCAGCAGAGTTGATGTGTGATATGTTAGGCTTGGTGTCTTCTCTCAGCAGAGTTGATGCGTGATATGCTAGGCTTAGTGTCTTCTGTCAGCAGAGTTGATGCGTGATATGCTAGGCTTGGTGTCTTCTGTGTCAGCAGAGTTGATGTGTGATATGCTAGGCTTGGTGTCTTCTGTGTCAGCAGAGTTGATGTGTGATATGCTAGGCTTAGTGTCTTCTCTCAGCAGAGTTGATGTGTGATATGCTAGGCTTAGTGTCTTCTGTCAGCAGAGTTGATGCGTGATATGCTAGGCTTGGTGTCTTCTGTGTCAGCAGAGTTGATGTGTGATATGCTAGGCTTAGTGTCTTCTCTCAGCAGAGTTGATGCGTGATATGCTAGGCTTAGTGTCTTCTGTCAGCAGAGTTGATGCGTGATATGCTAGGCTTAGTGTCTTCTGTGTCAGCAGAGTTGATGCGTGTTGCTAGGCTTAGTGTCTTCTGTCAGCAGAGTTGATGCGTGATATGCTAGGCTTAGTGTCTTCTGTCAGCAGAGTTGATGCGTGATATGCTAGGCTTAGTGTCTTCTGTCAGCAGAGTTGATGTGTGATATGCTAGGCTTAGTGTCTTCTGTGTCAGCAGAGTTGATGCGTGTTGCTAGGCTTAGTGTCTTCTGTCAGCAGAGTTGATGCGTGATATGCTAGGCTTAGTGTCTTCTGTGTCAGCAGAGTTGATGCGTGTTGCTAGGCTTAGTGTCTTCTGTCAGCAGAGTTGATGTGTGATATGCTAGGCTTAGTGTCTTCTGTCAGCAGAGTTGATGCGTGATATGCTAGGCTTAGTGTCTTCTGTCAGCAGAGTTGATGTGTGATATGCTAGGCTTGGTGTCTTCTGTGTCAGCAGAGTTGATGTGTGATATGCTAGGCTTAGTGTCTTCTGTCAGCAGAGTTGATGCGTGTTGCTAGGCTTAGTGTCTTCTGTGTCAGCAGAGTTGATGTGTGATATGCTAGGCTTAGTGTCTTCTGTCAACAGAGTTGATGCGTGTTGCTAGGCTTAGTGTCTTCTGTGTCAGCAGAGTTGATGTGTGATATGCTAGGCTTGGTGTCTTCTGTGTCAGCAGAGTTGATGTGTGATATGCTAGGCTTGGTGTCTTCTGTGTCAGCAGAGTTGATGTGTGATATGCTAGGCTTAGTGTCTTCTGTCAGCAGAGTTGATGTGTGATATGCTAGGCTTAGTGTCTTCTGTCAGCAGAGTTGATGTGTGATATGCTAGGCTTAGTGTCTTCTGTCAGCAGAGTTGATGTGTGATATGCTAGGCTTAGTGTCTTCTGTCAGCAGAGTTGATGCGTGATATGCTAGGCTTGGTGTCTTCTGTCAGCAGAGTTGATGTGTGATATGCTAGGCTTAGTGTCTTCTGTCAGCAGAGTTGATGTGTGTTGCTAGGCTTAGTGTCTTCTGTCAGCAGAGTTGATGTGTGATATGCTAGGCTTAGTGTCTTCTGTCAGCAGAGTTGATGCGTGTTGCTAGGCTTAGTGTCTTCTGTGTCAGCAGAGTTGATGTGTGATATGCTAGGCTTAGTGTCTTCTGTCAGCAGAGTTGATGTGTGATATGCTAGGCTTAGTGTCTTCTGTCAGCAGAGTTGATGTGTGATATGTTAGGCTTGGTGTCTTCTGTGTCAGCAGAGTTGATGTGTGATATGCTAGGCTTAGTGTCTTCTGTCAGCAGAGTTGATGTGTGATATGCTAGGCTTAGTGTCTTCTGTCAGCAGAGTTGATGTGTGATATGCTAGGCTTAGTGTCTTCTGTCAGCAGAGTTGATGTGTGATATGTTAGGCTTGGTGTCTTCTGTGTCAGCAGAGTTGATGTGTGATATGCTAGGCTTAGTGTCTTCTGTCAGCAGAGTTGATGTGTGATATGCTAGGCTTAGTGTCTTCTCTCAGCAGAGTTGATGTGTGATATGCTAGGCTTAGTGTCTTCTGTGTCAGCAGAGTTGATGTGTGATATGCTAGGCTTGGTGTCTTCTGTGTCAGCAGAGTCGATGTGTGATATGCTAGGCTTGGTGTCTTCTGTGTCAGCAGAGTTGATGTGTGATATGCTAGGCTTGGTGTCTTCTGTCAGCAGAGTTGATGCGTGATATGCTAGGCTTAGTGTCTTCTGTCAGCAGAGTCGATGCGTGTATCCATGCAGTTTCATCTTGCGTGTTTCAGCAAATACGAGCACAGAATAATTAGCGGGACAAGTACAGGTCAGTGCCTCCTCTAATTATCATGCTTCTCTCTGATCTCACATGCTCGCATGGCCCGACATATTGGCCCAATAAGCAGACCATAAATAGCCTCTCAGATGCATTATAATGAGCGTGATGTGTCACACTGGGAATTCGTGTTTGTTTCCTCTCCACCGGGTGTGCTCATCAGGGACGCGGGCTTGTTTATACCTATTATGATGACAATACACATGTGCGGTACATGTGTATTCTCATCCCCCGAGAAATATGTAGAAGTCATTTCGACATAAACGGTTGCATGAGAGGGTACAAATGCACAAGCACAGCAGCAAAAAGCATGCGAGTTAAAACCCTTGTAACCCGTTAAGATGACTTGAGCTTGAATCCGTTGCCTGGGGGAGTATGTGTAGTTAAAAGGCTTCTACTGGTGCTTAGCACGACTTTGTAGTGTTGAATGCTGAACATCAGAATGAGCAGCATATGGGAGCTGTTTGGAGAGCGTTATAGGGTTTTGGAGGGTTTTTGATTTAAATAAGCCGCTCTGATTTTGGTTATTGAGAGCTTTAATGGGTTCATGTCCAATAGAGAAGATTACTATTACCATTATGAAGAGTGCAAAATGCTGTACGCATTTAGGAGGAATATGCATACATTTTGGAGAAAAAACTCATTGATGGGAGTTCAAGATCGTTCCGCATCTATAAAACACAAAGGATCTAGTCTGTTAAAAAGTATTGGACTTAATGACTGCAATTTGTTCAATGAAATAAATGGTTTGTGTACTCCACATACTGTAATTAGATCAACTGAACATAGGGTAGACATTTGACATAAGCTACTTGGTGAGGACATTGGGAGCAGATGGAGAAACAGAGCGGGTCTTTGAGTGTGTGCATGCACATACACACATATGCAAAAGTACACGCGCGCACGCACACTTGCGCGCACACACAAACACACACACACACACACACACACACACACGCAGAGGCCAAGTTAGAGGGGATTTGACCTGCTGTCAGCCCCCTCCAAACCCTCACGCCAGCCAGCTGGCACATGCCGTGACTATGATACAGCCCACAGGTTAAGACTGCTGACCCCGAGCTGACCCCCAAACACTAAGAGCATTTCCCAGAGCAGCAGTATTAACGCGGAGGGCATCCTCTGATCCCAAAGTGCATTTCAAGCTGCAAAATATGCCATGTTTTGACAATAACATAACAAATATACATTGGCTGCGTTCCGATCTGCTAGTAGTTCCCCTTCGAAGTGGACTGCACAGGGTATTCAGCCATGTTAAGTAATATGGCTCAATACCCTGTGCAGTCCACTTCACAGGGAACTACTAGCCGATCGGAACGCAGCCATTGTCAGGGTCTGTCTCTTGGAGCACGCCTGAATCCTCTTGTTTGCCTGAAATTGTGTTGAGGATCAGGGTGTTTTGGGGCCAGTGGTGAGCTGAGTTGTGGCTGTCCAGGTGAGGTTAGTGGCCAGTGGCCACAGTGCAGGGAAGCCACAGGACCTTGAGGGAAACCCCATAATGGAGTATACTTGTAGAATAGAATAGCGCAGTACTTATAAATGAACCAATTACACTACTAACGCGCATGTTAACAAGCAACTTATTAACAGTTAATGTGTGTTCTATAATTTAATGGGTTACAGAGACAATCCTATAATGTCACTGTGAGACTGCATCAAAGACAAACTAGACAGCTCTGAACAGCTCTGCTGAACCGAGTCGAGCCTTTGAAAACATTAAAGAAAATATAGTTATTCCCCTGACATCTTAACTCATGACAGAAACGGGGCACAAGATAAAATTAGGTCACGATCTAAGCTAATTAAGCAAAGATGGACTTGAACTTGGACTTGGACTTGAGTCGCACTTAAGTTACACATACAGTGACTTGAGACTTGACTTGAGACTTGTCCTCAAAGACTTGAGACTTGACTTTAAACTTGAGATTTGGGACTCGTTAACAATCTTCATTTTGTGTGTGGATTAACATCAAGGAAAGGTCTACTAATAA
>NC_139625.1:18268596-18313596 GCF_964638095.1 Poromitra crassiceps
TAAGCATAAGCCGTTAGATCAAAATGGCTTGAAGAGAATGAAAAAGCTGGTACATTCACTCGGGTACGTACTGTACGTCCAAACGTTTGACTGCTAGTACAGTACACTGTGGTCATGGTCATTGAATGATGATATAAGGAGAAGCTCTGTGAGACTTGAGATCTTAGTGTTCTACAGCTTTCTGTGTATTAATAGCAGCAGCTGTGAAGGAAACAGATTCCTCTCGAAGAGACTCTCCACAAATTGAGCATGGCGTTGTTAGTTCTGACAGACCAGACCACCAAGTCAGGCTCAGCTCACGTATAAACCCAGCACATCAGCTGATTCCCTTCTATCAGTGTATATGCAGGAATCCTCAAGTTAAAATCAATACCTTATCAGACCTTTTTTAAGACCTTCTCAATATATATAACGCCACTTTCCTCACATCAGCGAGGGGTGCAAATCACAAGTTTCATCACGATACGATATTATATTGATTCTTTGGACAACGATACGATATTTGCTGATATCACAAAGTCTGCCATGATACAATTTCGATTCAATTCAGCGGTCTGCGATCGATATAAGACGATATCAATTATGCTCATTTAACACCATCAGCACAATAGAGCAAAATGTAATACCTCATCAAATGGTGCTTAAGATGTTTTAATACTTTTTAAGAGCCTTCATTTTCACTAAGTTGATCTATCAACTTTTAATACTTTTCAAGATCCCGCAGATACTCTGTCTAGGCATTCAATTGGCAAATCTCATACCTTATTTAAGTTGACTTAATTCCGGCGGTTTTTCGGCTTCCTCTGCAAGTCGTTTGCAACCCACCTCCACCCCAGCTCCTCCTTACATGCTGTGTCTCACTTAAACAATGTCATTTCTGTTCTCATTGTTACTTGCTCTGTTCTGTACGGGGGTCTTTGCTGCTGCTCTGTTCTGTACGGGGGTCTTTGCTGCTGCTCTGTTGTGTACGGGGGCCTTTGCTGCTGCTCTGTTCTGTACGGGGGGTCTTTGCTGCTGCTCTCCCTGCCTCAGGCTTTCCATGTTAACTCAGGGCAGGAAGCTCCCATACTGCCAAATATAACTATTGCATATGGCAATACAGTTTATTTTTGACGATAGTGGTCCTGACAGAACTGCCTCTCAAAACTGTCAGCTGACCACACTTCAGGAAAACCTATTTTTAGAAGTGTATTTATATTTCAAGCGATCTCGCTACACCGCCTTTCTCCCCGCAATCGAGTCTCTGGGGAATTCAATCCACTGTGAATTATAGTCATTCAGCGATAGATTAAGACTGGCAGGCATTAACCCTGAGGAGGTGTGGTTACCGATACATTAGGACTGACAGGCGTTAACCCTGAGGAGGTGTGGTTAGTGATACATTAGGACTGGCAGGCATTAACCCTGAGGAGGTGTGGTTACCGATACATTAGGACTGGCAGGCGTTAACCCTGAGGAGGTGTGGTTAGTGATACATTAGGACTGACAGGCGTTAACCCTGAGGAGGTGTGGTTAGTGATACATTAAGACTGGCAGGTGTTAACCCTGAGGAGGTGTGGTTAGTGATACATTAGGACTGACAGGCGTTAACCCTGAGGAGGTGTGGTTAGTGATACATTAGGACTGGCAGGTGTTAACCCTGAGGAGGTGTGGTTAGTGATACATTAGGACTGGCAGGTGTTAACCCTGAGGAGGTGTGGTTAGTGATACATTAGGACTGGCAGGTGTTAAACCTGAGGAGGTGTGGTTAGTGATACATTAGGACTGGCAGGTGTTAACCCTGAGGAGGTGTGGTTAGTGATACATTAGGACTGGCAGGCGTTAACCCTGAGGAGGTGTGGTTAGTGATACATTAGGACTGGCAGGTGTTAACCCTGAGGAGGTGTGGTTAGTGATACATTAGGACTGGCAGGTGTTAACCCTGAGGAGGTGTGGTTAGTGATACATTAGGACTGGCAGGCGTTAACCCTGAGGAGGTGTGGTTAGTGATACATTAGGACTGGCAGGTGTTAACCCTGAGGAGGTGTGGTTAGTGATACATTAGGACTGGCAGGTGTTAAACCTGAGGAGGTGTGGTTAGTGATACATTAGGACTGACAGGCGTTAACCCTGAGGAGGTGTGGTTAGTGATACATTAGGACTGGCAGGTGTTAACCCTGAGGAGGTGTGGTTAGTGATACATTAGGACTGGCAGGTGTTAACCCTGAGGAGGTGTGGTTAGTGATACATTAGGACTGGCAGGTGTTAACCCTGAGGAGGTGTGGTTAGTGATACATTAGGACTGGCAGGCGTTAACCCTGAGGAGGTGTGGTTAGTGATACATTAGGACTGGCAGGCGTTAACCCTGAGGAGGTGTGGTTAGTGATACATTAGGACTGGCAGGTGTTAACCCTGAGGAGGTGTGGTTAGTGATACATTAGGACTGGCAGGTGTTAACCCTGAGGAGGTGTGGTTAGTGATACATTAAGACTGGCAGGCGTTAACCCTGAGGAGGTGTGGTTAGTGATACATTAAGACTGGCAGGCGTTAACCCTGAGGAGGTGTGGTTAGTGATACATTAAGACTGGCAGGCGTTAACCCTGAGGAGGTGTGGTTAGTGATACATTAAGACTGGCAGGCGTTAACCCTGAGGAGGTGTGGTTAGTGATACATTAGGACTGGCAGGCATTAACCCTGAGGAGGTGTGGTTAGTGATACATTAAGACTGGCAGGCGTTAACCCTGAGGAGGTGTGGTTAGTGATACATTAGGACTGGCAGGTGTTAACCCTGAGGAGGTGTGGTTAGTGATACATTAGGACTGACAGGCGTTAACCCTGAGGAGGTGTGGTTAGTGATACATTAAGACTGGCAGGTGTTAACCCTGAGGAGGTGTGGTTAGTGATACATTAGGACTGGCAGGTGTTAACCCTGAGGAGGTGTGGTTAGTGATACATTAGGACTGGCAGGTGTTAACCCTGAGGAGGTGTGGTTAGTGATACATTAGGACTGGCAGGTGTTAACCCTGAGGAGGTGTGGTTAGTGATACATTAGGACTGGCAGGTGTTAACCCTGAGGAGGTGTGGTTAGTGATACATTAGGACTGGCAGGTGTTAACCCTGAGGAGGTGTGGTTAGTGATACATTAGGACTGGCAGGTGTTAACCCTGAGGAGGTGTGGTTAGTGATACATTAAGACTGGCAGGTGTTAACCCTGAGGAGGTGTGGTTAGTGATACATTAAGACTGGCAGGTGTTAGCCCTGAGGAGGTGTTTTTGGCCAACAACGCCTATGAGAAAATTAATTCTGTTGGTTTTGTAGGAGGGTTTTAGTGTTGTGGTTCAAATGCACTTAAAGACGAGCTGAACTGATGTCTCAGGGTCTGTTGTGATGTATCCGAGTGGAAACAAACATGGCTTTGACTAGAACAGGGTCGAGAGGCGGGACATAGTGTGTGGATGATTTGATTTGACCGTTTGGGGACTGGAGTTGACGTTGGCAAATCCTGGCGCTTGTATGGCGTGCTCTGCATCCAAATGGAGTGGGATTCAATGTGTTCTGCCCCTAAGCAAGTGAGATCCACAGAGAACCAGTTCAACTGGCTGCTTCCGTGCATACTACCGTTTCCAAGCCGAGGCAAGAGTGCTGCCTGCCGGCTTGGAGCGTCGACTAGTCGATGATTTGACTTGACAGTTCTGGGGACTGGAGTTGGCGTTGGCCAATCCTGGCGCTTGTATTGCCATTTTATTAATTAAACATCACTTCATGTGTCTTTACACTGCTCCTTTGTGATTGGTACATATTTAACAAGAGAAATCAGTCCGGCATGATGGCTTTACATGGATTCACATCAGCAGTGTACTTCATAAGAATTAATGTCTCTAATATGTTGTATGTTCACTGTAGGTCATAAAGTTTAAAGTTTAAGTCATAAAGTTGATATAATCTTAAAAAGGTGGATGCAGGTCTTGCGCCTGCACTATACCCATGCACAAAGGGCAATATAGAAATCATTAAAGAAAGGGAATATTTCAAAATATGTTTTGTTCTTATCTATCAAGGGAATATTGTGTTCTGTAAGTATCTGTGAAGAGAATGATGCAAATTTAGCATTCAAAAAACAGGTAATTCGAAAAGACAATAATAATACTGAGTGAATACCAAAGTTGTATTTATCTTTTATTGATTTGTTTATTCATTTAATGCTATGCTCTTTTTTCCATGGTGCCAGCGTAGCTCGCAGCGTGGCAACACACGGCAATGTCAGGTGATACGGTAGAACAGATCATACTTGGATGGGCGGTTAGTGGCGGCCTCTAGAGGGCGGCATTGACTTGTCTGTGGCTGTACCGTGGCGTCCCCGCACCTTAACAGTCATCACATCAGTGTGGATTAACACACCCTTGGTTCAGAACACACATTAAGTTAGTAACAAAACCTATGGGCAGGCCGGTTGATGACCACAGCAGAGAGACAGATAGACTGACAGAGAGACATCCAGGCTGACAGATGACAGACAGGCAGCAAAGCAAATAGACAGAAATACAAGGGTCTTCCATATTAATTCTTATGACCTTAATACCAGTGGGCAATATAGGACAGAGTACATGCAACTCAAACCGTTACAAATCTGTCATGAACTTGAACACAAGCCAGATGTAAATACATCATCTACAGTACGTCTGGTGCACAACTCTTGAAAAGTGGTTAAGGAAGGACCGCCTGCCTAAGACCAAAACAAAATGCGTGACAGTGACAGACATATGAAATGACCAAGCATGGATGACCTATTTGCGTGACGCAACTCATGCGCGCTGCTGCGGTACATTTTGAAGGTTGCACCAATGCACGCAGAGAGCCGGACTTCCGCCATGATACTATTGGAGCCAGGGGATTTCCTCTGGCAGAACCCGGAAATGCCGACTTGTGATTCAGAGACCCTTCGTCTCTGGAAGCGTGCTGACGTAAGACGTTGGGTCTCTGGAAGCGTTCTGACGTAAGACGTTGGGTCTCTGGAAGCGTGCTGACGTAAGACGTTGGGTCTGACCACATGGGACTAGGTAAGAACAGCACAGGTGACAAAACAGCAACCAGAGACAAAAAAAAGGCTTCAAGGCTGGGACACAGACCCGGCGCCAGGATGAAATGACTTAGGGGCGGTTATAACTGGGGAGGGGGCAGATATTTTTTATAGTAAAACATAGGTTATATACCCGCTATGCCGATTTCTGCACTTTTTAACCATGCAATAGCCTCTGAAAAGCTAAATAACAACAACACAAGAAAGACTACTGTTTCAAAATCAAATTAAAGATTTATTTCACAGCAGTGGTGAAATGAAGGCAGTGTTAAACCTGAGTGTCCTTGCACAATGCAAAATGTCGGCTGGAGCACTGTGAGGCTTTTTTTTTTTCACACTGAAGAAAGCCTCATTAGGCTGAAACATCTGTATTGTACTGCTGTACGTCATTAATGTTGGTCAGGAAATTCCACTCCTGTTCTGATGATGTAAAGATCACACTCTTTAGGGCTTACTGTACCCCTATCTATACTGCCCCCTTGTGGGCAAAGTTTAAGAAAGCAAGCATGCATAAACTTCAGGTTGCCTATAATGATTGCATGCGCATCTTGCTGAAAAAGCCCATGGTGGAGCAGTGCTAGTGACCTGTTCTGTAAGGCGGGGGTGGCCACTTTCCAGGCGCTCCTGAGAAATCTGAGGTACAGGTTCATCTGTAGATTGAACGTGTCTCAGAATGTTATTATTAAGTTGCTCACTGATCCTGGGCTAAGCACTGTGAGATACCAGTCACATATGTGGAAACTCTGGTATGACTCTCGTTTATAATGTACTTTTGTTCTTTTATTGTGCTCTTATGTGCTTTTTGTAATTGTGTATGTGTCATCTATGGACCAAGCGTCTGCCAATAAAGGTTTGATTGATTAAATTAACTGTAAAACTAGATTGTGAGTGCTGCCATTCTATATATGCAATTGCTGTATAGACCGTTTCTCACACTCTGAGGCTGAACATAGGTATATGCAAAATCATAGAATGAACGATTAGTTGACTACAAAAATCAACAAAAATTAACAAAATAATAGCCAACAGTGCCATGCCAGGGTCATTAAATAAATAAATAAGTGATCAGATCGCGTTGTCTATCTTTCTGCTCATATGTGGGTGCAGCTCGCTCGCTCTCTCTCTCTCTCTCTCTCTCTCTCTCTCTCTCTCTCTCTCTCTCTCTCTCTCTCTCTCTCTCATTGACTCACTGTCACTGGAAATTTCACTTCTCCATGGATGGTTTCCATTCTGTGGATTGCTACAATGGAGGAAAAAATAGCCTAGAATTAGGGCTGAAAGTTCAATTCACAACCACGAAAAGCAGACTGTTTGAACCAAAGTGATGTGTGTCTATCTCTCCTCCGCTCCATTTCAGCACCGCGGACATCGCCACACGGCCCTATCTATGCAAACAGCCCAAACGCATCTGTTTCTGTCTGTCTGTCTGTCTGTCTGACATGCCAGACGGTCATGATCACTACAACATGCAGTGAGGTTCAAAACTAATAAATACATCCCTGACACCTTGTGACAACCAAAGCACAGCAAAGCACGCTTCCCTGCCAATTCTGAAACAACAGAGCAATGTTTATAGGGGGTACATTAACTTAAACTGATCAAATTTAAAGTGAGGGGGGGGGCAACACATTTAACTGAGGGTGCAAAGCCCCCTGGCGCCCCCTGGTGGCGCCGGGCCCGGTGGGACAACACAGACGACCATCATGTTGGCCATCTCTTTAATATGGCGAATGTTGAGGTTATATAAATGACAAGGCAGGGAGAGAGAGACACTGAATGGCAGGGAGAGAGACACTGAATGGCAGGGAGAGAGACACTGAATGGTCTGCAGGCTTTGAAAGCCATTAAGCCACTCACTCAGCCTTAACGACCCCGACACAACAGGGCCAGCAGAGAGTGGGCGCTTCAGCACAGTTCATTCTATCTGTATCACTTCTGTATCACATGTACGTGTCACGCACATAGTACTTCATGCACTCAATTGTGTGTGTGTGTGTGTGTGTGTGTCTGTGTGTGTGTGTGTGTGTGTGTGTGTGTGTGTGTGTGTGTGTGTGTGTGTGTGTGTGTGTGTGTCTGTCAGTGTGTGTGTGGGTGTCCGGGCTGAGCGCACGTGGCGTGGCTGCTGACTTATTGTTGTAGCTTGTCCTCCTCATCATCCTCAATGTTTGGCTTATTTGTATCTCCCCAAAGACCGACATGCTGCTTTAAGTGTGTCATCGCTGTATTAAGGCCATCCATTAAGCCCTGCCCCCCCGCCATACATTCTCTCCTGTTTGTCGTCAGTATTCCCTCTGGACAGCTGCTTTTAATCCCCGACATAACATACGAACTGGGCTTCGTTCACACTGTCGCTCAAAAGCCACTGAAAAAGGAGAAGTTAATGAATTTACCATCATTTAGCTACAGTGATTCCCAACCAGGGGTATGTGTGCCCCTAGGGGTACTTGAGCAGCTTGCACCCAAGAGTGGGGATTCCAATTTATTTCCAAAATGATCAAAACAATATTCCAAGTCATTTTATATAGGGCCATCTTGGTAAAACTGATGACTTTTTCCCCCCAATTGAAATGGGAAGAATTGTATTAAAGGAGAGTCATTCAAATGATTTTCCATTCAATAATCAGATGTGTTAGAGATGCCTACTAAGAGTTGAATATGAGTTTAATAGAACACATTTAGGATAATTGGTGACACGCATGATGAGTGAGGGGGTACTATTGGCATGGCAAAGCAGCTCAAGGGGTACATAAGACAAAAAGGTTGGGAACCACAGATTTAGCATTTCCAGCTAGACTTTCATTTGAGGCCCAGGCCAGCGCTCAGACTTTATTTAGAGCATTTCCCCAAGCCTGTACTGTAAATATGTCAAAACCTGTGCTTATCAAGTGAACACCGTCACCTCGCTGCAGCGGTTTTGGAGATTGTGCAGGAAATTCCTACTTTCGCCGATCCTGAGCTTTAAAAGTGGGACAGTGAAGACACAGCCTCCGAGTGGCTTAGCACGCTCGGTTTGGCAATTACATACAGGTCTCGCAAGCAAAAGAGACAGCTTGTACCCGGCTTGTATAGGAGAAAAAAGTATAGGATAAAAATGGGGGGGAAAGCGGGGGATGGGGGGGGGGGGGCATGCTCACTTCCTGTCACTTGTTTGGCGTTTCTTTAGCAAAGAGCGGCGTGCGCTCTCTCATAACGGGGCGGGGCGGCTTTTGATGCCTTATTTGCCACTTGGCTGGGTTTGCGCACGGCTCGCTGCTCAGCCGAGTGGCTCTCCCAGGCAGTCACAACGTCTCAGTGTAGGCTCCCCCGTAGTCGCAGGTTCGCACGGGGCAGGATGAGGAGGCAGCACAGGGACGAGGGGCATCACAAGCGTCCGGAGGTAGGCTGTGTGGACACTCAATTTTGGGGGGGAAGGGGGGTGGGAGAAAGAGGAGGGAAAACATCTGGGATTAGACGTTTTTGTTAGTTTTGTCTGCATTTGGAGTCGTATTCCAGAATAGTTGTTTGCCACGTCGAAGTTAGTTTTTTTTACACGCCGTCTCGTAACTTCTTTGGTTGGGGTGGGGGGGGGGGGGGGGGGGGGTTGGGTTGCAGGATCTGTTGGACTAATTTATTTTATTTTCATTTTTTTTCATGTCTTTTGAGATGAAACTCTGTTGCTTTTGCATATTCCGTCCCGACCGTGCTCATGTCTCTCTTGTCTCTCTCTGCCTCTCTGTGTTTGCTGCAGCAAGCCCTGGACACCAACCTGGGCCACTTGATCAAGAGGAACAACGAGCTGGAGTCGCTGATGGGGAAGCTGATCCAGACGTGTCAGCATGTAGAGGTGAGTCCCTACCCGTGACCCGCATGTCTCTGACCTGCTATAGGCCCATCCAGATCACAATTTTGTAGGTTTTATTCTAACATTTACACTGTTTATCTGCTTTGGAAAAATGCATAATGCTAATTGATATATATATATATATATATATATATATATATATATACAGTATATATATATATATATATATATATATTTCAGACTTGTTTAGCACAAATTATTCCTTAAGGTAAAAAGAAAGAAAGAAAATAACGTAATGGTTTGTTATATCAGCAACCTTAGATTTTGCCCAGTGATTGTGTCAGTGACCTAACTATCTTCTAAGCTATGTGATGATCAAAATGGACATCAAAATATTCTTTAGCTTAGCATGTAGCTAAGGTTAGCAGCTACAGTATGCTAACATTTTGCAAACTGGCTGATTTGCTTTTGTTTCACATTTAACTCATTGAGTGCCAGCCACTTTTGGAGAACGGACGCTCCCAGTGCCAGAGTTTCAGAGCGTTTTCAGTGATTTCTCGAGGCCCACAGAATATTGTGTGATATTACTATGTAAACACTGAACACGCACAAAGAACGATGAGACTCTATTCTATCATCTGCAAAAAAAAGTTTATTGATCCCATTTTCCGTTCTTTAGTTATGAGCCGGAGAAGATAGCTTGATTCATCCAAAAACAGCAATTTTTTTCTAGAAGCTGAGATAATTGGCCTTTTGTGAAATTAAACATTTCAAGCACATCACTGACTCTGAAGCTAATCTTTTCTAATGTAGTCACACCTCAAAAATAATTTCCTTCAATAAAACAGTGAAGGCCAGGGAATTTTGTTTGGCAGAATAATATTTTTAGCTACAACCAGCAGCGCTGGCCCCTGCGTGCGCTGCTGGTTGCAGCTTCTTGCTGGTCTTGATTTGCTGCTGGTGGGCATCGGATATTCTGGCTTGCGTTTGTCAATCCTGTCCTGCTGCCTGGGTCTGTCTGGGTGTTGCGTGCTGCTCTGCGTGCCCCCCCCCCCCCCCGCCCCGCCTCGCCTCGCCTCGCCTCGCCTCAACTGCACACTCCTCCTCCTGTCTGTCGTGGCTCTCTGCTGAGTTTGCTGTGCGCACAGTGAAGGGTGAACATCCAGCTTTTTTACAGCGTTCCGCGTGTGTTTGTCACCGGCTCCTATGCTTCCAGTTGAGAATAATAAACAACTCCACGGTGTGGATGTGCGGATGTGCTGTTGCAACCGACACGGAGCGGCTCAATTGTGGGAGCAGATTGGCTGCTGCAGGCACAGCTGCAGTAACGTGCTTCAGCATATCGATGCATACGGATGCGATGCGATTTCCGTTTCCATAACGACTTCTTCTTTGTTTTTTCCTTGCCTTTCTGTTATGTGGAGAGCACTGTCGCCACCTAAGGGTTCTGTAAAATAGGTTATAGACCTCCAATAGCTACAATAGTTGTACCAGAGATGTATCAGGGATTGATCCACGTCCCACCGTCAAAAAACGCAATTGACGACAATCGTCGTCTTTGGCACTCTACGTCAGTATTTGAATTGACGACAGCTGTCGTCATTGGCATTCAATGAGTTAAGATGTGAAAATTTACTTCTGCAAGTTAAGCTCCAAAGCTGTAATTAATTTAACTTGTAATGTCAATACTTATATATAAATGCTGCAACTTAAAATATGGGTAATATTGGTAATAATTTATATAGAAAAAAATCCTCTGTCATATTGCTTTCATGTGATTTTTCCAAAAGCAACAGTATATTGTGTCCCAACTTTAGGTATTCTATGGTTTAAACAATACTTACATCATGTTTAACTCTTTTCCAAAATGTCAACAATTGGATCAATTACAAAACAGATTAATTTGCACAGTTTTTTTTATATCTATACAAATGGCATAGCAACCATTGGGTTTTGCAATTACAAAACATCTGGTTTTCCCTAATCAGTTTATACAGTGCCACTTTAGTTTGTCATTACTGGGATGCTGTGTGTGTGTGTGTGTGTGTGTGTGTGTGTGTGTGTGTGTGTGTGTGTGTGTGTGTGTGTGTGTGTGTGTGTGTGTGTGTGTGTGTGTGTGTGTGTGTGTGTGTGTTTCTGTGTGTATGTTTGTATTTAGATGTTCTGAATTCTGTACTAAGCCTGTTCCTATTATGCCGCCCCACCAAGAAGCTTTAAATAAAGCAACGCCACAGGGTTAAAAGGCAGTGACATCTCAGTTTGGAAATGATGGAGAACGCTCTCTCTGCCTGGAAAGGGAAGGCCTCGGCTGAAGATGATTGCGATTTATTAAGGAGATTTCAAAATTGGTCGTTGACTAAAATGTAAACCAATCACCAGAATAAAATGTTGGCATTGTAAAATGGTAAATGGCCTGCATTTATATAGCGCTTTTATCCAAAGCGCTTTACAATCAGTAGGTTCATTCACCCATTCATACACCGATGGCGGCAGGCTACCACGCAGGGTGCTGGCACACCATCAGGAGCAATTTGGGGTTCAGTATCTTGCCCGAGGACACTTCGACATGCAGACTGGAGGAGGCGGGAATCGAACCACCGACCTCTTTTATCCAAAGCGATTAGTGGACGACCCGCTCTACCTCCTGAGCTACAGCCGCCCCATTGTATCTTTCTAGAATCCATGGAAATGTAAAATATGAATATTTCTCGATAAAAATCTGTTGCATTTCACGTCTACAATCTCAACTGCTCATCCCGCCGGGGGTCCTCCAGCACTCTTCCTGGTTACTTACCGCCTCCCTTGCCCCTGCCTCGGAGGAGGCACCGCTATACTTCCTGGTTACTGACCCCAGAGCGGCGTGACTTACGGTAGCCTCGCCTAGCCCAACGCACGGCTACCGGCACGGTTCGGCATGGTAACATGTTGCGGAAGCCATGGTTCAAATCGTCAGTTAAGTTTAGGCAAGTAAAACATCTTGGTTAAGTTTATGCAAGTAAGCACTAGCGCCTCCTCTGGTCGGTTGGAGCGCCTGTTCGGGGCGGAAGGGAACTGGTGGGGATAGCGTGATCCTTCCACGCGCTACGTCCTGCCGGTGAAGCTCCCCGCTGTCAATCAATCAATCAATCAATCAATATCTTTTATTTAACCAGGTAAAAAAACCTCATTGAGATTAAAACCTCTTTTCCAAGAGTGACCTGGCCAAAACGGCAGCATAAAGACAGTTGCATCAATACACACAAACACAAAATAAACAGATGAAATACAGTCAGTCACACACTCGGGGAAACAATAGTGAGGTTACACCTCAGGGCAATCACAAGAGCCAAGATAACTCATTTCTCTGTCTCTTAAGATTGACCTGAATTCCCCCACAGTTATAAGATTAGATAGTTTCAAGTCCTTCTGTCTGTCAGGTGAAAAGAAGCGGCTGGCAACTGCGCATGTGTCGGAGGAAGCATGGTGCTAGTCTACGGCTCTCCCTAGATCGGCAGAGGGGGTAGAGCAACGACTGGTGTAGCGGGGGAAAATTGGCCAGGTGCAATTAAGGAACCACATCTAGCTGACAGGAAGAAAAAAAAGATTGTCAAGTAAAACATCTTGGTTGGGTTTAGGGAACAAAAGCAACTTATTTTGAGTTCGGCAAGTACAACAATGCAGTTGGATTTAGGCAACAAAAAGCAAGTTGATTGGGTTTCCGGTTCTGGTTTTGGTCGGGGTTTTCAACCAGCTGTCTCCTGACAAGAAAGTTGCATGTCAGGAGCAGTATGGGTCTGCCACTCCCACCCCTGCTCCCTAGTTTAACTTTGACCTACTCAAACATCAGACTGTCTTACGTTCAAGGTCCGACGTCATTAGACACATTAGACTGCCACGTTCATTATTTTTTAATTTCCGTGGATTCTACAGAAGAAACGTTAATCTGCCGACTGGGCTGCTAAAATGACGTGTGCACATTTGTACGTGTGTTGCATGTGTGTGTGTGCGTGCGTGCGTGCGTTCATGTGTGTGTGGCCATGTTAGCGAGCCATCACGCAAAGACGTTTTCTGTGCTGCAGGCCCACTTTTGATGGAGGAATTGTAAACACTGGTATATAAACATCTCCCACTTTGATCCTTGTGGTCGTTATACAGTACTGCAAGGACCAATAAAAGTACTAAACCCCCCCCATTCCTGAAATAAATAAATGATGCACCAGGGCAGGGCCAAAGAATACTTGACCTATTTGTTTCCTATCGTGCGTTATGGTCATTTCCTATAGTGCATTATGGTCATCGGCTGCACATACGGCACAGTTTTTACAACACGTTCTAAACCCCTCAAATAACTTGTGTGTGTGTGTGTAAGCAATCATATTGCATAGGTGCAACATCTGCAAACCTATCATCGAGCATCATATGAGCTTCAGTAAATGAAGGTGTTTGTTGGATGCGTGTTCACTTTGTTGTGAAGATGCAGCTGCCTGTGAGAGGTGAATGTGAGAAGAAGTGGAGGACCACAGCACTTAGAGTAGACAGGCAGCTTGCTGTGCTTCTCACGCAGCTTTCTGAATATTTTACACCAGGCTAATCCATTGCCATCATCTCCCTCTTCTGGAAATGGCTGCTGAGATTTGCTCAGATTCTTTGACATCTTTGAGACTCAACGTGTTCTGAAGGTTGAACGTTTTGTTTTTGGTTATGGCCCAGCACTTGGCCACAACAGGGTTTGAGAGAGGACACGTTGAGAGTGCGGTGTACGGAGGGAGGTACATGTTGGATGGTGAGAAAATAAAACGAAAACAAAATGTCATGAAAAACAAGTGAAGCGCTTATAGGGCAGAGAAGCAAGGAGTCTTCTCAGCAAGGCTGTATTGTCACTGTCAGGCTTTTAAAGGCTGGGAAAGGAAATGCAGCAAGGAGTCCTGGATGATGTGGCTCTCCATCTCTGCACACCATACTGTATAGCTGCCTGGACACAAACTAGCAAACAGTGTTGGCAGATACAGCTGCCCAAGCAAGTGCAGGTCTGTCCTCCTCACAGTACCTGAGAGTTACAGCAGATACAGCTGCCCAACAAGTGCAGGTCTGTCCTCCTCACAGTACCTGAGAGTTGTGTCCAATGCCAGAGGTTATGGAGGTGTTGGAGAAGGCGACTGGTCTTCTACATTACCATGCAGGCTAGCATCCAATTCGCCTGAGTCACTTTCTATCACCCTTGCCTTGTCCACCCTTGCCCACTTCACCACAGTGTCAGGCACCAGCATTCACTTTCAACTAGAAATATATACAGAATATATTACAGAAACAAGGCACTCTTCAAAATGTAGATACAGGCAGTAGCGTACTACCTTGTTTATGCTAATGACATTGTGGGTTATTATAGCTGTCATTAAATGATTCAGATAAAAAGCAAGATACAGCACTATTTCTAACTAGACATTTCAACAGCCCAAGTCTGGCACTCATGACATCATTGATGACATCAGCACTGATGACATCATCACTGTTTTAACAGCCCAAGTTTGGCACTGATGACATCACTGATGACATCATCACTGATGATCATCGTTATCCATTCCTGAATGAATGACGCACCCCAAAAAGCCTTCTCTTGACCACGTGCACTGCTGCGCACACAATAAAAAAACACTATGCTATTATTGTTGTTGGCAGTGGAAGAGTGGGAGAGTGTTCAGAGGGTTATTATAGCAGAAACTAGAGCTATAGGACAGTAACTCCCACATCTGTGATGTGACATCAGGCTGTTTAAACAGGCGGAGTGCACATTTGCAAATGCCACTGAATATGTTAAGCTTAAATCGAAGTTCCCTTCCTCTGTGGAAGGTTTAGTTGACGTGCCCTTCCAAAAGTTGTGTGTGTGTGAGAGTAGGTGTGTGTGTGTGTGTGTGTGTGTGTGTGTGTGTGTGTGTGTGTGCGTGTGTGTGTGTGTGCGTGTGTGTGTGTGTCAGGGAGTTTTAAATGAATCACTTAATGTTCCTGCCAGACTGTGAACTGCCACTCTAATCACATGCTCCAGAGGGATCTGCCCTACAGCCATTACATGCTCCACATCTTGACACGACACATGAGATGTCATGGTCGCAATCTCTGTGTGTGTGTGTGTGTGTGTGTGTGTGTGTGTGTGTGTGTGTGTGTGTGTGTGTGTGTGTGTGTGTGTGTGTGTGTGTGTGTGTGTGTGTGTGTGTGTGTGTGCGTGCGTGTGCGTGTGCGTGTGCATGTGCATGTGCGTGTGTGTCCAATCCATGCATGCTTGTGTGGGAGGTTGTTCCAGAGAGATTAGCAATATCTGAGGACGACAGACACCATTTTCATTGGCATCGAGTTCCTGAAAGACCATATTTGTGAAAATGTCAAAGAAAGCAATGAATTTTGGTTGGAGACTGAACGACAGCATTGATTTTATAGAGACTGGTGAAAGAGGAATTGAATAAGTCATTATGGGAGATGTCACGTCAGTCAAGGATTGCAAGGGGGCCAGTGCACATTCAAGCAAGGAGTTTGGGCTGTGGGAACATAGACACACACGCTCCCAAGGAAGATGTTTGGGTCCACAACATGAATTCTGCTTTGAGCTGATTTCACTCAACTTTATGAAACTGTGTGTTTCTAAATGAATGCAAACCGCAAACTAAACGACTGTTGTTGCATGTAGCGCATTCACCATGCCTTGACAAACCAAGTGTAATACCGGCAATTACAGTAGAAAATAGCACGATAAATAAGAGCAAGCAGGAGAAACAATTGAAGTTGACATTCCAGGCCACCCCAGAGCTCCAACACCGAGGCTGAAGAAACCAATTAACAGTGTTGAGAAGACAGATGCAACAGCTACTCTCCACAGCAGAGCTAAGACCTCACAGTATTATCCAGGGCCTGCTCAACATGTTTCACATATGAGCACTGTGAAGTAAACCAGGTGGCAACTTCTTTCTGTTGCCAACAAAATGCACATAAATGCTGTTGGCGGGGTGGGAGGGGGGGGGTATACAGAAGAACCCTGTCCAACCTTGGTTGGACTCTAGTGGATACCCGTGAAGTGAGGATATTTGAGGGAAATGAGGACATTTTGGGCAGTCCTGCACTTCCTCACACACCTTCAGAGGGCTGTTTGAAGGTTCAGACTTGGTTTGAACGGTTAGGTCAGAATTGGGCAGTGTTGGACAAGTTACTTACTCAAAATGTAATATACTACATATCACTAGTTACTGTAATTTGAATGTAATATGTTACTTTACAATATTACTGTAAGTTTAGAGTAACTCGTTACTTATCACACTACTTTTCCATTGCTTTCACCAAAATGACAGCAGTAGCAGAATGACATCGTCGCCCCGGAACCATCCCGACAAATAATTTCAACTGTCTTGAAGTCAGTGTAAACCGTCGAAAATTCTAAATGTTATCCTTTTCCTTTGTTATTGTCATCTATAGTGGTTATTTGCATAAAACAAACTATTTGATTAGGACATGATTGTATCTTTATTTAAAAGCATAATGCGTTGATAAAAAAAGGTACAGTAACTCAATTTGTAACTTTATTTGTTACTTGACAAAGTAACTGGTATGATATTACTGAAATCCTATTGGTAATAAGTTATATTACTGAGTTACTGCTAAAAGTAATATATTACATGTTACTTTTGTAATGAGTTACCCCCAACACTGGAATTGGGTTTTGGTTCAGGTTAGCTAGGGTTAGGCATTTAGTTGTGATGGTTAAGGCTAGGGTTAGCGGAATGCATTATGTTGATGAATGTCCTCCTCACTAAGATAGCTGTGCAAACGTGTGTGTGTGTGTGTGTCTGTGTGTCTGTGTGCAATCTCTCGTTGGCTTGGCAACACTTACAGCAGTCCTCCCTTTCATGGCTCCCTCTGCTATCGCTTTGCCTCAGCAAGAAAGCACTTTACAAGGTGCTGAAAGGACCCGCAAGGAAATGAACACAATGAGAGATTACGTTGGTTACATTATGTTGGAACGCACAGGCTTCAAATTGGACTTGGCCATACTTTTATAGCCTGTTTGAATTGTACCATTTCCAACTGTAAATCCTAAACAGAGTGGAGGGGAATGGCATTTTTCTTGGCTTCTAAACCTGGTTGTAGCATCAGCGGCACACCTTCCAGGTAAATTAAGTCATAATTATATTATGACTTAATTTCCCTCATGTGCTTCATGCCAAGCACCTTGATTTCTGTTTCTTTTTTTTACACAGATAGAGTCAGGTCAGCATGTGGTTGCATTTTCTCTGAGTTTGAAATGTGGTATGGAGGTCAAGTGTGTTGTGAAGGTGTGTGTTGTGTTCATGCCAAATGGCTCAAAGGGGGACAGTGGGGGTTTTCTAAACACAGGGTGGCAGAGGCAGAGTAGGGTGGTCTGCCCCTGCCATCCTGCATTTTGGAAATGTGCATAATGTGGTCGCAGCTATTGAGAATGTGCGCTTGTTCATCGAATGCGTTTGCTTCTCAGGTGAATGCGTCCCGCCAGGAGGGCAAGCTGTTAGAGGAGTGCGATGTTCTCATTGAGATCATTCAGCAGAGGAGGCAGATCATTGGCACCAAGATCAAGGAGGGGAAGGTAAGGTCAACACATGCAGGGGGGCCCCTTTATTACCCTCTGCTGTTTTTTGTTTTTGTTTTTTTACATTTCCCCTGGCTTCATATAGACCCTCCTACTTTTCCTTACCTCTGAATGCTGCAAAGTGTATTTATTTGTTAGTACTTTAGTCATGGTGAATTAACTTGTTAATACTAATTAATTTGTGGCCGGTTTTTAAAGCTCCCATAGCAGCGCTTGTCATTCCCTTCTCTTACACAAGAAAACAGCACAGGTCTAATGCTGTGTGTGTGTGTGTGTGTGTGTGTGTGTGTGTGTGTGTGTGTGTGTGTGTGTGTGTGTGTGTGTGTGTGTGTGTGTGTGTGTGTGTGTGTGCGTGCGTGCGTGCGTGCGTGCGTGCGTGCGTGCGTGCGTGTGTGTGTGAGTGTGTGTGCGCGCACGTTTGCGTGTGTGCGCGCGTGTGTCATGGCAAAATGCGGTCTTGGAGACACCTGTTGTAGTGAGAACTCCCACAGAAGCAGTTTTGAGTACTTTGCCAGGTGTCTGTGGTCAGATTGTGTTTGTGTGATAGCGTCAAAACTGTGCAAGATGCAGTCACGAAACGTTACAGGCGTGTAGTTGACATCAAAATGAAGGCCGAATTCCAAAATGGGCGTCATACGAGCAAGGGCCGACCCACACACATTGCAAATGTGATTCAGAGGGAAATCAATAATGCCTCGAGTAGGAGATTACACTAAGTGCTTCACTCTTCAGTTATAAAACACTACATTAGCTCCATTATCTCACTCCTGTCACACATTTTGAACCAACCCTCAGCTCACCATCACCAGCTCGCCAAATGCCCTCACGCAAACAAGCTATAGAGAGGCAAAGTGACCGCCTACTTCCTGCTGCAGCACTGTACCAGAGATTTTCATCCGCCATTTATTTTCCCACAGACATTTCGTAAAATGCTTATAAATATAGTTTTGCTTCGTCAAGCCAAACGGTCCAGCTATGTTTAGAATCGGGAGAGACCATAGAACATTTCACTCAGACCAACGACAACAAAAACTACATCGAAAAAATATTTTCTTTAAATCCGCAATTCTTTTACGTTTTGGTCCGAGTGAAATGTTATGTGGTCTCTCTTGTTTCTAAATATATCTGAACCGTTTGGTTTGAACAAGTAAAACTATTTTTATAAGCATTTTACGAAATGTCTATGGGAAAATAAATTGTGGATGAAAATCTCTGGTACAGTGTTGAAGCAGGAAGTAGGCGGTCACTTTGCCTCTATAAGGCCGGAAAGTGCAACTCAGTACAATTAGCAGCGGAGGTTGACTGACTTATGACACCGTTAGGCTACTAAAGCCCTTGTTCAAGCACATGACAGCCATCTTGTGTCTGATTTCACATCAGTATGTTCTTCTTTTGAGGCAGAATTTGTTCATGGGCGTGGAACATTTCAATGGAGTTGAATGGAGATTAGGTCGTTTGGGGTTCTGTATAGTTAAAGCTGCTGATGATGAAATGTCCCTTCAACTTCAATCCAGCCAACGAGCTCAATCCGTCTGTTTAAATCTCTGTAGATACAGGGAGAGGTTAGGTTAGGTTAGGCTCTGTAGATACGGGGAGAGGTTAGGTTAGGTTAGGTTCTGTAGATACGGGGAGAGGTTAGGTTAGGTTAGGCTCTGTAGATACGGGGAGAGGTTAGGTTAGGTTAGGTTCTGTAGATACGGGGAGAGGTTAGGTTAGGTTAGGTTAGGTTAGGTTAGGTTAGGTTAGGTTCTGTAGATACGGGGAGAGGTTAGGTTAGGTTAGGTTCTCTAGATACGGGGAGAGGGAATGAAAGAGTGAAGAGAGGAGAAGTAGGATGCATAGATAAGCTCAGACCATTCAGTATTAGCAATGACCTGGGTGTCATTTAATGGTTTTTAATTCAAACGTCTTCCATGCCATTGGTCTGCCTCTCTGTCACTCTTCCTCTCCTTCCATTCCACCTTTCTTCTGGAGAAACTGATGCTGGCAGTCCGTAGAAAAGTGAACTGTTGTATTTTTATATTTGATCCATTTAGGTCACACATTTACAAGCGAACCAGGGCTTGTCAAACTGACTCACAACGCAAATGACTAGTATGAAATCTCTCAACAGCCATCTCCTTACCATAAAAGCTTCTGAGGTTCTTCCCTGTAGCTGGCATGGATTATGTTCTCACTCTGGACCATAAATCACACATACATCTTTATGGGTCAGTCCCCTGGACAGAGGAGCAAGACCTGCATGTTCATGTGGTCTCAGCACGATTGTTCCGTCCACACCCAGGTTTGAATGGTGTTGTTCTCACCTTCCAAAATTAACCAAGCTAAATGCTCCAGTGTTAGTCTCAAACTCTGTGTCCTCTCTCCTCCATTCTCTCCACACACAGAGGCTCAGTCTCAATACTCTGTGTCCTCTCTCCTCCATTCTCTCCACACACAGAGGCTCAGTCTCAATACTCTGTGTCCTCTCTCCTCCATTCTCTCCACACACAGAGGCTCAGTCTCAATACTCTGTGTCCTCTCTCCTCCATTCTCTCCACACACAGAGGCTCAGTCTCAATACTCTGTGTCCTCTCTCCTCCATTCTCTCCACACACAGAGGCTCAGTCTCAATACTCTGTGTCCTCTCTCCTCCATTCTCTCCACACACAGAGGCTCAGTCTCAATACTCTGTGTCCTCTCTCCTCCATTCTCTGCAGACACACAGGATCAGGAAGCTCACCCAGCAGATCTCCAACTGCAAGCAGTGCATCGAGCGCTCCTCTGCCCTCATCACGCAGGCCGACCAGACGCTGAAAGAGTCGGACCACGCTCGCTTCCTGCAGACCGCCAAGGGCATCACAGAGAGGTCAGAGAGTGCGCACGCTGAGGCCGGCTAGACCGGCCAAATTATTCACGCTGACAAACTGCGGTAGTCTGACTTGACAGCATGGGCTAGCGCTGTGCGAGAGGTCAAAGAGCACAAACACAGATGTGCAGAAATGGTTGGAATTTGACTTTCCTAGCAGCAAGGACAATATGGAGGGATTTCTTCCACGATTTAGACTATTCTTACTCTGCTCCATGCCTAAGGATGAATTATGACTAATTGATTTGGAAATTATTTTAGTGCAAAATAAATGCAGTTGCCCCAATCAGATTCTAATCAAAGTCTTTCAAGTGAACTATTTGAATACCTGTGTGCAGTGTACAGGGCTGTGCAGACGAGCTGTGGCCAAACACAATTTCTGCTCACTCACTCAGTTCACTCACGTATGTAATCACATCACTCACTCACATCACTCACTCACGCACGCACGCACGCACGCACGCACGCACACACACACACACACACATAGAGAGAGACTAATAGTTCTGATACCCGTTGGAACGCACAATCATTGGAGCACATAATCACTGCCCATTTAGCCTTGCTGTTGCCATGCAGCCTCTCATCTCTCTCCCCAGAGGGTTTTCATCGTCCACTTCCCTGGCTGATTCCAACTCCGCTCAGGTGTGCTCCTCCACTCAGGTGTACTCCACCATTAGCTAATGAATGGAGCTCTTCATGGTGCTGAACATGTTTTGACTCATTTTGGCCACTAATGAGCCATTTTTGCCCATTTAGTCGGCCCTAATTACCTAATCCAAAAGTCCAGCTCTGTTAGGTCACCTGCAGGGGTGTTCTTTATACTTCCTGAAAGATTCAGCGCAATCACACGTAAAATGGCATAGCTGTGGCTGAACACAACACAACACAACACAACACACACACATACACACACACACACACACAGACTTTGAATTCTTATTATAGGATGAGACTGTGAAGCTTCTTAGGGGCCAGCCACACCAAGCTGATAATCAGCCATTGGTAATGTCTGGGCTGTCGGTGAGCATCTGTCGCCCTAGTCTTTGCGGCGTGTCCTACAATGGGCCTTTTTCACAGTCGCCATTTTGTGTCTAAAAGGCAGGGTAAACACAGGTGCAAGCAACTCTCTAATTAGGGCTCCAGCACTGGAACAACTGGAAGTTGGAAACCCTAATCAATGTTTTGGTGCAGCTGTGCTACTTCCTGCATTTTAGACACAAAATGGCTGCTGTGATCTATCAGACAAAACTTGATCCAAAAAAAGTGCAGATAAAAAAAAAGGTGCAACTACTGCTTGTTCTCTTCATCTCAACACATGCAGCGATTGTATGAAAGTCTGAAAATGAAAACTTTGCATGTTGGTTGCTACTGGCTCTAGGGTTTCCATGGCGACTGCATCGACCCAAGTGCTCATCCCAGAGATCCACCTGACCGACACCTTCGACACCTTCGCCCTGGACTTCACCAGGGAGAAGAAGCTGCTGGAGAACCTGGATTACCTCACCGGTGAGCTTCCACGTTCTAATCAGGGTCTTTTCTATTCGGAGGGATGTTCTTCATTTAACTGTTGGCCGCAGCCCAAAATAGGTGTTTCAACCCGATTCCGGTGAAAACACGTCACAAGTACAAGGAAACTTTAATGTATTTGATGCTGGGACACAATGAATTTGATCAATAGAGAGCCGCAGGGATGACGTATTTTTGTAGGCAGAATGCGGAAGTCCCGAACTTCCTGGTTCTTCACTGTTTCTGTCTATGGGATTTTTGAATGGGTTTTTGCCGCGATGCTTCAAATACGGTCTCTGGGCAACGCAAGATTAATCAAATGCGAACCAGAGTTCCGTCGGATAATCTTCACACATGAGGACCACTTTCATGAGTTTTGTAGCGTAAATGCGAGCCCTAGAAATAAATTGCTCGAGCTAAGCTAATCCAGAACTACACACTGTCGCATAGGCTTCCACGTCACGTCAGCACTCAACCGGACTGTTGTTGATGTGTGCACTGATTACCCCGGGCTGAACGGGCTGAACCAGGTGAGGGAAAGAGAATTTCCGTGTTCGTCCTTTGAGGTGGTGACGTTATTGACGTATATATCCCCATCAACTCAAAAGTGTAGTCTCATTTAGCCGTTTGCTAGCTAGCCGTCCTTTTAACGGCACGTAAAAGCTTCAAAACTCGTAAAAGTGGTCCTCGTGTGTGAAGATGATATTACTAAACACTGGTTCGCGTTTGATTAAGCCAGCGTTGCCCAGAGAGATTATTAGAAGCATCGCGCCAAAAACCCATTCAAAACTCCCATAGGCGAAAACTGTGAAGAACCAGGGCTGTTAGCATCGATGATTTCCGGACTCGTTACTGCGGCTCTCTATGGGGGGAGGGGGGGTTGTAAAATGCTGAGTTTTGAAGGATCCAATATTGTTACCTTATGATTCTATTAGAGTTTGAAATTGAGATGTGATTCCTTTGAAAAAGTTAAAAAATACTGTGCACAAGTGGTAGCAGATGATCGAAAAGAAAACGCATTGTTTCTGTCTGTGACCTTCATCAGTCAAGCGGTGGAAATTTCTGACATAAATCTACGATGTCCTATTTGCATGGCGCCATCAAAATGTACACCGCGTGAATTATGAGCGCATCTGGGGCACACAAAAAACAAGGCAGAGGGAATCTGAAGGTCTGTGAAAATGGCCGTCTCTTGTTTACTCCTTGTGATGCGAAAGGGCTCCGCTGGCGGGCCTTTCTCACTAAGTGAATCACTCTGACTCACTGCACTGTGGGCAGCCACTCAGGAGAGAAGGCTATAGAGCAGGAGGGAGAGAGAGAGAGAGAGAGAGAGAGAGAGAGTGAGGGAGAGAGTGAGGGAGGGAGATAGAGAGAGAAGGGCGGGGGAGAGACGGACGGACGGATGGGTAAAGAGAGAGGAAGTGGCTTTACAATCAATTTAAAGTGTGGCTTTGCATCTTACCTTGCGCTCCTCTATGATCTTTTACCACAGAGGTTTCACTTTATTCTTTTATATATACAGAACATACAGTAGCATAGGAGGCTACATGCCATTAGTACAGTAGATGATCAGCAAACAAATAGTTTTGAGTCTGACAAACCATCTCACTGTGCATACTATTAGAGAAATACACTGGCTTTTTGGCAAATAAGCTCTTTAATCAACATACCATTGTAGCAGTGCTAAACTAATAAGATACAAGTGCTTCATTAAGTAGATTAGCCAATACAAATACCAATCCAAGGCAAGCAAAGCACTACTCAAGTTACTACTCACTCATGCAGCTGCACATTGGCCCACAGTAAAACAATTGTAGAGACAAATGCATCAATTGTATTACATTTTATCAGACTTTCCACTAACCGTCGATGACTAACAACCGTCATAAAAAGATAAATAATAACGAAACAGAAAATAGGCTACATAACATAGGCCAGAAGACCAGATTCAACTTTTTTTTTACTCTGACAAACAGCTTATTCAGAATAGTTTAACAGATCAAAACAACTTACAGTAGTTTTACTGAAAAAGAAGAATAGTAGGCTACGGCAGGTTAGCCTGCAAAGCCACGGCTCCTCCGGTGCACTGCCTTTGGACATCACAAGTAGCAGCATTTCCACATGTCTGGAGACATTTTTCCTCCCAATAGAAACATTTAAAAAGTGTTTCAACTTTCCAGAAGGCATCTGAGTGCTTAGGGGCATGGATTGATATTGACACAAATGCTATGGATAATGGATACTTCTTCTTCTTCTTCTTCTTCTTCTTCTTCTTCTTCTTCTTCTTCTTCTTCTTCTTATTTTGTGGATTTCAAAGGGAGTTTGAGTGTTGCATGTTCTGATCCAGAACACTGACAGTTTGTCAAATTTGTTCTCTGCCATTTTTCGGATATATTTGTATTTCTTCAATCCTTCATCTGACCTGCTGTCTGTGTCCGCTCCCTTCAGCTCCCAATGCTCCGGGCATACGGGAGGAGCTGTGCACGGCTTCGTACGACACCATCACCGTCCACTGGACGTCCGACGATGAATTCACCGTGGTTTCGTACGAGCTCCAGTACGCCATCTTCACCGGACAGGCCAACATTGCCAGTGAGTATCTGTGGCCGAGCGCAAACACCGGAATCTGTGAGGAAAATGAACAGATCTTCACAATTGTGCACATTCTGGACACAAGCGGATGCCTTAGGCACACATAATGTGCACACTTACAAAAGCACAAGTGCACTGCACAGTCAGCAATTTCTTTGGTTGAAAAGTCACAGTGCACAGCGCCATCCGGTTGCATTATTAACAGCTCGATGAAAAATCACAAAGCCCTGACACTCTGGAGGATACTGTACCCATGAATAAATGCACTTTTTAACTCGGTGGCTAAATTGAATTAAATTGAAGGAATTAAAATCAAACAAATCATTATAACCGAGTATGCTATATCAAACTGAAGGTCAAATCTTTCCCGAGAAGGAGTAAAATGTAACTTGAACATGCACTCCCAAACAGGATACATCTTTCTATAGTATAAACTAGAGCTACTGTATCTAAATCTAAATCTACATTCCAGAAAGGTAGAATATAAGTCAAGTCTACTCCTGAAGCTTAGAAGTGCCACATCTAGGCACATTTCATGGAGTAAGCAGCACTCAGCTTCACATTCGTCCAGTCACAGACTTGAGAGCTGTTCAGTACAATCTTGTTTTTTCTGCTGTTGGCCGTAGAGCAGCTTGCCTATAGAGCCACTTAGGATAAAGTGCTTAGTTTAATGACACTTTGACTGTCGTAATTTTTTTATTAAGATTAAAGACTTAGATTATTGTGAAGCAATCAAAAATAAACACAATCAAAACCAGACTCTTGCATATTAGTGCAGAGTCTGCAGATCAATACATACATACAGGGGACAAAAAAAAAACGAACTAACTGAAAACCACATAAAACTATGTGCTAAAATGGTGAATATTTAAATAAATCAGAGTATTTATTTAAAAGAAAAGAGAAAAAATGAAAAGGTGCATGTGTTGTGGCATAGTACATACATACATACATACATACATACATACATACATACATACATACAGTACATACATACATACATACATACATACATACATACATACTACATACATCATACATACATACATACATACATACATACATACATACATACTTATACATACATACATACATACATACATACATCATACATACATACATCATACATACATACATACATACATACATACATACATACATACATACAGTACATACATACATACATACATACATACATACATACATACTACATACATCATACATACATACATACATACATACATACATACATACATACATACTTATACATACATACATACATACATACATCATACATACATACATCATACATACATACATACATACATACATACATACATACATACATCATACATGCATACATACATACATACATACATACATCATACATGCATACATACATACATACATACATACATCATACATGCATACATACATACATACATACATACATACATCATACATGCATACATACATACATACATACATACATACATACATACATACAGTACATACATACATACATACATACATACATACATACTACATACATCATACATACATACATACATACATACATACATACATACATACATACATACTTATACATACATACATACATACATACATACATCATACATACATACATCATACATACATACATACATACATACATACATACATACATACATACATACATACATACATCATACATACATACATACATACATACATCATACATGCATACATACATACATCATACATACATACATACATACATACATCATACATGCATACATACATACATACATACATACATACATACATACATACATACATGTTGTACAGTGTAAGCTGGATTTCCTACAGTCAATGCAGTATTGGCTGACTCACAAATACCTAACACGACACGCACACTTTTCTATCTACTTTCTGTTTAATCTGCAAGTGTAAATAACCTTGCATTGCACTAAAAAAGTAGTATTCATATCAGCTTATTTACATTACATTATACAGGGAGACAGGCAGTACAAAAGCAATTTAGTTTGCAATAGGATGAAATAAATAATTAGAGGCATTAGCTCAATATTGATGTTTTGGACAGGTTTTGCTGATATGATGGCTTACACATTAGCTTAAGTAGTTAAGTAACATTTCACAGTTACAGTTTTACAGTTGGAGCTGACCCAAAATAATACAGTATGCAATGCCACTTTTGGCCAGCAGGTGTCACACTTGAACGCTACATTCATCATTGCTTTGGTCTGAATGAAAATGAACACACACACACACACACACACACACACACACACACACACACATACACACACACACACACACACACACACACACACACACACACACACACACACACACACACACACACACACACACCCATGCACACACAAATTGCATTCTGCATAATGGCCTCAAGGGGAGATGCTGGAGTGGAAAGCATTGGGCTTGAGGAGGCCAGTGTGGCACAGCAGTACTAAAGTGCCATACAGACAGACAGTACACACACGTGCAGCGCTGCAGCCAACGAGGTGTGAACCATTTCCTCTTGTGCTCATTCACGCCCACTCGCCAACGCTGTGAAGCTGCCTCCTGTTCGCCTTGCTGCAGGCTCCCAACACACCCCATCATGGAGTGCACTGTCCTCTCAAATGACTCTACTACTGTCCTCTCAAATGACTCTACTACTGTCCTCTCAAATGACTCTACTACTGTCCTCTCAAATGACTCTACTCCTGTCCTCTCAAATGACTCTACTCCTGTCCTCTCAAATGACTCTACTCCTGTCCACTCACTGTCCTCTCACATGACTCTACTCCTGTCCACTCACTGTCCTCTCAAATGACTCTACTCCTGTCCACTCACTGTCCTCTCAAATAACTCTACTCCTGTCCACTCACTGTCCTCTCAAATAACTCTACTCCTGTCCACTCACTGTCCTCTCAAATGACTCTACTCCTGTCCACTCACTGTCCTCTCAAATGACTCTACTCCTGTCCACTCACTGTCCTCTCAAATGACTCTACTCCTGTCCACTCGCTGTCCTCTCAAATTAATCTACTCCTGTCCACTCACTGTCCTCTCAAATAACTCTACTCCTGTCCACTCACTGTCCTCTCAAATAACTCTACTCCTGTCCACTCACTGTCCTCTCAAATAACTCTACTCCTGTCCACTCACTGTCCTCTCAAATTACTCTACTCCTGTCCACTCACTGTCCTCTCAAATAACTCTACTCCTGTCCACTCACTGTCCTCTCAAATGACTCTACTCCTGTCCACTCACTGTCCTCTCAAATGAATCTACTCCTGTCCACTCGCTGTCCTCTCAAATGAATCTACTCCTGTCCACTCACTGTCCTCTCAAATGACTCTACTCCTGTCCACTCACTGTCCTCCTCAAATAACTCTACTCCTGTCCACTCACTGTCCTCTCAAATGACTTTACTCCTGTCCACTCACTGTCCTCTCAAATAACTCTACTCCTGTCCACTCACTGTCCTCTCAAATGACTCTACTCCTGTCCACTCACTGTCCTCTCAAATGACTCTACTCCTGTCCACTCACTGTCCTCTCAAATGACTCTACTCCTGTCCACTCTAGGAAACTGTGAGGAGGAAAGCTCATATTGCTTTTTGATATTTTTTTCCTTCTTCAGAATGACGAATCAGCATGACGTCACAACAACAACAAATCCCCCAGAAATGCGGAAGCCCGCAGCAGTTAACTAGTATGAGTTGTGTCAAACAATATGTTAATATCTCAAAAATTATACATGGCATCGCTTCTATTTTGACATTCTGAGTGAGAGCAGAAGTAGCTCAAGGCTGGCTCCATAGGATCCCATTGCCGTTTTCCCCTTTTCCCCCAGTGACGCGGTTTGTTTACCAAAATGCTGCTCAGCTGATATTGAAAATGGCACTTTCCCCCCAGACATTGTTTTTTTTTAATGACTATTCATCCATTGGGAGCAGCATGCAGTGTATTAAGTGCTCTCTCTGTATCTCTCTCTCTCTCTCTTCTCTCCCTCCTTTTCCCTCTCCTCCCAGGTCTGTGCAACTCGTTGGACAGCTGGATGATTGTGCCCAACATCAAGCAGAACCACTATACGGTGCATGGACTGCAGAGTGGCACCAAATACATCTTTGTTGTCAAGGCCATTAACCAAGCGGGCAGCAGAAGCAGTGAACCAGGGACTCTGAAGACCAACAGTAAGACGACTGACTGGGAATGAACACTCCATGCTGTCTGCATGGTAGCACATTCACACACAGGAGTGTCAAAACACATTTTAACGCAGGTCAAAAATGTGGGGGCGTCTGTCTGTCTGTCTGGGTAGTGTAGAGCAGTGTTTCTCAAACTTTTTCAGACCAAGGACCACTTAAACCAATGAAAAAAACTCGGGAACCACCTAACTCCCAAAACATCCCCAAAAACAATAGGCCAAATTACAGGCTAATTAAATGACAAATAGCAGTACAATTAATCACATTTTTGGCTTCCCACAATTATGAAAACCGATGTAAAAAATATATATGTAATTTATTTTAGTTAGTCGATTTACTTTTTTTTTTTTTTTTTTACATTTATTTCCCCTGTTCAGTTCAAATATTTTCAAAGTTCAAAGAAAGTTTTTTCAAGTTCAATAAATGCACAATGTTGCCAAAGTCAAATAGGCTATCTTTTGCCATCTTCAAGTTGCATTCATTGATGTTTTTGTGTTCAAATAAGTGTTAAATGACTCTATATCTGAAATATAGTGTTTGGTCAGTAACTTGGAACTCCCAACCACCCGCTGTACTCTGTCTCTCTCCTGTACCCTGCAGGCAGAGTGGACGTATCTCCGCAACTGTACGTCGTAGAGAGTCAGGGGTGGTGGGGTTGGATTCGGGATGAAAAAATACATATACTGTAGTCCTTTACACGCATTGTGATCTGACCTTGAGTTTCCCATAAAATGTAAACATTTATCTGATTGGATAGTGGGAGGTAAAAAAAAAGGAAAAAAATATAAATCTACTCGCGGACCACTAGGGGGCACCCGCGGACCACCAGTGGACCACTGTTTGAGAAACACTGGTGTAGAGGGAAAAGCACTCCCCTACCACCACGGAGACCCGGGTTCAATTCTCTATAGTGATACTTCCGGCTTGGACGTTCCTACAGACAGACCCGTGTCTGCGGGGGGGAAGCCGTGGGGGATGAGTCCTGGTTGCTGCACTAGTGCCTCGATCCTCTGGTCGGTTAGGCCGTCTGTTTGGGGGGAGGGAAGTCGGGGGAAATAGCGTGATCCTCCCACACGCTACGTCCTGCCGGTAAAACTCCTCGCTGTCAGGTGACAAGAAGCGGCTGGTGACTGCACAGGAAGGACTTGTGCTAGTCTACAACTCTCCACAGATTGGCAGAGGGGGTGGAGCAACTACCAGGACGGCAGGGGGAATTGTCCAAGTACAATTGGCAAGAAAACGTTCTGCCACAATCTGCCACAAACAATCTGCCATAAAAAAATATAATAATAATAATAATAATAATAATAATAATAATAATAATAAATCAATGTGTAAATATGAAAGTTAATCAACAGAAAATGAATGTGTCATTATTTAATGAATGCTGACTCGTTTCTTGTATAGGCCTATCTCCGTACATCTCCATTAGCAGGTCAACTCTGTCTTGTGCGACGAGCTCCAAATGGTTTTCTCCTGCCTTCCCCACCAGGCCAACCCTTCAAGCTGGAGCCCAAGTCGGCCCACAGGAAGCTGAAGATCTCGCACGATAACCTGACGGTGGAGCGGGACGAGACCACGTCCAAGAAAGGCCACAGCCAGGAGCGCTTCAGCAGCCAGAGCAGCTACGGCGTGGTGGGAAACGTCTTCATCGACAGCGGCCGACACTACTGGGAGGCCTTGATCGGAGGCAGCACATGGTGAGCTTTATGGACCGGCACAGAGAAGTGTAGAACGGAACAGAGAGGAGCACTGCAGGAAATGTCCATCCTAACAAGTTATTTTGTGTAGTATTGAATCGAAAGAAATCTTCGTATTCTTTAAAAGAGTGATTTGTTTTCTGTTGTTTGAAGAACATTCTCGAAGGAGGTGAAACTGCATTAGAAAAAAGTGGCAATATCTTGAAACAAGCAAGTTCACGCCAAAGTGAATTCTAGTAGTACCAAGTATCGAGATTCGAGATCGAGGCGAATCTCTACCCTCTCTTGACATGTTTAAAAAGATTTAAAAATCTGTTTTTACAGAACAATGTCATTGCGGGTGACATGTGCCATTATGTTCCATGTTTCTTTTTAGCATCTAATCCTTGAATGTTTTGTGCTTGCTTGTTGTGTTTTGGTATGTATTTTGTGGTCTTATTTGTCCCTGTTTGTATTTTTATATCAAACCTTTTTATTGTTGCTGCCCATCTTGACCAGGACTCCCTGGCAGAAGAGATGTTGCATCTCAATGGGACCTTCCTGGTTAAATAAAGGATAAATAAAACAAATAAAAAATAAATATGATTCCCCCATTATAATTTCAGTAATTGTAATTGAGTTATTCAATTTGAAAAAGTAATTAGATTACTAGTTACTGCAAAAAGTAGTTTAGTTACATAGTTACTCCCAAGATAACAGAATCGTCCCCTTCCCAGGTATGCCGTGGGCATCGCCTACAAGTCAGCCCCGAAGCACGAGTGGATCGGCAAGAACTCCGCCTCCTGGGTGCTGTGCCGCTGCAACAACTCGTGGGTGGTCCGCCACAACAGCAAGGAGCTGGCCATCGAGCCCTCGCCCCACCTGCGCCGCGTGGGCATCCTGCTGGACTACGACGCCGGGCAGCTGGCCTTCTACGACGCCGTGGGCTCGCAGCACCTCCACACCTTCCACGTCTCCTTCGTCCAGCCCGTGTGTCCCGTGTTCAACGTGTGGAACAAGTGTCTGACGGTTCTCACCGGGCTGCCCATCCCCGACCACCTGGAGGGACTGGAGCCCCATAGCTAAAAACTGTGTCTGGAACGGATCGGCCTCAACTGGGTCCCCGACCGTGCTCAAGCTGCACTAGGCAAGAGTCTTATGTAAAAGAAATGGACCCGTCTTACCAGATTAAATCATGACGTAGGACAGAGAAGACCATCCCATCCTCTTGAATTGAGACCCTGTCGATTCACTCTGTCTATATTAAACTCTGTTGTTGGGTGTCGCCCACAGAGAGCGACAAATCGAAACTTAAGGGCGAAATACAAGCGGTCTCAGCGAGTGGCTGCACCATCTAGAGAAAGCTGGACTCACCAAGTTACATCTTTTATCTTTGCCGTCCCTTTGGTATGAAATGATCACAGACCGGCTGAGTTGGCGTACTTTGTGTGGTTTACTGATCTCACGTGACATGCTTCTGGGGTTAGGGCTTAGTCCACCAAATTCTAACACTTCCCTCTTGCCAACGTGCAAAGTTGCCTAGCAGCTTTAAAGCCCAAAGATTTAAGAATCAATGCCTGGAGCATGATTTCATGAAGTTTCTCAAAGTTGGAGTGATTTCAGGTTAGTGATCCGGTCCCTGGTTACAATAAGCAGTCCAGGTGGACGACTCAAATCCCAAACTGAACCAGACTAGACCAGGACAAATTTCACACTGGCTCGAACCTCTACCCACTCCAAGGCCCTTGGGGCCATGGCAGACATAACTTGTACCAAGGCCACTAGGAAACAAGCCACAAATCAATTCCTGATTTGCTTTATACAATCACCTTATCAGATCTAGCACTTTGGAAAAAACCCTGAAAAAAAACACACACACACACACACACACAAACACACACACACACACACACACACACACACACACACACACACACACACACACACACACACACACACACAAACACAACCAATCACAGTTGGAAAGATCAGAATAATAGATGTATATTTCTGTAAATTCATAGCAATTATCCCTCATGCATCAAAAAGGAACCAAAGTAGCCATTGCTGTCTATTCTTTTTCTAAGTTAAAAAGATGCTGAATTATTTAAAAGATAAGCGAAAGAGGAAATAGCATTAAAATAGCATTAACTACAGAAGGTCCCGTAAATATAGATGACTTCCTTGTTTTTGCACATTGTTCATACTTTATTTATGGGGGTTTTAGGTAACGCAAGGGAAATCCAATTAATTTTGGTGCAATTAACATGAATGAATATTGGAAAGTATTGTGTTCTGTTTGAATTACTGTGTGTCAGGCAAATGGTTATGATTTTATGCGATACATAATGTGAGTTGTGTTACAGTTGTAACTCTAGGTTACTATAGGAACTAAGGGGTGAAGTGCACATCTAAGCATTTATATATATTATGTTTCTCATTTTTCTATGAGAAAATCATGTTTGTGTTGGTATGTCAATACCCCTGAACCGTGTATTTTTAACAGTGATCTTTGAATATTTCCATTTCAAAATTACTCACAGCTTTATTCTTCTTTTCCGCATGGGCATCTTTATCTTCTTCGGTTTTTATTTTAGTTTTTATGACAACACAGCTATGGTCAGGGTTTTGCCCTGGGACTTGTCGCACAATGATGATGTCATTAGGTTGCACCTCAATCTTCACCTCAGCCATCATACACAAAGGTCAAGACCCTGAAATTGAATCCTCTCAAAAGGGACATTATCGGACATTTCTATAACATTTAACATGTTACAACGACAGAAATGGCACTCAAACAGTGTAAATAGAATGATTTTGTTGTATTTTTCTCTTTTTTCTTATTTTTTTGTTTCAATACCAGGTACACTTCAATATTGTCTTCCATGAGTTGTTTGGGATAAACATATAATCTATTCTTAAATTGTATGTTTCATTATGTTTCATTGTATGTAATGCAAATATATGCGACATAATTTAATGTCTCCATTTGAACTTTATGACCATGGTGTTATATGTTATGTCTCTGTGGACACTTTTAAGGAAACGAGGATATGAGTGTGCATCATCGTGCAATTTTTCGGAGTTTGTCTGAGATAAGCATTTGAGAAGGTCAAAAAATAAAGAGGTGATCTATACTCTTTGGTTCAGCCATTTTTCTTTTTTTGGCCTCCTTTTTCATGTAAAGGTGTGCGTGTTCATCCCTTGAGGCAATTTATCGGTATGAGAATGTCAAGAGCCGTTTCCGTAAAGCAAATCAGGTTCAAATGTCAAGAGCCATTTCTTTCTGGGTGTGGTAGAAACCAAGAGCACTTTTGGGGGAATTTAAGATGTCTCAACATATCTATAAGTTTAGATGTGCGGGACTCCCAATTGGGGCAAGCGCAAACCCTTTAGACCACAGCACCATTTTCCATTGCCGCCCCCCACAAACACCACCCATATGCCCCTAGCCACTATACCCACCCCTCGAATCCCAACTCTGTATCACCTTCCTATCCCTATGCAAACCCCCCCAACAACAACACCGATTTACCCCTAACCACTAATCCTACCCACCCCTCAAATCTTGACTCTCTACCACCTTCCTATCCCTATTGTTGAACCCTAAGTTTGGACCTCAAGCTGTTGAGTTCACTCGAGTTCACTCGGGAGAATTTCCCATGGAAAAGGAAGTTGTTGAGTTTATCATGAGAACTTCCTGCACATCAGGGACTCTTCCTGATTTACCAGGAGTCATTGTTTTCACATGACAGGGTCCAGCGGGGTCGCACCAACCAACAAGAGTATTTAACTGAACCTCTTTGTTTGTAGTTCACAGGGCAGTGATGTGAACGGGCAAAGTGAGTTTACCCAGTGTTACACACAGCCAGGGCCGTAGCCAGGGGGGGGGGGGGGTGTGGACGATTCCAAGGGCCCTTGACTGACAGGGGCCCCAAATGGCCAAAATTTTCCGCCACGGCGGCATCCATGGGCCCGATGTGATATCCTTTCATGGGGCCCGAAATCCCTGGCTACGGCCCTGCACACAGCATACAAGCAACACAAACACAACTCCTCAAACATGGACGTGTGTGTGTGTCTGTATGTCTGTCTCTGTGTTATAATTCTGTCTATAGGCTATGCAAGAGTATATAATGTAGCATTGTGTAAGCTTCTCTGTTATCACCAAATGCACAGTAACAGCCATCAGTTACCCCCTTCCTATACTGTAGCTGCTCAGTGAGATATGGACACATTTATATGGTTTCTCTCCACAGTGCTTTTTGCCAGTTAATATATTTAATATATTGTGCCTATAATTCAGCCTGAGAAATATTCAGCACAATTGTGTGTATGTGTTTTCAACACACTGCCTCTTACAGGCCCTGCTGACCATTGCTGCAGTGTGATCCACCCACTTCAAACCAATCATATACAGTGCACTCCTCTTGTAGTGATCACCTTGGGACCGGCCAAATTGATCACTATAAGGCCATGTTCAGACTAGGAGGCCAAATCTGATTTGTGAACTTTAGTGACCTATTAATTACTTTATCCAGATTGGTTTTATGAGTCTGGACGCTCCAAGTCTGATTTGTGTCACTTGTCCCAAACCACATACAGTATGAAGGTAGTTTCCAATCTGCTTTCGACTGATGTGACTTCAGTGCGGACGTGCAGATCCACCAAATCTGATTTGAACGTCACTCGCAACTCGTCATCAAATGCTTCTGCGCAGGAAAACCACGTCACCAACGTACGTATTTATTGACGCCCATGTTGTTACCATAGCAACCCATGCAGATAGGCTGTTTAGGTCTGGACACATAGATCAGACTTGAGAATCAGATTTGTGGCAGTGCGGACACACTCCCAAATCAGATTTGGGAAACCAATCAAGATAATGATGATTAATGACTTTATCAGCTAATCAGATTTGCCTGTAATGTGAACATGGCCTAAGTGAATTATTTAAACAGCATAGGAATGATTTGGGACCACGCTTTTTGATCACTATACAGTAAGTGGTTGATCACTAACCGTGATCACTATAAGCGGATTGGGGGGATTATTGTGATTTTTTGCGTTGGGCGTGCCAACATTTTCTCTTAAGGCAAGTTCGCTCAAATGTAATCGCGAGCGATTCTGTCTGATATGCCAAACATCAGTAACACATTTCATTCTCACATTTCAAATCTACAGCGCCATCTACAGCTCACTCCATGCGACCAACATCGACTTCACAAAAGGAAGCAACAAAAGAAACAGCTTGAAAAGTCAAGCAGAAAAACAGAATCAACTGTTCCAAAAATGTGCCAAGCTCTCAGACAGTCACTCATGCAGAATGGAAATGAAAGCCAAATGGTTTAGAAAGAGCCAATGAGGTTCAGACAGGAGCCAAGGAGTCTCAAAGTCGTCTGTATAAAAGTATTTATCTTTGCAAAGAGGAGCAAACGTGTACATCCACAAGTGAAGTCACAGGTCTACACACAACCATTGACTGAAAAGCACAGATACAATGCAGAGGCCATTGACTGAGGTGTGAAAGCGAACCGGACCAAATGAAAATTGCAACAATGTTGCAACTTCACCCCCGAATCGCACCGAGTCCACCAGCTTATGTGAAAGCGACCTTAGTCTCTGACTGGTTCACCACCCTTGCTAATAGACTCATGAGAATATTTTCTATTCGCTATACCATAGGCTGTAATTATGGTGTGTCTGTACAAGACTAAAGGACTAAATTCAAAGGACTAAATTCATTAATTCATTGTGGTCATTCTGTAGTGTCAGGTTAGCTATGCCTTGAGGTTTGCTCGAATCATTCTCAAACAATATAATTCACTTTCTAAAATAAATAAATACATTTTACAGCCTCGAATTCTGACCTTTACGTCCAAGTTAATGCAATTAAAGCCAAGTTCAGCAGTCGAATGTGTTTACTGACTGACCCTCTTTCTGTTTCCATACAAGACTTTGCGTGGCATTTTCAAGCAATCGATAACTTAATGTGTTTTGGATTTTTTTTTTGCTGTTTGGCTGAAATGCACCACAAAGGTTGAAACCCCCTTTTATATTAACCTTTATAGGAAGGCGTTGCTGAGCGTGCATTCTGCTTTTCTGCACCACCCCGTTTCACTTACAGTATTGCATACCTTATATTCACACCTGGAGCTGCGATCACAATTTTCCACAGCAGCAACTGACCGCTAAGCAACTCCACAGCAGCAACTGACCGCTAAGCAACTCCACAGCAGCAACTGACCGCTAAGCAACTCCGCAGCAGCAAGTGGAGGTGTAGGTGCCTTTTGTCCCTGAAGGGCACCTTGACTGTACTTGGGGAGGGAGGATATACTCTTACCCATTCAATTGACCACCAAGCTTCCCCCCTGTGGCTGTAGGGATTTGAACCTGTGACCTTCCTTCGCATGCCCACTTTCCAGGTTATTCTGTGTGTGTGTGTGTGTGTGTGTGTGTGTGTGTGTGTGTGTGTGTGTGTGTGTGTGTGTGTGTGTGTGTGTTATGTTGTATATGAACTGTCTCTGACCTAACACATCAGCAGCATTCATGACTGAAGGCACATACATTAGTGGCTAATAGGTCACCATTGAATGCAAATGCAATGGCAACATTTTCAGACAAATGCAGAAAGGCAACAATAATAATAGCAATGAATGTGAAGCGACTGGAAAAGACAAATGGGACAGAGGCAAGAGAGGTACTGCACAAGCTGTGACCAGATATGTACACTACATTTCCAAAATGCACTTTCTGTGACGTCATCCACTCCATTGTGAACCCCACCCCCCCCCACTGCCGCAAGCTCCTACTGAAATCCAAGTGTGACATCATCCTCTCCATTGTGATGTCAGTCAGAGTGTGACATCATCCACTCCATTGTGATGTAATCCATTTCATTGAAATTGATTTTGTGGACCAACATGTTTTGTGGAACGGCCAACCAACCAACAGAGCGACTTATAGAGCTGGACCTGGACTGGTCACAGCAACAAAACAAAAACAAAAATTGAGTGGGAAGGGTGATTCTTCAACAATGATTACACTTGGATAAATTACAAGAAGTTGTGTATAGTTGATAGGTGCTTATCAGCTCTATCTATGGGTGGCTGCTGTGTGTGAAAGAGCCTTAGTTTGGATTCCGTATTCAGGGATATGAAAGTGAATTCTCTAAATGTCCAGCAGATGTCACTGTAGCGATTCAGAACACACTACACTGAAATGTAATTTGATTACAGATAGACAACCTACTGAACAAGTAGAACCTGGTGTGTGTGTGTGTGTGTGTGTGTGTGTGTGTGTGTGTGTGTGTGTGTGTGTGTGTGTGTGTGTGTGTGTGTGTGTGTGTGTGTGTGTGTGTGTGTGTGTGTGTGTGTGTGTGTGTGTGTGTGTGTGTGTGTGTGTGTGTGTGTGTGTGCATGAGGGTTTGTGTGTGTCCGGGCGCACATGTGTGCTTCTGAGAGGAAGACCAATCGGATCACTTAACAGTATTTCATGGCACTGAAACTAAAATTCATCTGCACCATTGTCCAGGTTGCTAGTCTAACCTTAGAGAGCAAAGGTTGGTCACATCCATTTATCACATAATGTTATCCCATCTCCTCACATCTAATCATTTTAACTTTAATACAGTAACAGTAATAAGAAAATCCGTGAATGAAATGCACATGGGCACAATTTCAGTTCATAACAGTGCTAGAATGAAATAAAACTCATTTGGATGTACAATGAGTCAAATCTCTCTCATTCTCAATTCGGTTTCTTGCTTTGGGTGACCATTCTTCCCAAGTCAATTGCAGTACTCCAGGGAACAGGAATAACATGTGTGTGTGTCTGTTTTAAGGGAAATAATTCTTTGTGGTGAGCAGAGAAAATGTGCTACCAATAAGTCAGAAGGTTCGATTTACGCCATAATGTTCCATTGCAATCCAGAGTGTTTTGAAAAGATCAATGTGCAATCAGGAGCTTGCGTGTTATTTTTCTATTCCTAAAGGGGATATAGTTGGGTGAGTGTGTGTTTCTTTGTACGCCTTTGAATGTCCGTGTGTTAATTGAGCACAACCAGCACTTCTTTCTCATACACTGGGGATGCAAGCAATCTGTTGTCTGGCTGTGCACTGTGCCTTTGACCTTGCACTCTTTACTCTTTGTAAAGTTGCGAAGGATTTATGTTGCACTCATTGTTAGTTGTCAAATTGACAATTGCTTCAAAAAGTGCAGATATTCTAGCCTAGCTAGTGGAGAACTTGATCCCAGCCAGGACTAGTGAAGAGGAACTTCATACAGTAATTTCACCCAATCAGTAACAACCAAGCAGTAAGTTGATCTGAGTGGTGAATAATTTGAATTCAAACAGTTGCAGTTGCACACTTGGCTCAGCCGTGCATGCCAAATGGAAGATCATAAAAAAAGGTTCGCTGTCTGCACTATTCAGATAATTTGGGTGCTCCAGTCAGAACCATTGAGATATAATATGAATGGAGGGAGTGTCCCTATCTCCTCCCTGTATGTTCTTTTGAAGCCAAAATCCGGCCAGATCACTGAACTAGAGTCTGCGCAGTAGCGCCCTTGATTGAGAACCTGTGAGAGCTCCACGCCCCTCTGAACTTTCTTATGTAGAGCTGCTGTTTCTAGAATGCGCACAGTGTGTTGTGTATTTATATACAGTCTAGCTCTGTAAATATTACACTTTAAGTTGTAATATTTTTTGTCTCGCCAAAAGTAACCAGGAAGAGTCCCACTATGAGATCAGTTTATCAAAATGACGCCTGTACGAAAATCTGATTTTGGTTGTCGGAGATTTTAGACCTCCGGGCTGCTGACTGCTGCTGAGTGCTCTCAGCGCTCTCAGCCCGGGCCGGAAGTGGAGGCAGGCCACTCACTCACCTTCAGCCTCACTGGGGGGATTGCTGTGTTGACTAAGCTAGCCTAATGTTTCCGTGGCATTTTGGTTAATTTTATGATTACATTTCTTTTGGCGCAAATGTTGGTTTAACATATCTAACCGTGAGGCTACGTTGTTGTAGCCTAGGTAAGCCCAGCCCCCACGTGACCTGCTCTCTCAGTTCCCAGTCACTAGCGTCTAGAGAACGAGCCAAATCGATTTCTGGGGCGATTGAAAGACCCGCGCAGACCAGCAGCCAATGAGTGACGGCGTGACTGCCAACATCAGTCCTGCCGTGATCGGCCAATCAGAGAGTGCGTCTTTGTCAATGACGTATAACAGCTGCAGCGGCTAGCCATTAGCTTTTGGTCTTTCCAAAGCATAGCTCCCGAGCTAGCTACTAGCTATGGCTATGAACAGCTACAGCCATAGATGGCTACAGCTACGTCTTGTTGTGTCGCCGTTAAATGCGCTAATGGAGGACCAGATACGCGAGGCTTCTAATCTGGGAATCAAGGCGTTGCAGATCGGTGGGGTGAATGATAAAGACGAGAACTTAATACATTGCTTGTGTATGCAAGTCCAGAGGCCTTGGTGAAGGAAAAAGTGGCGAAATATGCTGGCATCGGCTACACGAAAATTAACGTTATTAAATGCTGTAACGTTAACGGTAATATATATGGCTAGCTATATGGCTATGCAACTACGTTGAGGAAATTCAAGTGAAAACAGCTGTTAATGTTAATGTGGGGCTTCAGAGCTGATCACCTGGACACATTTTACGGCGAAATTATCTGATAAACTTGTCTGTGCAGCTCTGTGGTGATCAGCTAATGTCTTCATAGCATTGTGATTATGATTTAATGCATTATGGAAGATAAACGCTGGTTTAACATAATTAAAATAATTCCCTACCAAACATGTAAAGTGACGCTTCTGAGCAGTAGACCATTTGGGCATAACATTATGTAATGTGACATGAGATCACCACATTTCAATAAATATAACGTTTTTGCACATTTGAATGCTGCTGGTCGTTTGTTTAATGCTGTATATATTGGATATTTAAAGCTGATACACAACACAATTGTGTTTATTTTGTTTTTTAATAAAAGTACTTGTGATATCTCACGTGGCTTTGATTTATCATTGCAAATTTAGCCCAATTTGTAGAAAATGCAGATGTGAACAGCTAGGTTTAATGACAAATATGGAATATCACCCAAGGAAATACCACGGTTTAATGCCAACAGATAAACCATACAGATTTGTTGTAATTGTGAACACAAATAAGGGATCAGAGACATGGTTTTCAAGTATAACACAATGTACAACTTTTATTCAAAGACAGGATTGAAAAATATAGGTCACTTGTATTCACTTCAGACAAGACAGGACACTACGTTAAAGTCTGAAATTTACCTAGATTTGCTATAAGAATTGACATTTCAGCTTGTCACCTGATGTCATTATTAATGGACAAAAGATTTAGAAAATTTTGATTAATCAATCCAAGTCAGAAACAACATGTGCTGTGAGCCTTTTAGAATTCAAAAACCTTACTTCCAACAATTAACTAGCCTGCACTAACTACTGCACAGTAACGTGTACAAATATTGAATGCAACAGTCTCGTTCTGGAGCGAACCCCTCAGCTGAATTCACGTTGGAATATATCAAGGCTTGATACATTTGATTGTACTCATACAGCAGTGTGGAGCTTAACATCTAGCTAGGTTGCATCTGGAATATGATCTGGATTATGTATAATATACAGTATAACACTACGCTCACTAGGTCATGACATTCACGTTAACGCTATAGCCTCCAAAAATCTACTGTAGCTAGCTAGCGTCAGCTACATCTGTAACCACGCTGAAATGCGAGTGCATTAACGTTAATATTTCTAGCTAGGTCAAACACACCTTAACGTTATGAGTGTGGCCGTTTTTGATTAACATTAAGTCCACGATCAAGTCTAGCATTTCGGTATATTCCTACCTCTTAACATCTAGCTAGCTAGGTTGGATCTGGAATATGATATCAAGGCTTGATACATTTGATTGTACTCATACAGCAGTGTGGAGCTTATCTAGCTAGGTTGCATCTGGAATATGATATCAAGCCAGTAATGGCAGGTCTCAGTCGCATTCACGCTAACCTCTTAACGTCTAGCTATAGCTAGGTTACACCTGGATTATGTATAATATACAGTATAATACTACGCTCACTAGGTCATGACATTCACATTAACGCCTCCAAAAATCTACTGTAGCTAGCTAGCGTTAAATAGGTTTATCTGTAACCACGCTGAAATGTGAGGGCATTAACGTTAATATTTCATTTTCATTTATTTCATTTATTTATTTAATGTGACTCATTGACCATGATCACATGGTATGGAGCACAAACAAAACATACAAAAACAATATACAATGGCACACGGCATGGCTAGAGCATGTCATTTGAACAAAGGCAGGACGTTCTTCAAAAAGGCACCTAATTTACACATAACTTTTTGTCTGTCTGATTGTAGTAGCAGAATCAGTTTAAACATAGATGGACGTGTTAAATAATATCTGGGTAAATATAACTGTCTGAAATTCAAAATAATTACATTCTTACATTCAAACAAAACATGATACTCGTCTCCCACACAGTTGTCACTACAGAGATTACAGATCCTCATACTTCTATGCAGTCCTTTATATCTGCCAACAACCTTGGGGATTCTGGTGTTGTTAACCCTAAAGTTACAAATTGCATGTCTATGCCTCTGGTTTACATACAGCAGATAATTTTCAAGTTTAAGTTCTTTTTTGAATTCTACGTACAAGTCACATGACGTCATACTTTTGAGCTCACTTTGCCATTTCTGCATAAACTGATCCTTAAGACTTTGCTCAACAGTTAACTTCAACCAGTCAATGTTATTGCACTGCTGTGTAAGCCAGAGGTAAGACAAGCCACAGTCATCCAAAATCTGTTTGACCCGCACGACCCACGGCGAGGCATAGACGCCAGAGTTGTGCAGATCACGCAGGCAGTTGTACATGATACGGCTAAGTTTGTTCTCCTTGCCGTCAATCAACCTTGCCCAGTAACTAATCATTCTTTTCTTGACAGTGACACAGAGTGGGTATCTCCCCAGCTCCCCATAGACCATATTGTTACACGTTGTCATTTTAACTTTCAAAATGTACTTGAGAAATCTGAGGTGTAGCTTTTCCAATATATCAATTTTTTCAAACCCCCAAGCTTCACACGAGTACAACATAACTGGTAAAACCAACTTGTCAAAAAGGTCCAGTGTGATATCTACTGGTAAATCATATTTTCTGCATTTAGAAAAAAGGGCAAACATAGCACGAGAGGCTTGCTTATGCAGCTCCTCAATGGCGATCTTAAATGATCCATTATAGTTCATAATGACACCAAGATACTTGAAACAGTTAACGATTTCTAGGTTCTCCCCATCACAATTAAACTTAAATTTGTCACTGCTAATTTTTCGAGAACCAAAAACTGTGACTTTAGTTTTATCACTGTTAACCTTTAATTTCCATTTATGACAAAATTCACACATATGGTCTATTGCTTTCTGTAACCCTTCTTTTGTTGTGGACATAATAATTGTGTCATCCGCGTACATCAGTACCATAAGCTGCATATAACTGTCTATCACTGTATCATCAAGGTTGATAGGCTGACAGCCGTTCTGTAGTAGATAATCCTCTAAGTCATTAATAAATAATGCAAACAGTAATGGAGAAAGGTTTTCACCCTGTCTAACTCCTGCTAGGCTTACAAAAAATTCTGATTTAACACCATTTACAAAAACACATGATTTGATGTTTTTGTACATATTCATTACCACGTTTCAATTAGGTCAAACACACCTTACCGTTATGACTGCGGCCGTTTTTGATTAACATTAGCGTTAAGTCCATGATCAAATCTAGCATTTCGGTATATTCAGTGTGTGTGTGTGTGTGAAAAGGATGTTAGCATGCTAGCATTATTAGCACAGAATGTATACAGTCCATGGTACAACGTTAGGCCTTCAAGTCCTGAGGCGAACAGCGCCGGAGGATGAAGTCTGCAGACTGGCAAAGGCTCTTGCATTCAGTGTCCAGCATAACAAGCACGCCTTCCTTTATTTTCTCCATCAGTCCATCGTGTTTCCTCATCAGCTTGGCAGCAGCTGACCAGTTGCCCTTCTCCACAATACCTGCGGCTGATGTGGGGCATGGCACTCTGGTCTGTTTGGAAGGGTATTAAATTAATACCTGAAAGAATAAACAGAGAGGACGTCAGTACAGTAGACACATGTAACAGTATAGATCCCCGTTATGAGGTCTGTTGATCAAAATATCACCTCACGCTATATCGAAATCGCGTTTTAGTGGACGGGCAGCGAGCATCCAAACTGGGGTTCATAGCTGGTCTGCGGCTAGCTAGCTAGCAACGTAGCCATCGATTAAAACAGCGTTACATTTATGATCTTTTAGTGATGTTGGTAGACACACGTAACAGTATAGATCCCCGTTATGAGGTCTGTTGATCAAAAGATCACCAAACGCTATATCGAAATCGGGTCTGAGCGGACGGGCAGCGACCATACAAAGGACAGCTTGTACAAGCTGGGGCTTCTCATCACCTGGACACATTTTAAATGTGATGCGAAATAATCTGATAAACTGGCTGCGCATAACATTACTTATTTGCGGGAGTGCACGGGGGAAGTGTAGATTAATCGTGCAGCACTAGTACATTAGGTTACAAGTACATACCTCAGTCAGACTGGCAAATCCAACATGATTTACTATCCTGTTTTACACCAACCCTCTCCAGGCACCCCTTCTCGAGTGGTTTGCAGCTGTCCAACTTGCCTTTAGAAGGAAGGTTTCTCTTACACAACCTGCAAAAATCGTTCACATTGGTGGTAGCCATCGCGCTCCTGTTGTGGTTGCTAGCAGTAGCCTAGTGAATGAAGGTGTTAGCTCGAGTGCTAACAACAAAGGTTGCAGAGTGATGACGCCATCTCTTGCACTGCGCATGTGCTCTGTGCACCAAGCTGATTGGATGATGGTTGGCTGGTGGAGTGGTCTATCGAGGGGGGCCCAACACCCGCTAGAAATCGATTACCATAGGTGGGAGGCCAGACCCTTGTGACTGTAAGCAGGGTGAACCTGAGAGCAGGTCACTGGGGGCTGGGTTTACCCAGGCTAGCTATCCCTGGGCTGACAGGACGTGACGTAGTCACATGGATCCGCGTCAGCCCCAGGGGGGCACCACGCCACCTACGGGTGGGTGGTCGGTTTTAATGAAAAGTAATTTTGGAGCAAAATGACAGTCTTCCATAGGGCTGCGTACGCAGCGTTGTAGGCACTAGTGAGAGCTTGAGTTCGAAACGAAGTAAAACTATGGCCAATTATGAAGTCTAAAGACTGCAAAACTGCAAAAACTGTCAAACTAATTAAACCCTACTCCATTTTTTCTTCAAACGACACCAAACTTCAGCATCTGCATCGTTAGACTGTCCTACACAAAGGTTTCAAACAAATTTTCGATTGATCAAAAATTTAGCCCACAGTGCATCAAAATGTTGAATTCTGCCCCCATGTATAGCCTAAAGAGCATCTTAATAGGTTGTATTTGTGATGTCATCAGTCACTCGAGCAATTGTGATGCCATCAGTGATGTCACTCAAGCAATTGTGATGTAATCAGTGATGTCATAAATCCTTCCTGGCTCACCCTATATATCTTCCTGGCTCACCCTATATAAGTGGAAGCAGTGTGTGTTTTTACACGCAAGCATCCAGTCCC
>NC_139625.1:18318596-18353596 GCF_964638095.1 Poromitra crassiceps
AATGTAACTACACACTATTTCAACCCATTCTCACTCCGACCATGTAAATTTGCACCACCTTGTCGTGCAGCTTGTGTGTGGGATCTGGGCTGTAACGCACATGGTACCCTTGCGTATTATATAACGCACACGGTACCCTCGTGCGTATTATGGAATGTGCACGCATGCACCTGGTCGCGGTGAGGCAAAGGTCAAGTTACGCTGTGGGGTTGTTGCTGCAGATAGGTTGGAAGACCCCTGGAGACCCCGTGGAGACCCTTGGTCCTAATGCCCCGCAGTCCCCTCAGTCGCCATAGCTCCAGCTCCAGCCTCCAAGGGGGATCCAAGGGGCCTTGGAGACCCAAACCCTTCTCCTGGACACCCTAACCCTAAGCCCCCCACCATATCCAAACCCTAACCCCAACCAAGTGGCTACCAGTGCCTAAACCCAACCCCCCTCCCCCCTGTGCTTCACCTCAACCAGGTGCACAGTGGGCGTGTCATAATTGCATACAAGTTTACTGTGCGCATAACATCCAACACACGAGGTGCGTGACAAAGCCGTGCTATATTACGCTGTTGGAATAAGAAGCTGTTGACTATTTGTCATGCCATGTTAGGCCAACAAAAACATGTTTTCTGTCACACCAGAGGACCTGAGGGGGGACCTTGACTTGTATGTCAAGTCTCTTGAGGAGCAGAACCCGGGGCTTCGCATCACCAGAGTGAGGTACACCGAGCAGCAAGGGCTGGCCAGCGCCAGGGTGTCTGGCTGGAGGGCCGCTACCGCCGACGTGGTGGCCATCCTGGACGCACACATCGAAGTCCATGACATGTGGTGAGGGTGGCAAAAAAAAACAAAAAAAAACTTTTTTGTATTCTTGCTGATTATCTATGTGTCATTGTTGACTTCTGCATTGACTTCTGTGTTAATTTTGAAGAACGCACTCAGTATAACAAACAATCGTTTTAGGATCACTAAATAAATAGTTCTAATTTGTTAGCAAACTAAGCTTGTTCAGGGCAAACCACGCTTGTTCACCACCAACTTTCAGGGCGATATATTCTTTGAATGTCGCTTTTAGGAGTACAAACATTCAAATAAGCATATTTTCTTCATCTATTTTCACGTTTCAATGTATGACACATTATTTGAAAGCTTACAATTTGCACCTTCATCATCTGTAAAAAAAAAAAAGAAAAAGAAAAATGACCTTGGCCTACTTGTTAGGCAAAACACCAGTCCCTGTCACAAAACACCAGTCCCTGTCACAAAACACCAGTCCCTGTCACAAATGTAATACTCAGTGTCCCATCCCTCTGACCCTCCAGGGCCGAGCCCCTGCTGACCCAGATCAAAGCCAACCGGACGACGGTGGTGTCGCCCATGTTTGACAAAGTGAACTTCGACGACCTCAAGGTGATTCAGTACCAGCCAGCAGCACACGCCTTCGACTGGGCCCTGTGGTGCATGTACGAGGGCTTTTGGCAAGAGTGGTACGATCTCAACGACCCCTCCATGCCTGGGAAGTAAGTTCAAGTGAGATTGATCCCTCTCGTTTGGTTTGGCAAACTGAAAGAGTCCGATTAGTGAACCTCTATCACATAAAAAGCCATTGGTCTTGGTTTTGTGCCAATTACCATCTATTCTGTATAAGATGTTATCGTAACAATTTACAATAAGCAGGGTTCATACACATTTTGACCAATGGATTTCCATGACTTTTCCAGGACTTTACACCAGATTTCCATGACCAAACATTTTGTAAAGTCTCTGTGTATACATGAAAAGTGAGTAAAAATATTCTATGTAATGTAACTACTAACAGATGACAATAATTGAAAAACTAACATGGTCATTAGTACTCAAACACTAAAAATAATATTGCAAGATCATCTAAAGTAAACAAACTAATATGACATAAATGGCTCCTACACACATACCTACATGTTTTATACAGTTACAAATAGCATGATATGGGACCTTTTAGCATTAACTAGTGACCCGTATTGTAAAGTATTATTACCTATGTTATGAACGACCGTTTTCATCTTTCACTTCTTCAAGGACTCCGTCTGTCATGGGGATCCTCGTTGCAGACAGGAAGTTCCTGGGAGAAATTGGAGTGCTTGATGACGGAATGAAAGTGTACGGCGGGGAAAATGTTGAGCTAGGAATTCGTGTGAGTTGAACACGCCCCTCTATCCCCTTAGTGATGATGAGTACATTTGATTGAACTTTATATAGTGAAGGGTGTCTTACCACTGCTCTTAGGTGTGGACATGCGGAGGGAGTATTGAAGTAGTCCCATGCTCCAAGATTGCCCACATCGAGAGGAGCCACAAGCCTTACATACTAGATCTGAGCCACGCTATGAAGAGGAATGCCCTGAGAGTCGCCGAGATCTGGATGGATGACTACAAACACAACGTTAATTTGGCCTGGAATGTGCCCTTCAAGGTAACTCTGCCAAGAAACCACTGTGCCTTTTGTGAGTTATATGACTTCCGTGTGCGGGTTTATTTATAGATGATTTCTGTGTGCGGGTTCTTTCTACTTCTTAGCTATGGGTTTTCCCTCACACGAGCTGGTGACAAGACAAACATTCTGAAAGGCAAAACAGGTCCTCATTCATCGGCTCGCACGATTCTGTCCAGCCTAGTCGACAGAATAAAATCAACACGGTACATTTCCGCAATCCACAGATATGTAGAATACATTACATTACATTACATTACATTACATTACATTACATTACATTACGTGGCAGAAGCTTTTATCCAAAGCGACTTACAATAACACATTTTTGTCAGCAATAGAGCAATCCACTATGTAACACAGTCTATGATAACTACAACTTCTGAAGGAACAGTGGTACAAGTTAAGTTTTTTTTTTATTAAGAGAGAAAGAAGTTAGATCAAGAAGGGCCCAGATGGAGCCTGAACAGGTGTGTCTTTAGTCTTTTCCGAAAGATCGGGAGTGATTCGGCCATCCTGATCGAAGGTGGAAGCTCATTCCACCATTGAGGTGCCAGGGACGAGAAGAGTCGCGAACGGGATGAGCGACTTTTGAGCCCTCGTAGTGAAGGAGGGGCGAGGCGTCCTGCGCTGGTGGAGGAGCGAAGGGAACGGTGAGCGATTTGGAGCCTGACCATAGATTGTAAGTACCGAGGGGCTGTCTGGTGTACTGCCCTGTAGGCCAGAACTAGGGTTTTGAATTGAATGCGTGCCGAGATGGGAAGCCAGTGAAGGTCCCGGAAGAGGGGAGTGACATGAGAGAATTTGGGTTGGTTGAATACCAGACGGGCTGCAGTGTTCTGAATGAGCTGAAGCGGTCGGATGGCTACAGCAGGTAGCCCAGCCAGAAGAACATTGCAGTAGTCCAGGCGAGAGATGACAAGTGCCTGGACCAGGAGTTGTGTCGCTTCCCTTGTGAGAAACGGACGGATTTTGCGGATGTTGTACAGGGAGAACCTGCAGGAGCGGGCAGTTGCTGCGATGTAGGCTGAGTTGGACAGCTGATTGTCGAGGATCACTCCAAGGTTCTTAGCTGTTTGAGAGGGAAACACGGTAGTGTTGTCAATGGAGATGGAAAGGTCAGTGAGGGGACAGTCTTTCCCGGGGAGGAAGAGTAGCTCTGTTTTCCCAAGATTCAGCTTGAGATGGTGGGCAGACATCCAAGTACCAATGTCTTTGAGGCATGCAGCGATACGTGCCTCGATTTGTGTGTCTGAGGGGGGGAAAGAGAGGTAGAGCTGAGTGTCGTCAGCATAGCAATGGTAAGAGAAGCCATGAGATGAGATCACATGGCCCAGAGATCTGATATAGAGAAGGAATAGCAAGGGGCCCAGGACTGAGCCCTGGGGCACACCTGTGCGAAGATATTATGAACGTGGATATAGATACGTGTGTATCAACGTTATACATGTCATAGAGTCTGCTATGGAAATAGCGCGGTGGCCAGTAAGGGTGTTGCGGTCGGGGTGGATGGAGGGCGTAAACACTTGCCTTTCACACCAGAGGGCCGTGTGTTCGATCCCCAGTCCCCAGTCACAGCGTTTCCAAAGTCTGTATTTCCGCTGTGAGTAACATTTTAACATTTTTCTTATTTAACACGTTCACTGCCGTCGACGAGTTATCTCATCAAAAAAAATCCAACGGTTGACTGCTGTGGACGAGTTATCTCGTCAAAAAAAAAAAAAAAAATTTGACGGTGGGATGTGGATCAAACCCTTTTACATCTCCTATAAAAAATATGGGAGCTATTGAATGTGTATAACCTATTTTACCGACCCACTAAGTGGCGACAGTGCTCTCCAGACTAGAGGAAGCCGAGCAAAAACAGCAGCGTGAGGAAGCCATTCTCATGAAAATGGATTGAGGAAAACGCTTTCGCTTTCGCGCTGGAAGCTGGCGGTGGGGCATTCCAAAAATAGATTCTGGGTGCAACACACTTTGAAACACCAGCAGAAAGCCCAGAATCGCACGCAGCTTCATGCCAGCTGAGCTCACAACCGAAAACCCAGAAATGAACGAGCCCCATCCAGACTCGCCCGACGAGCGGCCGCCAGCAGCCAGGCAGCACAGACAGGCAGAGACTCGCCTGTGACACACCCGCTGCAGAGCCACGGAGGGAGGAGGAGAACACCCACGGAGGGAGGAGTTTGAAGGAGAGGGGGGTGGGGGTGCTGTTATGGAGGAAATTACTGTTCACAACTATTGTTTAGATGTCTGATGTCTTACTGATGCCCAAAATAAATGGTTAAAGTGACTGTTCTGCCTGTTCTATCGAATTTCACAAAAATGCAATTATCTCAGCTTTCATTCTCAGACGCTGAAACCATGCTGTATTCAACTGCTAATGCCTACATAACTACTAACTCTACAAACAAACTATTTTAGACAGAGAAAGCACACATTCTATTAGTTCTTTTGAGATATTTTGTGTTTTTTTTTTTTTTTTTTTACGAAAGTCTTAGCAGAAAATAATCCTCGGCTCTTGAAAGATGAGCCAGAATCCTCAAAAAAACCCTTGGCAGAAGCTACCTACAGTATTGAAAAAACGATTGGCAGTGAATGTGTTAAGCCTCACCCAAATCATAACCTTAACCTTAATTAAATTGTTTTACTTGCCTAAACTTAACCAAAGTTGCTAAAGTTGTTTTATTTGCATTTACCGTTGAGAAGGCAGCAAGGTTTTCAAATAACCTGCCATTTTGTTTCAAATTTATGTTGAGATTGTAGGTTTGCAGAGATGTCAAATGACACATTGACCCATTGATACCTGATGCAGCATTTGTGTGTGTATCCCTTTAAGACCGCGAACCGCGTCACGCGGTTCACGGTCTTAAAGGGATACACACACAAATGAAGGATATACACGCAAATGCTGCATCAGGTATCAATGGGTTAATGCCAACTTTTTTACTTTGGCGATTGGGTTGTTCTGACAACAGGAGTATCTTGTTATGAACACATCTCTTGGCACTTTAATGTGACATGATTTTGAAGTTCTACAGTCATAGTAAACACAAACACAAAGTAATCACGCCTCATTCTCCAACTCTGCAGGATCATGGGATTGATATCGGTGATGTGACGGAGAGGAAAAAACTGAGAGAGAAGTTGAAATGTAAACCTTTCAAGTGGTACCTGGAAAATGTCTATCCCAAGTTGGATACCTGGGATGATATAGTGGCCTATGGAGGAGTAAGTTTGGAGTTGATCTACTGTAGAGTTTGTGTGGTGGAGATGGTGGGTGCACGTGCCCGCATAGTACGTATACTTTTCACCGCTACCCGTCTTAATAGTGCTTACTGTTAAAGTTTCGCTCGATTTATTAAAATAATTGTCTCTCCAATTTATAGATGAAGAACATGAATGCTAGTATGTGCATAGACCAAGGTCCTGTGCCAGGTCACACACCCATTGCCTACGGCTGCTACTACTACGGACCTCAAGTAAGTCACGCTACAGTTCAGCTTATTAGAAGAAAGGTGGCTTCCTGGAAATGTACGAGTACTATAAGGAGAAACCTTGTGCTGGTATTTCTTTCCCCATCGCCCAATCTTTGACTGTTTCTTTCTTTCTTCAGTACACATATTACCGTACAAGTGGTGAGCTTTACATCGGTGGCATCAAGTCCCACAAGTACAACGATAACCGATGTTTGAGTGATGACGGCAAAGCCAGTGTGCCTGGCCTTCACAACTGCAAAGAGGCTCTGCAGAAAGGCATGGGCATCTACTGGGACTTCAGTCAGGTACAGCAGGTTCCACTACTCCCACTTGTTGACATCAAAACAGTAACAATAGTCAACAACAACAATAGTCAATAAATGCACCTTTTATAAAGAAGCGGTTGCATTTCCGCTTTGGAAAATGCATGTTGCATGAGTTTACATTGACTAGTATGACTGGACATCATTATGTCCTTGTCAGAATGTGATGACATGATGATGTGTGTGACTGTGCTCTGCTCCTATTCTCTTTTTCTAGGGCAAAGAAATGAAGAACAGACAGACAAAAAGATGTTTGGAGATGATACAGAACAAACTTGTTGTGCAGGAATGCACTGGCCAAAGATGGGAAGCCCAAAACATTATCAAAGCCTTCTAAGGGGTGTGTGCGCGTGTGCGTGTGTGTGCGCGCGCGCGCGCGCGTGTGTGTGTGTGTGTGCGTGCGTGTGTGCGTGCGCGTGCATGCGTGCGCGTGCATGCGTGCGCGTGCATGTGTAAGGGTGGGGTTACTGGTGAACTGTTATGCTCCAGTAAGTAGTATGAATGGAAAAGCAACATTTTTGTAAAACTTGAATCAACACACGCAAGCATTTGCACAGCCTCTTATGTGTGTTTTGGTAGCATTTTTCTATTTCTCTCCCTGAGTTGATTTGAATAAAAAATGCAAATTGGAATTTGCCTGCCACTCAGTGTACTCGTATTTGTTATTCCGAGTGCTCTATTTCATCTTGAATTTTGCCAAAGCCCAGAAACCAGAGAACTAATCAGAACCTGTGTGACCACCATGTGCCACTCATCTGTCAAATCTATTACTGTTGTCTTTAGTTAGCTGCATAGTTGGCAACACTCCCTCCCTCCCTGCCTCTAGGTGTGTTGTGGCACATTGAGGCCATTTACACCTGGCATTAACATGCGTTTTCTGCCATCAGATTGCAATCTGATTGCAATCTGATGGCAGAAATGGGTGTCCTCTCAATCCGCATAAAGTTGCTGTATCCAGATTGAGAGGACACATTGCATTTACACTTGTGTTCAATGTGTATACAATGCATCCCTGGCCGCACCTCCGGAGGTGGTTTGGCCGATCAGATTGCAATCCATCTTCAATGCGTTTTGGGGGTGTTTACACCTGTACTTTCAAGTGAAAACACAATCTGATTGCAATCTGATCACAGAAAGCACATGTTAACGCCAGGTGTAAATGGCCTCATAGAGTTAGTTGCCTATCCCTGGTGTAAAGGTTGCCATGGTGGCTAGTGAGGGAGACTGATTGTAAAGGTGTAAAGGTTGCCATGGTGGCTACAGTGAGGGAGACTGATTGTGAAAGTGAAATAGGCCTAACTTGTGCATTTGTATTCTACCCAGTGTTGTAGTCGAGTCACTATAATTTCTCGAGTTCAAGTCGAGTCTCGAGTCTCCAGTGTTTGAGTCTGGGACTGGCTTAGAAGAGGCCATTTACACCTGGCGTTAACATGCATTTTCTGCCATCAGATTGCAATCTGATTGTGCTTGACCACTTGAAATGCCAGGTGTAAACGCCCCCCCAAGACACATTGAAGAAGGATTGCAATCTGATTGGCCAAACCACCTCTGGAGGTGGTCAGGGATGCATTGTGTGCACATTGAACACAAGTGTAAATGCAATGTGTCCTCTCAATCTGGATACAGCAACTGTAGGCTAAGCTACTTTGAAAGCATAGCTTAGGAAGCTACCAACTAAAGCTACCCTGGTAGAAATGTAGTTTAGGAAACTATAAGCTACGCAGAAAAAGTAGTTCAAACTACTTTGTAAAATAAAGCATTCAATTGACAATGTACATGTATGATATATGAAATAAAATATAATAGCCTACAAAAAAGCACAATACCAGCTAAAATATGTCTCTCAATTGAGTTCATTGACACAACAGTATGAAAACTTCATACTTCAAAAATCAGATCCAAACACCTAGCCTAGGTAAACCCAGCCCCCACGTGACCTGCTCTCTCAGTTCCCAGTCACTAGCGTCTAGAGAACGAGCCATTCAAATCGATTTCTGGGGCGATTGAAAGACCCGCGCAGACCCGCAGCCAATGAGTGACGGCGTGACTGCCAACATCAGTCCTGCCGTGATCGGCCAATCAGAGAGTGCGTCTTTGTCAATGACGTATAACAGCTGCAGCGGCTAGTCATTAGCTTTTGGTCTTTCCAAAGCATAGCTCCTGAGCTAGCTACTAGCTATGGCTATGAACTAGCCTAGGTAAACCCAGCCCCCACGTGACCTGCTCTCTCAGTTCCCAGCCACTAGGGTCTAGCGAACGGGCCATTCAAATCGATTGCTGGGGCGATTGAAAGACCCACGCAGACCCGCAGCCAATGAGTGATGGCGTGACTGCCAACATCAGTCCTGCCGTGATCGGCCAATCAGAGAGTGCGTCTTTGTCAATGACGTGTAACAGCTGCAGCGGCTTAGCACTACCTAGCCGTTAGCATTTGGCCTCTCTAAAGCATAGCTCCCGAGCTAGCTACTAGCTATATGGCTAGCTATATGGCTATGCAACTACGTTGAGGAAATTCAAGTGAAAACAGTTAATGTTAATGTGGGAATCATGGTGGAACCGAATAAAAATGTTTTTGTTTGATACTCTATTCTGTTGTATTGTCATGTGAGAATGAAAACAGCTATAGTAATAGTACTTAAAAACAGTGGTTCTCAAAATGTTTCCACATAAGGATCCTTAAACTGAATAATGTGATGCTAGGTCTGTTGATCAAAATAACACCTATATCGAAATCGGATTTTAGCGGACCATACAAGCCGGGGCTTCAGAGCTGATCACCTGGACACATTTTATGGTGAAATTATCTGATAAACTTGTCTGTGCAGCTCTGTGGTGATCAGCTAATGTCTTCATAGCATTGTGATTATGATTTAATGCATTATGGAAGATAAACGCTGGTTTAACATAATTAAAATAATTGACGCTTCTGGGCAGTAGACCATTTGGGCATGGTCTCATGTGTATGGTTTATTTAGCCTACTCAATCTCTCCTGAGATTATAACGTTAACCTGTTAGGACGCTGTGAGCTTGTGTATATAAGTCCAGAGAACTTGATGAAAACAAAGTGACAAAATATCCTGGCATCGGGTACACGAAAATTAACGTTATTAAATGCTGTAACGTTAACTGTAATTCTCATGTGTATTGTTTATTTAGCCTACTCCATCTCTCAGCCCATTTTGATGCTGAACCAAATGACCAGTCCGGCTGCAATGATTGATTTGTGAGGCAGCATATGCCAATGGAAGGCTGGGTAGCATTAGCTAACGTCATCCAGGCTACAGTAACATTAGGCTATTATAGTTATGAAACGCTGATTCAAACGTTACAATAATAAGACACAATAGGAGCCAGTTACCCTACTGTAGCTAGAGAGTAATTTCAGACCACCCGATATCACCATATTTATGTTATTAAATGCTGTAACGTTAACGGTAATTCTCATGTGTATGGTTTATTTATAAGCATTCATTGATTGAAGCAGAGTGCTGGTCGGTTAAGTTTCTCTGTAGTCATGTCCTCTGCTCCAATCTTCAGTTCAGTTTCTTCTGTCTCTCATCCAGCAGCTGCAGATGTCATCATTATCCACGTTATTGATGATTATTTATAAAAAAATCTCATTGTGTAAATATTTTGTGAACGCACCAATAGTTAGAGAAGGAAACCTCTCTTTGCATTTTATTTTGTTTTTTAATAAAAGTAGGCTACTTGTGATATCTCACGTGGCTTTGATTCATCATTGCAAATTTAGCCCAATTTGTAGAAAATGCAGATGAGAACAGCTAGGTTTAATGACAAATATGGAATATCACCCAAGGAAATACCACGGTTTAATGCCAACAGATAAACCATACAGATTTGTTGTAATTGTGAACACAAATAAGGGAGCAAAGACATGGTTTTCAAGTATAACACAATGTACAACTTTTATTCAAAGACAGGATTGAAAAATATAGGTCACTTGTATTCACTTCAGACAAGACAGGACACTACGTTAAAGTCTGAAATTTACCTAGATTTGCTATAAGAATTGACATTTCAGCTTGTCACCTGATGTCATTATTAATGGACAGTAGCCTACAGTAGCAAAGATTTTGAAAATTTTGATTAATCAATCCAAGTCAGAAACAACATGTGCTGTGAGCCTTTTAGAATTCAAAAACCTTACTTCCAACAATTAACTAGCCTGCACTAACTACTGCACAGTAACGTGTACAAATATTGAATGCAACAGTCTCATTCTGGAGCGAACCCCTCAGCTGAATTCACGTTGGAATATGATATCAAGGCTTGATACATTTGATTGTACTATCATACAGCAGTGTGGAGCTTAACATCTAGCTAGGTTGCATCTGGAATATGATCTGGATTATGTATAACCGGGGCGGCTTTAGCTCAGGAGGTAGAGCGGGTCGGCCAATGACGCAAGGGTTGGCGGTTCGATCCCCGCTCCCTCCCAGCTGCTGTCGTTGTGTCCTTGGGCAAGACACTTAACCCTCCTTGCTCCCGATGGTGTGTAGGCACCCTGCGTGGCAGCCTGCCGCCATCGGTGTATGAATGGGTGAATGTAGACTATCTACTGATTGTAAAGCGCTTTGGATAAAAGCGCTATATAAATGCAGGCCATTTACCATTTACCATTTACCATAATATACAGTATAACACTACGCTCACTAGGTCATGACATTCACGTTAACGCTATAGCCTCCAAAAATCTACTGTAGCTAGCTAGCGTCAGCTACATCTGTAACCACACTGAAATGCGAGTGCATTAACGTTAATATTTCTAGCTAGGTCAAACACACCTTAACGTTATGAGTGTGGCCGTTTTTGATTAACATTAAGTCCACGATCAAGTCTAGCATTTCGGTATATTCCTACCTCTTAACATCTAGCTAGCTAGGTTCGATCTGGAATATGATATCAAGGCTTGATACATTTGATTGTACTCATACAGCAGTGTGGAGCTTATCTAGCTAGGTTGCATCTGGAATATGATATCAAGCCAGTAATGTCAGGTCTCAATCGCATTCACGCTAACCTCTTAACGTCTAGCTATAGCTAGGTTACATCTGGATTATGTATAATATAGAGTATAATACTACGCTCACTAGGTCATGACATTCACATTAACGCCTCCAAAAATCTACTGTAGCTAGCTAGCGTTAAATAGGTTTATCTGTAACCACGCTGAAATGTGAGGGCATTAACGTTAATATTTCAATTAGGTCAAACACACCTTACCGTTATGACTGCGGCCGTTTTTGATTAACATTAGCGTTAAGTCCATGATCAAATCTAGCATTTCGGTATATTCAGTGTGTGTGTGTGTGTGAAAAGGATGTTAGCATGCTAGCATTATTAGCACAGAATGTATACAGTCCATGGTACAACGTTAGGCCTTCAAGTCCTGAGGCGAACAGCGCCGGAGGATGAAGTCTGCAGACTGGCAAAGGCTCTTGCATTCAGTGTCTAGCATAACAAGCACGCCTTCCTTTATTTTCTCCATCAGTCCATCGTGTTTCCTCATCAGGTTGGCAGCAGCTGACCAGTTGCCCTTCTCGACAATACCTGCGGCTGATGTGGGGCATGGCACTCTGGTCTGTTTGGAAGGGTATTAAATTAATACCTGAAAGAATAAACAGAGAGGACGTCAGTACAGTAGACACATGTAACAGTATAGATCCCCGTTATGAGGTCTGTTGATCAAAATATCACATCACGCTATATCGAAATCGCGTTTTAGTGGACGGGCAGCGAGCATCCAAACTGGGGTTCATAGCTGGTCTGCGGCTAGCTAGCTAGCAACGTAGCCATCGATTAAAACAGCGTTACATTGATGATCTTTTAGTGATGTTGGTAGACACACGTAACAGTATAGATCCCCGTTATGAGGTCTGTTGATCAAAAGATCACAAAACGCTATATCGAAATCGGGTCTGAGCGGACGGGCAGCGACCATACAAAGGACAGCTTGTACAAGCTGGGGCTTCTCATCACCTGGACACATTTTAAATGTGATGCGAAATTATCTGATAAACTGGCTGCGCATAACATTACTTATTTGCGGGAGTGCACGGGGGAAGTGTAGATTAATCGTGCAGCACTAGTACATTAGGTTACAAGTACATACCTCAGTCAGACTGGCAAATCCAACATGATTTGCTATCCTGTTGGTGTAGTTTTACACCAACCCTCTCCAGGCGTAGAAATACCCCCTTCTCGAGTGGTTTGCAGCTGTCCAACTTGCCTTTAGAACGAAGGCTTCTCTTACACAACCTGCAAAAATCGTTCACATTGGTGGTAGCCATCACGCTCCTGTTGTGGTTGCTAGCAGTAGCCTAGTGAATGAAGGTGTTAACAACAAGTGCTAACAACAAAGGTCGCAGAGTGATGACGCCATCTGTTGCACTGCGCATGTGCTCTGTGCACCAAGCTGATTGGATGACGGTTGGCTGGTGGAGTGGTCTATTGAGGGGGGCCCAACACCCGCTAGAAATCGATTACCATAGCTGGGAGGCCAGACCCTTGTGACTGTAAGCAGGGTGAGCCTGAGAGCAGGTCACTGGGGGCTGGGTTTACCCAGGCTAACGTTGTTGTACCGCCCCGGTACAGTGTGTGGGCAGCCCAACCTAACGTTAGCCCATAGCCTTGTACCAAGACGCTGATTACATTACACTGCAATGTAATGCAGTGTAATGTAAACATGTGGAACAGTACAGAATGATTGGTTGGATGATGCTCTGATAGAGTAACAGCAGGAGATGGGGTGCAACATATAGTCCTTTGAGTTTCCGGATGGCTGACAGTCTTTGTTGGCTCCTTTTTTGAATGTCCTTGGTGTGCTGATCAAAGGTGAGTTTATTGTCCATTGTTATGCCCAGATATTTAAAACTGTCCACTGTCTCGACTGTTTGGCTGTTGATGATGACGGGGGGCTGAGGTGAGGGGGGGCTGAACACTAGTTCTTTTGTTTTATTGACGTTGATGTGTAGATGGTTGTCCGCACACCACTGGGTGAGGTGTGTGATTGTGTTATTGTAGTCCAGAACAGAGTGGTTGTCGGAGAGAAGTGCGAGAATGGCTGTGTCGTCTGAGTATTTGATGTAGGTTGTGGTAGGTGATATGCTGATGCAGCCATTGGTGTAAAGAATGTACAGGAATGAGCTCAACACACATCCCTGTGGAGCTCCGGTGTTGATGGTGAGTACAGGGGATGTGGTTGAGCCCACCCTTACTGCTTGCAGTCTGTTGCTGAGGAAGTTGTGGATGAGATGGATCAGACGGGGGGGAATGTTGAGATGGTGTAGCTTCTGGATCAGCAGATGTTTCTGGATGGTGTTGAAGGCAGAGCTGAAGTCCACAAAGAGGATTCTGGCGAAGTTGCCTGTACGTCTCCTACACCAGAATTGGAGGTATTGAATGTGTATAATCTATTTTACGGACCCACTGAGTGGCGACATGTCTCTCCACAGTAGAAAGAGGCGACCCAAAACTGGAGGGAAAAGCGAGGAAGCCGTTCTCATACTGTAAAATTGATGGCGAAAACGCTTTCACTTTCGCGCTGATGCACAGCGGTGGCAACGGTGGGGGGTTCCAAGAATAGATTGGATGCACACTTTGAAACACGCAGCATAAATATGACCAGAATCGCAAAACCTTCATCAAAGCTCTCAACCAAAACTCCACGAAACGAGCGAGTCCACCCAGACTTCCTCAAACAGCGGCCACGCAAACAGGCACAGCAGCAGCAGCAACTTCGTTGTGACACGCCCGCTGGAGAGCCAGGGAGGCAGGAGGAGAACACACACGGAGGGAGGAGTTGGAAGCAGAGGGGGTTTCCTGCTGTTATGGAGGAAATTACTGTTCAAAACTATTGTTTAGATGTCTGAAGTCTTACTGATGCCAAAAATGAATGGTTAAAGTGACTGTTCTATCGAATTTCACAAAAAGCCGTTTATCTCTGAATAATTTTTCTGACGCTGAAACCATGCTGTATTCAACTGCTAATGCTTACATAACTACTAACTCTACAAACTAACTCTTTTAGACAGAGAAAGCACACATTCTATTAGTTCTTTTGAGATATTGTGTGTTCACAAAATCTTAGCAGAAAAGAATCCTCGGGTCTTGAAAGATGAGCCAGAATCCTCAAAAAAACCCTCTGGCAGAAGCTAACTACAGTAAAAAAAAAACGTCTGGCAGTGAATGTGTTAATAGCCTACAAAAAATAAAACGTCTGTTTGTATGTCATGCTAACCCGTTAGCGATGAGCTAATGGTGGTTGTGTACTACTAGGCCTCATCTCATCTTATACCCGGGACGGGAGTTAACGTTATAAAACACATTTCCTGTCAGTTGGACAACCTGGTCAGTTCTGAAAATATGTGTCTATTATTGTGTTATTCCAGCTATCGTTATCGGTTGTTAAGTTATAGTAATATGAAAAACAGCCGACTAGCGCAAGCAGCTAATGCTAGCCTGCATGTTAGAGCGGTCCGTAAAATCAACGCGCATTCACTTGTTCTCAATGTCACAATACGTCCTTTTATTTGGACAGCAAAATATCACAGTTATCCAACTTAAAACATAAGGATCTCGTAGGCTATAAACAAATGCGGTTGAAAATTGTTTGCCCTTCCACTCTAGTGAGCAGCACCTGTCCGCTTGCTCTAATCAGTGCACACAGGTTGCATCCACCCCCTAATAGGTGACGCTCCTATTCAGCATCAAATCATCATAATCATCACAATAATAGCAACAATCAACCAAACAACAAGCACGAGACAGTCCAAACATGATTAGCATAATAAACAGAAAATGCATGATGTATCAACACAACATGAATTATGAATCAATAAGAGAAATATGCAAAATGGCGTCAACATTCCGGCCCCTAATTGGCCATTATAGGCAATTCATATACAGTATGCATACATTTGTAAGCCATTAACTCAAAAGTCCTTGGTGACAACATTCAAGTTTTTTTTTTTTTTTTTTTCCATCAAAGTCCTTCAAGGTTCCGAAAAACCGAAAAATCAAAGTCCTTGAAAGTTCCGAAAAACCGAAAAATCAAAGTTCTTGAAAGTTCCGAAAACCCGAAAATCACTGTCCTTTAGAATTCCAAAGTTCATTTGTCCAGAGTTCATAAAGATTTCAACAAAAGTCCTTTTTTAAGAGTCCCTTTAAGAGTCAATCACTAGCATAATATTCAAGGCAAGCATTCAAGAATCAAATTAAATTTTCTCTCAATTCATTTTACAAGTAAATTAGTGCCAGTAATTCAAAATAAGTATGGTTCATTCAATACTTCATACAATTTCATGAATACTTCATAGTTTTATAGCTAGTTATTTAGAATCAAGGTCAAAATATTTCATAATTGGAAACCAGACAACAACAAAAAGGTTAGGATTATCAAAATAAAGATGTTTAAGAGTAGAAATGTACTATAAGTACGTAGGTCAGGTCTGGTTTGTCAAGGCATGTCTTTCAGAAGACACAGCTTAGTAATGGGCCTTTCTAATGTCCCGTTTTGTGTCTTGATCTCGTCTGCAGATAAATCTGCGGAGTGCAGAGATACAGGAGTCTGTATCCAGGGAGTAGGCCATTTCCAGGTGTACAGCTCTACTTGCAAGGCATGTAAACAAAGCTCCATACCTCTTCACTCTACTGCGGCCACGCTTGACTTCAATGGGACCGAAGTAGTCCACGCCGGTATGGGTAAAGGGTGGCAAGTCAGGTGTTATACGGATGAGAGGTAGGTCGGCCATCTTTTGTTTCATTGCAATCCCATGCCATCGCCTGCAGAGTACGCAATCTCGGGTTATCTTTCTCGCAGCCGAATTGGCTTTGATGATCCAGTATTTTGTTCTGAGCTTAGAGAGCATTTGGTTTCTTCCGCAATGACCCACCAAGATGTGAGTGTGGCTCAGGAGTAGTCTTGAGAAGTGGTTGTCATTGGGCAGAATGGCCGGATGTTTGCTCTCCTCTGGCATTGCCAACTTACTCAGCCTGCCCCCACTCTCAAGATTCCATTTTGGAGGATAGGATCTAATTTGTAGATCCTACTGCTCCTTTTCACAGGTTGGCTTCTTTGTAAAGAAGTCACCTCGTCTCGGAAGGATTGTTGTTGAACGTAGGCCATGAGTGATTCCTTAGCCTCGGCAAGATCCTCCACAGAGAGCTGTCCAGCAAGGCCCGATTTAGGAGTTGTAAGCAGAGCGGAGCTTGCTTTCTTCTGTAGGCTTAAGTGTCTCAGAGTCGCTTTGAACTTCAAGAGCCAGGCTGTTGATCTGATCAGTTTGTTCCATGAGGAGAAGTGCTCTATAAAGCGAGTCAAAGGACATTGATTTTCTAGAGCACTTGTCGCAAATATCACAGCCGCTTTCTTGATTTCTGGGTCACTGTCCGAGAGTGGGAACGTAGCTTGCGGAGTCATCGGCCAGTCTGTTTCAGGTTGCATCAGGAAGTCTGGCCCTTTCAGCCAACGTCCCTCCCTAAGGAACGTTTCGGCTCTCATACCTCTTGATGCACTGTCTGCGGGGTTGAGTGCAGTCTTTATGTGGCGCCATTGGGATTTGCGTGTCAGGTCCCGAATGGTAGACACTCTGTTAGCCACGTAGGTCTGAAATCTCCGGGTGTCATTGTGGATATATTTCAAGACAGAAGTGCTGTCCGTCCAAAAGACAGAGTCTGTGAGGGTTAACTCAAGCTCTCTCTTCAGCATTCTGTCTATCCGGGCAGCAAGTACGGCACCAGCAAGCTCCAACCTCGGGATTGTCACCGTTTTCAAAGGCGCAACTCTTGCCTTTCCTATCACAAACGTAATGTGAGGTAGTCCGCTTCTGCTGGTCATTCTCAGGTAACTGACTGTACCGTATCCTCGCTCACTTGCATCACTGAAATGGTGGAGCTGTGCGCTAGAGATGTCAAAATTAGGTGGCTGAAAACATCTCTTGATCTTAAGGCTGGAAATCAGTTCGAGATCTTTCAGCCATTCCTTCCATTTCTTCGTAAAGGCAGTTGGAACTTCATCGTCCCATCCACAGGTTAGCTTACACAGTTCTTGAAGTATTCCTTTGCCTATCAGCATGACGGGTGCCAAAAACCCAAGAGGATCGTAAACCGAGCTGAGTATAGACAGGATACTTCTGCGGCTAACTGTCGGTTGCTTCGGGGTGATCTTAAAGAAGAATGTGTCCGACTCTATGTCCCACCGCATGCCAAGTGCTCTCTCTACGGGCAGCTTGTCTTTGTCAAGGTCCAGACCTTTCACCTCCTTTGCTCTCTCTTCTGCCGGAACAGAGGCAAGGACGGCACGACTGTTACTGGTCCATTTGGTGAGTTTAAATCCACCTGTGGCACATATTGATCTGAGCTCTTGTACCAGACAGATCGCCTCTCTTTCACTGGAAACTGATTTGAGACAATCATCGACGTAGAAATTCTGACGAATGGTATTGAGAGTTTCATTACCACATTTCCTTTCGTTGTCATCAGCTGTCCGTTTCAGGGCAAAATTGGCACAGCTCGGAGATGAGACTGCTCCAAAAAGATGCACAGTCATTCGGAACTCTGCCAGTGGTAGATCGGTGTCGCCTCCGGGCCACCACAGGAACCTGAGGAAGTCCACATCATCTTCAGGTATCCTTACCTGATGGAACATTCCTTCAATGTCCCCCATCACTGCTATTGGTTCCTGTCGGAATTTGAGGAGTACACCCAACAAGGTGTTCGTAAGGTCAGGACCCTGTAGCAGCTCTGAGTTCAGAGAAGTACCTTGGAACGAAGAGGTACAGTCGAAGACCACCCGGATTGTCTTTTTTCTTTTGTGGTAGACACCGTGGTGAGGAATGTACCACAATCTTCCGTCATTTCGGAGGAGCTGTTCTTCTGGCACTTTTTCCGCATGTCCTTTCATCAAGACATCATTCATGAAGTCAATGTAATCTTTTCGAAATGCTTCATCCTTCTTGAATCTTCGGATAAGGCTTAATACTCTCTGTTCTGCCATTTTCCTGTTGTTGGGCAGACAGATAGTATCCTGACGGAACGGGAGTCGTATCTCATAGTGGCCTTCTTTTTTTGTGACAGAGTCGTTCATCACTTCTAAGAATCTTTTGTCTTCAAATGAGTGTTCTTGTTTCTCGTTGTAGGCCAGCTCTGAGAAGTCCTGATTGTATTGCTGAACAAGAAGTTCTTCCAGTCTTACCACAGATATCATGTTGGATGTTATCCGTGTTCGGCCATGCTCATCTGCAGGTGTAGGACTGCCAAGAGGTCCATTTATTGTCCATCCTAGGCGTGTCAGGACTGCATAGGGCCCCTCGCCTTGACTGTTGATTACTTTCATTGGCTCTATTGCTTTTGGGACATTCGCACCAATCAATAGGCCTACCTCCGCTCTAATAGAGCTTAGGTGGAAATCCTGCAGATAAGGCCATCCTTTTATGTCCGTTTCCATAGGGATGTTCTCTTGACTGACAGGAATAGCGTTCTGTGTGAAGATCTCTGGAAGTTCTATGAAGTTGTTGCCTTCTAGGCTGCATACTTCCAGTCCGCTCACGCTGTGGGTTTTCACCGGCTTCTCATGACCCATTGTTCGGAGTAGGATCTCCGTCTTCTTTCCTCTGACAGACAACCGCTCCATCAGCCTCTCTGTGCAGAAAGTTGCGTTACTCCCCGGGTCCAGAAACGCATAGGTTTCTATGACACAGCTACCCTTGTTTGCCTTCACCTTTACAGGTACCACTGCCAACTTATAGTCTGTGGTTCCGGCCCCTGTTTGTTCTGTAGACACCATAGCAATGGTGATTGGGTTGCTTTTGATGGCTGTGTCCTTCTTAGCTGCAAATGATGTTCTGATGTTCCCTGCCATGTTTTCAGAAGTAAAGTTTTCAATATGCAAGACAGTGGGATGTTTCTTCTCGCAGTAATGGCAAGTAAGACGTTTTTCACATGATTTACTCATATGTCCTTTAACCAAGCAAGCAAAGCAGAGTCCATATTTCTTGAGAAATTCAACTTTCTCCTTGTGGGGAATCTTGCAAATTGCTTGGCATCCTTCCATCACATGATCTCCTTTACAGAAAGCACAAGGTTTGGTGAAAGCATCCCTGCTGGCCGTAGTAGTGCTTTTTAGTTTGTCTCCCCTTTCCTTAGCATTGGAGATCATGTTGGCTTCTGTGTTGGCAACGACTGGAGTCACAGCAGTAACAAAGCTTTTCTTGCTGCTTGATTTCATATACAGCAAGTCTGTTTTGGGTCTTCTTACCCTTGCATCTCCAGTAGAGTCTTGTATATCTCCAAAGACAGGATCTTGAATGATTTTGATTTTGTTTTTCTATAAATTGGATCAAATCATGGAATCTCGGTCTCCGCTGTGTCCTTTCAATGATGTCACATACAGCCGATCTCCATTTTTCCCGAAGCTTGAACGGGAGCTTTGAAACCAGTTGTTTCATGTTGGATGGTAAGTCCAGCTCTGACATGTATGGAAGATCCTGAACTGCATTACTACAACTTCTTAGATAGAGGGCGTAGCTGTGAAGTGCCTTTCCGTCATCTGTTCGTATTGAGTTCCAACTTAAGGCCTTCTCAATGTATGCAGTTGTTATTTTGAATTCGTCGCCAAAATGATATTTAAGTAGCCGCTTTGCTTCAGCATAGCCGGTTGCAACATTCATTTGAAAACAGCTTCGAACTAATTCCTTTGGCTGTCCAACAGTGTACTGCTCCAAGAAATACAGCCGATCTTCATTACTGTTGGTTTTATCCTCTATATTATGTTTGAAAGCCTGTGCGAATGATCGAAAGGTAAGAGGATCCCCATCAAACACTGGCACTTCTCTTCTTGGAAGTGAGGCCTGCTTTTGCTGCATCACAAGCAGATCTGCCAAGTCTGTTTGTCTCTGCATCATATTTGTGAGGTCAATGTCCTGATGTATTTGGCTGCTTGGAGTAGACTGGTCTTGTTGGTATGACTGACTGTGTCCATCAGACACAACAACCTTGGTTTTATGGGGTTTTGTTGTTGCAGCATGCACTTTTGTACTCCTTTTACCGTTTGATGGTGTAGGCGGATATGGCTCAAACATTTGTTGTAATGGTGTTTTAGGTACAGCTCCTAGTCTCACAAATAATTGTGATTGGCCTTCTTCTGGGCCTACAAACAGAGATGATGTTGCTCCTCGTGGCTCCTCTTGTGATGTGGGTTTTCCCCCCACCTGCTCATCCTCCTGATATGCTTCCATCCCATTCTCTCCGTGCTTTGAAGCTCCTTTTGAACTTTGATCCATTTCTGTTTCAAATTCTTCCAGGGTTTTTAATTTTGCACCAGCTGCAGCTATATCTGCTTCCAAACTCAGTGTTTCAATCTTTAAATCCAATCTGTGCTTCTCCAGTTCCACGTCATGTTTCTTTTTGAGGGCTTCAGCTCTAGCCTGTAGAGCAGCTTTCTCTGCAGCAGCTTTCCTACATTCTGAAGCAATGGATGAAGCTTTTGATCTGGTTGAATGCCTTGAAATTGCGGATATACTGTCATCTGCATCCACAAGAGTTTGTGGATCAGGTTGGAATTTGATGCAATTTTCCACCTCACACAGAAATGCAGTGTAATCTGCCATTTTTGGCTCATACCAGTCCAGAGTTTCATTTATTCTTACATCATCAGGCAACAGTTCCTGAACAGATTCATGACACGTTTTAAATTCATTCAGCAACCTTTGAAATTCCACCAGAGCCTCATTTATATCGTCAACACCAGCATCATCTTTCATCATTGCTTTAATCTCATTCATTTTACGTGTACAATGTCCAAGTTTGCCTCTGCGCTTTGCGCTGAGTGATTTGTATGCTGCTCTCTGTTGTTGAGCATCCATCTCAGTAATATCCATCTCTTTTTCAGTTCCTTCCGCCGTCATTGTCAGTTTTTCGTTTCTGATCCTTTTTTATTCGTTTATGATTTTTTTTTTAATAAATCCGACAGGTTTTGCTTAATAATTAATTTGAATATTTTTAATATCCGTTCATTTCTGCCAGTCGTTCTTCTGTTTTTCCCCCTTTTGCGTCAAAGCGCGCATGCAGCCAGTGCTTTATTTCATTGCCATTGCATCCGTTTCGGTCATTCAGTCATTTATTCCCGCTGAACACATGATTTATTTCATAATCCAACACTTTATTTCCACTTGCCGCCGATATTTCATCCGTAAACTGGCGTTAATATATGAGAGTCATTTTTAAAGTCCCGTGGCTTTACGCACGGATTATCCACTGTTTTGAGCCCGTTTCAATAGGCTGGCTGCTCGATTTCCGTGTTGATCACCACTTGCGCGGATTTGATTTCTTAATCTGTCCATCAAACATTTCGAACCCTTTATTTTAATGTTTGATCATATGCCCAGGGTCGGAAAACAGCGCATGCTGTGCTGATTTACTCACGGTACCGATCCTGGCAGCAGTCTGAAATTCAATCCAGCAGTGGAACGATCCCATTCATTCATTTCGGCTTGGCTGGCGCGTCCTTCAGAATGGGCAATTTTCAACTATGTTAGAGCGGTCCGTAAAATCAACGCGCATTCACTTGTTCTCAATGTCAAGAGAAATATGCAAAATGGCGTCAACACTGCATGTTAAAACCATTGTGTAGCCTACTTATAACGTAGCTGGAGTAACTCATAAAACACATATTTTCTGAACTTCAGTCCCCAACCAACATTAATTCCTCGCGCACAAATCATTTGTTTTCATTCCTCAAAACAATGTTCTTTTGTTTTATTGGGGTCCATTGATGTCTGGTAGCCAGCACAGCCAACATGAGCCACCCGACTTCCCGGGAGCGTTAGATAACATGAAGCCGTGTGTGTTGTCTATGACGATAGATCTATGATGTGCAGAGCCTGTCCAGCCAATGACGGCTTGAGACTGGCTGCCACAGCTGTCAATCATCCATTTTTATCCCTTTTTATATGTCAAATAACTACTTAAAAACAAACTGATCAAACTTAAATGATACAAACCACCTTTGGAAAAAAATTATCTGACGTATACTGTGATTATTTCGGTTGTGATTTTCCCATCCACTAACATGGGGAGGCGGGCCTTGTGACCTAATACTGGATTCAGCCGTCAGGGCGGCGATCTAACATGCAGCGGCTTCACTAAACGGGAGGTGAAATGGCGTCCATCTTATATAGGTCGATGGTCAGAACCATATCAATCTCTTTATTATTGATTGTGTGTTGACTTGATATGATATAAAAAATAGCTTCGCAGGCTGTACTTAAAATAGTCTGGCTAGGTGAGCAGACTGACTGATTTCCCTAGAGCTCGCAGATGTCCAGGCGTCAAGGTGGCCGAGGTTGTTAGAGAGACTGTCCTTCGACCAGTAAATCCAGCTTCATGCCCTTTGTGAGCAGCATCCGCTCTGCCGAAGCGTCCTTGAGCAAGGCACTGAATCCCTACCAGCTCCAGTGATGCTGTCCTGTAGCTCAGCCTGTGCTCTGACCTTCTGGCAGAGGGGGACGTAAGAAATCACAATGTCCCTATAGGGGAACACCTGAATATCATATTATTTACATCACAGTCTCACTAGCCAATGTTGGCTTAATTTATACTAACTGTATTTACCTTGTCATAGAGACAAACATTTTGTTTTCTCATATACAGACATGCATGCAAACATCAAAAGGAAAAACAAGAGTCTAATGGGTCACAATGTCTTCACTCATTAGATCACTCACTGATGACATCACAATTGCTTGAGTATGACTGTAGTGTAGGACATCATCAGTGATTTATGACCTTATCACTAACAGTGTGTGGGATCAGTGACTTATGATGACATCATGATATGAGTGACTTATGATATCATCGGTGATAGACATCACAATGGGAAGTGACCTGGCCACCAGGCAGAGCCGTCTAGAACTGTATGACATCATCAGGACTCTTTCTTTCTTTGGTGGGGTCATACGGTAGACAATGTTTTTACGGTGTGGCCACTAGGGGCTGAGGCGTCTATACGGGTCTGTCCGTACAGTGTGCCTGCCTGTGTTGTCCATATGTCTGTCCCCATGAAAGAAAGAAAGAAAGAAAGAAAGAAAGAAAGAAAGAAAGAAAGAAAAGAAAGAAGGAAAGAAAGAAAGAAAGAAAGAAAGAAAGAAAGAAAGAAAGAAAGAAAGAAAGAAAGAAAGAAAGAAAGAATATTTTTTATTGCCACAACATGCAAGATTATCTATGAGGAATTTGTCTTAGTGTAAGTGTGCAGCGTAGCGGTCATATCAATATTTAGAGATAAAAGGAAAATAGGAAAAATATCTAAAAGACAAAATCACAGCATTGCAAGTGCAGTCCAATATACAAAACAAATAGTTGAATTGCTTATTTAACTTGGACTGTAAATTGATATTTAATGCCTACGCATTAAATATCAATTTACAGTCCAAGTTAAATAAGCATTAAATAGGATGAAAGAAAGAAAGAAAGAAAGGAAGGAAGGAAGGAAGGAAGGAAGAAAGAAGGAAGGAAGGAAGGCCAGGTCACTGATGTGATGTCACAATCGCATGAGTAATATCACTGATGACAACAAATTTCTCAAGCCAGAGAAACTCCAGAGAAAAGTGCCTGTTTGGTCACCAAAAAAGTCTGCTCATGGCACCTTGTCTCCAGAGTCCACCCCAGAAATGAACGCGCAAGATTTCTAGTATAGCTGAATAAATTGGTTTGACCAAGTGAAACTCTTTTTTTATAAAGATGCATCTAAACGTCTATGCAAACATTCATGGGGAATGATGATCTTGAGGGTTAGTCTGACTCACTGCAAGCAACCTGCGGGGATAAGCTCTGCCATTGCCTCCGACCATTAAAGTCAGAGCGGAAGAGAAAATTTCCGCTCCCTGCGTGTCACAGCATCCTATGTTGCATTACCGCCTCCTTCTGGATTTATCCATCCACTGTTTCCCTACATTCTGTCCCTTCCACTCCTTCATTTGACTCCCCCCTCCTCATGAGTGAACCTTCTTCTTCTAATGGCTTTGACATGACATTGCTGCCTCTCACAGTTGGATGGTCTCACTCTAGACCTGGTTCTTCTTCTTTCAAGTTTCCGGTGTTTCTCACACCTCCTCAATCTTGGCTGTTGCGCCTCGTCTCATGTTCCTCCGCTCCTCATCCGTCCTGAGCAACGCGCCTTCACCTTCGTGAAGGGGTCCTCCATTAATAGAGATTTTAGCCGAGGGGCGGAAGCCATCGTCTGGTTCTCGTTAGTGAACCCTCACTGCACTTCGAACATGGCCCCCTGCAATCACACTCACTCATCGCAGATGACATCACAATTGCTCGAGTGACATCTCATCGACTGCTCGAAGGACATCACTGGTGACATCACCATTTCTATGCATAAGTGATGTCTCTCATTTATGACACACACTGATGATGTCATAGAGATTATGACATCTTCAGTGGAATCCTTCCCTGCAGTCAGAGGCTATAAGTGCTCATCCCTCTATGTGCAAACCATACATGCATGAGTAACAGAGTGTTGCTTGAAGGTAACTGCGATAATGACGCTATATCACAGACTCTGTGGGAATCTCTAGACGAGCAGTATAAGACCTTGTCGGAGAGGTTGGACTATGAGAGAGAGCGCCGCGTGCAAGAGACCACCTACCTCAAGCTCACTATCAAGGAGCATCATGAGAGCATCACGGCACTCCGGACCGAGAATGCCGCTCTGAAGAAATGTCAAGAGGCAGCCAAAGAGATGGTGGCTGAGCGTGAGAGGACCGTCGAGGAGCAGTCTGCTACCATCAAGACGCTGCAGGGTGCGATCGCCACTCTGCAGGCAGAGACACCAAAACCTGGACAGACCGTTGTGATGTCATCAGTGAGAGTTTTGAAACAGAGGGAAGGAGAGGAGGGTGAGCAGGAGGCGAAGAAGCGGGAGGAAAGAGAGAGAGAAGTGAGGGAAATGGAGGAGAAAGAAAGAGAGGAGAAGAAGAGAATGACGATGAGACTGGCTAAACTGCAGGACGAGCAGAGAGAGCTGGTGGAGAAGAGGTCCGCCGTGCCATTCCCTTTCTCTCTTGTGCTGCGCCCACGTAGCTTGTCTCGCTTACTGCTCGTCGCTAGCTGCACAACCCTGGCCATCCTTCTTGCTACTCGAACAAAGCGACCTTCAGGCGTTTCTAACTCCAGGGTAGTGACGTGGAGCAGGGTGTCGTAGGTAGTCTAATCGTGGAGCAGGGGATTGTGGGTAGTGTAGTCTTGGAGCAGGCGGTTGTGCATAGTTTTTTTTCTATTTCACAGCTGTGAATATGATGATTTATTAAACCTAGGTCATCTATGTAGTAGAAATATGCAATTATTTTTGAAATTGGAGCCCTTTGACCAGAGAAAACGTTTTCCCCATATCACTTAAGGGGGGAATCATACTACAACACCCAGAATGCATTGTGCATGTCACTGGAAACTCGACACCAGACAAAGTTGGCTGCATTAAATCTACTGAGGCGTATTTTCATTTACAAAAGGTTCTCTTCATTGAGTCTGGATGAATCACACCCATTTTCAAAGGATTATGTAACAAACCAGCACGATGTGGATTAATTTACCTGCTGAATGGATGGATGGCTCTGGATGTAATTTGCTGCAAGCTAATGTAACGTTACAGGTAAAGTTAACACCGTCGCTGTTCGCTGTTCTCTATTCAGAATTGGCAAAGTCCACACAATATTATGTCAGAAAACAAGTCAGGTTCAGCAAAGCACCGTGACGTTCGTGGCAAAGCGAGGCGTGCCTCCTATCATGAAACTAGTTTTCTTCCAAATATACTACTGATTGTTTAAATCTTTTCAACCTGCCTGTTTTGACCCTCGGGGTCATATATGTGACTTTTACTGTGATCTTCTGTAGTGTCTCTTTCCTTGCCTCATCTGCACGCCTGATTGACTGTTGATGGGAGCCTGAAGCATGCAGCTTGTGTGAATGGTGATTGTGCTGTGCGACTGATTGGCTGTGCTGTAGGTGTATGCAGGCTGGTGATTGGCTGTGCTGTAGGTGTATGCAGGCTGGTGTGCTGTAGGTGTATGCAGGCTGGTGATTGGCTGTGCTGTAGGTGTATGCAGGCTGGTGATTGGTATGGTGTTTGCACGCTGGGGTTGGGTTCATCAAGAGTAGAGTGACTCTACCAGGCTGAAGGGAGAGGAGGCTGGCCAGCGAGACTAGGCTGTTACTGATGGTGGCTGACTGGAGATTAGCCACTGCTCATCTACAAATGTGGAAGACAGACGCTGTGTTCGGAATGGTTTACTCATTCATTCACTCAATATTCCCCATGTAGTGTTTATCATATAGTGAAGTATATGGGGAACGATCAAATGAGTTTCGGACACTTTTCCGTGTTTTAAATACATTGTTAATTTTATCATTGTCTCATTGTCAGTTCAAAACAAATGATCATTTCAGCGCATGTATATCAAACCAAACTTATCATGGTGACTGATTCACTTTCTTTGTATTTGGTTTTGTGGTTGATGTCTGTTAAGGATAATTGTGTTAAGTGTACCAAATACTTTGTAACTCCTTTTAATCAAAGTAAACTATTTTTGTACTTGTAATGTTGGTTTCCGTGTAATTTCCTTGTTACTGCCTAAACCTTAGACTTGGGTCGTAACACAAGCGTAGTAGGACAGGAGTATAAACAGGCAACATCAAACGCCTGGTGCCGCTTCATCATCATTTGGGAACGGTAAAAAATGAAACAAATAAAAAATAAAATACGATAGCAGCACTGAACGTCCAAGACCTTATCGATACCAGGACCTGACTTGGGCCGGCCACACCGCCACTGTTGTCAAAAAGGCCCAACAGCAAATACACGGACTCAGGCGCCTGAAGAAATTTGGGCTAAGGCCAGAAATCCTTACGGACTTCTACAGAGGCACCATTGAAAGCCTGCTGACTAGCTGCTTCACCACCTGGTACAGGAACTGTACCACCATGGACCACAGGGCGCTACGGAGAGGAGACGCGCGGCCCAGCACGTAACAGGATGTGAGTTGCCAGAACTGCATGAACTGTATAAACAGCGGTGCCTCAGGAGGTCCCTGAAGATCATCAAAGACACAAACCATCCCCACAACAGCCTGTTCTCCCTGTTACCCTCAGGGAGAAGATACAGGGTTCCAAAAGCACGCACAAATCGCTTGAGGAACAGTTTCTTCCCGCAGGCCACGAGACTCCTTAACATACACAAATAGTGTAGTAGCCGTACTGTACCGTACTGTAGCTGCTACCATTACGTATGTCTAATCTTTAATTGTATGTTTAATAGGGGTGTCACAATATATCGTCCCACGAAATTTCGCGATAGTAAAACGTCACGATATGTATCGTTGAGATGAAATCTCATATCGTGAAAAAAAAAAAAAAAAAAAATTTTTTTTTTTTTCAAAAGTAGACAAAGAAACGTCTTTGTTTGTTGAAGTTCAATGTGTGGAAAGTAGTTCAGTTGAACAAGTCTCTGAAGAGACACATGAGAAGTTATACAGGAGAGAAACCATTCAATTGAGTTTCTGGCAAAACTGTTTACTTGACAGGAAAAACTGAAGATGCATAAAAAATAGACTAAGAAAAGTCTTGTTGTTTGAGTTTGAAGAAAAACTGAAGATGCATAATGAGAATTTATACTGCTGAGAAACCTTTTAGTTCAAAGTAAATCTAAGTGACGGTGTAACTCATTCTATTTCAAGATAAGCCTTATCTCCAATCTCATGTTTTTTCTAGTTGTTATTGTAATAACAATTTCCCACAACAGCATGTTTTGTATTTGTGCATTTCAAATAAAATACTACTTTTCCAGTCATATATTGTCATTATTCAAGTTTAAAAAAATATTGTTAAAATCGTATCGTATCGTATCGTATCGTTATCGTGAACCCAGTATCGTGATACGTATCGTATCGTGAACTGAGTGTATCGTGACACCCCTAATGTTTAATAAGGAATATGCTATTTGCACCTGTATGTCAAATACGCCGAATTTAAAACGCAGAGTTTAATTGTATGTTTAATAAGGAATATGCTACTTGCACCTGTATGTCAAATACGCCGAATTTAAAATGTTTAAGCACGTCTAAAGTATGCACATGACATGTGCACCTATGTGCAGTGAATATGCCACTGTCTCTGACTTGTCTTATCACTATACTGCCTTATTGCTTGTTGTGTCTCTTGTTGTTTTTGCACTCATATGCCCTGTTATATTTGTACTGTACTATATTTGTCTCTGTTATAATGTTGTAAACGGAGTCCACAGCACAAGAATTTCACACGTGATACTTGTACCATGGAGTGACAATAAAAATCTACCATGGAGTGACTATAAAAATCTTGAATCTTGATACTCCAGGTACCGAGCAATCAGGAACCGGTACAATTGAAATACCAGTGCTCGTACCATCCCTAGCTCTCAGTGACTCCCGTTAGTCAGTTTATAAACAAACCATAATAAACAGAATAATCACGTTGTCATGTTGCTTATTACTAATGCAATACGAGTTGGATTTAGCCCTTTGACGTCGGCGGCACAAGCAATTGTGATGTTAGTGAAGCCATAACCAGTTGCAACTAACTAATGACATCACTCTGTTATGGCACGAACCGTCTGTCCAGTGGGCCGCAGCCCCAAGCATCGATTGGTGGCCAGAGCAATGAGGTCATTGTCAATGTCAAAACTGATGTCATTAGTAAGCAAACACAATCCATCAACTGAGCATCCAAACGCCCCCGACTGTTGATAACATACACACTGATGATGTCATGTCCCACAGTCATCGAGTGGGCCAGTGGTGACTAACGATGTTGTACCCACTGTTAAGCCAGACCTCTCCCACAAGGAAGTGAGAGTGGTGACAGAAGGCGCAGCGGCTCCAATACGGTGAAAGACGCACACTTGTGTTCGTCCATGCGTGCGCGGCTGCGCGCGGACGTCCGTTCACACTCGTGGTCTCTCCTGACTCTCAATATAGCTGAATCTCTTGGTTTGACGAAGTAAAAACACTTTATGGATTTTCTTTTTTAATGAATGGGGAATTAAATCTCTTAGTCAAGCTATTTCTGAGTGACCTCACTGATCACAATTGCTCGAATGACATCACTGGTGACATCACAATTGCTCAAGTAACATCACTTGTGGACATCACTGATGGCATCACAATTGCTGAGTGACAGGTAACGTTCACAGCCCAACTCACACTTCACACAGCCCTCCAGACTGTCAATCACACTGTGGGTGCTCTGTAGGGAAGGATTTATGACATCACTGATCTTGCCATAATGTCTATGACATCATCAGTGATGTCATAAATTATTCCGGCTGAGGCTATAAATGGTGGAAGGGAGGCCACGCCCTTATACTTTTCGTCTTGTATTGATATTTTACCCATTGATCTTTCCAGCTGACCCACGAATGGTGATGGAGGAGCCAAGCGCCCAGCTGGTCGGGCAAGAGTTTGTCCGACAGTACTACACAATCCTGGGCCACGCCCCCGAATACATGCACAGGTTTTATGGAAAGAACTCCTCCTATTTGCACGGTGGCCTGGACAGCAACGGCAAACAAATGGAGGCTGTTTACGGACAGTCTGCGATCCATAAGAAGGTGATGGCGCTTAGTTTCCAGGATTGTCACGCCAAGATCACGCATGTGGACGCCCATGCCACGCTGAACCAAGGTGTGCTGGTGCAGGTGATGGGTGAGCTATCCAACAATATGCAGCCTATGAGGAAGTTCATGCAGACCTTTGTGCTGGCACCCAACGGTACCGTCGGCAATAAATTATATGTGCACAACGACGTGTTTCGTTATCAAGACGAGGTGTTCTGCGACTCAGACTCCGAGCCTCCCGAAGAGTCTGAGGACGAGGTGCAGGACATTGACCAGAGGTTTCTGTCTCCTGCCTCTCCGAGGCCCAGGCCTGAGCCGGGGGGGGACATTTTGACATTGCCAACATCATAGGTGGCTCACAGCAAGAAGGTCATGGGTTCGAATGGGTTTGCATGTTCTGCCTGTCTTTGTGTGGGTGTCCTCGTGCTCCGGTTTCCTCACAGTCAAAAGACATGCTCTGTTTGTGTAGTATTGTAATGTAATGTAATCAAATGTGTAATATATGTATGTTGTGTGTAGATATGATGTAGTATACTGTGTGTGGTGATCCAATGTATGGTTGTCTGATAAGTTGCTATAAACATAACTGAACTGAACTTTTTTCATAGAAGGCTGCCAGGCAAGGGAGGGTTCTCATTGAATCGAAATCTTAGTTCATCGTATATAATCCAACATGGGCTGCCAGCCGGGCATCCTCTGTGAGGAACAGGGTCAATAGTTGGTCCAGTTAGCGTCCCTGCCTCAACCTCCAAGAAGCCTCAAGCATTTCAGGGCTTCATCCTCAAGATGTGGAGGTTCAAAAGGCAAGCAGCAAGCAGGAAGGGTGAATGGCCAGAGCACAGATTGTGGTGCCCTTTGATGGCTCAAAACTCCAAACCTGGCCCAAGTCAATTGGACCACAACACAATTTCTCACTCAAAATATAAAGTCTATACGTTTTTTCGACAAGAGGTTATGGTCTCAGTAGCTCATTTTACTTCCTGAGTGTGTCCTGATAGCAATTTTCAAAACGATTGTGTCATTACTGGGATATAATGGATATTAAAGACAGGTTGACTGGCCAACAATTAGGTGGCATTGCAGCTCTGCGGACAACCCTCGGCTCCATGCTTCAAAAGTGAAGATGGCGGCGCCGGTGACCGCAAATCCAAGCTTTACTTTAGGCTTCAAAACAGCCCTTCGAGGCCTACATCCATCATCATCCATCATCCATCTTATATATTTTTTTACATTCTATGGTGGTGTGACTGTTGCATACTGGCGAGCTGTTGGATTTGCAGGAAGCAGGTGTTCCATATCAAGGTTCTTTCTGGGTTTTAGTACCACTGTAACACAAGGACGCTGGAACTCGGGGTGCTTATGGGGCTGCAGCACCCCCTGCTGGCGGTGAGCAGTAACTGCAAGGCTAAAGGGTTTATTTAACAAATCAATTAAAAAAAGTATATTTGCTCTATTTGCTCTCTAGTATTGTTCTACGTCTCTATTTTAATATTGAAATATATGTTTACAATACAAATAAATAAATATTAATGAAAAATGTAACAATTTATTTTAACTCTGACGTGACGTCATTACATAGACTTTCCCTTGGCACCCCCAACTCTAAATGACTTTCTGTTCTCAGCAATTCAAAGATGATGCATTGTGACGATGGGGAGCGTTCAACCACCGCACTCTAGCGATAAACACAATTCACCTGATGCACATTAACATTGTGCCGCTTTCACCCAGCTTGGCTTGACCTACTGCTCAGAACCCCCCCCCCCCCCCCTACACACACACACACACACACACACACACACACACACACACACACTTCCCGATTAACACTCGACCTCACCCCCGGTTGCCAAAGCTATCTTGAGTCTTTGGAATGGAACCCCTCATTTCTACGTTATTGCATTTTTAATCAGAAACGTGTTATGCTCCAGGCTTTGCATTCTAATCTGTTGCTCCAGACAGGCACCAAAGGCTTTTGTGATGAACAATTTGCTCTATTGATCAGAAGAGGCCCGGGGCACAATTAAGGCCAAAGGAAAGAACGATCACTTTACTAATGGTGGGGTATGGGAAGTTCAGATAGAAAAAAAAACTAAAACAAGATTAAACTGGGGCAAAAGTTTCATTCTCAGTTCTGTTCATTTCTCATTAAAAACTGAAATAGAGATATACTCAATCTGCGACCCTGCTTTTGATTATGATTCACAAGAAATCCTAACTTCTGGATACTGAATCTTTGACCTTTGTATGTTTGGCTGGCTCTGACTGGTTCTCATCTGCAGGGTGGGAATTACATGGAGGTCATGGCCTCCGTTGCCCCTCCCTGTGGTTGTGATGCCCTGAGATCCCTAAGGCCACCTTGGCAGTGCCCCCTGCTACCAGCCTGCCAGTCAGTTGCTTTAAAAGCGTCAGTGATCTCAGTTTAATGTATGCAAAGAATGTGTAATTGGCTCATTTTAACACACATTCAGAAAAATCGCTCTTCACGATGTCAATGGAGCAATGGCCTTTGTGCCCTGGCATATGGCCTTGTGCCCTAAAAGAAATTGCGACGCTGAAGGCCAATGGCCTTGCCCCTAAAATGACAAAATTCCCACCCTGCTCGTTGTCTGACTGTGTTGTCTGTCTGTGTACCTCTCTGTATATCTCTCTCTTTCTCAGACTGGTAGATAGATAGATAGATAGATAGATTTTTTTATTTCTGTGTCATGCACCATATTCAAGGTGCCCAGCCCGTCTGGGCTTACAAGACACAAATCATTCAAGTTCAACAATACAAACAAATCAACAATCAAGCTACAAAATGCTCAAACATAAACAAGACAGAGTTATATATTCAGATGAACAGCTTCTCCATTCTGAGTTTCCAAGCCCTCCCAATAAACCTGGCCAAACTGAAGACTTCATCTCTGAACAACCATTCCAACTTCGCATCATCTCCTGACCAAAATAGTTCCGGTTTCTTATTTTGCATTAACTGAAATAGAGACAATCTTGGTTCCTCATATAGTGTACAATGAAACAAAAAATGAAATTCATCTTCCACAACACCTAATTCACAAACAGTACAAAGTCTCTCCTCCTCAGCAATAGAATTGAACCTGCCAACCTCAATAGCCAAAGGGAGGGTACCCGTTCTCAACTGGGCACATAAAGATCTTCTGGATCTATCCAGGGGTAAAGTAACATAGGGTTCTGGAGTGAACATATTTTTAATTTGAACATATGTTCTAAGTTTTGGTTTGAGCCAGATGTCATTGGCCCATTTTTCTTTATAATCAAGAAATAGCCTATGTTTAATATAGCGAACACTACAACGTTCCGTTCTGGTTCTGTTTCACTCTGTTTTTCTTCCTTTCCATCCTTTCCTCTCTCTTCCCGACAATCTCCCCTCCTCAGCACTTCTCTCTTTTCTGGGATTTCTCTTCTTCAAACTCACTCGCTCACTCACTGCCTTTCTCTCGCACCTTCTCAATCACTCACTCAATCCCTCTTTGATAGTTAGAAATTCCATCCAGACAGCCAGTCAAGAAATCCAATTAGTTGCACCTCTCAATCATAAAATCTTCAGCCAGGTTGAAACAAACTTGGACAGACACGTCGTTACTGCCTAATTAAGTGATGATAATTTATTGCACTCCAAATGGGCGAGGGCTTTTGTGCTCTAAAGTAATTGGAAAAAATATATAAGAGACGAGAGAGGAGAGCAACCAAGCGACTAGAAATGATAAAGGCATGAATTAAAAGGTAGCTAGGTGTTTGAGCCATTTCTGCTCATTTCTCCCTTGACTAAGTCCAAAGTAAGAGTGTCGGACCTTTTCAGAACCAACCCCAGTGGGGCGCCGCCGCGTGCATCGCAGGTCGTCTGAGGACTCCGGGCATGTTTCATCTCTCACTTTGAGATTCAGGGGAGCGCTGCACACAGTATATCAGTTTGAGATTCAGGGGAGCGCTGCACACAGTATATCAGTATATCAGTTTGAGATTCAGGGGAGCGCTGCACACAGTATATCAGTTTGAGATTCAGGGGAGCGCTGCACACAGTATATCAGTTTGAGATTCAGGGGAGCGCTGCACACAGTATATCAGTTTGAGATTCAGGGGAGCGCTGCACACAGTATATCAGTATATCAGTTTGAGATTCAGGGGAGCGCTGCACACAGTATATCAGTTTGAGATTCAGGGGAGCGCTGCACACAGTATATCAGTTTGAGATTCAGGGGAGCGCTGCACACAGTATATCAGTTTTACATTCAGGGGAGCGCTGCACACAGTATATCAGTTTGAGATGCAGGGGAGCGCTGCATAGAGTATATCAGTATATCAGTTTGAGATTCAGGGGAGCGCTGCACACAGTATATCAGTTTGACATTCAGGGGAGCGCTGCACACAGTATATCAGTATAAGTTTGAGATTCAGGGGAGCGCTGCACACAGTATATCAGTATAAGTTTGAGATTCAGGGGAGCGCTGCATACAGTATATCAGTATAAGTTTGAGATTCAGGGGAGTGCTGCATACAGTATATCAGCAACACATCGCCTTTAATTTTTTTTATAAGAAAACTACTAGAGAGGATCTCTGACCCAGCAAGGTGGAAGAACAGACAACGATGTGTGTGTGTGTGTGTGTGTGTGTGTGTGTGTGTGTGTGTGTGTGTGTGTGTGTGTGTGTGTGTGTGTGTGTGTGTGTGTGTGTGTGTGTGTGTTCTATACTTCTATACTGGTACTTACAGTATATACTTGTGAGAACCAATTTTTGTTTAAAGACCTTTGGAGACATTTTTGCCGGCCCCAGGAGGGCTGGCCTAGAAGGGGTTTATGACTGACTGACTGACTGACTGACTGACTGACTGACTGACTGACTGACTGACTGACTCAAGTTAAGGTTTTTGGGGATGATCAGTGATTTATAATAATTGCGGTGGTTGTCTGCAATATTGGTGATTCTATAGACCAATTTGGAGTGGACGTCACGGGGTTACGTCAGTGGTGGCAGGAAACTTACATTGATAAGAACAGAAGGCTAATAGGTTGTTCCATTGCAACATTAGTGCACAGCAAATCCGCAAT
>NC_139625.1:18358596-18376096 GCF_964638095.1 Poromitra crassiceps
TGCCCCTCCTCTGCAAGGTGAGATAGGGAAGTGGATGACAATGCAGTTCATACATCAGCCATCCTCCATCACATAGGCTACTTGAATATACTTTCAAAAGAGAACTGCTATTTCCGCTTACATTCCGTTACCTCCTATCTGGATTGAAGACGCCCTGCATTTACACTCCTTATAGGTGGTCAAAATGTGTGTCTCTGACCACCTCCGTATATAGGTCGTTTGGATTATCAGATCTTCAACGCATCTTGATGTTTTTGCACTATCCGATCCAGCAGGATGAACTTTCAGACATTGACTCTTAAATACCTTTCCTCAGTCAAAATGGCAACATTAGTCAACGTAGGCCAATCAGAACATAGTTGAAAGTGTCTATGAACCAAGAATGATTGGGTCCACTCCATTAGGGTGTGCCGGTGCGCCGTCCATTACGTAGCATCAAGGGCAGAGAACTGCTTAAATGGAGTGCCATCTGTCACCTGGTGACAACAAACCTGTCAATGTCAGCCCATCGGATCGCTAAGTGAACAAACGACAATGGACGATGGCGTCAAACCTTGCTTCTTGTTGCCCTAATTGAGTCAGAAACGTCCCTTGGATTGGAACAAACACATTTCCATAATTGCTAGTCAACATTCATCAATTGACTGATAGACGAGGAGATAACTGAAGTGAATCCCTTGCGAGCTGTATCCTGCTGTGAGTGTTGATTCAGAAACTATGCTGCCAGTTATCAAAGCTAGAACTAGATCATTATTGGTATTAATAACATGGACAGTTCCCACTTGATGGATTAAAGATGGATTAAGGAGGCTGTTTGTGAGCAGGATATTTGAGCAGTAAAGGTCACTTTCACTGTGGGCCCGGAGTAGAGGAGGGGTGACAGGGATATAGGCTCAGAACTCACCAGCCCTTATACAAGACAGGCTTGCAGTGGTGTGGTGTCTCCTGGGGCCTGTACTACAAAGCAAGATTAGTGGTTTAGCGAGGTAACTTCAGGTTTAAACCTGGTTTAGCCGTACTACAAAGCAAGTTAACTTCTTACCAACATATATTTCCATAGCAACTTATGCTTCACACTTAACCTGGTCCGCAGCAGGTTAAGTTGCAAGGATAAGATTAGACCTTAAATACACTGCCCACGAACCAATCGAATCAGCAGCTTGAATGAATCAAGGACGAATAATTTAATTAAGCCCTACTTACCACTTTGGAATATGTTTTTATATATTCATTTTAATGCTCTCAAGTAGCCTAGATACGTTGTTTGACCCCGCTGATCGATTGCAGCTGAATAGTGAGTGGAGAAATATCACTAAACCGGCATAAAAAGGTTACATAAACGTCTCCAAAGCGCACGGTGCCGTGTGCGCAACAGAGCTGAGACTGACGTTGGGTTGGAATTGAAATGGTCATAGCCTACATGCTAGAATAGCCTACTACATCTAAGCAATTTAATATGGGATCACCTGCACATATCATCATCATGATGATGAATCATCTTAATCATATTAAGATGATTCATCTAGGCTACTCCTGCATTTTGCAGCTGCAACTGTGTTGCTTTTGGCCTGTATGATGTGATTGAACTTCATATTTCCAGCATCATTATATGAAATATGGAGATATGCGCTCTGCTGACAATAGCCTATAGGCTATATGTGACCACAAAATAGGCTATTTTTTATAAATGAAATCTATGCCCGCACGTACCGTGTCGATTCAGTTCAGAAGCATTTTTAAATTTTATTATCATTCTTTTTTTTATTGATTAGCCTATAGGAATTATTCAATCAAATAGCCTAATAATGATCTCAGATGTGTTTAGTCGCACAGTGCGACTAAACACATCATGAGATCATTATTATTCATTGAGACTAAATGGTCTATACATACGGATTTTGGACTGAGATAGATTACACATTCCTTCCACAAAAGACTGTAGATAGAGAGCTGTATAGCCTACGAAACCGCTCTTCAAAGAAATTACTGGTGTGGATAAAAGTGGTCACTTTAGACAGTCATTCGGGAACAGTAATAATATCCAAAGCAGATCTGTATTTGCGGTTTCAATAAATGAGGAAATAGGCGTGTCTGGCGCTGTCGGAGTTGGAGCAGTCCATATTGCACTGTGATTGGCAGTTGTTAAAAACCACGCCTCTTTTGCGGGCACGAGCTCCAGTGCACGGGCATTTTCATGTGCACGAGCTGTCAACTAGATTAGAAAAACCTGGTTCGCGTTAACGAGTGGCAATCGACGTTCGTAGTACAAGTTAACTACAATCGAGCTGATCTGGTTTAGACAAACCAGATCAAGGGACAGATCCTGGATCTTCTTATCCAACATTCGTAGTACAGGCCCCTGGTGATGCTCCCTGCACACAGGAGTGGCTTGGCTTACATAGTGATATAGTGGAATGAGTCCTGAAATTCATCTGTTTGAGCAATTGACAATAATATCAGTTCAAAAAAATGTACATCAATGAAAACATTGTTTCATTTCAAATCTTCCGTTAAGCATGATTTATGCAGTGTTGGGCAAGTTACTTTCAAAATGTAATATACTACATATTACTAGTTACTTTCATTTGAAAGTAATAAGTTACTTTACCATATTACTGTCTGTGTAGAGTAACTCGTTACTTATTACACTACTTTTGCATTACTTTCACCAAAACAACAGCAGCAGCAGAATGACATCGCTGCCCTGGAACCATTCCGAAAAATAATTTCAACGGCCTTGAAGTCAGTGTAAACAATCCAAAATTCAAAATGTTATCCTTTTCCTTTGTTATTGCCATCTATAGTGGTTATTTGCATAAAAACACACACAGTTTGATTAGGAAATGATTGTATCTTTTTTAAATATGAGCTTTGATTTAAAAAAAAGTAACTCAATTGACAAAGTAACTGGTATAATATTACTGAAATCCTATAAGTAATAAGTTATATTACTGAGTTACTGCTAAAAGTAATATATTACATGTAATATATTACTTTTGTAATGAGTTACCCCCAACACTGGATTTATGCCACCCAGTTCTTTATTATAGTGGATTTTTTGTTACATATAGCTTTACCACACAAAAAAAATAAAAAAATAATGACACTTCCATTGTTAAAGCCCCATTCAGCAACTTTTCCAAGTTTTGCTATTGGAGAAACTGCGCCCTCTGCGTGCAATAGTATCGATATCGATATCGCCGTTCAAAGTCAACAAAACACAGCGCCATTTTCGTAGCAAATCCACACCGAGTTACTTCCTTGTTTTCATGAACACAGCGCTCCCGCTGTACAGCGCATGCGCGCATCTTGTCACCGGGACGCAGGCACCAAACTGCTTAGTCCCAGGAGAGGCCTTTGGAGGGCGGTGTGTGACCAATAGACGTGACATTCTCCCTGTTACAAGCTACCATCTTCAATGACGAAAAAGCTATTAGATTAAGGTGAAAAAGTTACTGATTGGGGCTTTAAATGATCTAGCATTCATTGGAAACATTAATCTATATTGTTTGGAATTGAGATGAAGGCAATCCTCCCAGTAGTGCTTTTATAGCTTGAATAATGTTCCGGGTCAATTTGACCCGAAAGGGTTTCAAAAAGTGAACATATAACACCATGATCGGCGGCAGATTTACAACTAATTGTTATCATTGGTTTCAAGTAAGAGAAGCCAAACTTGTGTTAAACCACAACTTTAAAGGATTTAAAGATCCTACAAACTGAGCTCATATCATGTGATTTAGTGATTTATTTATATATTTTTAATTGAGCGAAACCTATGATAATAATTACAGTAATAGTCTCATTGGGATAATTCAATTATAGTGAAATTTATATATTCCCTATTTTGCTAGGGAATCCCTGGAACCTCCTCAAGGACACTTTAGGGTCCCTGGACCCTATACTTTGAGAACCAATGCCTTAGATTCACAAGCTTCTCCGAGTGTACAATGACGAATCCACAATCAGCACTCCTGCCCTCATATCATCTCTATCTTGTAGAATCCAACAAATTGAAATTTCAGGAAAACTAAAAAGAAAAAACACATTTTGAATTTGTCCTCTTGAATTGCTTTGACATTTTACAAATCATCATTAATGGTTGCCCTTGGTCTCAGTGACTCCAAAACATGGCAGGGTTTTCCCAAAACAAAGGCAATATGGGTCAGGCAGTGGAGCTGTGTGAGGGCAGTTCATGCAGTCAGCCAGCAGAGAGCGACGCACGCACACCGTAATGAAGCTTCTACAGACTGCGGCTTTGGGGAAAAGCTGTAAGCCACTCTCTAAACCTCTGCAACACTTTAGAGGAGCTGGAGTCATGTGCATGCGAGTGTATGTGCACGCCCGTGCCTGAGCGTACGTGCACCCCCGTGCCTGAGTGTACGTGCACGAGCGTAGGTGCACGCCCGTGCCTGAGCGTACGTGCACAGCTGTGCCTGTACAAGTACACTAAGCTTCAACCCTCTCAACACAAGCAGAGCTGGAAGCTGTGGCATGCATGACATGCACAATGGCCAGGCAAGACAATGCACACAAGAAGCCTGTGATCATGTCCCTGTCCCCGTGTGGAACAGCTCGCAAAGCTTCATGCTGCTCCCGCCCACCCTTTTCAGCTCCAAGACATCGCCCAAGGTGTGGATTTAGGAAGCCGCGCGCGTGCACTTCAACCCATCTTTACGCAAATCATCCCACATTCAGAGTAGCTTTTATATCTGAACTGGTGATCAGACCAGGTGGCAAGCTTGGTCGGGCTTATTTAGCTATATTTCCTTGAATGGCCACTTGAGGCTGGCTCCAAAAGCGAGTAAACCCCCATAGACCCCCATGTTAAAATGTCTGTCGTAACAGGATTAAACATGTTTACAGTTTCAATTTCACATTTCATGACAAATGTACGAGGGGGGTGAATTTTTATATAACTCACCCGTTTAGAGTAAAAGTAGATGATAGAAAAGACTATGTTTTGGGCATGATTGACAGGTCGCCTGTCCACCGAGCACGGCACAATTATAGCAGGCGCAGCTGCGGCTCTGTGTGAGACCCCCGTCTTGTGCCGTCTCATGCAAACAGTGTGACCACCAAGATGGCCGCGGCCACACTTGGGCTTCAAAACGGGAGTCCAAAACGCAGTGGGTCACGTCACGTTTTTTTTTAGGGCTTAACACCCGCAATCACTCCAGGGCAATTCAGCCGCCTGTGTTTTGCAGTGCAGCATAAACGTCCTGAGGGTGCTGCTTGAGCCAAACAGCCATTTGGCACGGGTCATTTGAAGGGTCAACTGCACACCAGAGGAAGGGGCGTAAATACTCTGGCAACACCTTGAATAGGAGTGGTCCCAGGGTATTCCTCTTAACAGTTTGTGTCCATGTATGTGTGGGTGTGTGTTTATGTGTCAGTAGACAAAGCATCCCATAACCTTGTGAGATGTGCGGGGATAAAGGAGTGGAGGCAACGTGTGCTAGAGAGCTACAATTCAATGAGTCACAGTGTATTTAGAGGCACAGAAGCACAGTGGATCCTTATGTGGAGTGATAGTATAATTTTGGGGGAGGAATTGCAGCACAAAGCAGGTCGGGCAGTGGTGAACTCAAGGTTAGAAGTCTACCGACCGGCTGGGTTTCCGCAGGGCTGTAAGGGGAATTTGGGCCGACAGTGGAACAGTTGACTTGACTTTCAATCAATTTGCTTCCTCCCGTAATTAGACAGTACAAAGCACAGGACAAGATTGTGATGGCAGTTATCCAGTTGAGCTACACTGCAAAAGACATCCATCTTAACGAGTCATTTAGTCGCATATTCAAGCCTTCAAATCTTGTTTTCTTGAACCAAGAGAGAACTCCAGCTAATGAGGGGAGATAACTCGTCCACTTGTGTCCAATGCGGCGTAGCTTCTTCTGGAGGTCTTTTCGGGTATATGCCCCGAATACCCGAGGGTCCGACCCCTATCCGGCCGGTCTCGGGGTCCATTCAAAGAAAAGCGACCGTGGGTCCGGCTTTGACATTGAAATGTCAGGTCCAATAGGACCCAAGTGGACGCGGTGTGGCTGCCAACCACCCCTTTCTATATCGTCAAATAACTTAACAAGCGCAGATTCGCAATAGCTGTGACCAGATATGCCATGTCAGAGTGTGACGTCATCCACTCCATTGTGATGTCATCCAGGTGCCCCTTTTAGCCAATTGGCATTAACACACACACACGCAAGCACGCGCGCACGCACACACACACACACACACACACACACACACACACACACACACACACACACGCACACACTTGACCCCACACTTGACCTCCATGCCAATTTCCAGCCTCCTAGAGCGAAAACTGTGCCCACTAAAGCGTGGTGAACTTTTTGTGGACCGACCGACCGACCGACCGACCAACTGCCTTATAGAGCTGCTGGCCATGCTGGCCACAGCTAAAAATGAACTTATCATACAAATGAGCACTTTAATCAGCTTGATAAGAACTACCTAAATTGATACTGCAGTTCGATTTTTTGGTTTGGCTGCTGTTAGAGGGCTTCGGGGATGTTTGTTTTTCCTCACATTTTTCTCCCCTATAGAGAACTTGGAAGCTGGAAACCCTCATTAGTGTTTTGCTTGCATCTGTGTTTCCCCTGCCTTTTCGACACAAAATGGCCCCCGTGAAAAGGGTCTATTGTGCTGTACCGAGACTAGCACCATGCTTCCTCCGACACATGCACAGTTGCCAGCCGCTTCTTTTCACCTGACAGGGGGAGCTTCACGGGGAGGATGTAGCACGGGAGGATCACGCTATTCCCACCAGTTCCCCTCCACCCTGACCAGGCACCCAAACCGACCAGAGGAGGCACTAGACTAGAGCAGCGACCAGGACACACCCCCAATCCGGCTTCCTACCCGCAGACAACAGCCAATCGCACGGGGGTGCGAAGTGACGTAGGCAGGGAATCTACCGCTACACTACCCGGACGCCCGACATTTATCGTTTCTGTATAGGTCCAGGTCTCAGGTTTCCAATAATAGACCGTCCGGTTGGGTTCTGGGTACTACATTTCTGGGTCTTTTTGGGTTCAGGCATGACTTTTTGGACCCGTGAAGACGTATTTTTTAACCTTTATTTATACAGGGGGAGTCTCACTGAGAGAAATGCTCTCTTTGTCAGGAGCATCCTGTTCACATTTAGACACACATTCATATACTGGAAGCTGACCAGTACAACCACAGTCTGATCGAGCAGTTTGGGTTAAGGGCCTTGCTCAAGGTCATCTCAGTGGTCGTAAAGAGGGAGGGGAAAGTGCTGCTTTTTCACTTTTCTCACCCAGATTTATCCTGCCGGTCCTGGGGAGTGAAGTTGAACCGACAACCTTCCGGTCACAAGCTTGCTTCTCTAACCTAGTCTGGAGCCGTTTCCACCGCTTTGAGACCTGGGGGCGTAAACCAATGTGCAATGGCAGGAACCGAAACACGTTTACCAGGTACATGTGCGGCAAAAAAATCTTCCGTATAGCTAACGTTAGCTAGCTAGAGCCTGATAACACGAGGTGACTAACGTTAAAAAGTTATACATACTGTAGTACATAAAACAAAACGATGCAATATGGCCGCCTGTTTGTGGCGACTAGTTATCCTATACAACTGGAATCAGCGTCTCAACAGGGGAATGATAAAAATGTGGCACGACATGCCACATGTTCTGGTTTACATGTTCCGGCGTAGACACCGGAACCACACCGAGAGGTGTAATTCAAGTGTAATGGGACCAAGGCTCTTCTCCTCGGGAAGAGCCTGGTGACACAAGGTTATCTCTAACCTTAGCCCCCGTTCACACAGGACGCCGAAGCAACGCTCAACCTAAGCTCTATACGCTGAACCCACAAGTTTCATTTAGGCGTCCTTGTTAACAGGCGAGGCCGTTCACACCACCCGCGCGCGTGTCACGCCGAAGCCTCGCCGAAGCCACGCTCACGCCTTGCTCAAGCGATCGTTCAGGATTCACGCCTATTCTAAGCGTGACGCGTGCTGAAGCCGAGCATTGATCTGGCAAGCCAGGCATGAAGTCTATGGGAGTTGTGGGCGGGTTCAAGGCACACCAAGGAGGCGCTGAGAGGAAAAGAGAAGGCTTCTTGTGTGAACGGTTAGGCGTCAGTTCAGCGTGTGCCTGCTTCAAGCTTCAGTTCTACTTACGTTCGGCGTCCTGTGTGAACAAGGGCTTAGGCCACCACTGTACTTTCTAACCTGATGCTTTGTTACACACAACCAACTGGTCCTTGGAAAACGGGCAGGCACTTTAAAAAAAATGCTTGGCTGGTGATTGGATGAACGATCGGTTTATCGCCGTCTATCACAGGCTAACTTCAACCACTTACTGTACAGGACCGCCTCCTCATCCTTGGATGCCGATTGGTCCGCCCTACTGGTGGAGTTGAGTCAAACGCATCACATGATCACGATCACGCGAGAAATCCATCTTGCCACGCTGCCAGAGAATCCAGCTGCCTCGCAGGATTGTCCCAGAAATGAATGTTACCGTCTCAAAACAAGTCGGAATGAGGCAGATCTGCATTGGAAACAATTGAAATGATCCCCCTCCCCTTATTTTTCTTCTCTTTTTTCTTTTGCAGTGTACAGAAAGCTGGTCATATCAAAGATCCGCCCCACACTCCCCCCGGACCACGACCCGCTACTGATCTCGGGGGGCGACGAGACGGCCTACAGAGAGGAGGTGGGGGCCCTGGAACAATGGTGCCAGGACAACCACCTCTCTCTGAACGTCTCCAAGACCAAGGAGATCATTGTAGACTACAGGAGGGGGGGGGGGGGATCACCATCAACGGCACAGTGGTGGAAAGGGTGGACAGCTTCAAGTACCTGGGAGTCAACATCCACCAGGACCTGACTTGGGCCGGCCACACCGCCACTGTTGTCAAAAAGGCCCAACAGCGAATACACGGACTCAGGCGCCTGAAGAAATTTGGGCTAAGGCCAGAAATCCTTACGGACTTCTACAGAGGCACCATTGAAAGCCTGCTGACTGGCTGCTTCACTTCACTGCTGGGAACTGTACCACCATGGACCGCAGGGCGCTACGGAGAGTGAGACGCGCGGCCCAGCACGTAACAGGATGTGAGTTGCCAGAACTGCATAAACTGTATAAACAGCGGTGCCTCAGGAGGTCCCTGAAGATCATCAAAGACACAAACCATCCCCACAACAGCCTGTTCTCCCTGTTACCCTCAGGGAGAAGATACAGGGTTCCAAATCGCTTGAGGAACAGTTTCTTCCCGCAGGCCACGAGACTCCTTAACATACACAAATAGTGTAGTAGCCGTACCATACCGTACTGTAACTGCTACCATTACGTATGTCTAATGTTGAATTGTATGTTTAATAAGGAATATGCTATTTGCACCTGTATGTCAAATACGCCAAATTTAAAACGCCGAGTTTAATTGTATGTTTAATAAGGAATATGCTATTTGCACCTGTATGTCAAATACGCCAAATTTAAAATGTTTAAACACGTCTAAAGTATGCACATGACATGTGCACCTATGTGCAGTGAATATGCCACTGTCTCTGACTTGTCTTATCACTATACTGCCTTATTGCTTGTTGTGTCTCTTGTTGTTTTTGCACTCATATGCCCTGTTACATTTGTACTATGTTGTAAACGGAGTCCACAGCACAAGAATTTCACACGTGATACTTGTATCATGGAGTGACAATAAAAATCTTGAATCTTGAATCTTGAATCAGTACAGTAGTTTCTGTTATCTTTCAGTTGCAGTTGTCTTTGTTTATTCTTGCATTAGTTTAAATTAAAAAAAAAAGTATGATAAAATCTGAGAGCAGTGTGTAATTTCTTGGTATTCATGTCTGCCCATATTGAAATCTTACCTTGGGCGCTAAAGCGAAAGTAATACAGACTGAAGGCACATTCCAATCCAGATAGTGTTTTGAGGCAGAAGCGATGTCCTTACAGTATATGCCATGCTCTGTATAGTAATGGCATTATTGCCCAAATGGATTGAAGCTCAGGGCGTACGGCTCAGAGCACCGTGGAAATATATTTCATGGTAGAGATTCGTGCATATTCGAGGCATTCGAATCTAAGAAGTGCAGGGAATAGTCATATGTGTAATGACGGTAATATTATTATAGGGGAACAAGGTTACATTGTAGTGGCGCCCACTGGAAGAGAATTTCAAGCTGGAGAATTAGTGTGGATTTTGAAGTGCGGTCATACAAAGTTGGACTCAATTAACATTCATTTCAGGCAATTCAGAGGGATGCTTTGCTTTAAAGCCCACAAATTGTAGTCATTTGCCATCAATGGTGCTTGTCTGCCATCTATAAAGAAGTTGGAGAAAAATGCTCCAATGCACACACATAATTAGTATTATCTGGATTGTGGTTCGATGCACATTTCTAATTGAAGTGCAGGGCATTTAGCCCAAACGTGCACAGTGCAGGGAGTGGTTGCCTGCGGTGATGGGCAAAGACAAAAATGTATTTATTTATTTATGTATGTATGTATGTATGTATGTATGTATGTATGTATGTATGTATGTATGTATGTATGTATGTATGTATGTATGCAGGGGTGGACTGGGATCATAATTCAGGCCGGGCATTAGATACCAAGCAGGCCAGGCTGATACGGGCCGACGTGCGCGGCAAAACATTTGGGCCGTTTGAAGCCCAATTTGGGCCGTTTGAAGCCCAATTTGGGTCATTTGCAGCCAGATTTGGGCCGTTTGAAGCCCAATTTGGGCCGTTTGAAGCCCCATTTGGGTCGTTTGAAGCCAGATTTGGGCTGTTTGAAGCCCAATTTGGGCCATTTGAAGCCCAATTTGGGCCGAGTCCAATTTTACAATGAGATGCACCCACTTTAACCCTGAATGTAATTATTACTTCAGACTAACTAATAAAGTAATAAAACCACTAGTAAACCAGTAGGCGGTGCCTGGCCTGCTGTTCAGTGAGTGGCCTGACTGCGGGTGTAGCCGGTCCTATGCGGCCACACTGCGTTGTGTTCTGTGCACAATGACGACGGCGTACTACGACTGCAGGTGACGTTCTTTTATTTCTGCAACTGCAAGTTAATCAAACACAGCAAATGTCTTGGGTCAGCGACACACACACTGGTTTGCTCACTCCTCTCTGCAGTCCATGTGCAGACTCCAATTCAACAATTGAAATGCAACATACAACAAAATATATATACTACATCAAATTTACACTACAGTATTTTCCCATAAACAACAAAATAAAAATAAACAAGACAGAGATGCAATAATAATTATATGTAACAAGTGCAATCATTCACATACCTGCAAGTTAATCAAACACAGCAAATGTCTTGGGTCAGCGACACACACACTGGTTTGCTCACTCCTACAAGCCAAGAATGATAAAACACGTTCACCATCAAGGAAATAAAATACACACCTCTCAATGCTCAATTCAACTCAAACTCCGCGAAAAATCAAAGAATAACATACAATAAACATGTGGCAACAACTCACTACATCTCTACAACAAAGCAAACAAACATATTAGACCTGAACCAACGCTAGTTTCCAAACGGTATCAACACAATGACGCTACTCAAACAAATGCGACTCACCTCTCTGCAGTCCATGTGCAGACTAAGGGCCTGTGTCCACCTGGCGTCTTTTCCTCAGGTCCAGCGTCTATTTTCAATTGTTTCCAATGGGAGGAGAGCGTATGCGAGCGCACACGGACGTGTAGAGAAAGTGCAGAGCGCCCAGCGTCTTTTTTCGGCGTTTTTGTGCGCCGACTCCCAGCGCTTCCAGCTGAAAATATTTTAACTTTTCAGAAAGACGCTGGTGTCGGCTGCTCCTTTTCTGGTAACTAATCATATGGAAAAACTATCGCAACAGAGACAGAACGGCTCAATTGTGGGAGCAGATCGGCTAGACACTTAATATTTCTGGTGAGTGTTGTGCTTACTGCTTTTAATAGCGTAGCCTACCTGTGTTGTTAGCTTGCTAGCTGTCAGCTATCAAGCTGAACTAACGTTACTTGCAGACTGCTTCCTTGTATATTGTGCGCTGGGATCAGCGTTCCCCAGCGCACTCCCAGCGTTTAACATTGGAAAAAGACGCCAGGTGGACACAGGCCCTAAGGAAGTCGCGCAAAACCCTGCGACACCACAAGGCGGCACCAGAGCGACAGCGCAACGTCACAGAACAGCGCCAGATCAAACCAACTCATTCATTCATAACAAACCAAGGTGAGGGATTTTGGTAAAATAAATACATACAAACAGAAAAACGTACTTATAATAAATAAATGAAAATAAATATAATGGGGAAATATTGTTATTTTCTTTCCTGTTACATTCTCCCCTCCTTAATTTTGCCAAAATCCTGAACATAGAGACTTCAGTTCTAATGGCATGAGACCAAAATGTATCACATCAATCTGGACCAAAATACCCATAGGAAGACAATCCTATTTACTGCATAGTAAGCAACCTGCAAAGCAGGTTCAGAGAATACAGAAGTTGATCAGGCCTCTGCCGCTCCTAGTACACATGATGCCTTGTACACCACATAAGACTTGGTACACCTCTCTGTCCCAACATGGACATTCTGATTCAAACCAAAACAAAGTCACTACTGATAATAAAAGGGGGAAAAAAATTAAATAAAAATTAAATATAAATACCAACTGTCTCTGTGTGAGTTTCTATACTTCGTCCCTCCCAAATAAGGTAAGTAAAGATTGAGACCGTTTGTTAAATGTGTCTACCATACCCCTTGTGAAAGGTTTCTGCACCATGTTTTCTATCAACCGGTTTACTGCTTTCACCGTCCTACCCCCCCGCGTTCTGACCACCGGCCCCTTGTCCCCTGGCCCTTGGGTAAGTATGTTACTATCAGGCTTAGGTGCGGGAGTTGGAATGTTTGATGGCGTGGGGGTTGGAATGTCTGATGGCGTGGGGGTTGGAATGTCATGGGACTCTGCCTTGTCTGGGGCTGGAACATCGGCTGGAGGATCAACGTCGATGTCAACATCGATTCTACAGGACTCTGAGAAGTCAAGAGACCCAGGTAAGTCTGCTTCAGGTAAGTCCTCTTCATCCTGCATGCTTCTGTTGTCGACTGAATCAGACTGTAGCTCTGCATGAGTTGGCAGGTTAGATCCTCCTGGTGAGAAACTTGATATCTCCTCCACCTTTCTTGACTCAGTTCCATCCTCTGAAAACTCATCGCTATCATCATGTGATGCACATATCCATGCAGAAGTACGGCTTCCAGGGGCCTCGACTTCCAGGCTGTTCAAAGGGTCACCAGATTGAGATGACATCCCACTAGCCTTCCCTGGGATCATGTGATCATCGGCCTCGCTACTTGTTTGTTCTGGAACTGGTAGAAAGCTCACATCCAACATCAAGTTGCGGTGCACCACCTTGGTATTTCCGTTCTCATCTGCAACCTTGTATACGTGAGTCTGAGGGTTACGGTCTATGACGGTATAGGTTGTGGGTTGCCATTTATCCGCCAACTTTCTTTTTCCTCTTTCTGTTTTATTTGCGAGCAGGACTCGATCGCCCACTTCCAGGTGAGTTCCACGTGCTCTCTTGTCGTAGCCAGCCGCCTGGTGTTTTTGTTGTTTGCTTGCATGCTGCTGAGCAATGCTGGCAGCCTCGTGGAGGTTTGTCATCAGTGTCTTTGCATAGGTCTTGTAGTCTACAACAACTGGATCTTTCATCACTTGCTTGAAGACCACGTCCACCGGGAGTCTAGGAACCCGGCCATACATTAAATAGAATGGGGCATATCCTGTTGTTTCGTGTGCCGTTGCATTGTAAGCAAATGTCAGAGTTTGTATTTGTTGTGCCCAATGTTGTTTAGCCTTCAATGGCAGAGCCCGAAGCATACTCCCAAGAGTCCTGTTAAACCTTTCGGTTGTTCCATTTCCCATGGGATGATATGCAGTTGTGCGTGATTTTGTGATGCCCGTCAAGCTGAGGAGTTCCGCTATCAGTTTGCTTTTAAAATTGGCTCCCTGGTCAGAGTGGATTCGTTCTGGGAAACCATATATGCAAAACACGTTATCCCAAAGCTTCTTTGCCACTTGTTTTGCGGTCTGGTTGACACAGGGGAATGCATGAGCCATTTTTGTAAAGTGGTCTGTTATGACCAAAACGTCAACTGTCTTTTGCTTACTATCTTCAGCACTCCAAAAATCGATACACACCAACTCCATGGGTGCAGAGGTTCGGATACTCTCCAGAGGTGCTCGGGCAGCAGGTTCAGGGGTCTTCGCCAGGATACATCGTTGGCAGCATCTGACATACTCCTTGACCTCCCTTTCCATCTGTGGCCAGAAGAAGCGTTGCCTGGCCAAATGTAATGTTCTAGCTTGGCCTTGATGTCCAGCTTGGTCATGTATTCCAGTCAGTGCCTTCTCCCGCATGGTTACTGGGAGGACAAACTGGAAGTTCTTCTGCTTAGTCCGTGGGTCTTTTGTTACCCTATAGAGGGCTCCTTCGTGGACTTTAAGCCTGTGCCATTGTTTGAGGAGTGTCTGGGCTTGATGACTCAACCTTGCTCTCTCTCTTCTAGATGGGAGCCTTTTCTGTTCCACGAATGGAAGAACTTCTCCGATTACTGGATCCTGTTCTTGGCTGCCCCGAAGCTCACTAAATGAGAAGGCTGGGAGTGTGTCTTGCCCAGATGGTTGGATTTGAGGAAAGGAGTTGATAAGGCTGACAGCCCTGGATTCCGCCGCTCTCTCCCATTCAACGTGAGCCTCACAGATTGACTTGACTTCTACTGTGGCACAACTTGCTCTGAGGTATTTAACCTTGCTTCGGAAGGCATCCTGGATCCCATCCTCCTGTGTTCCCTCAGCTTCCGCCAGAAGACTCTCATATGGCTCACTGATTAACCTCCGACTCACTGTTCTGGAAAAGGGATCTCGGCTCAAAGCGTCTGCCACGATGTTTTTTGCCCCTGGGATGTGTCTCAAATCAAACGTGTAGGGAGCCAGCTTGGCCACCCAGCGCTGTTCACAAGCGTCCAATTTCGATTTGGTCATGATATATGTTAAGGGGTTATTGTCTGTCCATACGGTAAAGGGATGGCCCTTTAACCAGTGACTGAATTTTTCGCAAACGATCCACTTTAGCGCTAGAAATTCCAGTCGGTGGGCTGGGTACCTCTTCTGCGAGCCAGACAGAGTTTTGCTTGCGAAGGCGATGGGGCGGGCTTTGGTTTCGCCATCTTTCATCTGAGACAGCACAGCTCCAAGGCCGTCAAGAGAGGCATCGATGGACAAGATCAGTGGTTTTGAAAAGTCCGGGTGAGCGAGGACAGCACAGCTCAGCAGTTGATCTTTGAGCTTATGAAGAGCAATTTCACATTCCTCGGTCCAGTCAGTTGGCTTGAGCTTACGGAAAGTGCCAGCTTTGGGGTTTGACTTTCCTGCTTTTCCTCTGCGTTTCTGGCCAGCTGTGAGAGCAAAGAGGGGTTTTGCTATTGCTGAGCAGTTGGGGATGAAGTGCTGGTAATAAAATACCATACCGAGGAATGACTTAATCCGCCGTACTGAGGGAGTACATCCGTCGTCCTCTAAGAGGTCAGACTTGGAAATGGTTGATATTACTCCTACTTTATCGGGATCAACAGCCACTCCTTCTCCACTTATTATGTGACCCAAGAACTTCACTGATGAGCGCATGAGATGGCACTTCTTAGGGCTTAGCTTGAGGTTATGGAGCTGCAGACGCTGAAACACCACCTCCAGCCTCTCTAGCGCCTTGTCTTCGGTGGGTGCAAACACAAGCAGGTCATCGAGATAACACAGAAGGCTACTGAAGTTAAGATCCCCGAAGATACTCAACATCATGCGCATAAAAGACGCCGGACTATTGCACAACCCCTGTGGCATCCTGTTGTACTCGTGCAGCCCTAGGGGTGTTGTGAACGCCGTGTACTTCTTGTGTTCTTCAGCCATGGGCAGGTTGTAAAACCCGGACGTCAAGTCCATGGTGCTGAAGAAGGCGTTTCCCCCCAAAGCAGCCAGACAGTCCGCTTGATGTGGGAGCGGATGGGCGTCCTTCAGGGTCCTCGCGTTCAGCCACCTGAAGTCTGTGCAGATCCTCAAGCCGCCGTCTTTCTTCCACACCAATACCAGGGGGGAAGCATACTCACTAACAGACTTTCGTATTATACCTTGCTCCTCCATTTCTGTGAGGACTTGCCGCAGTTTCTGATAATGAGCAGGTGGAACTCTCCGATATGGCAGACGGAAGGGGCGTTCGTCGGTGAGCCAGATGCGGTGAACAAAGCCCTCTGCTTCGCCACAGTCCAAGGCATGCTTGGAGAAGACGTTGTTGTATTTCTCAAGCAGCTGTACTAGCTTCTCTTTTCCAGAGTGGTCGAGATGGCAGGGGTCTATGTCAACATCTCCGAGGCCAACGTCTCTCATCCTCTGCTTCAGGTCGTCAGGCTTGCTTGTTGACTGTTTATCCTCTGAAGTAGCATCCATGTGCTGACTGCATCCCTGGAACACCTCAAAATCCTCCACGGCCATGCAAGGAGACACATCTGCTAGCTTACAGTTTCTCCTCAGTGTGATGGGCTTGTCTGATAGATTGGTCACCTTCATGGGGACCCATCTGTCTCCCCACATGGGCGTAACGACACGACCTACCATGATGTTTCGTGGCATTGTCTTGGATGTCGTTGGTTCTACCATCACCGAGCTGCCAGGTGACAGTGGGGTGCCTTTTGGTAGCTGGCCCCAAACGAGGTGCTCGCTCTTTGCTATAAGCGTTACTGCTTGCTGGAGCTTTACAGTCCCGATCTTATCTGGCAGCTCCTCACCCCTCCAGCGTGAAGTGTTTGCCATCAGATCCAAGAACTGCTGACACTCGGAGGACCCTTCTGCATTACGTGAAATCAGTTCCCAGTATTCACGGTTGGTCTTGATCTGATGTAAAATATACTTCAACATGTTGGTTCCTATGATGATGTCATCTTTTTGACCAGGAACTACCAGGACTGGAACCATGCAACGGATGCCATACATGCTTAGTTCTACATCATACATGCACTTGGGACTGACTTGTACCCCCCCACAGCCGATCAGAATGATCCGCTTCGCGATCTGTCCTGTTTGGGTTAAAATGTTCTGGGCTAATAGAGCTTCTTCTGCTTCAGCACTAATTGTACAGGCCATTGACCCTGTATCAAGCATTCCTCGAAGTTGGAAAGAGCCATTTACCATTACTGGAGCATAAAACAGTTCACTGTATGGCTCTACTCTGTGTATGTTCTGAACGATAACTGTGCAATCATCTGGCATGACTTTGCAAACATTCGCATACACTTCTTCCAAATTTTCATCTGCTTTGAGGGTTGGCCCTTTTTCGCCCACACGTCCCCTCTCCGAGCGTGGGCTGCCTAGTTTAAATCTGCCCCACCCTGGTCATAGCTGCGTGATGTCTGGGCAGCTCTCTCATCTCTTGGCT
>NC_139625.1:18381096-18406096 GCF_964638095.1 Poromitra crassiceps
GACCACTCCTGCATCCTTTGATGTCATCATGGACCACTCCTGCATCCTTTGATGTCATCATGGACCACTCCTGCATCCTTTGATGTCATCATGGACCGTTGAATACAAGCCTGGCTGATCCACAATCTGAGGTCCAATTAATCTTCATTTCCAAATGGAGCAGGTGGATAATCACTGGCCTACAAAAGCTAGCATTCCCTTCTCTCTAATGATCAAATCTATGTGGAGCATTAACCCGCTGTTCCCATCCAAACTCCATCAAAGATCTTGACACAGGCAACAGAATGTTATCTTTTTCAATTACTGTGATTAGCTGCTGTATGTTAAACACTCCAATGTCAAGCGTGTGCATGTGTGTGTGTGTGTGTGTGTGTGTGTGTGTGTGTCAATCTTTCCATCTGGCTTCCTGACAGTCACTCACTCAGTCAGCCTCACTGTATACATCATGGTCATGACCAGATAACTGAAACCATGTCTCACATCTTAAAGGGTTGCCATGCATACAAAGGGCTTTACATTTGTAGGCAGAATAGAATAGTGGATTTGATATCAAAAGATATCACCTCTATTTTCAGATCTTCTATTTCGCTTGATAAACATTCCAGCATGTCTGTAGTGATGATTCAGATGTGTTCTCTAATATTCCAGCTAACACTCCTGATGATGATGTTGTTGTCGTCAATGAAAATCATAGAGAGGTGTTTGTTCTAGAGGTTGACTGTACCTTTGACCACAGCCTAGAGGAGACCTTTCTAACCAAGGTGCTAAACTATCAACAGCTGGGCTACAGGTGTGAACTTGTCATATTTGGCAGCCTGGGTCACGTACGTAAGCTTGTTGTGAGAGGCCTTCAGATGGCTGGTTTCCCTAAGATAAGGTCCACGCAGTTATCAAGCTATTGTTCAATATCTGCTGTTATTGGTAGCCGCTCAATATGGAGGAGGCGCTGCTCTTTGTGGCCACAAAGTGGATACTGACCGTTATCTTGTTTTACACAGTATAATGTCGACCTGCCATTGTCATCATCATGTGTGGTGTCATGCTTTTTGTATGCATTAATGTGCTCGCCAATTAGGCTCTCTTGTAACTGACTGACTCCCAACTTCTGATTGCATTATTAATGTTTATGTCCTTTGTACTTTGTGTCAATGTGGACATAAATAAATCATTTAAGTGTGTGTGTGTGTGTGTGTGTGTGTGTGTGTGTGTGTGTGTGTGTGTGTGTGTGTGTGTGTGTGTGTGTGTGTGTGCGCGCGCGTAAATTCACCTTCTTCTGTTTTATCTTGTTAAAACTTACATGTACAGTATATAACTGATTTACAGGCCTAACTTGGTGCAAGGATTTCAGTAATGATACACCGGCAGGCCATCCAGGTAGTTACACTGAAAGTTACTGGGCTTCGTTCACAAAGTTTTTCTTAAATCCATCTTACTTTTGTTCTAATTGCGGCGGGGAGGGGAGGTGCTAATGAAGAGCCAATGTGGGATTTATGAAATGTGCACATCCCTCCATTGTGTGCATGCCCTCCAGCATACGAAGACAATTAATACCAATCGTTCTTTAATTGGACGCATGTGCCTGTTGATGTTGATTAGGTAGTCGCCCAGGCAACCTCATAAAATGGCTACTAACAAAGGTCACCGGCTAATGGAAAGCACTGATGGACACGTGGAGAAACCATGGTGAAGAGAAGACAAAGAAAACCCCAGAATAGAAGTGTTGTCAGCCATCAAGAAAAAAAAGGAGAAACACTGAGGCTGTCAATTCTGTGACCTTAGAGACACTTGGATGAAAAATAAATAATAATATAAAAAGCATAATATGTCAGGCATCTAGTCACCAGCTAGCCCTTTCCACCCAGGGGGGCTTGGAAGTGTTTCTCGCCTAGACAGACATACCCAAAATGAATTAAGAATAGCTCCACAACTACCAGGTTCAGAATGAGGGACTCTATGGACAGGTAAGACCTCAAATATTGTATTCCAGTACGGTGGTGCAGTGGTAAGCACTGTCGCCTCACAGCTCGAAGGTCCTGGGTTCGATTCCCACCTGGGACGCTGTGAACACTGAAGGAATGCGTGCCCGTCCGCATGTCCTCGATTGCCCACCGGCCGGGTGGGGTCGTCAAAAGGGCCTTTCTGTGTGGAGTTTGATGTTCTCCGCGTGCCTCCCGGGGGTTTCCTTCATATAGGAACTCCCTTCACCAAAAACATGCAATATCCTGGTTGCTAATGTGGTTCCTCCTCTGGTCGTTAAGGGCACCTGTTCAGAGGGAGGGGAACTGGTTGGAATAGCGTGATCCTCCCACGTGCTATGTCCTACCGGTGAAGCTTCCCCTGTCAGGTGAAAAGAAGCGGCTGGCTAACTGCCCATGTCTCGGAGGAAGCATGGAGCCAATTTCGGCTCTCCCCAGATCGGCAGAGGGTGGAGTAGCAACCAGGATAAATAAATTAAATTAGCACTAATGGGGGATAAAAATGGGATAAAAAAAAATCGGGGGGAAAAAAAATATATAAAAAATATATATATTGTATTCCAAGTGTGTGGAACATTATGACTGTTACTATGCCTGAGTAAATTGTAATAAACCAAAGGAGTATTCTAGATTAGACAGCAGATAACACCATGATAACATGCATGATGATCCTGGTTCACTCCCTCGTCACTTCCCGCCTAGATTACTGCAACTCCCTTCTCTTTGGTCTCCCCCACAAACTCCTCCATAAGCTCCAACTGGTCCAGAACGCTACTGCCCGTATAATCACCAGAACCCCTGTCATCAGTCACATCACCCCCGTTCTACACCAACTCCACTGGCTTCCCATCAAACACCGCATTGACTACAAGATCCTCCTCCATACATTCAAGGCCATCCATAACCTCGCCCCTCCATACTTGTCTGACCTCCTCCACATCAACATTCCCACCCGGTCCCTCAGGTCTGCCTCCTCCATCAACCTGACCGTCCCCCCAGCCCGTCTGTCCACCATGGGGTCAAGAGCCTTCAGCCGCTCTGCCCCTCGCCTCTGGAACTCCCTCGCCCCCGACATCAGGAACATTGACTCCATTATCACTTTCAAAACTCACCTCAAAACCCACCTGTTTAGGCAGGCGTATGTCTGTTGACATGCTGTTCCCCATCGTTGCTCTGCTGCAAGCTTTGTATTATTTCTGCTTTTGCATTTTAACTGTGTTTGATTGTAATTTGTTTAACTGTTTTTCATTGTTGTACGGCGACCTTGAGTGCCTTGAAAGGCGGCTTGTAAAATAAATGTATTATTATTATTATTATTATTAACAATAAACCAATGCACATAGAAGCCACTGAATTCATTCACCAACTCTTTGAGTACAACTATTTGAAAGAAATTCCTCAAAGCACATATATTTTGCAATGGTTTTAGTAAGGATGTGACCAGGCACATCTCCATTTGGCCACTTTGATAACGATGTGTTCCAAAATGTTTTGTTTTTGTTTTTGTTTGTTTTTTACCTCCTGAAAGGCAATCTGGCTACATAATACTACTGATCCACTACAGGATACTATTTGCCCACAATGCTGCCTTTATGGCCATGGCACTTACCCTGTAGAACATCAGAATCTACCGTTGTGCGTAGTAATAGCCCGTAACGAACCCAAAGCTGCACATACTGTAAGGACTTCACAGGAAAGTAACGTTGACGGTCATGTGACACCTCTTTGGAAAGCTCACGATGTTTACTATAGACGGTTTTCATCAGAGCAGAACCCCACAGCACTTCCTTTTTCTCAGCATTCGGCAAACTGCAGAAATATTCATTCGACATCGTTACTTTTGTTTTTCGCCGCTCAGCTGTATAGACGGTTTTCACGGAATGGTCAGTCCTGCACTTGAATGTTTTTTTTACTTTTATGTCCATAGCAAACATTGCAACAGGAATTGAGCGGGGGTTAAATTTAGAATGTTTTTGTTGTCAAGTTAAAACCGTCTATAAGCTTGCATTGAGTTTGGAGTCTGCAATATCACCAAACACCAATTAGATTGTGTGACGTTTACACTAGTTACATGTTTGCAGATAAGCTATGCCACCTAGTGGAGGTTGCAGGATATAAACAGCGATCTTTGCAATCAGGCAGTCAGCGAGACAGCTATATATATGATAACGCTGTATGCACGAGAGACACGAATAAAGATATCGTTCAGTACGTCGTTGTCCGTCTGGTCAGTTACAACAGAAACATTACATTGGCGACGAGGTGTAAAAAGGCAAGGCGTGTGAAGAGTTAACACGGTCACCGCGGAAACTCCCGAAAAAGAAAGAGGGAGAGGACGGACAAGTGGAAACGTGAAGCTAAGCTAACGAAGCTAGCAACAACAAGAGCGAAGCTAACGAGCTAGCAACAAGAAGACGGGAGATCGGCGCACTGCAGTAAGCATGGCAGGAAACACTCCGGCTCTCCCACCATTCGACACCGAAACAGATCCTGGATCTGTAGGACTTCGCTGGAATAAATGGGTGCAAAGGTTTGAAAACTACACCACAGCAATGAACATTACTGGCGATGCTAGGCTCAAAGCACTGTTGTTGCATATAGCAGGTGAACGAGTGCATGATATCTATGATACATTAGCAGCAACAGGAGACAAGTATGCTGAAACGAAACAGAAGTTATCTGGATACTTCTCCCCCAAGAAAAACATCCAGTATCAAGTGTACATCTTCAGAAAAACCATGCAAGAGCCAGGAGAAAATCTGGACAGTTATCACACTAGGCTAAGGATGCTAGCTAAGAACTGTGAATTTGCAGATACTGAAGCAGAGATTAAAACGCAAATCATACAAAGCTGTGCATCATCCAGGCTGCGCAGGAAAGCGCTAAGGGAGCCTGAATTAAGCCTAGATGAGCTTCTTGACCATGGGAGAACACTTGAACTGTCAGAAATGCAAGCATCTGGCATAGAGAAAGGCACAGCAGCTGCAATCAACGTTATGGATCGAAAGACAGGGGAGAAATATACAAACAACAGCAGGTGGTCAGAAAAACGGCGTTCCGACAACCGCTGCAGGAACTGTGGAGGTAAATACCCTCATGATGGTGACTGTCCTGCTAGAGGAAAAGAATGCAGAGCCTGTGGTAAGCAAAATCATTTTGCAAAACAGTGCCGTTCAAAATCCGGAGACTCAAGACGACCACAAAGCAAGGCTGATCAACGCCATAAGAAGGTCCATCACATAACAAAGGCTGCACATAATGAGCAAACTGAGCACAACTCTTCCAGCAGTGATGATGCTTATGTCTTTGCAGTGGATGGTGGACAGATCTCACAGACAGAGCTGCCACAGACTAACGTGATGCTGAATGGCAGCAGTGTGCGAGTCTTGCTGGATTCAGGAGCCTCAGTAAATTGCATCAGTGAAACATGCTTTGAGACTCTGATGCCATGTCCACAGCTCAGCGCCACCAAAACCAGGATCTATCCATTCCGCTCCAAAGTTCCTTTGCCAGTCAGTGGTGCCTTCAGGTGCAGCGTGGAAAAAAGACAGAAAAAGACAATGTGCACATTCTTTGTCATTAAAGGTGACTGCTTCAATGTTCTCAGCTACAACACATCCAAAGCGCTGGGACTGATTAAAATAGTCACCACAGTGTCGTCCACACCACAATATTCAACAGTTGCAGAGGAGCTGGTGGAAAGTCACCCTGAGCTGTTTAAAGGAATCGGAAAGCTAAAGGATGTTCAGGTAAAGATCCACATAAACCCTGATATCAGACCCACATGCCAACCGCATCGACGAGTACCGTTCCACATAAGGAAGAAGGTCGAGGATGAGCTTCGGAAACTGGAGGCGGATGACATCATCGAAAAGGTCACGGGCCCAACTCCATGGGTCTCGCCTATCGTCACACCTCCAAAGCCTAAAGAGCCTGACAAAGTACGGCTTTGTGTCGACATGCGCCAAGCTAACATGGCCATAGAGAGAGAGCGTCATATTACTCCCACCATGGATGACGTAATACACGAGTTGAATGGAGCAACTGTGTTTTCCAAGCTGGATCTGAGAGCTGGATACCACCAGTTGGAGCTACACCCAGACAGCAGATATATCACCACGTTCACTACTCACCGTGGATTGAGGCGCTACAAAAGACTGAGTTTTGGCATATCTTCCGCTGCCGAGGTGTTTCAAAACGCCATATGCCAAACACTGCAAGGTCTCGCTGGTGTCAAGAACCTCAGCGATGACATCATCGTCTATGGTGCCTCCCAGACTGAACATGATGACAACCTTCGAGCGTTGTTCCAGAGGCTCAGTGAAAGCGGTCTCACGCTCAACCGTGAAAAATGTGAATTCAACAAGTCCAGGCTTGAGTTCTTCGGTTTCATGTTCTCAGCTGAAGGTGTCTCAGCTGATCCAAAGAAGGTCGCTGCAGTCAAGCGTGCTGCAGACCCAGAGAGCCCAGCTGAAATCAAAAGTCTACTGGGCATGGCCAATTATTGCTCCAGGTTCATCAAAGATTTCTCCTCCGTCTCAGACCCGCTACGCAAGCTCGCCAGAAAAGACGCACCCTGGGTGTGGGGCCCAGAACAGCAAGATGCGTTACAGACACTGAAAGACAGTCTAACCAGTGACAATGCCATGTCATATTTCTACCCTGGTAGAGAAACAGAGCTGGTTGTGGATGCGAGCCCTGTTGGACTAGGTGCTATCCTCTGCCAGAAAGATGAAAAAGGGGTGAAGTATATCATAGCATATGCAAGTCGGTCTCTCAGCGATGTGGAGAGGAGATACTCCCAGACAGAAAAGGAAGCGCTGGCTATAGTGTGGAGCTGTGAGCATTTCCACCTATACATCTATGGCCACCCTTTTATTCTGGTGACAGACCACAAAGCACTAGAAATAATATGGAACAATCCCAGATCAAGACCACCCGCCAGGATTGAGAGATGGGGTCTGAGGCTTCAGCCCTATGATTTCAGGGTGGAATACAGGAAGGGAGCCGACAATCCAGCAGACTACATGTCTCGACACCCCATCCCATCTCAGACAGTTGAGAGCACACGAGCAGCAAAAGTAGCAGAGGAGTACGTGAGCTTCATCGCGAGTCATGCAACACCTAAAGCCATGACACTCGACGAGATCAAGGCAAAGACGCTCACAGATCCGATCCTCCAAGAAGTAATTGCTCACATCAGGAATAACACATGGCACCAAACTGACAAGTCACCATATGCTGACATACTAAAGCAGTTTCGAAAAGTCCACACTGAGCTAACTGCGTCACATGAATCAGACGTGGTACTCAGGGGCACCAGAATAGTGATTCCCACTGCCCTACAAGATAGAGTCATACAGCTGGCCCACGAAGGACACCAAGGTATTGCAAAAACTAAAGCACTAATCAGAACCAAGGTTTGGTTCCCAGACATTGATCGCAAAGCAGAAGCAGCAGTACGCAGTTGTCTACCATGTCAGGCCAGCACACCAGTATCACATACTGAGCCACTAAAAATGTCAGCACTGCCAGAAGCTCCCTGGCACAGCGTTAGTGCAGACTTCTATGGACCACTTCCAACAGGAGAGTACCTGCTAGTCATCGTGGATGATTACACACGCTACCCAGTCGTTGAGAGTGTAAAGTCAACTTCAGCTAACACAGTCATGCCGGTCATGGATAAGGTTTTCTCCATGTTTGGAATCCCCAGAGTCGTGAGGACTGATAATGGCCCCCCTTTCAACGGTGACCAATTCTCCCAGTTCGCAGCACACCTAGGATTCCATCACCGCCGGATAACACCACTGTGGCCTCAAGCCAATGCTACAGCTGAAAGATTCATGCGCACACTGGGTAAAGCTATCCGTGTGGCTGAAACACAAGGACTTCCATGGAAACAACAGCTGAACATCTTCCTACGTGAGTACAGATCCACACCTCACAGCACAACGGAAATCTCACCTGCCGAGCTGCTGTTCCAACGCAAGATGTATACAAAGATTCCCTCAGTCACTCATGCCACAAGGAACAGCTCGGACTCTGAAGTGAGAGCAAGGGATATGAAGGCTAAAACCAAGATGAAATCTCATGCAGACTCTCATCGTCATGCTACACCACACACCCTCGCTCCAGGTGATACTGTGCTTCATCGTCAGCCTAAGCGTAATAAGCTCACCACACCATACAACAGCAGGCCATACACTGTGACCAAAGTGAAAGGCTCCATGGTGACGGCGGCCAGAAATGGACACTCCATCGTCCGGAATTCATCCTTCTTCAAGAAGATAATTCCAGGGATACAGGACATTTCATCTGATCGTGATGATGATGGTAGTGACCATGATGATGCCTCTACAATCTCAGAACCACCGAGGTACCCCTCGAGGCGTGACAGACGTCCTCCCGTGTACCTTCAGGACTACACATAGTTTAAGGACTGATATAAAAAAAGAAAAGAAAAAAAAAAGAGAAAAGTCCTGTAAAAAAAAAAAAAAAAAAAAGAATCGAAAATGTATTTGTCATAATATTTGTCATAATTGGTACGGTTCTTCATACAAGTGCTATGGGTTATGTGTTCAGACCTAGAATGTAAAGGTGAAGTGCTTATGTACTGTTAAAGACAGATTTGCCATATTACTAGAGGAGTAATGTGAGGCACGTATTGAGATGTGTTCAATAGATGAGTAAGCTCACTATGATAATGACAACAATGTTAAAAAAAAAAAAGAGCAATGTGACGTTTACACTAGTTACATGTTTGCAGATAAGCTATGCCACCTAGTGGAGGTTGCAGGATATAAACAGCGATCTTTGCAATCAGGCAGTCAGCGAGACAGCTATATATATGATAACGCTGTATGCACGAGAGACACGAATAAAGATATCGTTCAGTACGTCGTTGTCCGTCTGGTCAGTTACAACAGAAACATTACAGATTGGAGCCAAAAACTTGGTATGAAATTGGGGGGCAGCATTGCCACTCGCCAATATAGGGTCCAGTGCTGTCCATTTTGACCGGATAACGACTTGGATCCGGTCCAAACGAGAACAAAACGGTGAGTAAACAATAATAATTGCTTTTTGCTTTGAAATTTGATGGAATGTTGAGACATAAACACAAAATTTGACACGTTGACTGAAATGTTGACGTTTGGCTGTGTGAGTCCAACTGGCATGAGCTAGATCGATCAGAGTATCGTATGCCGTACACCAAGTGTAGCGTCTCTGCTTTCCGACGATATCAAACATGGCGGGGTGGACTGTATTGTGATGCGGATCTTTCTTTTCTTTTATCCCTTATCTTTACACGGCTCTTATTTTCCATCTAAAATGGTAAAATTATTGACAAACAACCATTGTTTGGACAAAATACACTTGGACGGTTGATTTGGTGGCGGACAGGCCCCTTAAGTGTGAAGGATTTGGAGAGAAAAAATATTCTATGTAGCTTTTGACCTACTTTTTACAGGCAGTGAACTCGGGTTGATTAGAGACGAGCCTGTTGCTTTAATTCAAGCAGAAGCTCCAACAGACCTTTAGGCTATGTTGCTGATGTTGATGTTTCTCACTCATTAAAAGATTTTAATTGAGCTGTACATTCCAAACACTTCCTATATCTGTGTCACGTGGTTTTGCCACTGCTATGCCCCCTAGGAGACAAGTCTAGCCAATGAAGTTTCATAACATTGACAGCCAGCCATTCACAAGCTGCCATTTAAGGAGACCGGAAGAGTGCCCTTTCATACTATTGGCGAGCCAGAATGAGCTATCTCTATAGTCCATTAATCTCTGGTAGCACCTTGCAGGGTGACACTGCACAGGCAAAAGTTATCCTACATATCACATAGAAGAAGACAATCCTCAGGCACTCTTGCATTGAGCATGAATGAAAAATACTTGAATTTTAGTTTAAAAAGCATTTATTCTGTATGGCTCGTTAGAATAAAGGTCCTTACACATCGGGAGCGTTTTTTTGTGTGCGTTAATTCGCACGGCAATAATATTTTTCGAATCTATATCAGTCAATGCAACCGTGCATACCAACGGCAAAGTTTCGCTGAGCGTTATTGCGGTGTTTAATTTTTCGAACCACGGTCGATTTTTCTGAAATTCGCTTCCGACGTGTACACATCTGTGGCTGTGATCAACAGGTGGGTCAAAACTCGCTCGTGGTCCATGTGATGATCTGGAACGCTTTTTCTTCAAGAGCACCTTCCTTTTCCTTGAGTCTTATGGTAAAGATCAGTGTTTGAGCACACCACTACCTCTTTTCACAATTATCCTACACCTGTGGATGAATTGGTGGCATCTCACAGATTTCACAAAACAAGACTTGCTGGAAGACATGTGATCTTAGGCTCCTGCTTTTACGTCTAGAGCTTCTATTTCCATGCTTTGCCACGTGTGTACAGGAGCTTTGCACCTGCAGTGTCCAGGCATAACCAACAACAGCCTTTCAGCACACTGAGCAATAATGATATGTTTGCTTCAGAGAGAGCTGAGGGTTGGTCAGAGATGTCATCGGCCTTGTGGTCAGGGCATGACCTCATCACCACGAAACAAACTAGCTAGCCATGATGCTCGGGTTCATTTAACTTCCATCCAGTCAATGGAAAAGGTCAGCGATGCGTCTCCGGCAGCTGTCTTGTCAAGACACACAACTGCACTGCTGACGAGTCGTGGCTGATGTCTCCTGGCCAGTAGGAGACCACAGCTCTATGCAGGTTGGTATTACCTCCGTCAGGTTATGTTTGTCTGTCTGTCTGTTTGTTTGTCTGTCTGTCTGTCTGTTTGTTTGTTTGTCTGTTTTTGTTTTGTTTCTTTGTCTGTTGCAGGATTACAGGAAAATACTGGGCCGATTTTCATGAAACTTGGTGGAAGGGTGTAGCATGGGCCAAGAAAGAACCCATTCAATTTTGGCGTGGATCAAATCAAGTCAAGTTTATTTGTATAGCACATTTCATACACAGAGGCAATTCAAAGTGCTTCACATAAAATGGTTGACAAGAAAACAAAGGAATAAAAGAAGAGAATAAAATGGACATTTAAAAGCATCACAACAAAACTTTAAGAAAGAGCATAAAAAGTGCATTAAGCAACAGGCGCAGCAGTTACAAAAAGAGTAAAAAACTTATAGAGGACTCATTGGGTTTGCATAATAGAATAAATACATTTTTCTATATTGAATCCCCGACATCATGACTACCGTATTTCCGCTAATAGTAACCGGGGCCTTTATTTACTGAGCCGCAGAGAGCCCCCGTCCTATATTAGAGCAGAGGCCTGTATTCGAGTGAGGCCTTTATTTCTTAATATTAAACTCTCATGGACATACTCCTTTATTTTCATGACTTTTATTGCAAAATATTGCATAAAACCAAATAACGCAAATAAATATTGGTGGTCACTCACTCACTCAGTATCCTCCTCCTCCTCATCTAGTATGTCGGTATCCTCCGCGTCCTCATCATCATCAACATCATCCAGAACAACAAGTTCATTGTTGACCAGTTCCTCTTCATCTTCCTCATCCTCGGCTGCCTGTCTGTTCTCCTGGTCCCGCTAACGCAGCTGGGCGAGAGCCTCCCGTCCAGCGGCGCAGGGCTGTCCCTGCTTGAAGCAGTGGATGAGGTTGTCTTCACTCCCCTCAGTTTTCACAGACGGTCCACAAACTTGGAAGGACTTTTTGATCAGATCCTTGTCCAGCTTGTCCCAGGCGGCGATCACCCAGTCCACAAGCAGGCGTCGAGCAGGCGCTTTTAGGTTTCCACCTCCAGCTGTGTACTGCTTATCTGCGTCCCCAGCTATCCACTCGTCGTAGGCATCGTGCAGGCTCTGCTTGAAGGGCTGATTCCACATCACACTGTATCAAATTTTCCGCTGCATATTGCACAACGCTCTCTTTAAACTTAACGTCAAACTTTCATCTGGTTCGTTTGTTTTTATTTCTCTTGTCTGCGTTACGTCCGGTTACGTCACATGGTAGATGCGTTGTGTTATGGGAAATTTACAGTACCGTATTCATCGTAGTTTTTGCTCCTTCATTTTTTGTTTTTTTTTGACCCGGCCTGTATTGAGGGAGGGGCCTTTATTTGTCCGTGCAGGCCGTGCCCCGTCCTATATTAGAGCAGAGGCCTGTAATGGAATAGAGGCCACTAATAGCGGAAATACGGTATATAAGAAACATGACTACACACACATGATTGGAAAGATGTCCATACCTTTATAACAGTTGGACTCAAACCTTAATAGGCCACACATATCTCCTAAAAAACAGCTGTCAGCAGTTAAAAGCGACGGTAAACATAAAAGTCTTTAGTCTATTTTTAAAAGTAAGTAAAGTTGGGGCAGATCTGAGGTCTTCAGGCAGTTTGTTCCAGCTAGCAGAAGCATAGTGGGTAAATGCGGCCTTCCCATGATTTGATTTGATCCTAGGGACAGTTAGTAAGCCGGACCCTGCTGACCTAAGAGGTCTAGACGGTTCGTAGCGTGGGAGCAATTCAGCAATGTATTTTGGGCCTAGGCCGTTAAGTGATTTGTAGACTAGTAACAGTATTTTAAAATCTATTCTATGACACACGGGCAACCAATGTAAGGACTTAAGAACTGGAGTGATATGATCAGCTTTCTTAGTCTTCGTTAGAACTCTAGCAGCAGCATTCTGAATGAGCTGAAGTTGCCTAAGTTCTTTTTTGGAGAGACCAGAGAAAAGGCTATTGCAGTAGTCTAACCTACTATAGATGAAGGTGTGAATTAGTTTTTCTAGATCCTGTCTGGACATGTAGCCCCTAATTCTTGCTATATTTTTAAGATGATAAAAAGCAGATTTTCTGATTGACTTAAAGTCCCTGGAAACCAAAATCCACAAAAACGTTCTAACTATGTTATTTAGGGTCTTATGTTAGTAATTGTGTGCCTCCGAAATTATTATATATTACTTTCAACCAAAGCCTTAAAATCGACACTTTTCTACAAGACTCTACAAGGTACTAAAACAAGGTGCTAAAATGCAGGAGCTTATGACATCATAAGCTCTATATAACCTTTGTACACGCGCGCAACTCGCCCTTCTCCTTTTGTCCATTCTTTGCCCCCAGTGACAGCGCTCCCTCAGCGTATGTCTGTCTGCCTCCCACTCTGTGCCGAGCGCTATGCTGCTCGCTCGCTCTCTCTCTCTCTCTCTCTCTCTCTCTCTCTCTCTCTCTCTCTCCTCTCTCTCTCTCGGGACTAGTGTGAGAGAGAGCACAGAGAGAGACACACAACCTGGTGACGCGAGGTTACTCACACATACACACACACACTGCGCTGTGCAGTCGCAGCAAGAGTCTAGCTTGTGGCATACTCTTCGCGCCCAGCCAAGCGCATAGGGCGCACGGCGATTATGACGTCATCGCACGGGGCGTGTCGGGGGGCGAGGCCTGAGCGCAGTGCGGCGCGTCCATGGAGATTTTTATATCAGCGCATCGGGTTTTGCTGCCTGTGCCTGTGAGATCTCCGTGGTAGGCTATCAGCGGATATCTGCTGTGATTGAGTCCTCATCGTCGTAAAGTTGCCTTTGAAGCATGGCGTTCGATTATAACGAACTAGTTGTGTGGCTTAGCCTTCCCAAATGTTGAGGGTCGTTTTTTATAATTTAATACATAGAATTGGGAACGTTACATTCAATTTCATTCAGACTGCCTGGAGCCTGGCGCTGCACACTGAGTATGTTCTGTTTTGGCCCGCGCAGAGTGCGCGCGCCCTCCTCGGAGCCCCGCCTCCAGCGCGTGCGCGAAGAGTATGCCAGAAGCTTCTCTCTCTCTCCAAGCAACGAACACACACACACACACACTGTGTGTGTGTGTGTGTGTGTGTTCGACACACGCACTCGATCTCTTTCTCTCTTTCTCCGTTTCCCTCCCCCCCTCTCTCTCGCGCTCTCCGAGAGACAGAAATTTCCCTGCTGCAGACGGGACACGCCCACACAGTCCGCGGGAGAAAATACACTCTAAAAACTAATTGATTCTCATGACTTTTGTCAAGACTGTCAAACCTAAATTTATATACTTTGCGACGTTCATCATCGTTCAAATTTGGCGGGTGGCTTATTAACATAGATTCCTGTGATGTGATGAACTCAAAATGCTAAATAATAATAAAATATTTCTGGTTTCCAGGGACTTTAATGTGGGAGTTAAAGTTGAGATCGGAATCAATAATAGCGCCAAAAGTTTTGACTTGATCCTTAGGCTTCAGGGATCGAGACTCAAGGCGTGCAGTGATTATAAGCCTTTGTTCTTTGGGACCAAAGACGATCACCTCTGTTTTGTCTTTGTTTAGCTGTAGGAAATTCTGGTTCCAGTTATTTATTTGGTCAATGCACTGGCACAATGATTCTATGGGAGCATAGTCAGCTGAGGAAAGAGTTATATACTGTACAGCTGAGTGTCGTCTGCGTAGTTATGATAAGCTATTTTGTTTTTTTTGCATAATTAGGCCTAGAGGGAGCATATAAAGGTTGAAAAGAATGGGCCCCATAATGGATCCTTGAGGCACCCCACAAGTCATACTAGTTAGGTCAGATGTGTAATTGCCAATGGAAACAAAGTACTTCCTGTCTTGAAGATAGGACCTGAACCACTGGAGCAGGGCCGTAGCTAGCTATGAGGACGGGGAGGTCCGGACCTCCCCTAATATTTCAGAGATTTTTTTAATATTTCAGAGATTTTTTTTTTTTTTTTTTTTTTTTGCCTTTATTTAACCAGGTTTGTCCCATTGAGATCAAAGATCTCTTTTACAAGAGAGACCTGGCCAAGAAACAGCAGCAACACAAAGTTACAACAAACAAACACATAAACACATACAATTGAAAAACATTAAAATGATCAAATAAAACATTTGCATACAGACAGCCTGTTCTCAAGAGATTTTACCATAGCCTTAAAACCATTTAAGGTTACTAAGCTATTACGTTTAAGATCAGACTGCAGACTGTTCCATGCGGTGGGTGCAGAGAACCTAAAAGCTTTCTTCCCCAATTCAGTTCGGACTTTGGGAACAGAAAATTGTAGAGTGTCCTGAGAACGAAGATTGTAAAAAAATAAAACAATCTGCATGGAAAACAGGAAAAGCATGAAAAACACGGGATCGCTTTTATTTTGAAACGAAAGGCAGGTCAGGCAGGAAGTCATCTGACGCCGCGTCCGCGGTAACTTGATTCTGAGAGAGCAGCAGCATGGTGGTGAGTGATGACTGTCTGTCTGCCTGGCGAGATAATTGAAGGTGAGCGAGCTGCGAGACAGTGAGCGAGTGAACGACAGACAGTGAGTGACACACACTGACAGATTTTTTAGCAACAACCAAGAAAGTAAGTGTCTAGTCTGTCTAAGTAACTTTGTGTGTTGTGTACGGCTTGGGTTGTGTACCTGTGTTTGTAGGTGTCATTTTGATATGAATTTGGCTAAAACAGTTTGTGTTTGTTAGTTACAATTATGTTGACAGGAGAGCTGAGCAGGTGGTGACATGAAAGAGAATATACTGAATAATGACATCACAACAGTATAATCCTAATGTTGATTTAAAATGATATATTACTCTAAATATGGCTTAAAAAGGGGAAGAAAAAAAACTCAATTTGAATCCGCCTTCCCTTGCTGGACCTCCCCTATTTCGGAACCCTGGCTACGGCCCTGCACTGGAGGACCATACCCGATAGCCCAACCCAGTTTTCCAGTCTGTCCAATAACATTGAGTGGTCAACAGTGTCAAATGCAGCGCTAAGATCCAATAGCACTAGAATAAATTTTTTGCCTGAGTCTGAGTTCATTCTAATGTCATTTATGACTTTAGTAAGCACGGTTTCTGTGCTGTGATGGGGGCGAAAGCCGGTAACACTTTACAATAACGTACACAAATACTGTAGTAGTTACTAATAAACTAATAGTTAGTTAATGAGTAGCTAAGGAATAATTTGTCATTAGTCATTCACTAGTTAATCATAGTTAATGAGTAGGTAGTCATTAGTTAATGATTAGTATCTAAGTTCCTGAGTAGAGTAGTTAGTCATTACTTAAAGCAGCTACGAGCAACTTTTTCGATTGTTATTAAACAGTATAAATTTAATATCAATGCATCACATCTTACCTCTAATAGTCGACGAGACCAAAGCCGTGTGTATCTGAGATTGCTCCCTTAGGTGATTATTAAGTCTATAGTCTGTCTAAACACGCGCCAACAGGGGGCTCTCTAGAGCGACCGGACCGGGTAACCCGGAAGTGAAACGCGGAAGTGAAACCAGGAAGTGAAACGCAGCTGCCTTCCTACGCCGTTTGCGCTGCCTAGCAACATAACATAAACAATGTGAACGCCACGCATACTCGCGGGAACATTTCTCGTTATATTCTAACAGGTTTTTTGGAAGTTATTTTGTGGTTATGGCCGAAGTGGCTGCTGCAAACCGTTTCATTTCACTTCCTGATCTGCCCTGGCTACATACACACTAACACTGGCCGATTCACTCGGGGTTCAAGCGAGACTACCCTGCTTTGTTCTCGTCGACTATTAGAGGTAAGATGTGATGCATTGATATTAAATTTATACTGTTTAATAACAATCGAAAAAGTTGCTCGTAGCTGCTTTAATGATTACTAAATGTCAGCTCGTGAATATAGTAGTTAATCATTAGTTACTGATTAGTCGGTCAGTTCCATGAGTAGAGTAGTTAATCGTTCGTTAATGATTAATAAATGTCAGTGCGTGAATATATTAGTTAATCATTAGTTAAGGTCACATTGTGAGTATAGTAGTTAATCATTAGTTCATGATTAGTTGTTAGTTCCTTAGTAGAGTAATTACTCATTAGTTAATGGTTAGTCAATGGTCAGTTTGTGAGTATAGTTAATTGTTAGTTACTGGTCATATCTGGTTCCTCTCCCTGCTGTCAGCGCTGAGCAGAGTCCCGGGTTCGTCTCCGTCTTCACCTGCTGTAACTCTCTGCCACTGCCTGCCTGCCTGCCGCTCACTCTTGCCATCTATTTTAAATAGATAAATAGATAGATAAATAGATAAATAGTTAAACTTGGAAGCTGTCTCTGTGTCTGCTCTTGGGTCCAAAAATCCTTAAACTGTAACAAGATCTGTACTTATAGTATAACTACGGGGTACCACACTGTACTTATAGTGTACCCCGTAGTTATACTATAACTACACTCCTTGTACCCCATAGTTATACTATAACTACACTCCTTGTACCCCGTAGTTATACTATAACTACACTCCTTCTACCCCGTAGTTCTACTATAACTACACTCCTTGTACCCCATAGTTATAGTATAACTACACTCCTTGTACCCCGTAGTTATACTATAACTACACTCCTTGTACCCCGTAGTTATACTATAACTACACTCCTTGTACCCCGTAGTTACACTATAAGTACAGTGTGGTACCCATAATTAGCCTGTAAGTACAGAATTGGTCCCCTGCTTTAGAATACAGCCCACGACCCCGTAGTTACCCTGTAAGTACAGTGTGTTAGCCCGTAATTAGCCTATAAGTACAAAATTGGTCCCCTGCTTTAGCAGCCCACGACCCCGTAGTTACCCTGTAAGTACAGTGTGGTACCCCGTAGTTATACTACAGTTACCCTCTAGTTAAAGTCTAAATTCACTCCTTGTTCCCCGTAGTTATACTATAACTACACTCCTTGTACCTCGTAGTTATATAACTACACTCCTTGTACCCCGTAGTTATAGTATAACTACACTCCTTGTACCCCGTAGTTATACTATAACTACACTCATTGTACCCCGTAGTTATAGTATAACTACACTCCTTGTACCCCATAGTTATACTATAACTACACTCATTGTACCCCGTAGTTATAGTATAACTACACTCCTTGTACTCCGTAGTTATACTATAACTACATGCTTATATGCGGGCTGTATTTTAAAGCGTTACCGTGGTTTTCAATATCTGGTGGATTGGGAGGGGCACAGCGCTGAGGAGCGCTGTTGGGTTCCTCGCCGATTCATCCTTGACGCTACGCTCATTCGGGATTTCCTTGCATCTGGCTGGGCGCCATGTAGAGGGAGGGGTACTGTTAGATGATGTCATCATTCCTACTACGACAGTGATGAATGATGTCATATTTTGGATGTTCCCTCTGGACTGATGTCGTACAAACAACTCCACATTATGACATCACTGATGAGGTCATAACGCAATGTGATGTCACGTTCAGGCCCTATAAGAATTGGCTCTGCTGACCCTCGGCAGTTCGTTCATAGTTTCCTCAGCTTCGAACCCTGCAGATCCACCTTATCAAGCGCTACAGCATTTCCAGTTATCCTAGTTACGTTGGCCATCAAGTGTCTGCACGTAGACCACCTGACCCCAGCTTAACAGTTGACGTGAAAACATGGTTTTGTTTTGCAGCTGCAGAGTATCAAGGATGAAACCGAAGAGGGCAATGACTTTTCTGCTGACTGGAGTTTTCTTCTTGGTCGTCTATCTCTGGATGGATGATGCTGACCATGTAACCAACCACCTCCAGGTATATGTGAGAAAGGATAGCGGTCAAAACAGGCCAGCCACCATTAGGAGCTCCTATGTTTATTCCTGGCCAAGTTGTCAACAAAATATGTCTGCAGCCAACATCACAGGCTTCACCTCTCTTCCTCGTCACATGCAAGACTTTCTCTACCACCGTCACTGTCGCCATTTCCCCATGCTGCTAGACATTCCTGACAAATGCGGAGGAGCTGACAAATCTGTGGAAGTCTTCCTTCTGCTGGTCATCAAAAGTTCCCCGGAGAACTACGACCGGCGAGAAGTCCTGCGCAAAACCTGGGCCAACGAGAGATTACACAATGGTGTGTGGATCAGGAGGATCTTCATCTCAGGAACGGCAGGTGCCGGATTCGAGAAGCAGAGACTGAACAAGCTCCTGGAGCTGGAGCACCATGAACACAATGACATTCTGCAATGGGACTTCCATGACTCCTTCTACAACCTCACCTTGAAGCAAATACTCTTCCTGGAATGGATGGGGAGGAACTGTCCGCAGGCTCGCTTCCTCCTAAATGGTGATGATGACGTCTTTGCCCACACAGACAACATGGTGGACTATCTCCAAAGCCAAAACAACAATAACGGTAGCAAACACCTCTTTGCCGGCGATCTGATCCAGTATACGGGACCCATTCGAGACCGAGGGAGCAAGTACTATATCCCTGTACAGGTGCACAAGTCAGACTCATACCCCCTTTACTGTAGTGGTGGAGGCTTCCTCCTGTCTGGCTATACAGCCCTGGTCATATACAACATGTCCAAGTCCATTACCATTCTTCCCATTGATGATGTTTACATGGGGATATGTATGGCCAAAGCAGGACTCGCACCTGTTTCACATATGGCTGTCAAGGCTGCAGGACTGCCCCTCCCCTCTAAGAAACTAGACACCTATGACCCTTGTTATTATAGAGACATTCTACTGGTACACAGATTCCAGCCATATCAGATATATCTAATGTGGCATAGAATACATGACCCTAATCTGAAATGTACAACTTTTTAAGGCCGTTGGCATAATGACTCCGTGGTAAGATGCCTCTCTTCTTGTGGTGAGAGAGGAGGGCATCTGCTCAGACTAGGATAGAGAATCCCCCCCGTAGGGAATTCTTCAGGAGTCAAGACGTTGGTGGTGGACTGGGGAGGTGGGTGGGGCGAAACACAGCTTCAGAGGTGTAATGCTGTGGTATTGGACCCAGGAGCAGAGACGACAGTCAATAATCAGTTTTAAATCTTTTACTGATTTTCAAGAATTCACAAAAATAAACATGGAAACTGAAAGCCTACTTAAACTGGGTCAGATGACCGACAATAAACTAAAGCAAGAAGGCAGGCAGGTTCAGTCCAGATGCTTGGAAACAGGTTTCCCAGAAGGCAGGGTTTAGTCCAGAAAAGGTTCACAGGAGCGCTCGGACAGGAACAGGCAGTGGCACAGCAACAGTGAAACAACAATCAGCAACGGGGTCTGAAAGCAGAGAGGGTTATATAGGCGGCCAACCAGGTGCAGACAATCATAGAATTAGTAAGAGATGATGTCACTGTTTTCTAATAGGCCGCTTTCTCCCGCTGCTCCGCTCAGCGCGGGATGCCTGTCCAGCACCATGGACAGCGACGGCTTGGCCTCCGCGCGCCCTGGCCGTCTCAGCACCTCGGCTCGTTCCTCTGCTGCAGCCTGGCACGCCGTCACTTACACTCGTTCTAGAGACAGGCCACACTGTGGCCTGGGTGTTACAAGAGGATGGGATACAATCAGCCCAGACAAATTTCACCGGCCACCGTCAGCATGAGTGTGTGTTGTGGCTGCATGCATGTGTTGAAGTGTTCGTGTGATAATAAAAGACGGGCTTGTCCGTCTGAAATCGTGTTTTAATCGTGTATCTAAGTTCCTGAGTAGAGTAGTTAATCAATACTTAATGATTACTAAATGTCAGCTCGTGAATATAGTAGTTAATCATTAGTTACTGATTAGTCGGTCAGTTCCATGAGTAGAGTAGTTAATCGTTCGTTAATGATTAATAAATGTCAGTGCGTGAATATATTAGTTAATCATTAGTTAATCATTAGTTAAGGTCACATTGTGAGTATAGTAGTTAATCATTAGTTCATGATTAGTTGTTAGTTCCTGTCATGTTCCGTAAGAACTTGCCATTTATCTTTAAATTTGTCTCCCTCTAGTGGTCATTTGGGAGTAATTCTTTATTTTCTTGTTAATTCCTGCGTTGGCTTCTCATTGGTTGTTTTTGGTCATGTGACACAGTCACAACCAGGAAATGCTTTAGGTTTGCCTTCCTTGTGGTCAGCTTGCAGCTCCAGCTACTTTCCCTTTTTCTTCTTCTGTTTTGTCTTGGAAAGCATCACTTGTAAGTTACATTTAAGTTAGTTATAATGATAAAAGTGTAATTTAATATATTCTGGTATGTTACATTTAAAAATTTCGTTTATTTACATTGTGAATACTGCCAGTGCAAAAGTAGCCTTGTTATGGTGTTTCCTGTTGAAATATTTGATAGCCTAGTATAGTTCCTATTGGTGTTTTTTGATGGTGAACTTTGTGTATATTGTTTGGAGATATATTTACAGCTATTTACACATCACATCTAATTTGATATTTGTATGTTATGACTTAGCAGCTGTCATTTACATAATTCCATGTCGTTGTATGTATGATGTCTTTCAAATAGCATTTAGTAATTGGTGCTATCTTTTGGGTTTATTTCAGTTTTACAAAATAATTCACTCATGAGAATGACGACAACAGTAAAGGACATTCAACTTTACTCCAGCCTCCGACTTTCTCTTGAAGTCTGTTAGCTATCTGTCAATTTGTAATTTGTGTACAGACACACACATTGAGGACAGAATAGTTCCTTAGTAGAGGAATTACTCATTAGTTAATGGTTAGTCAATGGTCAGTTTGTGAGTATATAGTTAATTGTTAGTTACTCATTACTTAATTATTACCTGTCCATTAGTTACTCTTTTTGTGTATCATATTGTAAAGTGGTGCATCATACTCAGTAGTTTATGAATACTGAATTATTACTTAATTATTATCTGTCTATTAGTTAGTCTTTTTGTGTACCCTATTGTAAAGTGGTGCATCATACTCATTAGTTTATGAATACTGAATTAATATCTGTCTATTAGTTAGTCTTTTTGTGTACCCTATTGTAAAGTGGTGCATCATACTCAGTAGTTTATCAGTACTGAATCATTACCTGTCCAGTTGTTACTCTTTTTGTGTACACTAATATAAATATAATAAAAAAAGAGAAATATATCCTTATCAAATGAACACTCGCTCCAGGTGAGATTTGAACCAAGTACTTCTAGTTTTGAAGGTATATTATGTGCTTTAAAACACAAGTACTTAGACATAAGTAGTATTTGGCTGAAACATACCTAAGTACTTGGACATGAAGTAGTATTTGGATGGAATATACCTTTAAAACTATAAGTATTTAGAGAGAAGGTAGTATTTGGGTGGAATATATCTTAAAAACTATAAGTACTTGAACAGAAAGTAGTATGTGAATAGAACATAATACTTCTCTGAGTCTCTGACACTACAGACCCCTAGTATGGCTCTACCAAATAACAGGCTGGTTAGCTCAGATGGTAGGGAGCCAGACTTACAATTTAACAATCTTCGGGTTCAGGGTTCGAATCTCAACTGGATTGAGTCGTTATTTGATAAGGATATCTTTCACAAAGACTAACTAATAGACAGATAATAATTAAGTAATAATTCAGTATTCATAAACTACTGAGTATGATGCACCACTTTACAATAGGGTACACAAAAAGACTAACTAATAGACAGATAATAATCAAGTAATGATTCAGTATTCATCAACTACTGAGTATGATACACCACTTTACAATAGGGTACACAAAAAGAGTAACTAATGGACAGGTAATAATTAAGTAATGAGTAACTAACAATTAACTATATCCTCACAAACTGACCATTGACTAACCATTAACTAATGAGTAATTACTCTACTAAGGAACTAACAACTGATCATGAACTAATGATTAACTACTATACTCACAATGTAACCTTAACTAATGATTAACTAATGATTAACTAATATATTCACGCATTGACATTTATTAATCATTAACGAACGATTAACTACTCTACTCATGGAACTGACCGACTAATCAGTAACTAATGATTAACTACTATATTCACGAGCTGACATTTAGTAATCATTAAGTAATGACTAACTACTCTACTCAGGAACTTAGATACTAATCATTAACTAATGACTACCTACTCATTAACTATGATTAACTAGTGATTGACTAATGACAAATTATTCCTTAGCTACTCATTAACTAACTATTTGTTAATGATTAGTTTACTAGTAACTACTACAGTATTTGTGTACGTTATTGTAAAGTGTTACCCAAAAGCCTGATTGGAGTTTATCTAGGAGATCGTTTGAGGTTATGGAATCTATTGAGTTGTAGGTAAACAACCTTTTCAATTATTTTGCCTATAAAGGGGAGATTAGATATTGGTCTGTAGTTACTGATTACCGATGTATCAAGGCTACGCTTTTTTAGTAGGGGTTTAATAACTGCAGTTTTCAGTAACTCAGGAAAAGTGCCGGTCAGAAGGGAGCTATTAACTATTTGCAATAGGTCAGACCACAAGCATAAACGCTTTTAAAAAAGCTTGTTGGAAGGGTGTTGAGACATCACGAAGATGATTTAAGGCCTTGCACAGTTTCCTCTAAGATGTCGTGGTCGATAGCGCTGAACTGGGACAAATTTATCAAGCTAGGGTTCTGTGGGTAGGATGATGTCACATCATTTCTTAGTGTGGAGCCACTAATAGCCTGCCTGATATTAATAATTTTGTCCCTAAAAAAGGCTGCAAACTCATTACATTTGTGTACAATTCACAGGATTAAGAAATAGGGCGGGACTTTGCAGTGTTATTTTCAATGAGGCTCCCCTGATGTGCCGGCCCTTCACATTAACCCCCCGTCCCTGATGTAGTGCCGGCCCTTCACATTAACCCCCCCCCCCCCCCTCCCTAATGTAGTGCCGGCCCTTCACATTAACCCCCCTCCCTGATGCATGTGCCGGCCCTTTACATTAACCCCCCCCCCCCCCTAATGTAGTGCCGGCCCTTCACATTAACCCCCCTCCCTGATGCATGTGCCGGTCCTTCACATTAACCCCCCCCCCCTCCCTAATGTAGTGCCGGTCCTTCACATTAACCCCCTCCCTAATGTAGTGCCGGTCCTTCACATTAACCCCCCCCCCCTCCCTAATGTAGTGCCGGTCCTTCACATTAACCCCCTCCCTAATGTAGTGCCGGCCCTTCACATTAACCCCCCATCCCTAATGTAGTGCCGGCCCTTCACATTAACCCCCCTCCCTGATGCATGTGCCGGCCCTTTACATTAACCCCCCCCCCCCCCCCTCCCTAATGTAGTGCCGGCCCTTCACATTAACCCCCCTCCCTCATGCATGTGCCGGTCCTTCACATTAACCCCCCCCCCCCTAATGTAGTGCCGGTCCTTCACATTAACCCCCTCCCTAATGTAGTGCCGGTCCTTCACATTAACCCCCCCCCTCCCTAATGTAGTGCCGGTCCTTCACATTAACCCCCTCCCTAATGTAGTGCCGGCCCTTCACATTAACCCCCATCCCTGATGCATGTGCCGGCCCTTCACATTAACCCCCCATCCCTGATGCATGTGCCGGCCCTTCACATTACCCCCCCTCCCTGATGCATGTGCCGGCCCTTCACATTACCCCCCCCTCCCTGATGCATGTGCCGGCCCTTCACATTAACCCCCCATCCCTGATGCATGTGCCGGCCCTTCACATTACCCCCCCCTCCCTGATGCATGTGCCGGCCCTTCACATTACCCCCCCCTCCCTGATGCAGTGCCGGCCCTTCACATTAACCCCCCCTCCCTAATGTAGTGCCGGCCCTTCACATTAACCCCCCCCTCCCTGACGCATGTGCCGGCCCTTCACATTACCCCCCCCCCTCCCTGACGCATGTGCCGGCCCTTCACATTAACCCCCCTCCCTGATGCATGTGCCGGCCCTTCACATTACCCCCCCCTACCTGATGCATGTGCCGGTCCTTCACATTACCCCCCCCCCCCACCCTGATGCATGTGCCGGCCCTTCACATTAACCCCCTCTCCCTGATGTAGTGCCGGCCCTTCACATTACCCCCGCCCCCCCCCCCTGATCCATGTGCCGGCCCTTCACATTACCCCCCCCCCCTGATCCATGTGCCGGCCCTTCACATTACCCCCCTCCCTGATCCATGTGCCGGCCCTTCACATTACCCCCCTCCCTGATGCAGTGCCGGCCCTTCACATTAACCCCCCCTCCCCGTTCTCGCGACCCCTCCGTACCTCCAGCCCTTCATTCCTCATCCCGCTCTCAACCCCAGCTTGCCTCCGAGGAATCAATTGTACAACAAATTC
>NC_139625.1:18411096-18491096 GCF_964638095.1 Poromitra crassiceps
ACACACACACACACACACACACACACACACACACACACACACACACACACACACACTGTATATACAATCATAATAGTTTGTGTGTATACATACTGTGTGAGATACATCAAAAAGCCTTTTATTAAAAAAATAGCCATTGTAGTTCTGTCCTGTGTGCTGGGGATCAGGGTGCACTTTCTAGTCACCAGCAGATTATTCTGAAAGAAACGATGCATAGATATGTATTTCTGTAGGAAAGATGAATGCCTTTTCTGCATTCATTTGCCGAGCGGTGTAGCAGGAGCGCTGATCTTACGTATATCGGATCGTATCAGTTCACCGTCTGTTTTTATCACACGCTTCAGATGGGGATCGAGGGAGTTTTATACTTTTAATGATGAGTTGGTCAAAGGAAATAGTTCATGAAGTAAAACCCCATGAAATAAAATGCCATTAAATAAAACCCATAGCACAGCTGAATACATTACAGCAGAGAGTGAAGTTACACCGACGATTACACTAGATCAGTACCCCCTTTCCCTGATTTCTGAATCCAAGTACCCCCTTTACCCCACTACAAGTTTTGCTTAGAAAACTGCAGGAGAAAACTATAGCATATGATTCAATGTATGAATGATAACCCTTTGACAAATCTAACATTTCAAAATAAGAAATTGAGTGAGAGTTGCAATTAGTGAGTCCTTTAAACACATTACATCAGCAATGGCTGCGGTCGCCTTTAGTGTAGAACGAGGTTCATATTTTATGTCCAGATGTCCAGCTCAGTTTAATTTCTCACCATGTGGCCTCAGTGTAATGTCAGCATTCATAAATATAGCATTTCTTTATAGCCGGAGCCTCTGAGGGCAGGACTGGTGATCTATTCACACATAGAAAACTCTATAGGGCTATTTGGCATTTGGCTGCATCACAAAAAAAACCAACAACATGAACCTAGAATCTAGTGCAGTGGTTCTCAAAATGGGGTATGCGTACCCCTATAGGGGTACGTGGCGCTACTAGGGCCCCTAGGCTGTAACAGGGGTGCTTGAGAGGACAGAGAAAATAAAAACATGTAAGAATAATCATGAAAATGGATAACATGTTAAAATAAATCTCCTTGAATGAGCTTTTAAGCATATTTGGACAAACCTGCTCTTTTAATTGTTTCTCGCCGCGTTTACGAACTCAAAAGATGAAAGCGCCGTCACCCCAATCATATTTGTAGGACCTCGGGTAACTCTCGCTCGCTCTTTTAATATATTCACTCACATGTTTTCTTATTGTGCAAACAAACCTTTCTCAATAAATTCTTATTTATTGGTGCAAGCTACTTTTCAGAACATATTTTTAAACAAATTATTAAAAAGTGATGGGTACAAAATCGTCCATTTCAAAAAAGTGCGAGGACATGTCCCCATAGCCCTTTTCCCACATGCGCTTTGTACCGCAAAATGACCGGAACGTGGTCTAATGCCTGCAAGTGAGAAAGGCGCCGTGCCGGTATAAGCGCGACCCCGTCGTCCCCGACATTTCACCACTTTCGACCAAGTCAGAAGAGCGGTATGATCTTAAGGGGACGCAAGTGGAAACGGGTGCAGTCATTTTCCGCGACAGCGGTCCTTCAATCATGGGCGAGGAGTAGCCTACACACGTTGCTTAATGTTCCAGCGGGCATAATCTAATCATTCGCGCACATTAAAGCAAACTGGCGAAATGATCTTGTGATAGCCTAATAAGAGCAGTATGTCAGCTTGCTGATTTCCCGAAGGCAACCCCGGACACATCAAACGAAGCCAGTCTGCTTTCTCTACATACAAGCGTTGAGCAGCTTGCAAGCCTTTCTCGCTGTGTCTGTCTGTGGCTGCTGCTCTCGAGCAGACAGGGGAGGGGGTAAATCGTCTGTGTTTATTACGCTGGCGGCTTGACGCTGCTCTTAAGTCAAACGAGTGTGATTTATTGTGTGACAACTGACAAGCGAACTTATTTCGAGTTTTGCCGACCCCCCAAATAAGCTCCCCCTTCCCCCCGCCCCCCCCCAACATACAGGTAAATTCGCTGATAGATTCCCACATGCGCGAGCCGAAGTGTGAAGGGAAATGTCCGATATTGACTTACAGGTAATTTTCCGGTATGCATGTGGGAAAAGGGCTCATGTGTACTGTAAATGACACCTATGCTCGCTCATTTGAATAACTTTCAGATTCCAGCTTGTGTGCAGCTGAAAAACGGACAGACCAGGCTGTGAAGTCACCAGGTGAGAAATCCACTCATCGGGCTGGAAACCTCCCCACTCAAAAACCTTTCTAATTGAGAACAAGTCAGAGTATGCAGCAGTGGAGCTTTGGACATTTTCGCCGTTATCTTCCAAGTTGAAGAAGGAGTTGTCTATCGAGGCAAGTTCTCCCGCCCATTGAAATCACTGTAGGCGGCTGCAAGTCCAGACTGATACATCGAGGTCGGGTCACGTCATCAGGATGGGTTTACCACCAGGCTAGACTGTTGTGGCTCGAGTGATTCAGCCTCTCTCTCTCTCTCCTGTCTGTCTGTCTGTCTGTGTGTGTGTGTGTGTGTGTGTCTCTCTCTCTTGCCTGTGTGTGTGTGTCTCTCTCTCTTGCCTGTGTGTGTGTGCGTGTCTCTCTCTGTCTCCTGTCTGTGTCTGTCTCTCTCTCTCTCTCCTGTCTGTGTCTGTCTCTCTCTCTCCTATATGTCTGTGGGTATCTCTCTCTCTGTCCTGTGTGTGTGTGTGTGTGTGTGTGTGTGTGTGTGTGTGTGTGTGTGTGTGTGTCTCTCTCTCTCTCTCTCCTGTCTGTGTCTGTCTCTCTCTCTCTCTCTCTCTCCTATATGTCTGTGGGTGTCTCTCTCTCTCTCTGTCCTGTGTGTATATCTCTGTCACGTCTGCGCTGGGAGTTCTGTGTGGCGCCCTCCCTCTGCGGGTGACCTACTTCCCCAGCAGTCAGACCCCCACACACCCCAACACACACACACACACACAAACACACACATCCAAGCTTGTGCTTGACATATTAATGCTTTTGGAAATATTAGCGCGCTCGCTTGCCGCTACTTGCCAAGGATTACTCCGTCTGCAGCGGCCCTAATGAGAATTGGTGTTAGGTTTGAAAAAGCCAAGTCGGAGACGACAGCTGCTCCGCTATCGTCTGTTCCGCTCCTTTCAGCCCCCCCGCATTCCTATTTGACTCCACGGTGCCAAATTTATTTCGGCGAGAAGAAAGTACCTACGAAGCAGAAGAATGCACTTAATCTGTCCCAACGTGTGCGCCGTTCGTTTTTGCAGTTTAACGGAGCGACTGTACTATTCCGATAGGACGGTCTCTGGCTTTGTACAAGTGAGAAATCGCTAATGAGCACGAAGCCTGGGCCAAGTTTCGACTCACGCGACGACTTAAAAAGTACACTCGTCTTTCCAAAGGGGGGGCGATCCGGGAGGCGGGGCTCTGCTCATGAATATTAGTGTGGGAGATGTGTGTGTGTGTGTGTGTGTGTGTGTGTGTGTGTGTGTGTGTGTGTGTGTGTTTGCAATGAGCAATAAGCAGCTGTGAGATCCTAAGTGTGGGAGTGTGTGTAGGTGTGTATCAGCCGAGAGCCTTCCGGTAAACAACACACACACACACACACACACACACACACACACACACACACACACACACGGAGGCTCTCCAGTCACTCTGTGTTTGTCTGATTCTGGACGTTTTTCAAAGCGTGAACAGTCAGCAGGACAGCGGCCTGGCACGCTGCCAAGTGGGAGGAGAGGAAATGAAAGTGAACATTGATATGGAAGTCAACATTTAATTCTGTCTCTCTCGCTCTCTTTTGATTTATCTTCTCTTCTGTCTTTTTTCTGATTGTGCATTACACCCCCCCTCCCCCCACCCCACCCCACCCCACCCCACCGCCAAAAGAAAAAACAACATTCACACTGGTAAATGAAATTGATTCCTCTGTCGTTTACACACTTTGCCTTGTGATGCCAAATTATTTGTTTTCTTCGTTCTTTTTCTGTTCTTCACCCGGCATTCACTGTGTGGGTGTGTCAGATGTGCTGTGTCCATGCTTCTCAGTGGCTGTTCAATGGCTGACATTTTGGGTAGTGTTGTAAGGCAAAAATGACTCTGCGAGGCGTCGGAGCTGTCATTCATACTGTACATCATCAGTCCATGTGGGCATCCAACGCATTACAAAAGTAGCCCCGAAAACAACATCAGCTATACTGATTCTGATATTACATTTTTAAGATGAGTCTTATTACTTTGGATAATGCTATATCACTCAACTTGATTCCATTAACGGACAAACTCTACCTTGAATTCTGTTTTTTCTTATTTTGGGAATACAATAAGATGACACAGTTGATGGGAAACGTTTGCTCCAAAACAGAACATGCTAATGTAAATTATTCAACACGTTCTCACTCCCACGACTCGATTTACACAGCTTTCTGGGTTGCGGTGAGGCACCCTGATGCACTGGGGTTGGGGTTAGGCACTGGTAGTCACTTGGTTGGGGTTAGGGTTTGGATATGGGTCAAATGAGGGAGCTCCACGAGCTCCACGCCATGCAGAGCAGCATGTTCCTCCTCCCTCCCGGGGAAGGCAGGCAGGCCTTTCCCATGCCTGGTGCCTCAGTCCGAGGGCCGCCCCTCCGGTGCAGGAACCAACACGTCAGGGTACCGTGGACACAAACATGATGCACCAGGGCACCATGTGCATCAACATGATGCACCAGGGCACCGTGTGCATCAACATGATGCACCAGGGCACCGTGTGCATCAACATGATGCACCAGGGCACCATGTGCATCAACATGCGTCGCCAAAGCTACGTGACAAAGCGGCGCAAATCGACGCAGTGGGAGTGAGAACGGGCTGAATATACTATTTCCAAAGGCCTACAGTGTATTCCTCAACATTACTAATTAGTGGCTATTTTTTTCCTACTCTTGGGGATAGTCCTGGGTGTTAGGTTTAACAGTAAACATGTAGATCCACCTTTGGGTCAGTCTCATTCATTGTCAATGCCACCCCCTAGTGGCACAAAGTCAACATCACAGTGTGTTCTCAATGTAGGCACTCAACCATAGAGACACTGCGTCATCATTCACAAGCCACGCCCAAGACGGGGGAAAACAGAAACCCCCCCTCCAATCCTGGCGTTCTCTTATGTCACGTGCATGGTTGCGTGTTGCACAAAAATATCATATATACGGAAGATGAACACTCCAACGTACTTCCTTGACAGCTAGATCCACATTTTTCTTCTCGCCAATTCTCAATGACTTCCTTGTTTTGCTGAGGAGTACAAAAAAACTTTAACTGGCGATTTTCTACATTTCTTGTCTGCGCAGCCCACCTCACAACAGCTTTTAGCTATGTTTAATTCAAGGAAAATGACGCTGGTGTGTGGAAATGAACGGAGCTTTTCCCCCGTGATGGGCGTGGCCTATTTCATGCAGTGTCTCTATAGAACAAGTTAAACCCTTATTTATTTCTCCCCAGATAATTAATTGCCATTATAGTTTTTTTACCCGCTCGTTGTCAACACACCTGTAAAGTTTCGTGACAGCATCTTGCACGGTGTTGAGACTATCGCATCTGCAATATCTGTCCACAGACAAACCACTTGGCAAAGTACTCAAAACGGCTTTTGTGGTAGTACACACACACACACACACACACACACACACACACACACACACACACACACACACACACACAAGGTGAAAACAAGGGTCAAATTCAAGGGGAGAAAAAGAAACGTGACATCAAGTCTTAAGCAGCAGTAAAGAGCCTCTGACAGCTAGATGAGATCGCCAGCTATTCATTCAGCACTGCCATTCATTCTCCTTATTGGGCTTTTCTTTCTGATCTGACCCGTTTTGGACGCTTCTTTTCTTCTTCCGCAGCAGAAATTACCTCGTAGGTTGGCAGCTCTGAGCAGAAGCTAGTCAATCAAGATTTGAGAAGAGAGAAGATCCAAGACATTGTGCCAGAACTCTGACTGCATGGTGCGACTGTGTGTTCGTGTGTGTGTGTGTGTGTGTGTGTGTGTGCGTGGGCGCGCGCACGTGCGCGTGCGCGTGCTCCAGTAGGGGGTTGTCAGCACAGGTTGGCGCCTGACACAGGAGTCGGCTTCAGAGGTTGCCTAGGAAATGAGGCGGAAACAATTCGGCTAACTCCGTTGTTAAGACAGACAGGGAAAGTGACTTTGGGGAGTTAACAACCACTCTCACAAAGGGCAAGGCTGAGATGAAGTTTAAAAAAAAAAGGCTGTTTGAGTTTAGGAATTGAAAATGACCTCGACGTAGATAGAGAATGTAATTACCTCCAGAGTGCGACGTTTATCTCGTTTGGACACCTTGCTTGCATTATATATACTCGGAGATAAAAGCTGGAGTTTGGGGCTGTATGTGTTGTTATTGTGACATAAAGCAGATGGTTGACTGGCAGAGGGTCCACTTTTGAGTGGGGTGGTTTTCAGCCGGATGAGTCGATTTCTCACCTGATGAGTTCACAGCCTGGTCTGTCAGTGTTTCAGCTCCACACAACCTGGAATCTGAAAATGATATAAATGAGCGAGCATATACAGTAGGTGTCATTTACAGTACACTGGGGACATGTCCTCATGTCCCCATCACTTTTTAAAAGCGTAATTTGATAAAAAATGTCCACTTCCACCTTCCCTCAAGTGGCTCTTCTCGCTTCCCAGGCCGCCGTTGTAAATACGAATTTGTTCTTAATGACTTGCCTGGTGAAATAAAGGTGAACAATTGTCGTTATTGAGTCTATTCCTGCAATAACTGCACTTATGGCTGTTTGCTCTACTAAAGTTAACATTACCGCTCGTAACTTGGGGGAGAAGCCATTACTGTTTGTTATTGGCCCGGTTACATCATCAACTATGATGCAGTCCCTGATTGGCCTGGTTACATCATCAACTAGGACACAGTCTCTGATTGGCCTGGTTACATCATCAACTACGACACAGTCTCTGATTGGCCTGGTTACCTCATCAACTACGACACAGTCTCTGATTGGCCTGGTTACATCATCAACTACGCCTGGTTACATCATCAACTACGACACAGTCTCTGATTGGCTATTGGCCTGGTTACATCATCAACTACGACACAGTTTCTGATTGGCCTGGTTACATCATCAACTACGACACAGTCTCTGATTGGCCTGGTTACATCATCAACTACGACACAGTCTCTGATTGGCCTGGTTACATCATCAACTACGACACAGTCTCTGATTGGCCTGGTTACATCATCAACTACGACACAGTCTCTGATTGGCCTGGTTACATCATCAACTACGACACAGTCTCTGATTGGCCTGGTTACATCATCAACTACGACACAGTCTCTGATTGGCCTGGTTACATCATCAACTACGACACAGTCTCTGATTGGCTATTGGCCTGGTTACATCATCAACTACTACACAGTTTCTGATTGGCCTCGTTACATCATCAACTACGACACAGTCTCTGATTGGCCTGGTTACATCATCAACTACGACACAGTTTCTGATTGGCCTGGTTACATCATCAACTACGACGCAGTCTCTGATTGGCCTGGTTACATCATCAACTACGACACAGTCTCTGATTGGCCTGGTTACATCATCAACTACGACACAGTTTCTGATTGGCCTGGTTACATCATCAACTACGACGCAGTCTCTGATTGGCCTGGCTACATCATCAACTATGACACAGTCTCTGATTGGCATGGTTACATCATCAACTACGACACAGTCTCTGATTGGCCTGGTTACATCATCAACTACGACACAGTCTCTGATTGGCCTGGTTACATCATCAACTACGACACAGTCTCTGATTGGCCTGGTTACATGATCATCAACTATGACACAGTCTCTGATTGGCCTGGTTACATCATCAACTACGACACAGTCTCTGATTGGCCTGGTTACATCATCAACTACGGCGCAGCCCCTGATTGCCGTGGTTACATCATCAACTACCACACAGTCTCTGATTGGCCTGGTTAGGGACTGTCCGTTATTTATGAGAGGGGGGGGTATGGTGCAGGGGCGACTTTGTTTTCGTTTTTTTCCTTCACCCTCCCCAGATCTATAAATATTTTTCCATGTCCCTCCCTGAGTGACTGGAGATAAATGCATGACCCTCCCTCCACCATAAATAACCACACTTTATCATATTCACACCAAACTTGATCATATTCACACCTTTTCTGATGATTTGGCTACGTTTGATAGCGCCCTATGACATCGGGGGAGAGAGGGGGCGCGGATATAGCCTAACATTTAGTAGGCTACCCAGCCCAATAATGGCCTCATCTCCTAGTTATAAAGCCGATCACCGCTCAGTACCGCTCAGTCCCGCTCCAGTTTCAATCACAACATGTTCGAAACAGAATGCATCGGTGCATGGCTAATTGAGCCACATGTCAAATCTCCCAGCATGCATTGAGGGTAATACATTGACAAGAAATAGCAACCAAATCAGCCTAAATAGGCTAAGTGGTAGATATAAATAATGTTTATGTTAGCACAACATGCAATTGTAGAACATTTCAATATTGGACAAAATAAAACAATCAAAATCAAAACACAACCCTATGTGAAACATGTATGTAATCCAGGTGCTATATATATCCCTTGCGGATTTAACGTTATTTGGATGAGTGACACTGATGCACTGTGATGTCCGCTCCAGCCTCCAATAAGACTTGGCTTACTTCATGTGCACGCCCACTATTTTCTTGCCAGCTGCTGCGAGAGAGAAGGAAGAGAAACGAGCATGCAGCCGACTCCGCTGAGCTCATGTTATTTGTAGTGAGCAATGCCCATTGCCCAGGCGTTTAAACGCAAATTAAAACACCCTGGCCTTTTTATCTCTTTTATTCTTTTGAGCGGAGTGGTGAGTGCGAGCGGGTGAAATCTGTATCGAGCGGCGAGCGGTCTGGAGCGGAGTCCAGTCACCATACAGGTAAACCATAGATCTATAAATAGGGGAGTAAACACGAATTTTGGAACGAAAAAACGCATTTAAAAATATATACAAAATACAAAAAAATTAAGTTGTATAACCCTCCCTAAAGCCAAAATAAAAAACACAAGTCCCTCCCCAGTACTCAAAAAAAGATTTGATACCCCTCCCCCTTTCTGCACCATACCCCCCCTCTCATAAATTACGAACAGTCCCTTACATCATCAACTACACCGCAGCCCCTGATTGGCATGGTTACATCATAAACTACGACACAGTTTCTGATTGGCCTGGTTACATCATCAACTACGACGCAGTCTCTGATTGGCCTGGTTACATCATCAACTATGACACAGTCTCTGATTGGCATGGTTACATCATCAACTACGACACAGTCTCTGATTGGCCTCGTTACATCATCAACTACGACACAGTCTCTGATTGGCCTGGTTACATCATCAACTACGACACAGTCTCTGATTGGCCTGGTTACATCATCAACTGCGGCGCAGCCCCTGATTGGCCTGGTTACATCATCAACTACGACACAGTTTCTGATTGGCCTCGTTACATCATCAACTACGACACAGTTTCTGATTGGCCTGGTTACATCATCAACTACACCGCAGCCCCTGATTGGCATGGTTACATCATCAACTATGACACAGTCTCTGATTGGCATGGTTACATCATCAACTACGACACAGTTTCTGATTGGCCTCGTTACATCATCAACTACGGCGCAGCCCCTAATTGGCATGGTTACATCATCAACTACGACACAGTCTCTGATTGGCCTGGTTACATCATTAACTACGATGCAGTCCCTGATTGGCCTGTTTACATTGTAATTTCAGGAAATCACAGTGGGCGGCTGGAAGTCCAGACTGGGGAGCGAAACAGGATGTGAGAGGTCGCGTGGTCAGGATGGTTACCAGGCTAACAAGTCAATTTGTTGATGCAAAATTCAGGTCTGATCACACCTTTGTGACTTTGTTTGGGGAGAGGAGGGAGGGAGGGGAGGTGAGCTGAGGAGAGAGGTGAAAGGAGAGGAAGTGGAGATCAGAGCCTCGTTAGACAAAACGATGAAAGGGGAGACGGCTGGGAGATAAAGAGAGAGAGGGCAAGAGCGAAACCGGAGAATTACAGAAAGCATAGAGGGACAAAAGGGAAGAGAAGGGAATGATGAGTAGCCTATATATGTCTTGGATTGTAGGTACAGTATCATAAACTGTAGCTATATGGAGGAGTCCTCCAATGCTAGTTCAATCTCATTAGGAATGGAGAGTAGAGTAGCAAAATCACAGGAAAACAATCATTGATGATCTTGGGAAGCCTCCTTGACGGTCGGACAGTTTGCGTGACATCTCTGATAAACAACTCTCTTACAGTTTCAAAGTCATGTATATATAATGTGACTTGCATCGTGGTTCATTGAAAGAAAATATGTATTGATTTACTGAACCCAAACCTTTAATTTTAGAACAGTCGACGCGAGTAAACTGATGTTTCTTCTGACCCTCAGTGCCAGTATGTGAAGGAAAAACAAAGGGCGCGGGAAAGGGGGGGCGAGCTAGAGCCAGCTCTCAGTGTATGGCACCGTCCCAGGCGCTGAACTCTGCATCTCTGGGGAAATGCTAATCGTGCAGTAGGGACTTGTGAAGGCCACTACAGCTGCTTTCACCCGCTCCCCTAGCCCCTAGCAAGCAGTTAAGTGTATTAGACGTTTAATACGATTCAAAACACAATAGTGTGATCTCGGTGCCTGGCGCTGCTCCCTGGGGCGAATCCCATCATGGAGACGTACCCATATAAGTCTGTCTGCGGGCTACGGAAGTGATCACTGCTGATGGATACGACATCTTTGTCTCAGATTCAGAATGACTTGAATGGCAGAATCAGGGGTGTCAACCGTTAACGGGCATTCATCATTTTGACTGATTGATACTCTCAGTTAATCAGTTATAACTGCCCACAAGTAATTAAAAAAAGGTTTGTTGCATGGTAAAAGAAAAATAAGCCATTAATCTATTTCTTTAACTTATTCAGGTGACAACGTGCTGTAATTGTGTGTCTTCACATTGAATTGCGTCATCCTCTTCAATTAAGTCTGCGTGTTGAGCATTGAGCAGCGTTAATTGATGATTGAAAAGTATCAAGTTCCTTACTGTAGCCTACTCTTTACCGTTACAACATATGCCAATTCGGAGAAATTGCGGGATTTTATATTTTTTGGCAAATGTTTTCACAACGGGAGATGGGCTGTCTGTCTGTCTGTCTGTCTGTCGGGGTGAGCTACTGCATCGCCAAATGACAGACATGATGTGCGCACATTAGACGCATTTCAGATCACCCATCTTTGATTACCTGCTTATGTTGTGTGTCGATATTGTGGTGCGGTGCGGCCCCCAATATATGGCACGACAATCTGCTGGTTTATTTCATAATAAGACAATCTGCTGGTTTATTTCAGAATAAGACAATCTGCTGGTTTATTTCAGAATAAGACAATCTGCTGGTTTATTTCAGAATAAGACAATCTGCTGGCTTATTTCAGAATAAGACAATCTGCTGGTTTATTTCAGAATAAGACAATCTGCTGGTTTATTTCAGAATAAGACAATCTGCTGGCTTATTTCAGAATAAGACAATCTGCTGGTTTATTTCAGAATAAGACAATCTGCTGGCTTATTTCAGAATAAGACAATCTGCTGGCTTACTTCAGAATAAGACAATCTGCTGGTTTATTTCAGAATAAGACAATCTGCTGGCTTATTTCAGAATAAGACAATCTGCTGGCTTATTTCAGAATAAGACAATCTGCTGGTTTATTTCAGAATAAGACAATCTGCTGGTTTATTTCAGAATAAGACAATCTGCTGGTTTATTTCAGAATAAGGTCGCACTGCGCGTCATGTGAACAGGCAGACAGACAGACAGTCAATGCATCCGCTGAAACACACCGCACAAACCAGCGAAATAAATTAGGCTGTAAATATGTTGTTGGTTAACGGTTAATGATCGGTTAATGAGCGTCGGTTGTCGGTCAGGGAATAAAATAATTTTCGCCATCCCTAAGCAGAATTGGGATGGCTTGTGTGAATTAACCCATATCACATGAGTGCGTATACTCTTAGGTTGTCAATGATAGTGTTTATGTATACTTGCATGCATTATGATTGAGTATTTCTTGTGTGTGTGTGCGTGCGTGCGTGCGTGCGTGCGTGCTGATCACTATAGTTGTGTATTAGATGACTGTTGGATGCTGATCTATGCCATGGTTTTATTCAAATTATGTATTTCATACTGTTGCAATTTACTGTAATATGCTATCTGGAGAATGCCAAACTCAAGCCCCTGGAGGGTTTTTAGGCAATTCTTCACATTCACTTGCAAATGATACATACTTTTTTTTGTAATTGTTTTTTTTACATGTGTAAACAAACAAACAAACCATGTATCCAGGGGGATGTACAGGAAGACAAATTCCCCTTACCTTGTGCAAACTGGCCAATAGAGAAAACGTCTTTATATCAAATATCTAAAGTCTTCTAGCAGTGGCATTGGCAACTGCACTGACTTGCTGGAATGTAAAACAATTTAAAAATGTCATAAGTGCAAATAATATAATTGAGATGAGAGCGTGTGAATTTGTGATGGGCTGTCGTGTGGTACTGTAAGTGTAAATACCCTACATACTGTACCGTAGACCAGTGATACTCAAGCCGAGGCTCATAAAGGAGCTGCATCTAGAGCCACATGCAGCTCCTTTATGGGTAGTTGTTGGGTTTAAGTTGTTGTCATCAGTGTGGCTCCTGAGTAGGGCAAGGTTGAGTACCACTGGTGTAGACCCTGAGTGAGAGCAGAATTAGCTCAAGAGTTTGATGTATATGCATGTCGTGTTAAAGTTGTGTGAACTGTCGCAGTTTCTAAAATGTAAACAAGGTCAGCTGGCTATAGAGTCAGACGCTCATACTCAGGCTCCATAGGGTTGCATTGCCGTTGCCACCCAGTGACGCGGTTTCTTTACCAAAATGCTGCTCGGCTGATCCCTCGTATCAGTCGTCCTGGTAGCACAGACAGAAAATAATTAGCTGTCATGCAAACTTAGTTCCACTTGTCTCCGTGTTGGTTCCTCCGTTGGCTACGACTACTACTACAGCTACAATCATTATTGTTGTCACAGTGCAATACAATCACTATTGTATTTAAGCAATATTACACGAGAGGGTGTGCTTTACTGTCATTAGTGGCATGACAGTGATGCGGCAGGACCGAGGTGCAGAAGTGCCACTAACGACAGTAAAGCACTCCCTCGAGTGTAATATTGCGATTATACAACAATAACCAACAAAATATAAGCTATAAACAAAAGGTGTTCATATTTTGGGGCAATTTGCTCTCAAAATAACAAACGTTTTTGCCGAGTGTTAGTCCGAGACAAGAAATAGTCCCCGTTGGGTCAGCCAGACGTCAGCCAGCCGATATGCTCATCACATTAGTTAACTGTAACAAACACCTGTGCAGAAACCAGCATCTAGCTTACAGCATTGATGCAAAATGGATTGTTTTGTTGTTATTTTTAATTTATTTGGCGGACTTAAAGACTTTGCACACAGTCCGTTTTTTCGTCCGAAATTGATGCACAAAAAAAAAATACGACCTCATTTGTGTCAATCATCATTGACACACCGAGTCCGACAATTACGTCCGTCATTTAAGTTTTCAGACAAGGTTCGATTTTCTTCGTTTTTCCGCATCCATGAAATCGTTTTGACAGTTATTTGACCACCCAGAGCTGCCGTAGTGTTGCTATTCACAATGAAAAATGGCGTAATTCACTTCGTCTCCTAGCACAAAGCATTTTATGACAAAGCAGGAATACAGAGATTCGGAATTAAAAGACAGAATGTGCCGGGTGATTGCAGACCAGCTTGGAATGCGGGACGGGGTGTGTGTGTGTGTGTGTGTGTGTGTGTGTGGGGGGGGGGGGGGGGGTGAGAGAGAGAGAGAGAGAGAGAGAGAGCCACACAGACACACTGCCAGCCGCTGTTCTGGATCAATAGGATCACGGTAGTTTTCTTTTCGTTGCGAATTTTCGCAACGAATATTGGATAATTAACGCATCGGACTCAGTGTGCAAGGTATCTGTGAGTCACGTTTTTTTCCCGGATGACGGATTAAAAAAACGCAGCGAACAATTCGGACTCTGTGTGCAAAGACCTTTACTGTTGACAAATGGTTGTGAGAAGAGATAAACAAACAAGCTGCTGGTTTCCAAACAGGTGTTTTAAAGGAGGAGAGGGAAGGTAACGTATCAGACTGAAAATTGGATTAAGGGTTGAGAGGCGGGCCATAGCGTGTCTGTCGATGATTTGATTTGACAGTTCTGGGCACTGTTCCTGGCGTGTTCCGCCCCCAAATCGAGTCTGTTCTGGCGCTAAGCAAGTGGGTTCCCGGGAGAACCAGGCTCTCCGAGCCTCGCGCCACTTACGTTAACGTTATTCCAGGAATGCGAGTTTAACGAACCAGTTAGGCTACATGTCCTATGCATTCTACATCAAATGAAGAACATTACTGTTTGTTTTATTTTGTATGTTACATACTTATTGGCCAAGTTATTAGTTAGTTTATGGGCTAGAAATTCTGCCAGGTTACAGGCACCTATAGGCGGCCATCTTGCCTGCAGAATTTGGGCCGCTGCTGTTGTCTGCTGAACAGACCAGCCGGTGGAGTGATATTTTAGTGATGAGGTCGTTCTCAAATGGCTGGCTGTGCTGTTATGCTCATTTGAGAACGGTCCTTGACCAATCAGAATGCTTGGTCGGAACTACAAGTATAATTTTACTTTTATTACAGTTGCTATTTCTCTCTCTCTCTCTCTCTCTCTCTCTCTCTCTCTCTCTCTCTCAACCCCGACCGCTCATGGCAAATGAACGCCCACCAGAGCCAGGTCTTCTGAAGGCGTCTTCACCGTTAAAGGGGTCTTTTCCTTGCTGCCGTTGCCAAGTGCTGCTCTTGTTGGGAAATTGTTTCAATTGTCACATGACCTCGCAGTAAAATCGCCAATGCATGTGAGAACTGTTTCAATTGTTGGGTCTAAAATAAAAAGCCTGGTCGTCTACCTGCTCATTTGTTAAAGGGCCAACTCACCCTAAAATCCAAAATTACCAAAATTACAAAGATGTCACCAGCATCCCCCAACCCCCCTCTCAGAAGGGACAATTAATGATCTGGTTACCATTCATCGGGGGGAGGGGGGAAGGGGGGGGCGTATTTGCGGCTTCAAGTCTAATACAGCATATTGGTCACAGGTGGATGCCTCCTTATATGAAAAGTAGCTTATGAAGCAGACCAACTTAAATCAGCTGTATGCATAATTGATACATATTTGTCCTCAGACTCACTGGCTTGTATAGATTCCAGATAGAGAATAGGCGAATAGGATTTTCCAGCAATTTTATCAAAGCGATGATTCTGATTTTCCTCGGTGTTCAAGTTGCCATTTTGCTCCTTGCTACTGCTCTTGAAATGTATAGAATGTGTTGGAGTTATTGCATTTGTGTGCCCAATTGTGCTTAGACTTTTAGGTTTTGTGCTTCTTAGGTCACTATAAAACTATATTGTTGAGTGTAGGCAATTTCTTTCTTTTTTTCAATCAACAAACACGCTATGAAATTCACTAGGAGTTCATCCATCTTCAACCGCTTATCTGGAGTTGGGTCACACAGAGGTAGCAGATCCAGCAGGGGGCCCCAAACTTCCCTTTCCCATGGTCACATTAACTAGCTCTGACTGGGGGATCCCAAGGCGTTCCCAGGCTAGCATGTAATCCCTCCACTTGGGCCTCAGTCTGCCCTGGGCCTCAGTCTGCCCTGGGCCTCAGTCTGCCCTGGGCCTCAGTCTGCCCCGGGCCTTAGTATGCCCTAGGCCTCAGTCTGCCCTGGGCCTCAGTATGCCCTAGGCCTCAGTCTGCCCCGGGCCTCAGTCTGCCCCGGGCCTCAGTATGCCCTGGGCCTCAGTCTGCCCTGGGCCTCAGTATGCCCTGGGCCTCAGTCTGCCCCGGGCCTCAGTATGCCCCGGGCCTCAGTCTGCCCCGGGCCTCAGTCTGCCCCGGGCCTCAGTCTGCCCCGGGCCTCAGTATGCCCCGGGCCTCAGTCTGCCCTGGGGAGGCGAACAGGAGGCATACTTACTAGATGCCCAAACCACCTCAACTGGCTCTTAAGCCCAGTTTAGACCCAATCAATCAATCAATCAATCAATCAATCAATCAATCAATCAAAACTGTATTCCAGACTCAAGGTCCATATAAAAAGACATACAACACTAAAAAGGATCCCTACAGACAGTAGGGAAAAAACCAATATCCAAACCAACCAAAGATTCATAACGAGATGAGTTGCAACTTGCAACTTCTTGCAACCAGCCCCTGTGACTTGACAAGGTGAATTGCTGGTGACACCTTCAGCCAGCTGGATCAAGATGAGACGGGCCAGTTGACACCGCTCCACCTTTTCCCTGCAACTTCTAAAACTGTTTCATCTCGTTGTGAATCATTGGTGTAAACTGAGCTTTAGAAGTATGGAGTATATGCTTGGACCATCCAAGGTCACTCCTTATGCCTATCAATATTAAATGCTGTTTGTTCACAATCAGGCAGAGCAAATAATTATACAAAACAAGTCATGGCTAACATATACAGTATACAGGCTAACAAAAATACAGAATCAACATTAAGATGGAACAGCGGTGATCTAAAATGGCACAGTTTTGATGGGAATCTCCAACAGATATGCAGATTCGCCCTCTGCTTACAGCATTCGGGATGCTGACTATGTGGAATATTATCGGTGAAAATGTGTTTGCTCACATATATCTGAACCACCCGAGATGCACTTGATTCGTCTTCCCATAGACACTTCAGAAAGCAGCAAAATCAGGCACATCGCTCATGAGACAAGATAAAGCAGACATCCTCCGTGTTTACCCATGCGCTCAGAAGGCGCTCGCCTGCTGTTCCCTCGCAGTCTGAGAACTAACCGTGCGCAGAGACGACCGCTTTGCTTTGCAGTGTTTAACACTAAACAATACCAGCTCGCTCGCTCTGTCTCTCTCTCTCCCCCCTCCTTTCCATTGGCCTGTCCTCTCCCCCCCTCTACTATCTGCTTTTTACTATCGTTCTCCATCGCTGTATTTCTTCCCCCCGTCTCTCTCTGGCTGCTGCCTCGTCTATAGAATGTTAAAAGCCTCGAACACTGTGATGTCCTCGCAGAGCTCGCCGTCCTGAAAGCGGAGGGTATAGAGCTGAATGCTAAATGGGCCGCGGCAGCACAGTCGCTGACGCGCGCCACCTTAGGTCCTGTTCAACGCGCAACCCCGTGCCCGTGGCAAGTGTGTGTGCGCGCTGGCGTGTGACAAGAGGAGGGAGGAGGGTGGGGGGGGTGTGTCTAAGAGAGAGAGAGAGACAGTGTGTGAGGGTGTGAGGGTGTGTGCTGGTGGGTGGTGAGTTAAATAGGGTTACAGAGGGGCTGGCAAATGAGGCATCGCCGCGGTCATGTTAATGATGATGAGTGAGGAGCGCTTGGACTCCGGCTGTGCCAGGTCTAAGAAGAGAACGAGAAGATAACAGTGTGTGTGTGTGTGTGTGTGTGTGTGTGTGTGTGTGTGTGTGTTTTATCACTGTAAATCCTTGTGTCTATTAAACATTTAAAGCTAATGCTTGACGATTGGCAATGAGGAGTGACTGATGGAGGTGTGTGTGTGTGTGTGTGTGTGTATGTGTGTGTGTGTGTGTGTGTGTGTGTGTGTGTGTGTGTGTGTGTGTGTGTGTGTGTGTGTGTGTGTGTGTGTGTGTGTGTGTGTGTGTGTGTGTGTGTGTGGGCGCGTGCAGCTGTAGCCGCAGCTACATAATATTAGCAGAAAACACATTGCTTTTGGTGAAGTCACCCACTTCTCCCTGTTGGTACATCACCACGCAATCATCTTAGCAGACAAAGAACAGGTTTTTTAAATCAAAGTGCAGGTGTGCGTAATAAAATGGAAATTCAATTTACAACACACACATTTACACCCCCCCAGGATCAAAATTGAGTAGATTTACTGTTAACCTGCACACAGGGCTCATTAAAATACATGTGTAATCTGTTATCATGTGGCTGACATTGAACCAGCTGTTCTACAGGATCAACATAGGTCCAAAAAGGATTCTTGTCGCAATACTGGTCACATAACCACTAATCATCCGTTATCAGAGAAACATGAGACATTCACTCCACAGTCGAATTACCATAGATAGAACAAGCACATGTGGATAAGCTCCGACTAGCTTGGCGCTTGGCGAAGCCAGTAGTGCTAAACTGCCTCAGTCAGGAGTGGAACCTGAGCTAAACTGATTCAGTCAGGAGTGGAACCTGAGCTAAACTGATTCAGTCAGGAGTGGAACCTGAGCTAAACTGATTCAGTCAGGAGTGGAACCTGAGCTAAACTGACTCAGTCAGGAGTGGAACCTGAGCTAAACTGACTCAGTCAGGAGTGGAACCTGAGCTAAACTCAAAATGAAGCAGCATGTAGGCTCACAGAGTGTGTTTTTGGGACTGACTGACCAGCACTGACAACTGGCAGCTATAATATCTACCGCCTTGCAGCGTGGACACACCAGAAACGTCTCCGACGCAGCGCCAAAAATAGACCAGACGCGGAAACTCTCGCTGCAGGACGCGACACGCCGTGGCGCGGTGTGATCGGTCTCCTGACCGTCGCTTCTGCGTCGGTGACGTTTATGGTGTGTCCCCCGCCGTTAAAGGCCTTTGCATACATAATTTGTTTTTATCATAATATTATGCGTTTTTTTCATGTCATGAAAAAAATGGTTGAGCACAGAAACCTTGCACACTGAGTCCGATGCGTTTTATTAATAAGTTTGTCGTTCTAGTCGTCCTCTCCTGTATCCACATTACAACATGGCAGGTAACAGGCAGCAGTGGCTGATCTGCAGCAGCGGTGATGTGGGCTGGAGAAGGCAGATGGCAGCAGGTGGGGGAATGGTAGCAGTATCTCACTGGACAGGGGCTCCGTACTCACCTTCACCTCGCCAAGCTGGCTGTGGTGCGCTGCGGCCGGGTGCTGCAGCACCGTGCGACACCGGGGAGAGGGAGCAGAGTGAGTTGAGACAACATGAGGTCATGTTTATTTTTAAACCTGCGATCATTTCGGACGGAAAAATACGGCCTTGGTGTGCAAAAGCCTTTACTCAGTATCAGCTCTCCATTCATCTATCTTTTCACACATTCATTGATGTGACTGAAGACAGACGTCATCAGTATTACAGAAAGTCAAGACATTACTACTGTGCCACGCACCTTCCAAAAATAGCCAATAGATGATTTCACAAGCAATTGTATTAGCCAGCCTGAAGACCCATAATAAGAAGTGAATGCATTGCAAAGGATTATGATGTGAGCTCTAACTATAGCCATGATCATTATACTGTAAGCCCACGTTCACACCATACACCGAAGCAACGCTCAAGCCACGCTGAAGCCACGCTGAAGCCACGCTGAAGCCACGCTGAAGCCACGCTGAAGCCACGCAGTTTCATTTCGGCGTCCTTGTTAACCGGCGAGACCGTTCACACCAGCCGCACGTGTGCCACGCTCAAGCCACGCTGAAGCTTCGCAGAAGCGATCGTTCAGGATTCTGTTCCATTTTTCAAGCGTGATGCGTGAAGCTGCCAGGCATGAAGTCAATGGAAGTTGTGGGCGGGGTCAAGGCGCGCCGAGCGAGGCACTGAGGAAAAGAGAGTGCTTCTTGTGTGACCGGTTTAGCGTGAGCTCAGCTTCAGCGTGGCTTGAGCTTTGCTTTGGCGTATGGTGAACAAAGGGGCAAGGCAAGATGCCCTTCAAGTTAAAGTCTATTGTTGGCAACAATCAAAGGGCACACTTACTGGCTATTAGAGAAATATGATACAGTATTTAAATAATGCGCTCTACAGGATAAGTCAACACCCCATCAAAAGACCTTTAAGAAACAATAGGCTGTGCTCCACAAATGCACGCCTCATGGCAATGTCAACACTAACCGCTCACACCAAGGCGAAATCCGTGCAATGAAAATTTGATCTATAAAGTCAATGCAAACATGTGAGCAGGACAGCAAAGCACTGGCTCATTGGCGCAGTGTGCCCTAACATGGAGAATAGGCAGTTAGTTTGACAGTTAGCAGAGTGCGTCTATGGACTATAACGCTACACACCACTAACGTGACTATACAGTTGGGTCCTCTCCAGCATTTCGGTGACCGGGGAGAAAGTCAAGACCCAAACTTTCAAACGAGACAGCTGATGAAAGGACAGAGGTGGTGGCTACTGAGAGCAGTGCTTGGACACTCCAAGTCACACCAGCTGTGGCTACAACTAAAAGGTGATCTTAAATCTAAATCACGCTCCGGTCTCTGTTCTTCTTTTCAACTTAATATGCTGATTGTAATTGGGATCTGCTGCTGAGTCACCTCCATTAGTAATATTACAGGCCCTCTTTCCCACACTATGCCAATTGGTGGCTAAGGGCATTTTCTGAAAGGCATATGAAGATAAAATTAGGTTTAGGACCGAATAGGGGACTGCATAACTTAGTAAGGTAAGATGATTTATTTTTTGCAGTGTACAGTGGTGGCCTAGATATGATCCCTTTAATGGGAGATGAACAAGAAGAAAAGAGGATAAAAAATAGAATGGGTGTAAATATGCAAAATCACATCCCTCTAACTATCCCTACTCAAAAAGTCCCAAAGGAATCCAATTCCCAATGAAACCGGGTCCACAACAAAACAGGATACAACTGAAATGAATCTTGCTTTGGAGCCAGTCCTATAGGTTTTATTGCAGTGCAATAAGACGTATCTATTAATATCCAAACATAAATCCCACAGAGTTTTGATACAATGCAAAAATACTCTCTCGATTTTCGTTTGTGCTTTGCTCTATATTGCACTCTATTGTTATTTGCTCTGTATATGATATGGTGTGTCAAGTGCCACACCATATCATATATCCGCTTGACACCCATGCCTTTACTTTCACTCCTCAATTCAATTTGGGATGCAAAATGGTGCGGGCGGAACTAAACCCATGACTCGTTGATTCGATCGGTTGCTCTAAGGTCGCTTTCACATATGAGCTGGTGGACTCGGTGCGATTCAGGGGGGTGAAGTTGCAACATTTCATTTTTCATTTGGTCCGGTTCGCTTTCACACATGCAATTTGCCAAGCGCACCAAACTTTCTGAACAATGTCATGTGGTCGAAACGGTCACTCATCTATTGGACAGAATATAGAGGGGAAATCTCTCCTCTTCAGCCGCCTTGCCTGGCTGAGGGCTGACTGAACAACACAAGTGAATCCGTGAAACACAAACCATAGAGAAACCACCTTTATGCAATCTTGGGATTTCTGCTTTTACTTTGGTGTTACTATCAAATACATATTTTACAAGGATGCGCCCAATATGAGCAGCAGATGACGAGGCAGCGAGCAGTTGGGTCCAACATCATTCTGCAGATGAGACGAGATGAGTGAGGCAGTTTGGTTCGGTTTGCTTTCACACCACAAACAAACCGTGCTAGAGTTCACTTGCGAAGCAGAGTTCGCTTGTTTGTTCCGCAACAGAGTTCGTTTGCGCTTTCACACCACCCTAAACGAAGCGCACTATCCGAGGAAACGCACTCTGGCACGGTTAAAGCGGACCAAACAGCTTATGTGAAAGCGACCTGAGTTTACCTCACATAACCAAGTGAAATCTTCATTAACACTTTGAGTGCCAGCCACTTTTGGAGAACGGACAGTGCCAGAGTTTCAGAGCGTTTTCAGTGATTTCTCGAAGCCCACAGAATATTGTGTGATATTACTATGTAAACACTGAACACGCACAAATAACGATGAGACTCTCTTCTATCACCTGCAAAAAAAAGTTTATTGATCCCATTTTCCGTTCTTTAGTTATGAGCCGGAGAAGATAGCTTGATTTGACCAAAAACAGCCACTTTTTTTCTAGAACCTAAGATATTCAGCCTTTTGTGAAAGGAAGCATTTCAAGCACATCATTGACTCATTGCTAATATTTTCTGATGTAATGACACCTCAAAAATAATTTCCTTCAATAAAAGAGTGAAAACAAAGGAATTTTGTTTGGCCAAATAATATTTTTTAGCTGCAACCAGCAGCGCTGGCCCCTGCGTGCGCTGCTGGTTGCAGCTTCTTGCTGGTCTTGATTTACTGCTGGTGGGCATCAGATATTCTAGCTTGCGTTTGACAATCCTGTCCTGCTGTCTGGGTGTTGTATGCTGCTCTGCGTGCTCTGCGTGCCCCCCCCCCCCCCCCCCCCCTCAACTGCACACTCCTCCTCCTGGGCGTGTCTCTGGGGCTTTCTGCTGCCTGCGTTTGCTCTGCACTGAAAAGTCCGCTACATCCAGCTTTTTTACAGCCGCGTGTATTTGTCACCAGCTCCCATGCTTCCAGTTGAGAATAATAACAACTCCACGGCTGATCATGCGGATGGGCTGTTGCAGCGGACACGGAGGTGCTCAATTGTGACAGCAGATTGGCTGCTGCAGGCACAGCTATATGCTTCATGCATATCGATGCATACGGACGGATGCGATGCGATTTCCTTTTCCCCAACGACTTCTTCTGTGTGTTTAACTCCACTTTCTCTCATCTGGACAGCGCTGTCGCCACCTAAGGGTTCTGTAAAATAGGTTAGACACATTCAATAGCTCTCATATTGTAAGAGGCGATGTAAGAGGGTTAGATCGACACCCCCCCGTCAAAAAAACCATTTGGAGTTATTGACGCCATTTGGCGTCGCTGGCAGTCTACGGTAAATTTCTAATGACGCCATATGGCGTCGCTGGCACTCAATGTGTTAATGCGGACTCAAGTTACAGTACGACTGAGACGCGAGCGATATGCAAATGTGAGAGGGTCTTAAAAGATGACTACATCTGTGTGGGTGTTGCTAAAAATGCATAGGCTGGGATGTGGGGATGAAAATGGTAGTGCGGGAGCTTTTAAGGTGACAGGTGTTAGTGAAAAATGCCCATAGACAAACAAACACTCACCACTCAAAGGGAATTTCATTCACACCTGGATACACACGCACACACGGACACACACACACACACACACGCGCGCGCGCGCGCGCCTATATACACTGGTGCCTAAACGAACAGCTGCTGTGTTAGGCATTATCTAAATACAATCAGGATGTGCTCACCACCAGCACAATTTGCATCTTCCTGGCGCACTCTCTCACTCCGTCTCGGCGGTTCGCCATGGCTCGTCAGCACTTTGGTAAAAGGGCTTTTCACGCACAAACACAATAAAGCCTCCAACAGGCGTCTCAGGTGGGTAGCAAAGCTGTAATCCGCTTTCCATCTAAGCACCTTTTTACTGTACAGTACGAGAGGAGGAAGAGAGAGGGGGGGGAGAGAGAGAGAGAGCTGAGAGCCAGAATTTGTCACCCAGTTTCCCTCAGCTGCAGGACTATTTGCATAGCACAGGCACAAGGTGTGAGGATTGATTTAATGGGCTATCTTGTCTTCAGTGAGATACGATACTGGAGAGGAAGGAATTAGGTTAGACGAGAGAAGGAAAGAGAGAGAGAGAGAGAAATAAAGATTTCCAGCCAGGCTGATCAATGTAAACGGATCCTATGTGTGTGTGAGTGCGTCTGCCTGCCTGTCTGAGTGCTTGCCTGTCTGTGTGTGTGTGCGTGTGTGTGTATATATCTCTGTCTGTACTTAAGTGCCGGCTAGGGCTGCACAATTAATCGAATCAATATCACAATATGGCCAAGTGCAATATCGCAGGCGTAGCTGCAATTTGATTAAAGTAAAATGTGTCACAACATACCGCATTCTGGTGCTACAGAGATTCCCAGGCTACAGATCATATCCAGACGTAAGGGAACATGCTTGTTTGGTACAGACCCCAGTAAAAATCATACGCACGCATGTACGCACGCATGTACGCACGCACGCGCGCGCACACACACACACACACACACACACACACACACACACACACACACACACACACACACACACATATACAGTATATCAGTAGCGTAGCCAGACTTGGCTCATTGGGTGTGCCACAGAAAGCCAGGGTATGCCAGGGGGCGGATCATTTGGGTCAAAAAATTGGGTCTTTTCAAACCAGATTTAGAGGAATATTTGTGTGTTGTTTGCTCCTTTTCACACTCATTATTAGCAGGTAGAAGCAGTCAATTAAATTGTATTTTTTGGCAACATGTAAAACCACTTTGTTTAGTATCTCAAAAAAGTCTCACCTACTTTTTCCAATGAGTGTTCTAGTCGGGAAAGAACGCAAATTTGGTTGGCATGAAGGTTCGTCTACTGCAGAGAGATCTGTAGCGTTCTCAGTGTCCTCTGGCTCTGCACAAACCTCCAGTGTGTTGTTGGCTGCGTTCCCCGCTGTTAACGTCATTGTTTCGGCTGCATCATCTTCTTCATAATCGTCTGTCTCTTCTCCACTGTACACCACCAATACGGGTGCACTACAATCCGCACTTGTTGAGGGGGAGGGTGACAACGAGTCATCTTCTTCCTCGTCGTTTCTTGCCTTTGCCGAAAAAGCTTAAAAGCGAGCTTTGTTTCATGTCTTCTTGATTTGGCGCTGCTGCTGCTGCTACAGCTGTGCGTGCATTTGTTTAGGCTACTTTACGTGGACGACAGCTTAACTATTCCCATGATGCTCCGGGGCACATACAGTAGGTCAGCGGAGCGTGATTTCTATTCGCACATAGGATAAGTTGGACACAGTGCATAGCGTTGATGTGTTTTGCAGACAAAACAAAAAACCTTTTTTACCCCATTTTTTTTAGGTGTGCCAGCGGCCTGTCTGGGTGGCATTTGCACACCCTGGCACACCCGTGGCTACGCGCATGCAGTATATATATGTGTGTGTGTGTGTGTGTGTGTGTATGTATGTATGTATGTATGTATATATATGTATATGTATATATATATATATATATATATATATATATATATATATATATATATATTTATATACAGTATATGAAATACAAAAATTACCATTCCCACTAACATCGTGACTCATTGCAATCACAATATCTGTCAATATAATCACAATATGATTTATGATGATATTGTGCAGCCGTCGTGCTGGCCTGTGTGCAGGTGTGTGTGTGTGTGTGTGTTGTGTGTGTGTGTGTGTGTGTGTGTGTGTGTGTGTGTGTGTGTGTGTGTGTGTGTGTGTGTGTGTGTGTGTGTGTGTGTGTGTGTGAATGCGTGTGCGTCGCCGACAGGAACGGAGGGAGTAACACACACTCTTTACCCGAGAACACAGGCCTCTTTTAGGTTAGCACAGGATTAGCCACGCCGAGCCACACAAGCACAGGAATTAAAATGCAAATGAGGACAGGATTGCACAAGAGGAGTGCAACAAAACGAGGATAAAATGGCATGGGGAAGAACAGATGCAGTGTGTGTGTGTGTGTGTGTGTGTGTGTGTGTGTGTGTGTGTGTTTGTGTGTGTGTGTGTGTGTGTGTGTGTGTGTGTGTGTGTGTGTGTGTGTCGGTGTGTGTGTGTGTGTCGGTGTGTGTGTGCTCCACTCCCATTCTTTTTGGTTGTTGCCGCTTTTAATTGACATCGTTGTGGAGATGTCACACTAGCTGAAGCAGATCGGCATATAGATAACGAATAATGTTAGCAGCGCCTTTCCATTAAAGTGCCCATTTGCCACACAAAAAAGTCCCACAGTCACAGAAAGGAATACTGATTCCACTATTGATACGCTATTACCACTATTGATCATGATCCTAAGCAGGTAATTGCTAATTTGTGATTTTTTTTTTTTTACTTTCCTTCAGGCCTAACAATGGAGGATAACCCAGTTGGGCTCGTCTGAGGACAAGCTAATCTCCCCAACTCTCTTGAGTGAATGTGCATACTTGAAAACAGGCTTTGTTCCCTATGCCTGGTTTCCAGATACGCTCCCCCGTGAGAAAAGTGCTGAAACAAGTGATACGGCATTGGAGGCAAGTGGGAATAAGTCACCCCATTTGGCAGAATCCTACGCTTGTGTTACATCCGATTTTAAGGCAGAGTGAATGGCTTGTCAAAGATGGTAAGCTGTTGTTGTTGCAGGGTAATTGAGGATTTGAAATCATGGCTGGCCCAGATAGGATCCCTTTAATGGGAGATGACCGGGAATACTAAACGCCAGAAGCCAGTCATCTGCCATGGGAAATGTTGCTGACTACTCAAAAAGTGCTGAAGAAATACAGCAGAAAATACGCATTGGACCGCTCTCAAACATAACACAATCCAAATGGAATCAGTCGTGTTGTAGTTACAATAGGGTCCGATTTAAAGTAAGATTTGAATTTTCGACCAGCTTTTTGATCGTTACGATGTCGGTAGTACGCTGATGAACAGTGTCTACCTTCTCTCCATGTTTCCTGCGCTGAGAGCTCTACAGGTTATTCCAGGCAGTTCCGTCTCAGATGAACAGTGAACAGATGCTCTGCTCGAGGGCGGCTGTTGGAACTACAGATTGTTTATTTAAATGTCTTCTGTAATCTATGCGCGCATCCACGGAGAATCGCATCGAGAGCCTTCAAAAACCCTCTGGGGGTCGGCGATACCATCAGCGATCGCAGCCCTTTCAGAAGCTTTGTAACCATGGAACTACAGTGTCCTTTTGCCGACTAATAACGTATTGGGTGAAAAATTAAAGGACTTCTTTGTGAAACATGTAAATAATTTTTGAAGTGTGCAAGTTATGTTTTTCTCCCCCCATGATCACTAAGACCTATGCAGAACAATTTTTATTGCCCCAAACCTTTATTATTATTATTCTCTGTGATTTGAATACATTTCTGTGACATTCAATTTCCTCTTTGTTTTTTTCTTTTGTCTTTATGGCCATATAACAATGTGTGAAATCATTGCAGCATACATATTCTGATAGTGCCGGTTGTCCTGAAAAAAGAAGATGTATATCACTTGATTGTGCATTACAGGGTTGAGGTTATACATGCATTATTACACAAGGAGACCAGACAGACCAAAAATAGGGAAAAAAATGACCCCAGGGGGTTAACGAGCGTTGATGACTCATATGAAGATGAACAGGGTTTTCTCGTCACAGGAAACATGGAGAGAAGGTAAAGACTGTTCATCTGCATAATACTACCGACATTATAAGAATACAAAGCTGGTTGAAAAGCAAAGTCGGGGGGAGTGGGTTAGAGAAACTATCCCGGGGGGAATGCAGGATTGCAGCCAAACACCCTCTCGAGGCAGCGGATCTGCTAGGCCCAGTTCTCACAGCCATTCCAGCCTGATGTCTGAGTCTCTGATGCACTGCACCCCGGTGTAGCTTTTGCACCGGGAACACAACACTTTCGACCCATGACTACCCCTAACCTGTCCCTGGCCACTATACTAAACTCAACAAACAGACAAACATTTTTTTTTTCTTTTTACAAACAAACACACAACCTAGGCTATCTGACGTACTCTAAAACTAAACCTAAACTAGTAAATACTACAAACACACAACTACAATTTTCACTATGCACTCTAATCAAAACTGCTCCACAAATCTCTTTCTCTCTATCTCTATTCAACAATTCTCCACACTCCATAGGCCCAGCGTGGTGCGCAGGCACTTTTATAAACTTTGGCTGGGACAGGCCTTGGCGTGAGAGATGGGCGGGCTGGGTTTGGGGATGTCACTGACCGAGTTACGTCACTGATCAAGAGCTTTGCCAATAGAAAGAGAGGGAAATGTGAGTCTACGCCTGGCCTTCAGGCACAGCTCCTCTCACCCGAGAGGAGCTGTGCCTGACTTTGCACTCTAACTCCAAAGTTCCACAGATTTCTCAAGCTGGCTTCCACCAACGTGCGCTGAGAGAGAAGGAGCAAGGACAAGACAAGGAGCACGGCTGAGAGACATCAAGTGTAAAACAGAGCGCTACAAAAAGAGTCCTATACCCTCCATGGTCAGATTGCTGAATGGACACAAATAAGAGCAATCCTGTACTGTGTTTCTGGCTTTACTGTGCTTTTTAGATATTTTTAGATATTGAACGAATTCTAATATTAATATGTATTGTGCACTGCAATTCAGTTTGCTCATTTTAAACTGCCAGAGTGCATTTTAATGACACATGTATTTAAATGTGTAAATAAAGGACATATATTTTTGCCTTTTCGGGATGTATGGAACTGCATAGGTATGTGAGAAGAGATGAGGAATTACTCAGATTTACAGTCAATGTCATGCAGGACTTTGACCTGGATTCATCAAGAACACAGCTAATTTCCAATATATATTAATTTTCAGCAGAAAAAAGTGGAAAAAGTGTTGAGTATCTCTTTAATAGCGTTTTGATATAATTAACTATGATTAATTAATAATTAATAACCATGTGGGTTTTAAGTTCAAGCTGACACTTGATAGCAAGGTAGGAAATTAGCGGGGGCTCAGGGCAAAATGCCCCTAAAAAATCTAGAATTGCCATTGGAACTGGGGTGACGGGGGCTTTTAAATGCCCCCATAAAATAAAGAGTTTAATACTTTCTGTATTTTAACATTATTCTGCATTTGCAAAGCGTGACTTGAAAATGGCCAACTAGGCATCCCTACAACCCCCGCCCCCTCCTCCTACTACCGTTATTGACCTCAGTGACAGGCAGCGCAAGCTAGCTGGCCAGCTAGTTCACTCATGTTTTTGCCAAGTACATTAATGACATGCCAGATAATCAACAGTGTTGTTGAGATAGGAAATGGGTATCTTTAACTGTGATTGTTTATGAACTTTTAGAAATAAAATATGCTTGGACATAGGTTGCTACATACAGTAGGTGCAACTAAAGTATTTCCCAACATTTGATAAAATTGCCCTGGAAATTATCCAAAATGCCCCGAAATATATTTCACAGGAGCAAAAGTAGCCCTTGTCTACCCTGCTTGATAGGCCTACAGGCTACCAAGGTTTTAGCACAGGGTGTTTTAGCAAAGCTTTCTCACTGAATTCCTCATAAAGTAGAGTGTGTGTCACAGTGCAACAGGCCTTTACCAGCCAGCAAGAGGGAGAATGGCTTGATTATAATGACCATGCGTTGTTTTTTCAACACTATCAGTTTCCTGATTAAATCCCTGAGCTAGATTAGGAGATATTGAATAGGAATACTCTATCATGGGCTTGACATTGAGAAGGGTACGCAGTACTGAAGCAATTATAAGTTTTCTCTGCTTGCATCTGCCCTCCAGCTAAAAACACAGTGACAAATTAATCATCTTAAAATGGCCAAAACTAAAGGTTAGCCATAATCCTCCACATCATTGTCCATATGCGTGCATTCACACATGCACGCACGCACGCACGCACGCACGCACGCACGCACGCACGCACGCACACACACACACACACACACACACACACACACACACACACACACACACACACACACACACACACACACACACACACACACACATCCGCACACACACACTTATCCTCATTGTCTCCTCCCCTGTCCTCTAAGTGGACATACAGGTAATGAAAGTTAATGAATAAATCCATAACTTATATTTCTAAAATGGGACACCCTGCAGAGGGAGGAAAGGACATTTCTGTGAATATGTGCTACTCCGCATACATTTCAATAACACTTGCCTTAAGATGGGAAGGCTCAGAGGAATAACCAACAAAATAAGAAGGAATGAAGGATAAGGTGAAGGTGATGAAGACAACACTAAACAACAACTATCCAAAAGTCCCAGCCGACTTACCAATACAGGTATTTTGTTGAAGGAAGAGGTTTAAGAGGGCGGCCAGCACCCTGCGTGGCAGCTGGCCACCTTCGGTGTGTGAATGGGTGAATGTAGGCACATTGTTAAGCGCTTTGGATAAAAGCGCTATATAAATGCACTCCATAGAATTTACCAACACGCTTCAACAAACTCACACGGAATAGGCTTGTCCGGTGCTCTCAGAGTAGGGCAATCTTAGGAGGGACTTTGATTTGGTCCAAAGTATACTGGAGTTTAAGGCAACAAACTATTACAAGACTAACGTTTTGACGCCAGGTGCATCTTCATCAGAGCAACCTTCAATAATTAGCGACTAATCTAGCACAGGTTGGGATAATAGGGAGAGGAAGCTGCATCCAGGGTTCCCAATTATGGAACAAAAAAGAGCAGTGCATAAATAAAAAAATCCCTAGCTATGGCCCCCTTTCCCTAGCCCCACCCCTCCACTAACCACACCCTGTCCCACCACCCACCACCCACACCCCCCATCCACTACCCTTACCCAACCCTCGAATCCCGACTCTCTATGAACCTCCTATCCCTAGCTACGGCTCCTTTTCCCTAGCCCGAGCACTTTCCTTGCCCCGAATCGGATTGGATCCAAAATTTAATGGGTTCTTCCTTGGCCCATGCTACACCCTTCCACTAAGTCGCATGCAAATCGGCCCAGTAGTTGTTCTGTAATCCTGCTAACAAACAGAGAGAGACCGAGATAATAGGACACACATACTGTATTTAAAAGATACACGACATTACATCCAAACAAACTGTTCGATTACAGTGGCATACAGGTAAAGGTACTTTTTCAAGCATTCTGCTATCCGGTTTGGCACAAATGCCCCCTTCAAAACAACATACCACTGCATTATTTAATCTTTGGTCAACTGGCCCTGCCATCACATTCGTCGTAACATTCCCCCTACCAACGTCACCTATAATACTGCACCCAATGTCTGTCACACACAACACCCGGGCCTCACTCCATATACAGTACAATTATAATTAAAACACCTCAGTCGCTCGGACTTGCATCATCAGTCTGCTCCTTGCGACTGGGATTATTTTCATCTTTTTTTTATAGAACAACAAACAAGACAAACAGGCTCACACACAGGAAAAGAAAGAAAGAAAAAAAATACATCATTGACATTCAGTATTACAACATGGTGCTACCGGCCGCATAAAGTGCTATGTGCTTGTAAAAGATACTTGTGCATAATATGGGATCCCACGCAAGGAGTCCATGGGAAACGAGCCGGGCGAGCCATCCGTCATCCCTAACCTCAGTCACATGTCATTCTTAACCTCATCTAAGTGCCAAAAACGGGTCCCAGATGGTTGAGAACCTTTTAAGCAAGTTGGCTTACATATTCCCATTTCTGCCTTCAAAGATGCCATCTCAGACTGATTCCTGCAACTGACTTTCTGCCATGTAATATCCTCATAACACTCTTAAGGGTTTTTTCCTCATCTCGTTTGTTGTCTGTTGTTTGCTTGGCTGTGTTTTATTGTGTCTGTTTTGTTGTCCTTATTGCTGTATTTTGTGCTTTTACCATGTTTGTATTCTCTATAGGCGCCAGATGGGAAAAGTAAGCACATTATTTACTTAAGTACAAGTACAGTTACTTGTGTAAAAAGGCTCTGGCAAAAGTAGAAGTACTGATTTAACTTGTTTACTCAAGTAAAAAAGTACAGGCTCCCAGATGTAATTAAGTATAAAAGTAAAAAAGTATTTCTACTGGCTGTTTCTATGCAAAGCTAACTGAACCTCACGTCATATTAAGCTAACTAGAATTTCTGCATGCTACACATACTCAATTCTAGGGTTGGGGACTCTGGAGAGGTGGTGTATGCTGATGGTATTTACTCTCTGGTGATTTGTTTGAAACAGTCACTTAAGAACTAAATCTAGGAAATGAAAATAAATAAATGGACAGTCCTTCAAGTCAGTTTTGGTGGAGCACAAAATCCTTCATCACTTGTGTTAGTGGTAGGGAGTGGACTTTGTTCAGGCGATGTGTGCCCAGCGCTTGGCGGATCCGGATCCGACACACGTGGGCCAGACTGCGAAGACATCTCTTGGCCTCCAGAAAGACCTTGAGAGCCTCGGGATCTGCCCTCACCTCCAATGCATGCTCCCTCACCAGTGCCAGGTTGGCGCCGTGGTCCAGGAGCAGCTGGACAAAGGCCGCCTGGCACCTGTTATGCAGCACCACCTCCAGCAGGTGAGAAGCCACGTCACGGGTCAGAACTCCGGCCTGGATCAGCAGGCAGAAGCAGTCCAGGTGGTTGCCCTCAGTGCTGATGTAGAGAGGAGACCTCTTGAGGGTGTGAACACTGTCCATGTCAACAGGAACAGCACAGAACCTGATGAGTTCCTGCAGTATCTCCAGTCTTCCCACCTTGGCAGCTTGGTAGACCGGAGTGTCTGCGTATAGACCACTTTTTCTGTTGGCGTCAGCCCCGGCTTCCAGGAGGATCCGGACACAGTCCAGGTGACCATAGAGCACGGCCCAGTAGAGAGGTGTGCAGGCTTCTCCATAAGCAAGGTCTACCTGGGCTCCCTGGGTGATCAGGTAGACCACACAGGCAGCATGACCCCGCCAGGCTGCGTGCGACAGAGGGGTGCTCATGTACCACATCGACCTCTTATTGATCCGCCTTCTGAAGCAGTCTTCCTGCAGCAGCCTCCTCAGTTTGTCCAGGTCTCCTGCGTAGGCGGCATCATGGAGCTGCCTGTCATCATGATATGCTTGAGCAGCCATTGCTTCAGATCTGTCAGTGTCTCAAACGGAAGGCTTTAAGAAGGAACAGATTGTTTGAGTGACATCACTGATGACATCACTCACTGATGACATTACTATCGCTCGAGTTACATCACTGATGACATCGTAATTGCTCGAGTGACATTACTGATGACATCACAATTGCCCAATTGGCATCACTGTTGATATCATCTGTGATTCATGACATCACTATGGTAGTGACCTGGCCACCAGGCTGAGCCATCTAGAAATGTAGTGATTTATGACCTCTTCACTGTCTTCTTCTTCGTCTAATGGCTTTCCGGCAGACTGGATGCCTTGCGGCACATCACAGAATATGACACACATTCCAGACTCGGGGGTCCGCCCCCCCCTCCTCCTCAATGTTCCTCCCTCCGGCCCCCTCACTCTCCTATTCGACCTCCCTGTTCCCGGACCTCTCGGGACTCCGTCTCCTCCGGCGGATCCTCTAAGTTTGTGTCCACCTCTTCACTGTCTGACATCATCAGTGATTTATGACCTCTTCACTGTCTGATATCATCAGTGATTTCAAGGTTCAAGGTTCAAGGTTTCTTTATTACTACCCGAGGGTAAAATAGTTATGCAGACGGGAAGTTCAGCTGTCCAGAAGATAAAAACAAAACATACGAAATCACAAGACATCAAAACAAGCATCAGGTGCAGGGCGCAGCTTGGCTGCAGGGCCCTGCAGCTGCCGATGCGCGCATAGCGCGCGGGATGCCTAGTATATACACACACACACACACACACACACACACACACACACACACACACACACACTTTTTAATTAAAAAAATGCATTGACGGATCAAACTCAATCAATAGGCCTCTATCCTCTGGGGTGTATATCAGCCATTTTTGATCACACTATGGAGTGGGAAAGGTCATCTTGGAAACCCCTCTGCATCATGGGGCTTTTTGATCTGTATTCAATGCGGCCGTGGGGTCGAAGCATCCGGTGTCCGGGCATAAACAACAGAGATTTACGACAGGGTGCATTTTGCCAGCCGGGGTGTGTAATCCATAGGCTTTCCTCAGAATGGGAGCTTGTCAGATAGACCGACAGAAGAAAAGGTGCTTGTCAAATCAGGCATTTGCGCACACACACACACACTCGCACACCCTTTCCCTCAGCAAGGGGTCGCATAACCCAATCAGGTGCACAAAAACATATATACACACACAGAGACACACGGCAGGTACCGGTGTGGCGGTTTGATAAGGCGCTCGGAGTGTGATGACAGTGATCAGGTCCTTGTGTGATTGAGGTGACGGAGGTGGAGGCTGTCATCCGCTGTGATTGACAGGATGCTGGGAATGTCTCTCTCACACTCTCCATGTGGAATGCATACATGTTTCTCCGGATGATAGGTGGATGGATGTTTTTCGCCCTCTCTTCTGCGTGTCAGACACTGCATCAACAAAAACAACAACAACAGGAGAGTCATAAATAGGGTTTAGAGAACATGCACCCAATTTACTTTGACGGTGGGGGAGGTGTGTGGGTGTGTGTGTGTAGGTGCGTGTGTACTGTGTGTGCGTGTGTGTACTGTATGTGCGTGTGAGTGTGTGCGTGTGTATCCGTGTGTGTGTGGGCGGCGTAAGTCACTTCGACAGCTGCTGCAAATTAAGCAGTATTGCAGGTATTGCAGGTATTGACTCACATGGCCTCTGCTCTCTAAAAAAAAGAAAAAAGAAAAAGAGTTGCCATCATAAATCTCAAATCTGAAGTTGTATTAGCAATTGATGCCCCAGTTGTAGACGCAGAGACGTTATATACCGCTCAGAGATGCTCACAAGTCATTTTTTGCAAGTCCAAGTCAAGTCTAAAGTCTTTGAGCTCAAGTCCAAGTCAAGTCTCAAGTCTTTGGTCACAAGTCCAAGTCAAGTCTCAGGTTTCTTATGGATGAGTGTTCTATCATCTGCTGCATGCAATCTGGTCTGCTTAGAACACTGCACAGATAAAACTAAGGAATTCAAAGCCTGTACTGTATTATCCTCACTCCTTATCTATTAGCATACAGTATCAGCATTGATTGGATGACATTAGTCAATATTTCCTTAATGTTAATGCACCAAAAAAATTATTGTTCACAAGTCCCAAACCTCAAGTCCAAGTCAAGTCTCAAGTCTTTGAGGATGAGTCTCAAGTCAAGTCTCAAGTCACTGTGGGTGAGACTTAAGTGCGACTCAAGTCCAAGTCTCAAGTCCAAGACCCAATCTCTGATTATTACCGCTAACCAAAATTACTTAAATGTTAAGCTAACATCATCATATCATCGTCATATGCTCAGGAAGAAACAGAAATGCTGTATTGAAGCTGCGCTAGGCAAGATTTTAATGTAAAGATACAACAATTTCCATGCAAGGGTATCCGGGTAGTGCAGCGGTAGATGCCTACCAACACAAAGGTCGCAGGTTCGAGTTACCGTGTTACCTCCAGCTTGGTCAGGATTCCATACAGGCAGAATTGGCCGTGTCTGAGGGTGGGAAGCCGGATTAAGGGTGTGTGTCCTGGTCGCTGGCTGCACTAGTGCCTCCTGTGGTCAGTCGAGGTGACTGTTTGGGAGTGAGGGGAGCTGGAGGAATAGTGTGATCCTCTGACGCTCTGTATATGTCCTGCCGGTGAAACTCTGGCGACTGACTACACATATATCAGTGGAAGCGATATCTAATTACTCCAGAACATAAAAGTTTTATTATTATTTATGATTCCCGCTGGTCATGGAATTTTCAAAGTCAGGAAATGTGATACATTCTCTGGGGAAGTGGGGGAATGTCACAGAAGTTTACACATGGGTCATTTTACAGGAACATGGCAGAATGTATTTTCCAATTTGTTTAACATTTTCATTACATTCAATTGTGTTTCAATCAGGAGAGACTAGAGACCAGTGAATGATTAAAATAATATTTATTACAATAGCTAATGAATTATGCATTACAGAAAATATGATGAGAATTAGGTATCTTTGGCGCTTAGACACCACAGGGAGATAATGAGATAGAGCTGCATCAGCCCGGAGCAGCAGCCAGTTATATCCCCCTGTAGAGTCTAGATACTGGTGGTGATGGTGAAGCTTCTACTTCTGAAACTGATGAGACTCTTCAGACTGAAGAATCTGATGGGTCTGCAAAACTGGGTGGAGAAGGGGAGGTGGAGGGTGCGAGACTGTCAGCAGCAAAGTTGAGAGGCTGAATAGGATAGAAACAAGCATATTTAAGAGGACAAAAGCCATGTGATTGGCTTACGATGAGGGCTGAGAAGCAATGTGATAGGCTTACAATGGAGGTGTGTGGGATGAGAGGTGATGTGACTCTATGCTATTGCATAAAAGAGCCCAGGCGGCAAACAGCTGATTATTCAATGAAGCCCGGAAGTTGACAGGTTTATTTTGAGCGTGTGAGCAGATTTGAAGGGGCGGAGTGAACTGAGGAAGCGTTAAATGCAGATTATAGTCTTCCTGACTGAACCTCCGTTAGAACTTCATTTGTCAGCAGTTTTGTCTGCACAGCAAACCCTAATGGAGTGGCAACTACTGTACACCTTTCTTTCTTTTTCTTTTTATTCTACAACTTCTCTGGGCTGAGAAACAATGGAAGCGCTTGGGAATTGTTCTGAAAAATCATGGAATTTGACATCATGGCCACACACTGGGGACCATGATTTTTCTTTTTTAGCTTAGACTAGAAATCTCCACTTGCCTATAGGTCCAGACCTTTGAATCCGCCCACTCCACCGAGTTGGCTGATTCGTCTGGCATTGTGACATGTGACAGCGATTTCCTCAGTAGAAAAAGTGACTGGTCCAATGAGCGCCGAAGGGGGACTCACGATTAGCCAATCAGTGTCGATAAACAGCGCAACAGGCGGGACCAATGAATGCCATTGTCGAGTGCATCGGACCTAACAACAATGTCGACCACGATGGACGTTGCTATTGAAGCTGTTTTAAATCGTTTAAAAGTACCAATGACTTTGAAATGTGAACAGCACTCTGCTTTGAACACATTTATTCAAATGGGACATAATGTTTTTGTTTTGTTTTTCGCTCTCCCCACTGGATTATATTCAGGCAAATACGTTGTTGGTCTCGTGAAAATAAAATTCCCCTGGGGGATTTCCCCTATGGAAATCGGTTCGAGCGGAGCCAATGTCAGACTGAAGGAGGAAATGGAGCGTAACGAGTTGACAATTCAGTCTGACATCAGACGAAATCTCCACACCCAACAAATCTTCACACATCTCCCAGCATCCATCCGTACACAGCTACAACATTGGGCACAAATGCACTGTGGGGACTTCACAGAACCCCATATTATGTACATCAAATAGCACACGCCGAGCCCCTCAGGCCCGGGTCAGCCCCTCTACATCCCGCCAGCACTATTCTTAGGCTTCCCTGTCATTTGTCTCCGCTTCGCTTCCCCTCTCTGTCCAGAACAAAGAGTGTGAGATGAGGGTCATCCTTCCTGACAGCAAGGGGGCGGTCGGCCCCCGGCGAGGTTGTCATAATCCGCCACCTTTAACATTCCGCCGCTTTTCCGACGACCCCTCGGCTCTGTGTGTATGTTCTCCACGTCGTCGTTATAATCCTGATCCTCATCAACATTCATTGTACATCTGTCGCGTAGTCGCAACCATGCCCTTTTTAACCACCACTTAGGTGTCTTTTGTTTGGCGCGTGTGCGTCCGCAGAGTAAATGTCCCACATGAACAGATCTGAAATCCCCCGACATGGGGAGGGTGCCGACCTTTGGATATAAATAATGCCGTCTATTTGACTCGCGAGCAGATACGGACGGACGCGTCTCCGAGCGACTGTTGGTGGCGCACGCTAACGGCCCGGCCACATCTACGCGTCGTTTGACGCGGGCTGACGCTGCTGCCCATCCACTTTGTATTGGAACATGCTGCACGCGTCGTCTGGTCTCCCAGCATGCTTTGCGAGGCGTCGAGCAGCATGTTCCAATACAAAGTGGATGGGCAGCAGCGTCAGCCTGCGTCAAACGACGCGTAGATGTGGCTGGGCCGTAATTGCTTTAGTGTGCTTGTCTCGTCGGCTGCCAAGTCGCACTCTGCCCGAGCCGCGGACTTGGCCTGCGCATGAGAGAGAGTTGGACAACAGGCGGGCCTCTGAAATATGCCAACATCCATTTGACTGGCTGGCAGTAATACAAAGGGGGACGGAGACAGAGGGAGGGAGAGAGAGCGAATGAGAGCGAGAGACAGGGCGAGCGGGAGTGAATGAGGAACTGTCAGAGAGGTAGCAGGGGGAGAGAGAGAAGAGAGAGAGAGAGAGAGAGATGCAGAAGAGTGGAAAATAGTAGGCACATTGGATAGTGGATAATATCCCCTCGTCTGTTTTACCCTTATTTTGGATGGAGGGCCTGCGTGACTGAGCAGGCTCTCCTCTCCTCTTCTGAAATTTACATCAAAATCAATACCCATCGACTCACCATTAAATTTATTCCCTCTTCCCCGAACTATTCTCCTTCAACCAAACCCCCCCCCCCCTCCCCTTCCCTCCCCTCCCCTCCCCCTCCATCCACCACCACCCCCCCCTTTCTAATTCCTACTGATTGCCTTTCTGCTCTGTGGGGAATCTTCCTCCCCAGCTTGACTGACATCGGCTCCGCTCTGCAGACGCTCATGAACCCCGGACCTGTCACCCACATCAGGCTGTATCATACTGTATGAGTGAGGGCATATCAAATCCCAATCTCTTCACTGCTTCTGGTCGGAAGAGGAGAAAGCTTCTGAAGAGGGAAATCTCCCCCAAAGGCTTTCTGGAGAGTGGAGGACGTAGCCCTGCCGGCATGGAGGTTGATGAGTGTGTGTGTGTGTGTGTGTGCGCGTGAGTGTGTGTGTGTGTGTGTGCGTGTGCGTGTGTGTGTGTGTGTCCTTTTCCTCTGCAGCTTGTAGAATGGCTTTGACACTGAGCCTTCTCATTTTGACCATCAGTAGTAAGCCTCCGTGTTAGGTCACTTGCCATATTTCCGCTCGGGCACGAGTATTTAAAAGTGTCACGTGTGCCGAGTGCCGAGCAAAGCTGTGCCTGTTTTGTTTGACGGTAAACACGCTACGTGTCGCCAAAAAACCAAGCACCTCCGTTTGGGGGCGCGAGCATCAACAATCAAAGGCGTGAATGCCACCTTGACAACAAAATCCGTTCTCATCTGCCTTTTCTGTGAAAATAAACAGCGGTGTTCTCAAGCTAGAGCCCGAGGACTAAGACTGAAATGTAACGTAATCTGTAGTGACAGTCTGGAGAGGTTCCATGACAATTAATGACTTACCGTGTCTTCATACAATCTTGATCTGAGCTGCAGCATCTAAGAGAGCTTCTGATTGCAACGGCGGTGCCGTAAAAGCATCCTGGATCGCAGTCGTCTTTTCCATCCTCGCCAACTATTTTTTGCTATAATGTATGGAGCTGTGCATTAGCGTAGCATAGACTAACAGCAGAAAGTAGAGCAGAATTTCTTACAAACAATTCCTCTTTGGGATCTTTCTGAGTCGTACGCCTGCAGCATCAACAGAAAACAAAACAAAAATTGACTTCTTCAAGGGTGCTTTACGCCACGAACAAAACAATATACTTCTTACAGATCAAATGTGTTTGACATGGCGAGGGACAAAAACAGAAGGGGGAGGTGGGAGTCCACAAATGATTATTCCCACAGATGTGACTGGCTTATACTCTCATCCCCACTTGACCTCTGAACCCTTTCAGTGGCTGCCAAAGTGATTCTGATTAAAGCCATTTTTAGGAGTTGGAGGGTGCTCCGCCATTAAATCCACTCGCCAGAAGCCAGGATCAACACGAGAGGGGGGAAAGTCAATTACAAAATGACAGATTGTAAGAGGTCATTGTTTTGAAGTGATTTGTTGGCTTGAGTGTCTCCATCTCTCCAGTAAAATGTCAACTTTCCCCCTCTTCTGCATATCGTTATTCGTCATTCCCTGTTATTATTTGTCATTTGTTACATACAGTAGGCTATGTACTTTTCAGCTGAAGTAACTGGGTGAATGAGTTAGTGACTGATTCATTTTCCTCATCGACATTTTCAGACTAGGAATTAGGTCAAATTAGGTCTTCTGATGAACCTAAATTGACCACTTCCTGGGCTTGAACAACCAAGGAAAAAAGAACTACAGGGGTAGTAGGGGTACTGTATTCTAAAGCAGGGGTTTTCAATGTCTGAGACTGTGGGCCTCCCCACAGATTTTCTTTTTTTGGCTTGCAGTTTACTTGCTTACTTTTGCTCAATACCTGGATGACTATGGGACCATGATGTTGCTGTTTGACATAACTTCAGACTATACCAAATACATAAAAAAAAATACATAAAAAAATGTCTGAGGACATCATTTAGTTATCTCTGAACTATCTCTTTAACCAAATCACCAAATCAGTCTATTCTTTGTGTTCTTCTATTGATAACTAATGTACTAATAATGTAATATTCTCTCACTTCCAGTCACTGAGCCTCCACTGAAGCTGTTTGGAGACCCCCTACCTCTGTTGTAAAGCAATGTTAATTCCCTATACTTGCATGTAATTACAGGGTAACTACAGGGGCTCGGGCTGGATTCTAAAGCAATGTTAATTCCCTCCTACTCACATGTTTGATTGAATGATTGATTTGGATTTATGTGTCATGCACTGAGCACTTACAGTGCTCGCAACCCTCATGGCTTTACACACACAAAATACAACAAGTGCAAGTCAACATGCAACTGCTCAAACAACAAAACAGATCATTACCTCACTTTCTAAACAAAATGTTCTGGCTTTACATGGTTAGTTAAAAAATAACTATGTATAAATCAGCGTGACGTCGCTTGACACCCAGAAATGCGGAACCCCGCGGCAGTTAATAGTATGAGTTGTGCCAAACAAACGTTAATATCTCAAAAACTATACATCACATCGCTTATATTTTGACATTCTGAGTGAGAGCAGAATTAGCTCAATAGTTTGATGTATAATATATGCATGTCATGTTAAAGTTGTGTGAACTGTCGCAGTTTTTAAAATGTAAACAGAGTCAAGCCGGCTAGAGCAGACACTCACGCCTCGCGCCACTTGGGCTCCATAGGGTTCCATTGCCGTTGCCACCCAGTGACGCGGTTTGTTTACCAAAATGCTGCTCGGCTGATCCCTCGTATAAGTTCTCTTTTAATTCCTCCTGAAATTCTAGGTTCTATGTCAGTCTGCCACACACATGTAATGATAGCCTATACAACTGTCCAACTGCAGGCCAGTTCTGCCGGCTTGGGTACTCTCCAAGGTGCTGAAACCATCCACTGCTGTGCATAACCCACGCTGGGTTTTGAGGACTTGGTTGGTCCTAAGTTAATAGGTACTCCATAATAAATAAATAAAACTACAGTATAAATTCTCCTAAATTCTCACAAACTTAATTGAAGATGATTTCTAATAGGTCATAGATATGGTATAACAACAGAATAGGTACCCGGTAGTTACAAAAATAGGTATGAATAAGTTCTTTATAAGTCTTCAATTTGTTATCCACTTATTGCATACATTCAAATTGTGTTACCCTGTACTTATCCTGTAAGTTACCCTGTAGCCTACTTACCCTGTAATTGTGGGTATTGTGTCTGTAATTGTTGTATTGTAAAACGTTACCGAATTAACTTTGCTTTAGAATACAGCCCACACACCCCTAGTTACCCTGTAATGACATATAAGTAGGAGGGAATTAACATTGCTTTTTAGAATAGGCTACAGCATGCTCCCCTGTAGTTACCCTGTAGCCTATAGGCTATATATCATAGGAATCCGACAGTTCAAGAATAACTTGTTCTCCTAAATTGAAATGAAATTTCAATTATTATTTCTATAGGCCATACATAGGCCTACCCTGTAACAACAGAATATAGATACCCGGTAGTTACAAAAATAGGTTTACTTGAGTGGCTGACTTTAGCCAGTTAATTCTGTTTACATTTAAAAAACTGAGCTACTTCTGCTCTCACTCAGAATGTCAAAATATAAGCAATGTGATGTATAGTTTTTGAGATATTAATGTTTGTTTGACACAACTCATACTATTAACTGCCGCGGGGTTCCGCATTTCTGGGTGGCAAGTGACGTCACGCTGTCTAACTCACTCAGTTACCGCTGACCACCCAATCAGAATGTGACATGGGCCGGCAGGACATAGAAAGACGAGATTTGAGTGCAGCCAATTTTGACAGAAACGTGGTGAGAAGAAAACTGTCTGCCGACGCAGCTTCAAAGTAGCCTACGTCTTTACTGGAGGTGACAGACTGTTACGCCAAAGTGTGGGGACTTATATGAAGTTTGTGAAGGTAACTGGTGTGTTTGTTGTTTCAAATCTGTAACTGAAGTTTACAAGATGACAAAGCGAATGATAGGCTAATCGCTATTAGCATAGCCATTCTCTGTGTTTACCTGTGTAATTCGGTAGCCTGCTAAGCTAACACTAGGATGCCGTGTGTTATCATTAGGCATGATAGTAAGGTGATTGTGTGTACACAGGGGACAGTTTTTCGGACACATTGAATTTGAGGACTAGGAGAATATCATGGGACTACTGTCTGATGAGACTAGACCAGTTTCATGCTTCATGGTGGAGACTTCGGCTGTGCGACCTGCGCTGCTGCTGCTGTGTGCTGTTGAACTGTTTGTACCCACCTGCTGAATCCATCTACCTCGCCTGGTTTGCCATCAACTCTGCATTGCCACCCCGGTCGTGAGTAACTGTATTGCACGTGCACAACTTTTTATCTCATGCTTGCTTTTGGACTGTGACGAATGCAAGTGAAGCGGCCATGGCCGTAACTAGCTATGAGGACGGGGAGGTCCGGACCTCCCCTAATATTTCAGAGGAATTTTTTTTTTTTTTTTTTTTTTTTATAAAACAATCTGCATGGAAAAGCATGAAAAACACGGGATCGCTTTTATTTTGAAACGAAAGGCAGGTCAGGCAGGAAGTCATCTGACGCCGCGTCCGCGGTAACTTGATTCCGAGAGAGCAGCAGCATGGTGGTGAGTGATGACTGTCTGTCTGCCTGGCGAGATAATTGAAGGTGAGCGAGCTGCGAGACAGTGAGCGAGTGAACGACAGACAGTGAGTGACACTGACAGATTTTTTAGCAACAACCAAGAAAGTAAGTGTCTAGTCTGTCTCTTAAGTAATGTTACCTGTGTGACACGTTGGGATGCTACTGGCTAATCATGCATGATGCCAATTGCCAAGCTCCCGAAGTCAGGTATGCAGGTGGCTATATGCATGGTTTCAGTTTCATGACCCAATAAGTAACAAAAAGAGGTGGTGTAAAGTTAAAAACAACATAATATATTTTATTTTATTTTTCAATCGTTCCTATCAGGAATAAATAAATGTCCCTCTGTATGTTTTTTTTTATTATCGATGATGACTTTGTGTGTTGTGTACGGCTTGGGTTGTGTACCTGTGTTTGTAGGTGTCATTTTGATATGAATTTGGCTAAAACAGTTTGTGTTTGTTAGTTACAATTATGTTGACAGGAGAGCTGAGCAGGTGGTGACATGAAAGAGAATATACTGAATAATGACATCACAACAGTATAATCCTAATGTTGATTTAAAATGATATATTACTCTAAATATGGCTAAAAAAGGGGGGGAAAAACCCTCAAATTTTTTGCACCTCCCCTTGCTGGACCTCCCCTATCTCAGAACTCTGGTTACAGCCCTGGAAGCGGCCATTTCTGTCTTAGGTCCCAATGCTCTCTAGCAACGAACCAGGCCTGCAACATGTTTTCTTTTTGATACACAGAGGGTATAGCCTACTGAATGACACGTGTGAGTGTGTGTGGTCCCACAATTTGTTATTTTGTCAGTATATAAGAGTTATTCCTGATAATAATTGCAAAGGTACTGTCATACTAAATTCATGTTTTTTTTTTGCATTTAAAGTAATTGATTGGGTAATTGAGTATTGTGTTTACTATTAGATAAAGTCATAAATAAGTTGGAGCATAAATTAGGGGTACATATTTCATACATTTCATTCTTAGCAGACTTTAGATAAGCTCATTAAAAGTTGCTAAGTGGAGGCACCGCCAAATATTAAAATACAGGTATAAAAATAGACATTTGTAAATTCTGTCGAGAGACAATTCATGTTGGTAACCCAGGAGCCCACCCTTAGAAGTAAGTAAAATAGTGGTGACTATAGTTTATATCGAGGTGGGTGTTACATATGATTTCGTGAAAATCACATAGAACAATGTGACCAACTTCCCAGAGAGAGAGGAGTTGAGTTCTTGCAGGGACAGCGCGGTGGTTTGTTAACCGTTTCCATTATGTTGCAATCTGCCTGTTTATGTCTGACGTGATATCACTGTAGATATTTTATTACTGCGTGGGAACCTGACAAATCTGTGAGCTCATGTTGAATTTGCTTTGACAGTTGGGAATTTGTCTGTCGATGTCAGGCTAGACATAAACAAACCAGCATACAGCATTCCCTCTCTTGGCTCTCTGCATTAGTTCTCTATAGCGGTCGAGTGTCGCGTGACCGTTGAGCCGAGGAGAATGTTCACTGAACCATAAAGGCAGCAACATGAGCCACACTTTCTTTATTGTCGGCGACCATGTGTTGAGCGACCCTTTCCAATGAGTACAAATTAGGCTTAATTCCTTGATTTGTTACCCCCTTATTCCATAAAATCAGATTTTGTTACCCTGTAAATTACCCTGTACTTACTCTGTAAGTTGCGGGCTGTATTCTAAAGCGTTGCCGAATCCTTTAATAAGAAGACAACTCTGTGTCTGTGAGTGAGTGAGTGAGCGAGCAGAATTGTGTTTGGCCACAGCTATGCTATTTTACATGCAATCGCGCTGAATCTTTCAGGAAGTGTAAAGAGCACCACTGTGGGTGACCTAGCCGAGCCGGATTTTTGAATTAGGTCAGGGCTGACTAAATGGGCAAAAATGGCTAATTAGTTGCCAAAATGACTCAAGACAGGTTCAGCACCATGGAGAGCTGCAGAGTGGAGGAGCCCACACGTGCTCCATGTGGAGCAGCCCACAGGTGAGCGGAGTTGGAATCAGGCTGTGAAGTTGACTATGAAAATCCTCTTGGACGAGAGAGGAGAGGCTGCATGTCAACTCTGTGAGCGAGGCCTGGCGAGTCACACAGGGACAGGTATTCTGCTCGTACTGTTCCAGTGCAAAGACAGCCAGTTTGTTTCCTTTGGAAAGGTTGACATGAAGAAACATGAAGATATAGCTGTATGAGTATTAGTGCTGCACGATTTGGGGGAAAGGTGCGATTAGCGATTATGGTGGACAATATTGCGATTTGCGATTGTGAATGCGATATAATAAACAAATGGTATCTAGGGATGTGCCGGCATGAGTTTTTGACGGTATGATAACCTTGGACAAAAATACCACGGTTTCACGTATCACAGACTAAAATACATGAAATATATTACAATTTAAAATATATTAAAACTAAATAAATAAAACAATTTGAAATAAAATTATCTTTACAATTTTTTTTTTTTTTAAGACATTTGCCTGTCCCAAACATGTAAAAAAGAAACACCAGTAAAATAGAAACTGCACTGTGTTACAGCACATAGAAGATGGCTCAGACTGCAACCTGTCCAGTAATACAATGATACACCCCGTTTATTTCTTTTGTAGCGACAGATGGCCTTAAACGCCACACTCACGTGACGCTTCTTGAGAGAGAGGTGAGGTAACGTGCATCTGCAGACTTTATCGAGGGACCATGAAGGCGTCATGTGACAGGCTAGTTAAAAGTCTGGATGTGCTGCCTGCTGCTTTGTCTTTGTCTTTATTTAAGATCCCCATTAGCTAAAGCAGAGCTGCAGCTATTCTTCCTGGGGTCAAACAACTTGCATAGTTTCAAGACATCAAACAACTTGCATAGTTTCAATCACATACAAAATTTACATTCTGTATAAAAAATACATTCTGTACAAACGGTACAGTTTCCATATCTTATATATATAATTATACATATAACTATTACCATCACCATATATATATTAGTTATGTACATGCTTCAATATGCTCTATATATATATTAGGGGTGGGGGAAAAAATCGATTCACCTAAGTATCGCGATTTTTAATGTCACGATTTTTTGAATCGATCTTTTATTCCAGAATCGATAATCGCAATTTGGGTGCTTGCAGTCAGGCCACTCACTGAACAGCAGGCCAGACGCCGCCTACTGGTTTACTAGTGGTTTTATTACTTTATTAGTTAGTCTGAAGTAATAATTACACTTCAGGGTTAAAGTGGGTGCATCTCATTGTAAAATTGGACTTCAAACGGCCCAAATCTGGCTTCAAACGGCCCAAATTGGGCTTCAAACGGCCCAAATTTCACGCGCGTTGGCCCATATCGGCCTGGCCTGCTTGGTATCTAATGCCCGGCCTGAATTATGATCCCAGTCCGCCCGTTTTTAACTATATCGCCCAGCCCTACTCATGATATAATATACATTCTCTAGTGTATGATTCAGATTCAGATTCAGATTCATTTATTTAAAGAATGGGACATTACACGTTAATGAACAGTACAGCCGTACAGTAAACATGTCAGGTTATAGCCCAAGGGCTAGTTTCCACCTGTAGTCCCATGAGTAATGGTAATCATTAATTCAACTTTTCCCATGTTCTAATCTAGTGTAAAAAGCAAACAAACTGAAAAAATAAAAGAAAAAAATAAACAAAAATCGCAATAAATCGTAATATCGAATCGCAATAATCGTAGAATCGCAATACTTAAAGCCCCAATCAGTAAGATTTTTTACATTTTTTACAGTAATAAAAGAGCTTTTTAGTCACAGGACATGGTAGATTGACTTGTAATAGGGAGACCCTCGTCTTTATTTATCCCACACCGCCCTCCATTGGCCAGCACTGGGACTAAGCAAGTTGTCTCCCACGTCCCGTAGCAAGAAAAAAGAAAAAAAAACAGGACGCGCGCATGCGCTGTACAGCGGAAGCGCTGTCTGAATGAATACAAGGAAGTAACTCGATTCAGATTTGCTACGAAAATGATGTTTCACGGGACTATGCATTATTATTTCATCACGTGGTGAGTACCCGATGTCACAACATGTACATAGAGCTTTCTGGCGCTGTGTTTTGTTGACTTTGAACGGCGATATCGTTATCGATACTATTGCACGCAGAGGGCGCAGTGGAAAACTTACTGAATGGGGCTTTAAGAATCGCAATATAAATCGAATCGGCACCCAAGAATCGTGATAGTATCGAATCGGGAGATAAGTGAATCGCCACAGCCCTAATATATATATATATACAGTACACATACATACTGCTGACAGCTGCGACAGTGTTTTGCTGCTATCAACCTTGTTAATCTCGCTATATTCTTCATCACAGCGGGTCATTACCCACTGTGCACTTAATCGTGCACTAGTTCTGTATACTGTAAGCACGTGCAGCTCTCTCCTTATTTTACTGACGTTCTCACTAAGCACACGGCTGTTTAGGGTTAGGGTTATGGATGTTCTCTCTCTCCCTCTCGGTAAGATGTAACCTTGCTGCGCATAACATTACTTATTTGCGGGAGTGCATGGGAGAAGTCTCCCGCTAGTGTTGATGCCCAGTGTGATGGCAGAGAAACGTGTGTTTGCTGTGTCGCGTCACGTGTAACGTTTAGGGACACACGCACACACACACACACACACACACACACTCTCAAAAAGACGTGAAAATAATAATAATAATCGCACACTTTTGCGGTTATGTAATCGCACGTGCTGACATCGCGATTGCGATTAGATTAATCGTGCAGCACTAATGAGTAATGAGTATCAGTCCACACTGTGGTTTATTTTGTTCCGCTAGGCTTTCCAATGAGGATCTGCTGCCTTTCAGATGTCAACATGTCTCCTTATACCCATACAAGCTTGCATTTTGGTGCAGGTTCATGCAGTTGGGCGGTGGGAGTTAGGGTGCCATCAACGTTCAAATGGCATTGTTCTCACTTGCCCAAACAAAGAAAACCAGTGGAGTAAATGCTCCACACAGGTTGAATAACATACCTGGAGTTTGATGGGTGCATTATGACATAAACACCTAGGGCCCTATCGTTGCATCGGCGCAGTTTCTAGGCCGAGCGGCAGGCGCAGATCAAAGCAGTGGGCGTGGACAGGCGCACTTGATATCGTCGTGCTGGCGCTAGATGCAGCCCAAAGCATTACAACCACGCCTTTTAGGCGTAAAATTATGCACTGTCATGCTCATTGGATAAGTGCAATAAACGAATGGCACGCTTGCCTTTTTAGCTCCAATTCCACTGGTCCCGCAAAACCAGACGAAACCCAAGCCTCTGATCCCCCCCCCCCCACCTCCCTTCATCCCGTCTGTCTCCATATATCGGCTATTATTCCATATTATGATGCTTCTCAAACCAATCTAACTGCAGTTTAAATACTGCAAGCATGTAAATACGCTACACTATAGCAATATCAAAGTGAAAATAATGTTCTATGCATCAGCTAGAAAATATAGCCTATTAGATTGGTGAAAGTTTGTCCAGAAAGATATCATTTTCTCTCGCCTGCTGCAGGAAGGATGATGCACATAAATATAGCCTACATTATGTCAAGTCATTGCATAAATGTGTTTTTATTGTAAAACTAAATGTGAAATAGGGCCAAGTTATTGGAGGGACATCACAGTATAGCAGATGCCATTAGAAGCGCGTTCCGAAGCGCGTTCCGCTGTTACTTCTCTAAATCACGTTAACTCGACAAGGGGTATATATAGGCCCAGGAGGACATATATGTTTCACATAGGGTGGTGTTTTCATTTCGATGTTTTATTTGGTCCAATATTGAAATGTTGACAATGGCAGGCTGTGTTACCATTACACATTAATTTAGAACTACCTTTTATATATATTTTGGCTCATTTGGTTGCTATTTAGTAGCGAAATGGAGAAACACAATGCATGCTGGGAACTCAGAGAGAGAGAGAGAGAAGGGTGACAGAGAAGAGGCAGTGAAGGCACAGAATAGGCCTGCTTTTCAAAAGCGCAAAGCGCTAAATGTACGCCAGGTCCCAAGATATCACTAGGCTGGTATTTAGCGCCGACACGCCCACTTTGGGACTGCGCCACGCCCATTCGGCCTAAAGCGCATTTGGCAGCCTAAAGCCTATTGCTATCTTGCCGAAACAGGCGCAAGGCACGTTTTTTTGCGGTTAAGGCCCGTAATAGCGCCGATGGCCTGTGGGAGAATAGAGCCCCTAGTGTGTGCTGCTGCTGCCACCGAAGGTTTTCTGATGACCCAATAGTGGTGAGCTCCATCCTAGACTGGAAGGATTGCTCAACACCTTCAAGGTCCTTGGAACTCGTGTCACCCCTCATCAGCCCGTGACACCTCGTGTTTGGTAAGAAAACCTGATAAGTCGGAGAATGAGTCAACCTGTCCTCTAAATCCCTCCATCTACAGATACATGAAAGTAGGGATGTCGACGGTTAACCGTTAACCGTTTAACCGCCGACAACGTCATTGGTCGGTTAAGCATGTCGGTCAAACGGTTAATTTGCATATTAAATTGGCATACAACGTGTTGCCAATATGGTGTTTTTTTTCCCTCCTTCGCGGTAAGCAACAATGTTAACGTAGCCTAAGTAGTTACTGTAGCAGCATTATATAGGAATTAAAAGCTCCTGCCACTGCCAGAACAACATTCATTTAGAGAAAGGCTTTTCCAAATGCAAAAGCAGTGTGCATTGTCAGCACTGACTGTCTCTCACTGTCCGCCTCTCCCCCCGCGTGCGAGATGTGCTGATGTGCTCTGTGATAAACTCAGCTCCACACATGCGCCACACCCCCGCCTCCCCTCTGCTTTGACCAGACGGGAGAAGACGCCCTGCCCTGTGAAGACTACAGCGAGCCAGTCAGTCATGCTCCTTCTGTGTTCCAGCCGCTGTCATGAAACCATGAGGTTACTTTCAATGACGCGTTTCAAAACAAGCTGCGTCTTCCACATCGATTCACTGAGGAATCCACACTTTTACCGTAAATTGAGTTCTCTCCGGGTCTGTCTGTCTCTCAGGTGTAATAATCCCACAACGATTACAGCAAGAGTGAGAATGCTCTTCTAAACACATCGGCTATTAATATATAATTATTTATCTGCATCTCATATTAGATCGGTAAAAAGTTTGGACAGACTGCTTCATTTGTTCATCCTCCCGAGTCCCGCAATGCTGACAGCTGTCAGCGTGCGGACTTGCTGCACTCGTCATGTCGTGCAGCCGGACACACAGAGAGCATAATAGCCACCTACAGCCCTCGTCGCAGATAAAGAGAGAGAGGGAGAAGCGTGGAGAGAGAAGCAAACTATTTTTTGCAGATCTCAAAAGCAGGTAAACCACTGTTGAATTAGTGAGAATGTCAGAAGGAGGAGAGAGCAATAAGCGCTTCGTCAGTGCGCCCTGCAGCGTGAAGGCTTGGGGCGGTGTCGTGATGTGCTATTCAAAGTGGAAATTCGTTCAATTAGCGACACGTTTCGTTCTGAGCTTTTAAAATTAGTTTCTGCTGGTTTTATTAGACTATTTTACAACACATGCAGTAAGATAATTCATTTAAGAATTGTGAGCGTGAGTATGGGTTTTTTCCCTCCGTATTTCCCCCTTCTGCAATGCGTGCAGCTCCTATCATAGCCTATCTGAGGAATGTTTTTGTTTAGATGGCTGGAGGATTCAACTTGTCTTCTCGTTTTGTTAATGTGTTTTTTTCTGCTTGTAGATGTAAAAATAAACGCTTTATAATGAAAAAAAATCAAGCATTTGTTGTGGTAATGGTTTAATGGGGCACAGACAGTCAAATAGCGCATTTTAATCTTCTCGGTTAACCGACAATTGTCGGCTAATGAGGGTCGGTTGTCGGTCAAGAAAAATTATGATTTTCGACATCCCTACATGAAAGAGAGTTTGCTCATATCATGCTGTTGTTGCATCAGAGCGCGCTTTTGGCGGCTGCACAGCCTCTGACTGACTGCAAGGCGTTGCGTAAGATGACGGTGAAAATGGCCCAGTACATCAGCGGCCTTCACTCCCACCTGTGCAGGAAGTTTTACAACAAGCAATAACAGTGGCAAGCTTGCATCAACAGCAGAGACCCGAGCCCTCTAACTGTGTACTCCCATGTCTGGCAAACTGTGTACTCCCGTGTCTGTCTGGCAAACTTGTGTACTCCCGTGTCTGGCAAATGGGACTGCGGCATTTCCACAAAGGAGCAGATTTTCTTTTTTTTTACCCCCAAAGCCATAAGATTGCTGAAGAGGATTCTGACAAAAACACCCCAAGTGAACCGTACTGAACATTGAGCACTTACCGCAACCCCCCAACCCCCCCCCCCCGGCAACCCCTCTCCACACACACCCTCTCCTCCATCCTCCCTTACAAACTCACGTCTGTGAACTTTTTTCATCTAACTTTCCTGAACATTACCTCCCCACCTGTGCACCATCACTTCTCTGTAATGCACAGTCACTTAGACTTTGCTAGTCTGTTGAAGGATGGCTTTACCGATAATCAACCCACTTTGTATCATTCATAATCTCGGTAATGTAAGCACATGGGCAGTGTTGACCTTCTCTCTCTGTTTTCCTCATGGAGATCTCCCATTTCCTCCTCTGGCAAAGCGCTCCGTTGTGACGCGTTTTCCGTCGTGACGGAACGGCGGAAGTCCTGCTCGAGACGCGGAGTCTGCTCCGAGGGCGGCTGTTATTGTTTATTTTTATTTTTTAAGTATGCACACATCCACGGAGAATCACATGGAGAGCCTTAACAAGCCTAAATGACTTGCAGCTGGCAGGGGTGGAGTTTCTGCAGGCAGCATTTCTCAGAGGAAAACGGAGAGAGAAGGTAAACGCTGCTCATGTGCTAATACAGAGATTATTAATGATACAGTGTGGGTTGATTATCGATAAAGTCACCCTTTAATACTCTTATACTGAAATCCTATAGGCTAATTTCCCAAGTTAATTTTCATCTGCATCCCAGACTCCTGATATGCTGACCACTTACTTACACTACTGCTGTTAATAGTGTATTGAATTCCAATTCTGATCACTGCAACATGCGATATACTTCACTACTACTGCATTGTTCCACTTTAAACTGCTTTGTTGTCTTGTTTTTCCTCGTCGGAAAGTCCTACTTGTCTTGTTGGGAAGCACGCACTAAAGGTTTTCTGTTTTCTAGAATGTAAAAGTAATCTGATTTTGATATGAACTCGTGCGAATCCAGCTTCCTCACAGGGTTACTTTTTGGCATAAATTCAAATAAGTGTATGGATGAGTTAGAATGAGCTGAAAATGACAAAGCTACCCACCCCCCCACCCCCCACCCCCATTTCAGTGTGAGTTTAAAACAGGCTGTATACCTCAGATATGTTCATTCTGACGGCTGAATACAGACAGTTTATTCATATCATGTGCTGGCTTGGCTATATGTAGTTTTGTATTTGTTATTTTTGCTTTGTTCTTTTTTTGGGGTTTTGCATTTTTCCCACCTTCAGGCTTTTGCACCTCACTCTGTCTGCCTTGGGGTTGTTGTTTTTTTTGTTTCCAGCGGAGCAGGTCCAATCTCCATTTGTAATACAGGAAGTCTCAAGTTCAGGCTCACTCACTTGATTATCATGCAAATGACACAAAACAATGAAATGTTCATTTGTGTGGCAAGTCGCCACATTCCAGTCTATTTAATAATCTATTCAGAAAGCTAGAAGCCATCAGAGGACAGAGAAGGCGTGGGGTCTCAAGTCTGGGAAGGAGGCAGCAGGGACACATGCTTTTATTGTGGGCAATTCATAATAACAACGGTTGCATGGTAAACTGTTGCTTTTCCTTGTATTGTTCTTTTAAATCTCTAATGATTGGATGTACTACTGCTTTATTATTATTATTATTATTATTATTATTATCGTCATCATTATTTTACAGTTATTTATACAAAGGGGGTCTCACTGAGAGCAATGCTCTCTTTTTCAGGAGCGCCCTGTTCACATTCACACACACACACACACACACACACACACACACACACACATTCATACCTGTACAACTAGCTGTACAACCACAGTCTGATCTGCTGGCCACTGATCAGCTCCACTGGAGCAGTTGGGGTTAAGAGCCTTGCTCAAGGGCACCTCAGTGGTGGTAATGAGGGAGGGGCAAGCGCTGCCTTTTCACTTTCCCCACCCTTTAGGTCGTGCTCAGTGGAGAGTGGCAGGAAAAATGGCACAACAGTACAGTCGGTGTCAGATTAGATTTCAGATTCAAACCCGTGCACATTAAGGGGCTGTTCAGACGGGACGTGTGTATTTGAGCTGCCAGCGCCTTTCTGCTATTCGTTCTCTATAGTAAGGACGCGCTACAGTAGGAGCGCTCCTTTTTCAAAGACCGCACCTGGCGCTCTTGGCGACTAGTGTTTTTGGGCGGAGCGCTCTGGGTGTCTCAAGCTGAAAAAAGCGCACTGCTCATCAATGTCACTCCTACCCCTTGTCCTGCCAGGGGGATCTTCAAACTCTGCTGCTGCCAGAATTGCCAAGAATCTGGCTTTCATGTTTACAGTGCGAACAATCAACAACAAACAGACGAAACTAGCTGGCTACCGTCCGTGTGATCGTTACATCCCGAACAGTACTGCACGCGACGGCGGGGAGGGTGCTCCGTGCGCTGGTCTGTGCGCATCGGAAGGGCTCTCGACATGATTTCCAACGCGTTCGGATCTGAAATATACACGACCTATGTGAACAGCCGCTAACGGCTAAAAAACGTCCTGTGCCATGGAAGAAATCTGCCCGTTTATATTTCAACTAAGCATAACAGCAGATGATTCCACTGATTAGCTGCCTCCTCTGTGGCTGAAAGTGATCATCATCAGCTGCTGTACAGTTTGTTTGGAATGGAAAGCTGCATAATATGCTTCCATGGCACAGGACCCGGGAACACCGGATACTGATGGTGCAAACACACCAGACACTGAAGCGCAGCCAGTTTCCTTTGGGTGCCCATGTTAACAGATTAGACCGTTCAGACCGGCCGCGGCACGCCACACACCCTGCAGCGCCAGTTTCGGGGTCTGGTCTATTTTGTGTCAATTGCCAGGCAGGAAGTCGGTACAAGTTGTGACCGTCGCATCTGGTGTGAACGGCCAGGCCCCTGCTCGAGCTGAATGTGCTCTCGCCGGCGCTCTCCGAGCTGGCGTTTGCACCGTGAGGGGACCACTGAAGCCTGCATGTCACCTCTAAGTGTCCCTTGGAGCCAGTGCGGTTCCTTGAGTCTTCGCCATTACTGGCTCTGGGCACAACGCCAATTTTTCCTTTTAACACAGATGCCGCCGCTATAATAAATACCATATTGCCCAATCCATCATGGTCACATGACATTTCAGAACTTTATATACTGGCTAACCAGGCCTGATATACATCCTGCACAAGTCTGAGATAACAATTTGCTCATATGACATGATTGGAATCAGAAAGAAAGATTTTTTTTTATGGTGTTTCTGGAATTATATGGCATATTGGACCTTCAGAGATTGTTAGCTTATTGGACCCTTTTTTTTAAAGGCTTGCTGCGCGTGCACAAACGAGCACGCACGCACACACAAGCGTGCACAAACGAGCACGCACGCGTGCACAAACGAGCACACACGCGCACACAAGCACGCACTCGCTTCCCCTTGCAGAATCTGCTCCGACAAGATAAGTGTGGGACTTGTAATTGTGCTCGGGCCCTCATCTCTCCGCACCGGCTGATAATGGTGCTGTGAAAGCCTTTTGCTCATTACGCTAGCCTTTGTTGTTTTTATTGCACAGCTCGGTTGATTATTTTCCAAGAGAATTCAGAAGGTTTTAATGCGCTCCCTTGTTGCGTAAACAGAACCGCCACTGTGGCGAGCCAATGCCGTGCCGAAATAATAAATAATGGCTGATTAAAAAAAATCAAAAAATCCTTGTCCTTTAAAAATCATGGCGTTGTTATGTATGGGCTTCTGTAGCACACCATCCATATTTGCACATGGCCGCTCGGCGTAAAGCACTTACGATAGCAGTCCTGACGCTGATAGGGGGGAAACTTCAGGCTGCTTTCAACCTCGAGTGAACACTATGAGTGCTGCTCGCACTATTAATGGCAACGGCCCCGACCGGTTCAACCGCAACCATGTGCGGAGAGCAAGAAATAAGAGATAAACTCTGAACTATTCATTTTCCATGCATGGCAAATACTGAGTCAATAGCAGTGCGGGGTAGCCTGCAACTGTGAAGACATTGGTTTCCCATTATCTTTTTGCAAAAATACGAGATTAAATGCGACCTCACGTCAGCCTTCTCGCACTCGTATAGTTGGTGTGCTGGGGCAGTCAACCGGGAAATGTTTCAGCTTCTCAAACTTGAGAGTAATGGTTGAGGTACAGCGCTCTACGAAGCGTTACGCCAACGTTTCTCAGCCCACTGCCTCACATATCACTTTACTGTACAAGCACAAAGCATCGATACCTGTAAAGGTGCAGACACACTGGAAACGGAAGCGTCGCGCAGAAGCCTGGCCAATCACACCAGAAGCCTGGCCAATCACACCAGAAGCCTGGCCAATCACACCAGAAGCCTGGCCAATCACACCAGGAGCCTGGCCAATCACACCAGAAGCCTGGCCAATCACACCAGAAGCCTGGCCAATCACACCAGGAGCCTGGCCAATCACACCAGAAGCCTGGCCAATCACACCAGAAGCCTGGCCAATCACACCAGAAGCTTGGCCAATCACACCAGGAGCCTGGCCAATCACACCAGAAGCCTGGCCAATCACACCAGGAGCCTGGCCAATCACACCAGGAGCCTGGCCAATCACACCAGGAGCCTGGCCAATCACACCAGGAGCCTGGCCAATCACACCAGGAGCCTGGCCAATCACACCAGGAGCCTGGCCAATCACACCAGGAGCCTGGCCAATCACACCAGAAGCGCTCTGTTTTGCTCCGCGCCGGTCACGACTTGTACGCTAACCGACTTCATGCCCGGCTGCACGCGGCCAGACGTGGAAACTCTCGCTGCAGGGCGCGAGCCGCCACGGCCGATGTGATTGGTCTAGTCTGTTAACAAAAAGACGCCGAAATTAAACTGCCTGCTCTTCGCCTCGCTTCCGCGTCAGATGATCCGTTTCCAGTGTGTGTGCGCTGTCAGTCTCATGGTATCCGCCAGTGCCAGGATAAACTATCAGCACGCGAGTAATGGGTCAGTGAGCTAAAGCTTCTTAGCATTAGAGAAAATACACTATACTCTACTGCTTTACCAAGCCAGGGATTTTGGGGGGTGGCTGGCTACCTACATCAGTAAATATGTTCAGGTTCCTGTACACAAATATATCAGTCATCGTCAGAAATTATGGAGCAATGTGTATTCACAGCACTCCAAGTTTCAGCCATGTCAACCTACAAATGTGAGACTTTAACTTTGAAATTAAATTGATAGAGCAAAAAAAAGTTTGTGTGTGTGTGTGTGTGTGTGTGTGTGTGTGTGTGTGTGTGTGTGTGTGTGTGTGTGTGTGTGTGTGTGTGTGTGTGTGTGTGTGTGTGCGTGCGTGCGTGTGTGTGTGTGCGGTCAGAGTGGTCCTGATCTCATTCATTCATCTCAGTCATTGTCAGAACTTTTGGAGCAATGTGTTTTTTACAGTACTCCCAAGTTTTAGAACGGATTCGTAGATAGATCAAAGATTCATTGCAGTGTCCCATGCATGAAATAAATACAGCCTTTTTGACAGGCGAAAGGCTTCTACCCTTTGGCCTGCTCTATCCATCTATGTAGTCTGATGTACAAGTGCACACACTGGACAGGATACTACTCTATCACAAGGCCACAAGATATATTCCTCTCCATCCCGATGCTAAATGTCACAAGGTTGGAGTAGATGGCCATTCTGAAGGTCATGATACATGGCCAACATCCAGGCAATCTAGATGGGCAATATTGTCCACACGCAGAATGACAAATACTATACTGTATATTCTATGATAAATCTCATGTTATTTAAAGCCTATCATTTTGGCTAAACCGATGTTGTCAGTACCAGACGCTCATTCCTAAGGCATATTTGGAGAGCTGTACACCCAAAAAAGCTGCCTGTGTAGTTATGCTTTTGATGACAGTAAAAGGCAACATTTTGGGCATCGATCTCCAGCAGGATATTGAGGTCAAGGCCTCAGCATCATTACTGAAATGAAACGTTTCAGCTTTGTTTCATCTCTACGCAGGCTGAGAGCAGCCGTGGTTTATATATTCAATGTCATGTAGGCTAATAACAGAAATAGTTTTCTCAAGATCACAACTTAATTTGGTTTTACTCGGCTCACACGCTGTCGTGATGGTGTTACATTTCAAGGTCAAGGTCTTCATGCAGGAGGATTCTCACACACTGTTTGAGTTGCCGAATGTGCTGTCTGTGACTTGGCTGCTATTTATTTATTATTATTATCATTATCGTTGTCGTTGTTGTTGTTGTTGTTGTTGTTGTTGTTGTTGTTGTTGTTATTATTATTTTACTCCTCCTATCTCCAGATCATGACTTAATGACCTTGTTATATTGAGATAGCACGGTATTGTTTTGTATATTTCACAACTTTTGTCCCATTGCTGTTCATAAGAGGCAGGCCTAGTAAGCCTAATAGTATAGCCACATTGTAGACAGAGTAAAGTGCAAAGGGACAATGTCAGAATGAGAGATCCTGACTGATCAACACAATAGACTGACTACTGAATTCAAGGTAGGACATGGTAGCAATTTGCAATCGCAATCAATTGGACTATACCTCGGCTAATTTAGTTGTGATCTTTAGAAAAAACCTTTTTTGTTATCTCATGATGATGAGATCATTAAATTGATATCTCAAGATAATGAGGAAGAAACAAAAAAAGTGGCGCAAGAAAGCTCAGCACGCCAAAAATAGTGTAGACAAGACAAAGAAATGAGCTTCTTGGAAGATAGGAGCAAAGGTTTAATAGCGAAGTATAAAGTACATGTGTACTGAAACCAGTTTAACAATGTACATCTTCAAAGGAAATAGACAGGGGCACAAAAAAATGCAACGCGTTTCAACCTCTCTATTCTTGGTCAGGCTGTAAGGCTGGTGTACACCCAGTACACATGTACTTTATTCTTTGCTTTTTTGCTCCTATCTTCCAAGAAGCAATTTTTTTGGTCTTGTCTATCTCAACATAATGAAATAATGAATCTCGAGATAACAGTACAATAAAGAATAGCAACTGCGGCTGCTTGTCTCTTCCTCAGGACAGACACCACAAAGCACACAGCGTGGTTGTTTTTGAGCATTAAGGTTAGATACCTGGGGCAGATTAACAAGAGTGGACACTGCAACTTCAAAGGCTCTCTCTGTGTATATGCACCGTAATGGCTGAAGATGACATTGAATGGGACTATTGTAATCTAAAACCTAACTCTGGTAATTGTAATTGGTGAAATGATTTCGAAATCGCTTCATCGCAGTTGCAGGTAATGAAAATTCGAGGCTTTATAAATTCCAACTAAGTACTACAGTTGGGCAAATTAGCCATTTCGGTTTCCGAGGCAGAGTAAACTAAAAGTAATAATCCGGAGGCATTCAAGCGATTATTTTATTGTTTACATTTGTAAGCAGCAATGCGAGTAGCAACATAACTGTGTACAACAACACCCGTCACGTTTAGAGACGGACGATATCACAAATTAAGCCGCGCCGAAACGATAAGTGGAGAAGCTTTAGCCTACTTCTCTCTGCCGCTTCCATGGCAGACGTGGCATCACACTTCATTCATGCTGAGGTGTCTGAGTGGAAACAGGTGCCGGGAGAGCAGGAAGGAAAATATAGCAGCGCATTATAACCTGACTGCATCTCACTGAGACTTTTTCTTCAGTCATTAACCTGACTGCATCTCACTGTGACCTTTTCTTCAGTCATTAACCTGACTGCATCTCACTGAGACTTTTTCTTCAGTCATTAACCTGACTGCATCTCACTGTGACCTTTTCTTCAGTCATTAACCTGACTGCATCTTACTGAGACTTTTTCTTCAGTCATTAACCTGACTGCATCTTACTGAGACTTTTTCTTCAGTCATTAACCTGACTGCATCTCACTGTGACCTTTTCTTCAGTCATTAACCTGACTGCATCTTACTGAGACTTTTTCTTCAGTCATTAACCTGACTGCATCTTACTGAGACTTTTTCTTCAGTCATTAACCTGACTGCATCTCACTGTGACTTTTTCTTCAGTCATTAACCTGACTGCATCTCACTGTGACTTTTTCTTCAGTCATTAACCTGACTGCATCTCACTGTGACTTTTCCTTCAGTCATTAACCTGACTGCATCTCACTGTGACTTTTTCTTCAGTCATTAACCTGACTGCATCTCACTGTGACTTTTTCTTCAGTCATTAACCTGACTGCATCTTACTGAGACTTTTTCTTCAGTCATTAACCTGACTGCATCTCACTGTGACTTTGTCTTCAGGTTACTTTCTAATCCCCCCCAACGCCCTCCTCCCCCCCTCCACCAGCCCACACTCCCCCCCCCCCGCCTGCTGCCCTCCTCCCCCCCTCCACCAGCCCACACTCCCCCCCCCCGCCTGCTGCCCTCCTCCCCCCCTCCACCAGCCCACACTCCCCCCCCCGCCTGCTGCCCTCCTCCCCCCCTCCACCAGCCCACACTCCCCCCCCCCGCCTGCTGCCCTCCTCCCCCCCTCCACCAGCCCACACTCCCCCCCCGCCTGCTGCCCTCCTCCCCCCCTCCACCAGCCCACACTCCCCCCCCCCGCCTGCTGCCCTCCTCCCCCCCTCCACCAGCCCACACTCCCCCCCCCGCCTGCTGCCCTCCTCCCCCCTCCACCAGCCCACACTCCCCCCCCCCGCCTGCTGCCCTCCTCCCCCCTCCACCAGCCCACACCCCCCGCCTGCTGCCCCCCCCCCCCCCTCCACCAGCCCACACTCCCCCCCCCCCGCCTGCTGCCCCCCCCCCCCCCCCTCCACCAGCCCACACTCCCCCCCGCCTGCCGCCCTCCTCACCCCAGTGAAGAATGGAGAAGTTCTAATAAGAAGCGAAATAAGCCGGGATATACTCAAATGATCGGATTATGCGGGAAGAGAGTGTGCCAAAGGTAAGGACAAGTAGCACCTAAGTATTATCCCTACTCCTCCATACACGCTGCAAGCAATCTCCTGTTATGAGTTCCTGTTATAGGCACGGGAGAATATTAGGGTCTGGGTCTTTTCTCCACGCCCAGAACAATAATGAGTTCGCTGTGAAACAGTCGTCTTGGTTCAATTTGCTGCACCTTTGATTCTCATGGTTTCCTCTGTTTGTTTGTTTGTTTGTGTGTGTTTTTGGGGGGGAGCCCAGAGTCTCCTTCTCTCTCTCTCTCCCAGTGTGTTTCTGCAATGAGGAACTCCTCTCTGGGCATCCATCCCCCCAGCAAATAAGATTAAAGCACTGACTCATAGTTTGGCCTGCGGGGTGCAGCGACCAAAGCAGAGGGCTCTGTGTGTGTGTGTGTGTGTGTGTGTGTGTGTGTGTGTGTGTGTGTGTGTGTGTGTGTGTGTGTGTGTGTGTGTGTGTGTGTGTGTGTGTGTGTGTGTGTGTGTGTGTGTGTGTGTGTGTGTGTGTGTGTGTGTGTGTGTGTGTGTGTGTGTGTGTGGTCTATATTGCTCTATTGAGGAACAATCCCATTCCACTCATCTCTCTGTCTCTTTGAGATTCAGGCAGGGTAAGGCATGACCAATCGCACCCAGATACTCTCATCCATCCTCACACATCCAACTTCTCTCCCCGCCATCACTCGCCTACCTCCCTTTCCTCTCCCCTTCACCCCAACGCTCGAAATGCTGCCTAACCCCCCGCCCCCCCAGAATGTGTAGTTTTTTTCTTTTGTATTTTTCTTTGCGGGGGGGGGAGAGAGAGAGAAGAGCGATGGGGACAGAAACCTAGGGTCTAAAAAGGGGCATGGCGTTCCTCAAAATGTCAAGTTGAATTTCTCAGGCGAGGCGACGAGATGAAAGGGGCTTCAGATGGAAGTGACGGCAATTACCGCTTTTCCTTCCTCCTCAAAGGAGATCTACTGTATTTCTGAGCGGCTTAATCTGCAGCTCCTTTGCTGTCTGTCACAAATACAGAGGGGAACAGTCATTACACTGATGGTAGTGAAGAAAGAAGCAAGATTATTCCATTGCCAAGATCTGAAGAGTAAAAAAAAAAGAGGGGTGCTATTGATTGCAACAGTTGGTGACAGACTTGTCACCTTGAAAGTCCCATCACAGATTACAAAAACACATTATTGGCGACATATTATTTTGTCTCATTTTGGAGCGCTGGTAAACAGTAAACGATTGAGATTGAGATGGCTGACTGTCATCCAAATTAACAAAGCCAACTAACTTCTTGTCTTGTTTCCATGCAGTTTGTTTTGACAGGAAACACAAATTAGTTTTCCAGTGAGACACACACACAGGCACGCACGGCGCACACACGCACGCACGGCGCACACACACACACACACACACACGCACACGCACACGCACACGCACACACACACACACACACACACACACACACACACACAGAAATACAATTGCACAAGCCATGGATTTACATAGAGCGAAGATGGAAGCTGGATAAATGCACCGTCGGCCCTGACTGCCAAACCAAGCATATAAGGTGTGTGTGTGTTTGCTATTTTGCTATTGCTTAGGCAATGTGCCAGTTAGTGTTGTCACGATACCAAGATTTATACCAGCCAAAGTATCACGATACCGCAGAGAAATATATATAAAACAATAGTACCGGTATTCCTTTTTTCTGATTTTCCGTTTTCTCCCCAATTGCACTTGGCCAATTTTCCCCCTGCTGCCCCGGTTGCTGCTCCACCCTCTGCCGATCTGGGGAGATTTTGAATGAAAGTGCAATGTAGGCCTATATACTTACACAAATTATAATGTATTAAGCATGGGCCGGTCTGAGGCAAAAATACCATGCTTTCACATGATCTCAGTATTACGCACCTCTGAAATTTGTGATGGTAAAATCTCTGGTAAAAAAAAAGAAGAAGAAGCCATTGAACAAAATTTATTTTATAAAAAAAAAAACTAACATAGAACATTTGGAACATTAGTAAACCATGTATATTAGGGGTTAGTATTATACGTTCCAGCCAGCAGCTGTACTCAACGGTCCCACATGTTTTGTTGTGACGTGTCCTAAACGCAACGTTTCACCATGCGATGATAACGTTTCTGTGTTGGTGAAAAGTATGTGTGTGTGTGTCTTTGACACTCCTGTCAGCTATTGACCTCTAATGGCTAGCTAGCAGCTAGCGCTGCCCATCTAACGTTACAGCTTTGCCTTCCTCAAATCCCACGGTAGTAGCGTCATATAATGCAGCTGGTACAGTTGCTGTATAGTATCGTGACCTTTTGGCAACAACCGGTATATCGTGCAACATAGTGGCAGTACACTCTGTCCTGTGTGGCAGCCTAAGAAGAGTATCAGTAGAACAAACAGTTTGAGGCGAGTTCCTTTGTCTGGCGTATTCGCTCACACTCTGGATCAAAAGCTATGCGTGTGCATAACTTCAGCTCGTGTGCAACCTACAGTACCTGAGAACGGCACCACCATGAGTTGATAAAAGAGTCTGCGAAGCTGCTTGTATGGCTGCGGTTAGTAATGAGGCCATTAGATGGGAGCCACACAGAACAATTAAATGTTGCTCTCTCTCTCTGTGTGTGCTCTGCTATGCAGCTTACCCTAAGATACCACCATAGGACACCAGCTGCCACAGTTTGCATCTTAATTATCTAGCAAACCGGTTAGTCACACAGCTCAAGTTTTAAGGAGAAGTTTGGGGGAGATGATTGATCAAACAGATTTTCTAGGATGCCTATAACAGCATCAGGCAAATAAGGGACTGCCGATGAAAACTATAGCCTTTTGGCTAACATCTATATCTATCTATCTATCTATCTATCTATCTATCTATCTATCTATCTATCTATCTATCTATCTATCTATCTATCTATCTATCTATCTATGTCTATCAATCAATCTAGTCTACATGTCAATCCGCATGTGTAGCAGGACCAAACAGTGACCTGGTCCAGGAATTTCATCCTCTTGTGGTCTGAAAGTGGTCTGAAAGATGTCCTTGTGACATCATCATCAATGTCTCTCATAAATCACTGATGACATCGACATCACTTGTAACATAGTCGCTTCTCAGACTATCTCCATTTCGTGCTGTAACAGCGCAGGAGAGAGTCTGGCTGCTCTTACTCTCACTCTGGTATAGACGGTTTTCACCAGCTGCAACCCCACAGCATTTCCTTTTTCTCAGCTGCTTCTTCTGTGTTTTATGGCGGTTGGCATCCTTAAATGTTGCATTATTACCGCAACCTGAATTGTATCAGCTTCACAGTGCTAACTATTGACAGTGTCCACTTTCTAAGCTGTTCAGGAAAAAACACTGACATAGCCTACTTCTATTTCTATTTTTTATTTTTTTAAATGTAAAGATAGGCCTATGCGTGCAATAACGTACTGATAGTCAGCTTACTCTATAACATGTAGCTTTTATTAGCCTCTCTGGCTAGCTCCGCGGACTGGACAACAACGCTTCCTACTACCCAGCGTGTGCACGTCTTTCCGACATGTTGTCGTTGTCGTTGCCATGTTGTTATGGCAACTATCAACAACAACAACTACTACAATACATAAAGACCGAAATAGGCTAACTTGTTAATGTGTCTGTCGGAGACACGGCCTAACGTTAACATTTAATATGAGCCGAATATCAGCCTGCGCTCAACTATGTATACAGGAAGTAAACCGGATATTCAGGTGGGTTGTGATGGTTGTTATTGTTGTCAAGTTAAAACCGTCTATAGCAGAGAAAAATATAGCTCTGTTATCTTTACAACCATCCACCAAAAGTACCAAGCAGGCCTGCTTTATTGCACAATCCAAATCTTCATCAAAACTTGCAATTTTCAGCATGTAGCCACGCTAGCGCTTTGTTGTTTTACAGCAGCGGAGGCATTTGAGAGCGACACACAGCGACGGAAATGGTCGGAGCAGGTCGGAGCCAATGGCAGAGCTTGCAGGGAGCGGAAAGGGATTTGCTTCCGCTGCCGACTGAAATGGTCGGCACCAATGGCAGAGCTTAGCCCGCAGCCTGCTTCCAGGCAGTCAGACATGGTCGACACTCAACGTGCATGATGACGTCATCGCTCTGCCACCATTTGACGATTGTGGGGCATCAGTGGGTATGACATCATCAGTAACCAATGGCCACCACTCGATGATGAGCCCGACCGATACTGGATTTTGGAGACCGATGCCGATACCGATATTAGAGAGTAAAAAGATATCGATATATCGGCCGATATTCTTATATTATATAATACACATTATAAAACGGCTCTCTCAAATCAAGCAATCTGATTGGTTCACAGCCATTGTATAAACCGAGTCCAATAACCCATGGCCATGGGTTATTGGACTCGGTTATTGGTTGCCATGGCAACTCTCTTACTAAAAGCCTTTGGTTTAAAAAAAAAAACAAATGGCGGAGACAGCTGTCAGATCCTTGTGAATCGATCTTCGCTTATAACTTTACTAATACTTCGCAGAAAATGATGTTTTGTACAAGAATAGACGTGGGCTAATGTCTTAACCCCTCTCTCGCGCGCCCTCACTCTTAACCCCGCATTTCTAAATAAGACGTAACGTTACTTGGTGTCGGCATACGGCTCTGGTGTCGGGCTTTGCAAAACGCTCTCAGCTTCTCAGCAAGCGCCAGGATTGGCCAATGTCGACTTCAGTCTCCAGAACGATCCAATCAAATCACCCGCACGTCTATCTTCTTGCTAGAGGTCCCGCCTTACAGTAGTGTTTCAACTGACTCTATCAGAATACAATGCCAGTCGGACTTATAGTATTATTATTATTATATTATTATACTTGGAAACCGTTTTATAAAAGCAATATAGCACTCGAGCTGCGTGGTGTTGTGGAATATATCCCGCTGATAAGCTGTTATCCCACTCGGCCTGCGGCCTCGTGGGATAACAGCTTATCAGCGGGATATATTCTCCACAACACACTTGCTCTCGTGCTATATTGCTTAATTATATTACACAATTCTTTTGCAATGATCCCTCAAATATCAAACACTTGACAAAGATATGACTTGACATGACTTGATATGTAATGTAGGGAGGATATTTTACAGCTTATCAATACACTTTATTGTCCAAAATGACATCAATGCAATGAAACGGTAAACTGAACTGGGAATTTAATAATTATAAATAACTAGATATACAAAAACACAAATAGAACAAATATAAAATATAACTTGAGTTAAGAAAACATATCAAATACACACAACATGCTGTCTATAACTTAAAAAATACAAAATAAAAAAATATCAGCAATATCGGCCAACATATCGGCCGATACCGATATATCGGTATAGATTGTGGGGCATGACATCATCAGTGGGTATGACAACACTCAGCGATTGTGGGGCACGACGTCATGGCGTTTGCATGCTCAGTTGATGGATTGTGTTCATTTATTATAGGGCGGATTGTGTTATTGTGTTCCGTGCAGCAGAATCGCCTCCCTATTCTATTAGTAAGATATATATTGATAGAAGCCGGACAAAAATAGTAAGGTAGTGCCTATAAATACAATTCATTAAACCTAAAGCCACACAGATAACATCTCCATTGGCTGGGTTCTGTTTGATTGATGTGTAATGCGACCAGTGAAATTGATAAAGGAAGTAGAGGGGGGGAGAGAGGGAACTATGGATTGGAAATCGGAGATAAGCTTGTGTGTGTGTGTGTGTGTGTGTGTGTGTGTGTGTGTGTGTGTGTGTGTGTGTGTGTGTGTGTGTGTGCGTGCGTGCGTGTGCGCGCGTGCGTGTGTGTGCTGACTCGATCAAAGTCTCTTTTACTACGCCATCAAGACTTTACTGTTTGTGGCTTTTAGTATGCAACTGTTTCCCTAGACAAACTGTAACCCTACCATGAGATGGAAAATGCAGGTCGCAGCATAATAAATAGTTTGTGGCACAAATCAGCCAAGTTGCAGAACTGTTCAGAATGGCAATAGGCAGTAAAATGCACACAATGCCGTGCGGGTTGTAAAGGACACCAATTATCAGTAAGTGCAGTTATCAATAGGTAATAATAAGGAGAACCCAAACGAGGGCTTTAACACCTATAGCCTTTGACAGTTTGATTTGAGAAGCTGAATGAGTTTACCCAAAACTAGAAGAGAAGGTGCATGATCGCCCAAGTTAAGGCTAACAGAAAACTTTCTATTCATTACATTAGTCATTTTTATAGCCTATTTAGTCAGAATACTGTGCAGCTATTTCAGTTACTTTAAGTCCGGAGATCAGTCTGGGGGCCCTCAGCAGGATACATTTGGGGCCCCTACTGTTATCGCTATCCACTAGCGAAATAGAACCAGCATGCGCAGCCGTATGCAATTATAACCCTTATGCATCTTATTTGTACTTTTATCAACATGATGTTCTTTTACTGCTATAATTACATACACTCACTGAAACACTTGAAGTCAACCTGACTGACTACACTTGCTATTTTTACTTCTGCTCTGTTTTTGTCTGAATGCTCAGTGTTGTGAGGCGGCTGCAAAGCTAAAGGCGCTGACAGGGTTCTGCGCAGCCTCGACTTGGAGCCTTGCCGCCGACTAGCGGCGACAGCGAGACTGTGCATACTCGAACGTAACTCGGCGCGTCGGCTGCGGTACACGTCCAAAACACTAGGTGGCTTGTGGTACACTCATGTCCGTTACATATGACGCTAACGTGTTGTTTACCAAGAACTTGCAATCATGTCGGTGGGGGGACATTTTATTGTCCCACCATTTCAAAACTCATTCCGGTGAGCCTGCAGAAAGCTTTGCTAGATGAGAGACGAGCACTGTTAAATGAAGAAATTGCATTTCCTCGTTCCTCGCAACAAGTAGCCTACGTCAGCGGATATGTGCGCGGCCCAAGGCAACGGGCAATAGACCCTTTTCACGGGGGCCATATTGTGTCGAAAAGGCAGAATAAACACAGGTGCAAGCAAAACACTAATGAGGGTTTCCAAATTCCAATCATGGAAGTTGGAAACCCAACTTCCCAGCTGCGGCGACCCCCTCGGCGCAGTCAGCTATTTTATGCCTGCTTCTCAGCAAAGCTAGCATAGCATGGTTGGTACCTATTCATCTGGATTTCTAGTTTCTGGTAATAGCACTTTAAAAATGGAGTGTGTGAGAGCTCCTCAAACACGGTCTACACCATGCCATAGCCTATTCTTCTTCCCACAGCAGCGGAGCCCTAAGCATATGGTTGGCTTATAGGAGGGCCGGCTCTGAGTCTGGAACAAACATACAGTACATGACCACACACTTTTAACTGTCTATTTAATTTCCAGGTTATCTTTCCAGCCTTTTTGCAATGCAACATATCTTTATGAGGGTATATTTGGCTGTTCATCTTTTGAGGGAGTAGCCTAGGGAGTATAAAGTAGCCCTAAACACCAAGCAAATGAAAGTAATTATCAAATCCAAAATGGAATGTACAAGTAATAGGTCTACAGTCCAGTTTGTTGTAGCTACCCAGATGCACATCATGTAGGCTAACCATCGGCAATAAACATTTAAATGTATTTATTCTTCATTTAATCAGGAAGGTCCCATTGAGATACAATATCTCTTCTGCCAGGGAGTCCTGGTCAAGAAGCATGACTAGAAAGATGTAATTGCTCTCAAGTATCCAGAAGGTTAAAGGTTCACATTTAAGCTAATAGGCTACATTATACAGTGTTTCCCATACATAAAGGAATTTGTGGCGGGCCGCCACAATAATATTTTGACCGCCACTATAAGATGTTGACCCAATTTTTTTTTTTTTTTTTTTTTTTTTTTTACAGTGCACCTGAACGCAACATGCAAGATATCCGCTGAATAAGTGTCCAGTAAATGTTCATGTCATTCTGGCCAATACTTCTGTTATAGCATTTCAGTCTGGAATATGGAATATCTTTCAATAATGTATGATTTAGCTGCTAAATTGTCAAATACCGCCATCTGCTCGCTACCCAGGCACTTATGTATGTACTTAACCTAACCAACTTAACCTAACTAACTATCCAGTGTGCACAACACTGTCAGCCTAAACTCCGGCTGACACCCCAAAAACCTACAATCCGCTACAGAAAAATGTATATTGTTTGTTTATTAACTGGCCCCTCACCTTCTATCATTTCACGAAAGTGGCAAAGCAAGTTGAGTATCCCTGACCTACAGTATAGGGAGAAATTTAGTTTGTCATTGTAAACCCACAGCACAGTAATGATGACATGTTCTTCATAGATCTAGCCTTTTAATTTAGCTCTTAAGCTTTCTCAAAGTACACCAAATTCATGCATTTTACTTTAAAATGTTTAAAAAAATCTCGCGGGGGGCCATGCCCCCGCACCCCCCTAGGGGGTCTGCGGTCCCCCACCACAAATTCTCAAAATCCTGTGGGAAACAGTTATATTTGGTCCACACTAACTACTTGAATCAGCACAAGGTAGCTATACTGTAGCAACTTAGTAAGCTCGTAGGCATGGGACAATATCAAAACTCAATATATTGCAATGCAAAAATGTGACAGTATAGTGGGGCTGAAAAATGACACAATTTCCCAAATTCTCCATATAAAGTGTATTATTTGCACTTTGGAATGACATTGTTTAAATTGTTCTGCAAGGTGATGCCATTGCAAGAAAGATTTGCGGCTCCAAAATAAACTTTGTTGTCATTGAACTTTTATTTAGGCCTACTCCATATCGTGGTTGTACTGTATCAATTATAATCGTGTGTCAGGTGATGAGCATTCCGTTCCTTCCCCTACTGGCTGGTCGAGTTGTGTGTAGGATAGCTTTTCATTTTGATTAGTGAACAATTGAGGGAGCTCAACCAGCCCTTGCAATGGAGCTCTATTTAATTTTTATGCTGCAGGACAGGTTTTATTGCTGGAAGATTGGAATAACCCCCCCAAGGGCCTAATCAAGGCTATCAAAGCAACGTTAATGGGCAAGGTGTCAAACTGCACATGCTCAAAGAAGGACATACGTTTTGCTGGGAAGGTCAACATTAGCTGTCACATAACGTCTTCTGATTTCCATTATAGAATAAATTAATGTTGCACTGGGCTGTGTGTGTGTGTGTGTGTGTGTGTGTGTGGATGATTGACTAAGCTCTCTATTCTGATAGTGTGATTCACACACACACACACACACACACACACACACACACACACACACACACACACACACACACACACACACACACACACACACACAGTAAACAGCAGAACACCACTACATCCTGATCCACCCACCCACAGCTGTCTCCACCCCACTGCATCTAGAGCAGCACAATTAGTAATCCATCACCGCTGTTTACAGTCTGTGGGCGCTCCGCAGAGAGAGATAAGGAGAGAGAGAGAGAGTGTGTGTGGGGGAGCATGTGAGAGAGGGCCGAGAAAGAGAGAAAGACGTGACAAGGCAGTGCAGGGGGGTGGGGGGTGGGCAGAGAGACAACAAGAGGTAAAAGAGAGAGCGGGGTGGGGGGCTTCGAGGACAAACAAGTGTTTTTTGTGCTGCCAAACAGCCAGCTCAACTCCTTCACTCGGCGTGTGTGTGTGCGCGCGCGGGGTTGTGTGTCTGCGCGTGTGCGCATGCTTGCGCGTGTGTGTGTGTGTGTGTGACTCTCGTTTGCTCGTTTAGAATCAATGCAATGCAGTACATGGACACACAGGAGATGAGGGCGAGGACGGGAGGAAGGACCAAGGAAAAGAAAAAGGAGAGGAGGATGAAGCGATAGATGAAAAAGCCGCCCACTAGATGGCACTCTTGTGTGGTGGATTTAATTTCTCCATCCTCTCTCTCTCTCTCCCCTCCCTTTTCTAGGTCTCTGTTTCTATCTCGTTCTGTCTCCCTCCTCCAATTCCCTCTCCCCATCTCTCTGCCTCCCTCCCTTCTCTCACTCCCTCTCCGCTCCTGCTCTCTCTCTCTCTCTCTCTCTCTGTCTGTCTCTCTCTCTCTCTCTGTGCACAGCATGTATGATGCAGCCAGTTACACAGCTGGGAATTGACCACACAGTACTGTAGTGTTCCCCGGATCGAAGCTAGGTGCTGGAGAAAGCCAGAAAGCTTATCCAAGGACAGGCTCTGTTTGTTTAATTGACTAGCTGCACCCCCACACGCGCACACTTGCGACACGTAATCGCAGACACACAGTCGCACATGGACGGAAGATTGGAGCTGCCCCTATTCTCTTGGCAGCAAAGAGGTGAAAGGAGCAAGTCGGCGAGTGAAGCCAACCCGGGATAAACAGCGCATAAATAATACGGATCAATCAGATAAGGGATACAACTTCTGTAGGACGAGATGAGAAATGTATGTAGGCGAGCTGTCAGCGTCTAGTGGGAGTCGAGTGGAGGTGAGTGATTAGTGCAGAGGGCAGGTGCAGAGTGCACACTTTACTGTTGAGCTATTTTGAGAAGCTGTGCGCCTGAAACCCAATGACATTCACACTCCCATCCACCACCCAAGCCAGGTCCTATACTGTACAAAGTAGCCAGGTCCTATAATGTACAAAGTAGCCAGGTCCTATACTGTACAAAGTAGCCAGGTCCTACACTGTACAAAGTAGCCAGGTCCTACACTGTACAAAGTAGGCAGGTCCTATACTGTACAAAGTAGCCAGGTCCTATACTGTACAAAGTAGGCAGGTCCTATACTGTACAAAGTAGCCAGGTCCTATACTGTACAAAGTAGCCAGGTCCTATACTGTACAAAGTAGCCAGGTCCTATAATGTACGAAGTAGCCAGGTCCTATACTGTACAAAGTAGCCAGGTCCTATAATGTACAAAGTAGCCAGGTCCTATACAAAGTAGCCAGGTCCTATACTGTACAAAGTAGCCAGGTCCTACACTGTACAAAGTAGCCAGGTCCTACACTGTACAAAGTAGCCAGGTCCTATACTGCACAAAGTAGGCAGGTCCTATACTGTACAAAGTAGCCAGGTCCTATACTGTACAAAGTAGGCAGGTCCTATACTGTACAAAGTAGCCAGGTCCTATACTGTACAAAGTAGCCAGGTCCTATACTGTACAAAGTAGCCAGGTCCTATACTGTACAAAGTAGCCAGGTCCTACACTGTACAAAGTAGGCAGGTCCTATACTGTACAAAGTAGCCAGGTCCTATACTGTACAAAGTAGCCAGGTCCTATAATGTACAAAGTAGCCAGGTCCTATACAAAGTAGGCAGGTCCTACACTGTACAAAGTAGCCAGGTCCTACACTGTACAAAGTAGCCAGGTCCTACACTGTACAAAGTAGCCAGGTCCTATAATGTACAAAGTAGGCAGGTCCTACTCTACAAAGTAGCCAGGTCCTATACTGTACAAAGTAGTCAGGTCCTACACTGTACAAAGTAGCCAGGTCCTACACTGTACAAAGTAGCCAGGTCCTATACTGTACAAAGTAGGCAGGTCCTATACTGTACAAAGTAGCCAGGTCCTATACTGTACAAAGTAGCCAGGTCCTTCACTGTACAAAGTAGCCAGGTCCTATACTGTACAAAGTAGCCAGGTCCTATACTGTACAAAGTAGCCAGGTCCTACTGTACAAAGTAGCCAGGTCCTACACTGTACAAAGTAGCCAGGTCCTACTGTACAAAGTAGCCAGGTCCTATACTGTACAAAGTAGGCAGGTCCTATACTGTACAAAGTAGCCAGGTCCTATACTGTACAAAGTAGTCAGGTCCTATACTGTACAAAGTAGACAGGTCCTACACTGTACAAAGTAGCCAGGTCCTACTGTACAAAGTAGCCAGGTCCTAAAGTAGTCTCTCAATACAGACGTGATGGCTCCGCAAATTACAAATGCTCCCACATACCCGTCTGTAGCTGACTTCAGCACTTCTCAAAGTTTGTAAAAAAAACAACAAGTAAAAATAAGGCAGGTATCCGCTCATTTCTCCATGTCCATGTCCCCTGTGCAGTCGCTTAATAGCTCAGACTGGAAAACAAATCAAATCCTAGCTAGCTAGCTGCTGAGCAGAAATGGAAATTGGACAAGATATTTATTTATGTGTTGTGTGATTGGTAAAATACCATCAAACTTCCTTCCGGTCTGAAGCGTTTCCTGTACAGCACTCCAGGTTTCAGCCATGTCAACCTACAATGTGAGACTTTAACTTAACAGCCAAAAAAAAGTGTGTGTGTGTGTGTGTGTGTGTGTGTGTGTGTGTGTGTGTGTGTGTGTGTGTGTGTGTGTGTGTGTGTGTGTGTGTGTGTGTGTGTGTGTGTGTGTGTGTGTGTGAGTGAGTGAGTGAGTGAGTGAGTGAGTGAGTGAGTGTGTGTGTGTGTGTGAAGACGACAACTTCCTCTGTCGAAAATGTTAATGGGCTGAACTACAGACTGTCTCTGGAGTATTCAACGAATGTGGAAGAGATAGACTGGCTTGAGAGACTATACAATGAGGTTCACCCCAGGTTAATAGCACAAGAGATTGTTAAAATTGTGTCAATTGTCCTTATTCACACAGCAGCCATTTTGAACACTCAAGGTGGAATGCCATCTTGAATGGATAGAACAGCTGTTCCCATTCAAATCAACGTTCCAGGATTGGTCAGAGCAGCAGACATGTTTGGTTTCCTGTTGGACTAATTGGTATAAACTGACTTACGGCAAGTCACTGAGGTCTCAGTGAGAGGTTTTGCAGCAAGAAGCAAAGCAGCATCTCCCTCTTCTTGCTGCCATGGATTGCTATTAGCATGTTAGCAAATTGCTAACATGCTAATGTTGACTAGAAGACCTAGCGAGAGACGTATACTCTTTGATAGCGCTATTGTAACGCTATTCATCTTGTTACTAATGTCAGCTTTCAGTTGAATTCACAGTTTGCTAAGCACTCGCACACATCTGCACAGTTCTCCCACAAGTGTGACTTCACAGCCTTCATGCCCAGACTTGCATTCTCCCCATAACAATTAACACATACAATTCCATAATGGCCATTTTATTCAGTACGAGCCAACTTGCCATGTCAAACAGTGGAACGGCCCTTTGTGTCCATGCATGTTCTGTGGGGGGATCTCGACCTAACCATGACTCCAAACTGTTCAGTGTTGTTCACCAAATCTGAAAATGCCTGGTCCAAGTTATGCTGTTGCCACAGAATCCCATACTGTATGTGCGCTCAGTTTGTGGTGGGGAAAAATAATGTTCACCCAATTTGTGTCCACAGCATAAGGTGCATATTGATCAGCAGTTGTGGCCTAAAGGTTAGAGAAGCGACCTTGGGATCGGAAGGTTGTCGGCTCAATCCCCTGGACCGGCAGGATAAATCTGTGTGGGGAAAGTGAAAAAGCAGCGCTTGCCCCTCCCTCATTACCACCACTGAGGTGCCCTTGAGCAAGGCCCTTAACCCCAACGGCTCCAGTGGCCAGCAGATCAGACTGTGGTTGTACTGGTCAGCTTCCAGGTGTGAATGTGACCAGGGCACCCCTGAAAAAGAGAGCATTGCTCTCAGTGAGATCCCCATGTGTAAATAAAGGTAATAAAAAACAACATTGCGGCCCAGATAGCCTCTCTCCATTGTGTCAGTTAGTAACTTGTACCTTGAAGTGAAAGTGGACCTCAGCAGTGGGCAGCCGACACTATTGATATTTTAATTAAGTCCAACGCTCAAGGTCATCGCTGGGGGTTCTAGTCATGACCGGGCCTCGGATAACATTGTTATTGGTTCAGAGGATAATTCTTTTTAACACTTCACTCGGCAATAGCTATGTAATTACTAGATGCTATTACTTGCACTGAGAATGAGCATTAGCAATCTTTGTATTCCCTTCATAAAAAGAGGTGGGGGAACTGAGTAGAGCTGCATGGACTGTGCTGATCTCACATTGTTGTTGTTGTTTTTGTCGTTGTTGTTGTTGTTGTTGTGGTGGCGGTGTTGTTTCATATCCTGTGATACCGTATCATTGATTCTGTTGCATTTTATCTATGTTTCTCTCTCTTTCCCTTTCAGAGAAATGGGCTTTACAGGACTTCAGCCACCCATTCCCAGGAAACCCCCTCCAGATAGCATCCATCTACACCCCCACTCATTCCAGCCTTAGATGTTTCCTGGGACTACATGTATCATTTTGATAGAGGATAAAGGCTGCATGGAAACCCTTGACGACAAAGCAGGTCAGTCCTTTGGCAAACTCGATGTCTAGACATCTCATTCAGATATGACCGTGTGACTGATGTCTTTGCCCGTCGATGAGATGAGTGCAGGGAAGTCTCCCCCCCCCCCCCCCCCCCCTACATTCAGAGAACTAAAATTGAGGAATAAGCTATGTGACAGATTCAGATAGCAGAGAGAGATACTGTCACCAGCTCATCCCGGGCAGCAATCCATAGAGACACTGCATGAAATAGGCCACGCCCATCACGGGGGAAAGCCTCCGTTCACTTCCACACACCAGCGTCATTTTCCTTGAATTAAACATAGTTAAAAGCTGCTGTGTGGTGGGCTGCGCACACAACAAATGTAAAAAAAAAAAAATCACCAATTAAAGTTTTTTTGTACTCCTGAGCAAAACAAGGAAGCCATTGAGAATTGGCGAGAAGAAAAATGTGGATCTAGCTGTCAATGAAGCGTGATTTCTAACCCCACATAGGATAAGCAATAACCACGCCCTGTGGCGCTGGGATTGGCCAGGAGCATTGAAGCTTGGGACTAAAGCACCTGGGGGTTTTCATCTTTTAAAATAAAGATGTTTAAAAAACTATTGCTTGTTACATTTTCAGTGCTGTACCTTTTCTCTGGGTAAGAATTGAGCTTGAAATTAACGATATGATACATTATATTATATGAGCTATGAACGTGAACACAACACCATTTATATTATTGCATGTTTTGTAGATTGTGTACATTGTGTAGATTACAATTATTATGCTTATTATTACTATGCTAAGGAAGGTAGGTGAAATCGCTGTCCATTCTCAAGAGCTATTCAGTTGGTTCATGAAATCGCTGGGCTGCGTGCCTTCCAGTGTTGCTCCTGGCCAATCCCGGCGCCACAGGGCGTGGTTATTGCTTATCCTATGTGGGGTTAGAAATCACGCGTCAATGAAGTAAGTTGGAGTGTTCAACGTCCGTATATACGATCTTTGTGTGCAACACGCGACCATGCACGCGACAGAGGAGAACGGCAGGATTGGCGAGGGGAGGGGGGGGGGGGTTGTTTCCCCCCGTTTTGGGTGTGGTTTCTAAATGATGACGCGCTCCGCAGTGTCTCTATAGCTCAATATGTTTTGTCTGTTGCTTTTATGTTATACATTATTTTCTATAATTACCATTGAATTGGCAGTTATGTTTTTGCACCACCTCTCTGTTTTGGTAATTCATGCTCTGTGCCCCCCCCCCCCCCCCCCCCCCCCAAGTGCCAAGTAAATTATCAGATTGTTTACGAACTGTAATAGAAACCTGTTTTCAATGCAGCAGCGATCCTGAACCGCATCGCCGTTACAGAGCGACGGATCTGAAGTAGTTCAGCTGAATCATGCATGTTTGAATACAACCACCGACTCCCATTTTAACTTGAATGAGAGTGAGTATAATCCCCCAAACCCTGATGGGCAAAATTGCTTATTTTTGCTTGAGTGATTGTGGCCCTGGGGGCAAAAACCTGTAGTGAAAACTTGTCCTGCATATGAAAGAGTATCTGCTGTGTGGTTTTGAGTGCTTACTGACTCTCAAAGATACGGGGACAACAAGGACTTTCCAAATGTACAAATCCTAGAGTGGTTTCAGATCAATTTCCATAATATGTTTAATTCATTCTCCTTGGCGTTAAATTTTTTATCGTTTTACATGATCCAAGGAAAAGAAAGTTCGGTCGGCGACATAATTTGACTTCTCGGAAGACGAAGAGACACTGCAGACTAGAGGCTCGCTGCATTTTGACAAAGATGTCAGAAGATGAATCACTCGAGAGTAAATAATCATGCCGCCTCAAGGCTGAGAAAGTGGGCGTTAACCCTCACGCCCGTGCACATTTTATCTTAGGCAAAGTGCAGCAACGATGTTTTCCCCCACTTCTATCCACGCGTAATATCGTTACCATGGAAGCCGATTTTGCACAAAAAACATCATCAAAGTAATTTTAGCTATGATATTAAAGCGGCAAGCCGTTTCCACACTAAAGTAATATATCTCTGTGTGACTGTGAACTTATACCTGCCTACATCTGCCTGTTTGCATGGAATTGGCTTTTCAACGACATTTTGGGGGGCATAACTCATTTGCTATGGGTGCATCATATGGGTGCGGCTATGAAGATGAGCTTATAGTGGCCAACACAGGGAAATCATACTGTAGCAACAAGAAGCTGTGGAAAGCAGTGAGAAAATAAAAGTACAGCAATGGTAAATTGCCTGTTCAAAAACATATAGCCAACATCAGCATTTGTTTTTCATGCTGCTGCTGCCAAAGACGGTGGTTTTATTCTCATCCCTGCAGGGTAATTGGATGGCCTGCAAAGTGAAGCAGAGTTGGCGTGGATACTGCTAGGCAGGTAGGACGCTAGCCCATTTGCTATATTTCATTCATAGCTGTGCAAAATTATCCAACAGAGTTCATCAAATGGCCCATCAAGATGAGTTACAAATGTTGGAACATGAATTTGGCAAACTGAGGAAAGGAAGGCAGGATGAGGGCAAAAAACAAGTAGTCTTTTGGGTATAGGTAAGGTCATCCAAAAATACCTCAGATGTTTTGAATGGAAGGCACCTGCAATCGGTCATACTGTACAGTCATATCAGTGATTCTCAATCTTTTTCATATCAACGACCCCTAATTTAGTATACATTTGGGCCACAGATCCCCGTTTGATAAGATTTTGTCTCTTAACCTCAGATCTGAGAATATGCTTATTGATAATATTATGATGTCCAGAATTCTATATGCCTATCTGTATTGTAGGTGAGATAACCGAAAATCTATGATGAAAACAGCCATTCTTCTACGTTCTCTAATTGCGTTAACTTCTTGTAAATGACATAATGATGAAGTGTAACAATCCGTCAATTCTTTGGGGTCCCCCTGGAACCCCCCTCAAGCACGCCTGCTGGACCCCACGTTGAGAACCGCTGCTGTATATCACACCTTTTCCTATACTGCCCATAGATGGAGCGCTGCCTCTGGTGTGAATGTTTCATCTTTCCCTCATGTGCTGCATGATGAAGTCTACAGCACGTGGACATTATAGTGGCAAAGCGACAGCTCTATTTTTAGTCCGCAAACTCAAAGCTCATTGGCTGTAATCCCTGCACGCCGTTTGACCTGCCCGCGCCGACCGCACGTCTGTAACACCGTCCTCCCTCCATAGGTTTGATGGACACCGCCGTGACCGCCACGGCAAAGAGGTTCCGAGGGTTTATTATTGCATGTCCCACCCGTCTGACTCTTTGACTTAGAAGGACCTGAGGCCAATCGAAAGCTACAGTGTCTGAAAGCTCCTAATGCCGCTCAGTCGCACACGCCATGGAATAGCCTACAGAAAAACACATTCATCTCAATTGTTACTGTAACATCAACATCAATAGTCATGTGGTACTCCCAAATTGGTGCATTTCTTTTTTCATTTTACTGGCTGGCATGAAACGACATTGTAAGCTACTCAAACGGTGTTTCAGGTGCAGCTAGGAGAGGTAAGAGTCTTTCTGGAATTGCAAAAGACTGAAGACTGACTCCGTTCTTGTGACTTGATCAGTTGGGAGTCACTCTCTATACGTTGTATATGAGTGGTTCATTACTCTACTGACACATGGACATTATTATTCATCCATATTCCTAGCATGGATTGAGGGTATGGGGAATAGCTGTTTTCCTGACCCTCTGTGCAAAGCTGTCTCTTTGGATGTACCCTCAGTCATTCATTCATTTGTCCCACTTTACCGTCCTTCCCTCCTTCTTCACAGTCGCCAGATTCAAGTGTGGGCATTGTACGTGTCCAGAAACCACGGAAATATAAAATATTAACATTTCTGAACGAAAATTTGTTGAAAATACGTTTCTAGATATGTGAATATTAATGTTATACAGGTCATAATGACGTGTATAACAGTAATATTCACGTTCATGACTGTCTCATGTTAGGCCGCTGGCGCCTAAAGGCCCAATTATATTCTATGTTAAACACGGAGACGGAGACAGACGGAGCCTTCTGTCCGTACTCTGCGTTCATTTCGTGCATATTTCTGTCCGTCCCCTGAAAGCTTACGGATACGCATGTAACGGCGCATAACCACACATGCGTGAAAGATGCATGTGGGCAGTGGCGATTACACCGTTTGAAACGGACGCATTTATTTTCGTATGAAAATGAAGTATAATTAGGCCTTAAGGGCGAATGAGTGCGATTGGGTGCGATCGGCGGACCTGCAGTTCCCGTCTTACAAGCAAGATAGCCTCAGTTCGACTCCCTTTACTTGCCTAAACATAACCAAAGTTGTTTTATTTGCATTTAACGTTGGAAAATTAACTAATCAACTGGTGTTTTGTCTCAAATTTAAGTTGAGATTGTAATGTGATATGCAATGTATTTTCATTCAGAGATGTTAATATTTTACATTTCCGTGGAATTGTAGAAATGTAATGGCGACGTTTTACTCTGGCGATTGGGTTGCCCCCCTCCCCCTTGGGTTGCCCATGCCGACCCCCCCCCCCCCCCCCCACTACACCTCCTCCCCGACAGGCTAAACACTCCTCCCTCCACAGAGTTGTAAGTAGCCCCGCCTGGTCACCGAGGGTCAGTCCGGTTTGTTGATTTAATCCGTGTCTGATGTTGTCTCAGCTCTTAGTCAGGCTCAAAATGACTGCGGCGCCGGTGCCGGGCCTCTCTCCATTCAGCTGTCTGATAAGGCCTCTCCTCTCCGCGGAGGACGCCACTCCGATCTGATCTGAAAAGTGATGAGAAACAGCCGCAGCAAGGTAGCGGCGTTTATGAGAGAAGATTCTGACATCCCGCTGAGTGGGGTGGAAATGGATGCAAAGTGGGAGTGAGGTGGAGAGGAGCACAGTGGAGTCGTTGCTCTTCTCCACCCCATCTCGCAAAACTCTCTGAAATATATACACTCAAATACACCTTCCAGAGAACAAGATAACATACGAAATATTAGAAGAGAAGTGCAGAGTATAGAACAGCACATATCTATACCCGCTCCATCGTACAGCTTCCCAAAACACATACCATACATCCGCTAATGGCATCCGTTTAGCAACCCTGTGCATATGCATATGTGTTGCATCATTTGCTAATGCGGTTAGCTAATGTTATTGGCTTATGCACGCTGCCACGGAAACCCGCGGCACGCAGTGACGAAAAGCAGAGCCTCTCGGATTACAACTTTATCTCCCATTATAGATGCGTGTTAACATCATGTGTGACTCGGGGAAGAAGGGATCCGAGCATGCGAGTGCATTCATGTCGCAGTCGACATTGAAGCCATCTCGATTATCGACCGAAGTGAAAATAGACAAAACAAATGCCGTCCTGTTACTGTGATACCCGCAGCCGATCTATCAGACATGGCCTTATCACATTCGCTATCTTTTTTTAGGATTATTTTCGGGGCATCTTTGCCTTTATTAGATGGGACAGGACATCGGGCAGACAGGGAAGGTGGGGAGAGAGAGAGAGAGGGGATGACTTGCGGCAAGGAACCTCGGGTCGGATTCGAACCCGCATCGGCCGCGCGAAGGACCGAGCCTCCGTGGTATGCGTGCTACCATGGTGAGCCACCAGGACACGACACACACATTCTCTCGCTTGATCACTTGCATCATACATTCCTTTACTGTATTTTCTACACAAGGGAGGTTTTGCTCTCTTTCAGCAGTGTTTTGCCTCCCGTGTTGTGTTGGGCAAGTTACTCCCGGAAGTGTAATTAGTTACTTATTACTGATTACTCATTTAAAAAGTAATACAATTACTTCACTTATTATTACTTGGCATCAAAAGTAATTATGTCACTCGTTACTTTACTATATTACTTTAGCTACCTCCCTTCCTTAAAGTGAGATACATCCTTATTACAGGAGAAGTCACACTGCACTGCACACTCTTTTATTTATTTGCCTACCTAAACGCGTTCTGGCAACGCAGAAGTCT
>NC_139625.1:18493596-18661096 GCF_964638095.1 Poromitra crassiceps
CCAGACGACAGCAGAGAGACAGAGAGAGAGGAGAGAGAGAGAGAGAGGAGCGAAGAGATGGAGAGAGAGACAAAGAAAGGAGAGAGAGAGAGACAGGAGAAGATAAGGCTAATGATGGCAAAGGGAAATGAGAAAAGAGAGAGCTTGGAGGGGAAAAAAAGATGGAGAGAAGAGCACCAAATGCGGTGCCGTGGCAACCCCGATGATGTCACTTCCTCTTGGCTCATGCCGACACTCAGGCACGCGCACACACACAGACACACACACACACACACACACACACACACAGACACAGACACAGACACACACACACACACACACACACACACACACACACATATGTACACACACCGTCCTGTTCTATTAATTTCTCCACTGTATGTTAGCATAGAGGCTGCCCCCCCCCCCCCCCCCCCCACCACACACACACACTGCCCCTCCCTGGCACGGACTGTAGAAGTGTGCATCTCCGAAAGTGTGTGTCTGTGTGTGTGTGTGTGTGTGTGTGTGTGTGTGTGTGTGTGTGTGTGTGTGTGTGTGTGTGTGTGTGTGTGTGTGTGGGGCTTTCTATCTTCGGCTTTCTATTTTTCTCCCATTTGTTTCCCCCGGCTCACTGCAGACACTTGCTGTAATAAAGTAAATGAGGTTGGGAAATGGCGAGACTCAAGGTGATATTTCAGCAACAACGCTGTGGTGGAGGCAGGCAGCCGAGAGCCTGAGTGAGATGTCTGTGTGTGTGTGTGTGTGTGCGTGTGTGTGTGTGCGTGCGTGTGTGTGTGTGTGTGTGTGTGTGTGTGTGTGTGTGTGCACGTATGTGCATGTACTTGCACAACTGACTGTGCTCATGTATTATGTGAAGCAGACTATGCTGTTTGTGTGTGTTGTTGTGTGAGTGGGTGGGTGGTGTGCCTGCACGCCCACGCCCCAGCGTACAGGGGGGGTCTGTGTTATTGTGAAAACAATCAATACCCACGTAACAGCGGCGGCAGCTACAGTCACAACAATTTAAGACTTGTGCTGCTATTTCTCCTTTAAGGAAGCCGTTTCTAAGGCCAAGTTATTTCGATAGCCAGTAGAAGGGGAGGTGGACCAGACTGCGGAGGATGGAACAAACACATGTGGAGTTGAATGATCTATGTCAGTGATTCTTTTCATCATCATCATCATCATCATCATCGGCCCCTACTTTAGTCCACATTAGAGCCACAGCAATAGATGAGATTGTGTCTCTCTGACTCAAATCTGAGAAGATGTTTTATTGGTAGATGTGATTTTGTCCTGAACTCCATGACTGACTGTATTGTAGGTAGAGAGATAACAAGAGAAACTATGATCAAAATAGTCATTCTTCTACATTCTAGAATTGTGTTAACCTCTTGTAAACGGAATAATGGTGAAGTTGAACAATAATCAATTTGCTTTAGGGACCCGCTGAAACCCCCTCAAGACCCTGGTGGTCCACGAGCGCCACGTTGAGAACCACTGATATATACAGTATGCCAGACTCATAGTTTATCTCAGACCCACGTAAGTGCTAAGCACCCGTTATATAATGAAAAATATATATATATCGATGTTCCCTTTCAATATTTACCACTGGGCCTTTCCACTGTACCCCCCCCTCGTCTTCCACGCACGTTTTTCTGGTGCGGCGAGGCAATTTATTATAGAGCTGACTTTTATTATGCTTCGGCTGAATGCCTCCGGGGGACGCGGGGAGAGTTTGCTGTGAGCGCGTGCCAACAACACAAGGACTCTAATCAAAAGTGTTTTGTACAGTTTTGAACAGTTTCAGGATGTCTACACATATATGGTGTCAGTTCTGCTGTCAAGTCGCTTCTCCGGGAAGCGTCGGGTTCTCTGGAAAAAGGTTGAATCCAAAATCCAATTACAGCTATTGGTTTATGCCATATGAACACAAATGATGGACCAGAAAGGGAATTGTATACATTTGGACTACTTTAGTTTCAGTAGACTCAAGCATTTCTGTATAAACTTCTGCAAGCAATATAAGCCATGCAATAGTAGTAGTGGTAGTATAGCCTAAAAGTTACATGTACAGTAATGTACATATGTCAACAAGATGTTGAATTGGTACAGTAGTACATTTTATTTAGTGAAAAGTTTAAGATAATCTAAAAAATATAACAATAGTTATAATATGGAATGCACAATCACACCTATAAAATAGACAAGACATCTTTAAGATGGAGTGACAGCATACAACAATGTAACAAACCAGAAGATAAAGACATGCCAAGCATACAAGGGGTTAGTTGTTTAAGAGTCTGATCATGTGAGGGATCGCCCTTTTTCTGTATGACTCAGTTCTACAATGGACCTTGATTGAATGTACGTATTTCATTCTCATTCTCAGGCATTTTTTATCTAAAGGCTTATAAACGCTGAAATGCTTGAAATGTGTTTCTTAGACAAATACTGTTCTACCTAAAATCCATCACGGACCCACTCCTGGACCCCCTGCAGTTCACCTACAGAGCCAACAGGTCTGTAGACGATGCTATAAACATGGCCCTCCACTCCATCCTCGTGCACCTGGACAATACGGGGACCTCATGCTATAAACATGGCCCTCCACTCCGTCCTCGTGCACCTGGACAATACGGGGACCTCATGCCAGGATCCTGTTTGTGGACTTTAGCTCTGCCTTTGATACGATCATCCTGGCCATGCTGCACGAGAAGCTCTCCCACCACCTGGCTGTGCTCGACTCCATCTGCAGATGGACCACAGACTTCCTGACTGACAGCAAGCATGTGAGGTTAGGACTCCCAGTCCATGAGCACCCTAGCCGCTCAAGGCGGCGTCCTCTAGACTTCTTCTCCCTGGACACCAACAGCTGCACCTCCAGTCACCAGTCTGTCAAACTCCTGAAGTTCGCTGATGACACCTCCCTCACAGGGCTCTTCTCAGACGGAGACGAGTCTGCATACAGGCAGGAGATCGGCCATCTGGTGACTGACTTGGTGTAGCCAAAACAACCTGGAGCTCAAAAGACAGTGGAGATGGTTGTGGACTACAGGCGGAACGCAGCCTCCCCCTCCCCCATCATCACCCTTGGTGACTCCACACTGTGGAGTCCTCCTGCTTCCTGGGGTACATCATCAGCTGGGACCTGACATGGGAGCTGAATATCAGAGCTCTCACCAAGAAGACACAGCAGAGGATGTATTTCCTGCGGCAGCTGAAGAATTTCAAAGTGAGAATGGGAACGATGGTGCACTTCTGCACCTCCATTGTTGAGTCCATCATTACCTCCTTCATCAATGTCAATGCTGATGCTACTCTAAAGCACATCAGCAGAATGCAGCGTATCATCCGCTGTGTTGAAAAGGTGATTGGATGCAACCTGCCATCCCTTTAAGGACCTGCACACCGCCAGGATGCTGAAGCGGTCTGATAAAATCATGTCTGACCCCTCCCACCCCGGACATAAACTTGAAATGCTCCCCCTCGGTAAGAGACTGAGGTCTATCAAGACCGAAACCTCTCGTCACAGGAACAGCTTCTTCCCAACTGCCATCAGGCAACAAGAAGGCTCAAAAACCCCGACTACTAAGGACTCTACACCCCCCGCCCCCCATGATAATTATTCTATAGAGAGCCAAAGTCACGCCCACTTCCGGTTTAGGCATACACACCAGAGCATTCGTTTGCCATTCTTTTTCCCCATTCGTAACATGCTTATAAAAAGCTATATTTAGAATCACGAGAGACCATAGCACGTTTCACTTGCACGTGATGTGTAGTACTCACAGTACTTGCTAGAGAGTGCACAAATAATCACACTGGAATAAGAGCGCTGTGCGTGAGAATAAAGTATTACCTCCAGCTGATGACTATTATGTTTTCTAAAATAAGGCGAGCAGGAGAACAGTTTAAAAGTTTGTTTATACTGTTATTATTTTCAGTGTTTCCCATTCCCACATTGGCCCCATGTTTTGATCTTGAATGTAGGATAAAAAATTTTTTTTTTTTAATTATCATTTTTTGAAAGTGGGAGGAGGGTGTCATTGCTTTAAGGTTTGTGTACTTAAACATTCTGGTTATGCTAATTTATTTGTCTGAAACCCATTTCATTATTAAAGCCTTTGTTCACATACGGCTTTTAATTCCCCCCGTTACGCCCAACTCACAGGTATTTATGAATCATATTTTGAAAGCGGTGTCAAATCTGGTGCATCTTTTCATGGTAACTCGTAGGGAGATTAGAATTGATTAGGTGAGATTCAACTTTAATGATCCCCGTAGGGAAATTGGGGCATTGCAAAAGCAGGGAGAAATATATATTTATAGATAAGAATAGAACAGAGCATTGAAGATAACACTGTACGTAATTACAACCAGAGAACATATTGAAACTTCCACATAAGACAAATTAATACATATAAAGCATCTTCGTTGACATGTTTAGAGGTTATGAATGTGTATCTTAGCTATTCACATTATCAATAATTAACACGTAAAAAAGACTTGTTGGTTTTCTTGGAGCCACAAGTGACCATATTTGGATGAGAAGGGCTGCAGCACCGCGTGCTATTGGTCCATTATCACTGGACAGGTGACCTGTCAATCATGCCCCCAACGCATAGTCTGCTTTATAGTCTATTTGACTCTGAATTGGACCAGACTAGACAAAATAAACAGCATTTGTATTGAAGCAGACCTGAAAGTAGCCAGTGAAACCATCAACTCATTAGGAATGCGTTTGCTGAGGGAATAAATCAAGTGAGAAGTCGGCTCATTTTCCCCTTCACGTCTCTACAATCACACTTCTGGCAGTCATAGACTGTATAAGCGAGTTATATAAAAATGCACCCCCCCATAGAGTTGTCCTGAATGGTGGAAAGTAACTATCGAGACCGTTGTAAATTGTAAATGTCTGCTGTAAAGTCAGGTATTTTAACATGCGGAGTCTATGGGGAATGACTCCCTTTTGGAGTCAGCCTCAAGTGGACATTTGAGGAACGGCAGTTTTTGGTACTTCCGCTTTGGCTTCCTTTTTCAGAACCGAAGGTCAGGCTTGGCACATACGTGCACACACGCACACACAAACACACACACACACACACACACACACACACACACTCGTACACACACACCTCCATCCCCTGCAGTGGCGTCTGGTGTGACCCTTTTCCTCGGGTGAGGCTTGTTGCTGTGAGGCAGGCACCAGCCAAAGAGGCATCATCCCAATCTGCATCCTCAATGCTGCTGAGACCGCACACACTCTGACACATACATCTGCAAAAGACGCACACCATCACACACACACACACACACACACACACACAGTCATGAACCCTCACATAATCGCACATAAACAACGTACAGAGATATGCATGCTCGCATAAGTACAAACGTATACACACACACACACACACACACACACACTTTGACATTTTACGTGATTAAACGAGGGAGGGGCATGAGGGGATGTCAAGCACGAGAGCCGCGTCCCTCCCCCGGTTTGGGCCTAGTTTTTGATGCCGTCTGACACATCACACAGCGCCGTGGGTAGCTATGCCATTTGTCAAGATTAGATCATGATTGGGACGGTACCAGAGGCCAATATACACTGTAGAGAGAGAGAGAGAGAGAGAGGGTGAGAAAGAGACACAGAGAAGTAGAGACCAGGGACCAGGAGAAGAGAGAGAGAGAGGCGGAGAGAGATCATTATTTGGCAGGTCGGACAGAGGAGGTAGCCTGCATGGTTTCTGGGCTTGCAGCTTCCATGGTTTCCGTCAAAAGTCGGTTTCAATCGTGTAAATGTCCCTCACTCGTGGCTCGTCTCACTCGTGGCTCGTCTCACTCGTGGCTCGTCTCACTCGCGGGCCGTCTCCTCAGACCTGATGTCCACCGAACGCGATCAACTCGCATGTACTCGCCCTGTTGTCAAGCCCTGCGCCGCTGCTGCAGCTTGGTTGGCTGCCTTGCTGTATTTCCGTCTTCAATTGGTCCATTTAGCTTTTAGCATTTAGCCCCTCCTCTCGTCTTGTCGTTCGCGATGTCCTGATGCCAGGTATCCCAGCATGCTTTGCAAGGTGGTAAACGACGGACGGCAGCGAGGAAAGGAGGGGCCATCTTGCATCGACCAATTGAAGATGGAAATACTGCAAGGCAGCCAACTACATCGCGGGCCGTCTCCGCTCGTGGGGCGTCTCCGCTCGCGGGCCGTCTGCGCTCTGGGCTTAATTGTTTCTGGCCTGTTATGCCTTTGCTTTCTCGCTCTGCATCTCAGGTTGTCAGTGGCTCGCTGTTTATTTGCAGAGGATGGAGTGGTGTGTGTGTGTGTGTGTGTGTGTGTGATCTATATGTAGCAGACTGTGTGTGTCCGTTTGTCTGCTTGCTTACATGTTTATGTGTGTCAGTTTGTAATGCCACGGTGTTGAAAAATTTCCCACCGATTAATAAACTCGTGACACCGGTGTTACGATACATCAGGCATGTTACCAGATATTCTTCAGACGAGTGCCTGTTTTTTTCCCTTCTGTTGGTCAGTTTCTCGCTTTTTTCCCCACCGTGAAGATCATACACGCTCCAGCTGTGCTGTCAGTCTGGATGTGTCATTGAACTGCTCTCCGACACAGCCGTCAAGGTAGTCACCGAGCGTGGATGTTGTCCGGATTTGCATTGGACATACTTTTTGCGATAAAGAACCCATTTATTCAGGTGGGGTCGTCACATTGTAGCGGACTTCTATACCTGTTTATACTCTCGGAATAGCCGGTCAAGGTGAGCTCTGTATCTGTCACTGCTGCTAGCCATCAGGGTTTTTTAGCTGACATTCTGACTGTGTGTTTATTTCACTTTGACACCAAATCCTCCGCCGTCATCTTGTCAGTCAACAACTCCTATACTCTCGTCACATGCAATCTGACTCGTCCTCTGGACTGCGACTCCACTGCTGCTGCGGGTCGAGCAGACAGCGCTGGTGTGGGCGGAGCAAAGAGCGCTGCTGTGGGCGGAGCAGACAGCGCTGGAGTGGGCGGGGCAGACAGCGCTGGTGTGGGTGGAGCAGACAGCGCTGGTGTGGGTGGAGCAGAGCACCGATACTTGAAAATGAACATTTTATTTTTAGATATAAAAAAGGAAAAAGACAGTGTCGCTGGGCAAGCAATGTATTAGGTGTACTGTATGCCCGACCACCGTGTAACACTGGACACCATCAGTTTGTGTGTACTATTTGTGTATCTATTTAACTTGCTTTGCTTGCATGTGTACGTGTGTGTGTGTGTGTGTGTGTGTGTGCGTGCGCATCTGTGTGTATATGACTGTCAGTTTGTGTGTGCATCCATGTAACTGTTCGCTTACATGTGTCTGCATTTGTGTCTTTGGCATGGATGTGTGTGTCTGCGCGCATCTGTGTGTGTGTGTGTGCATCTGTGTGTATGCGCCTGTCAGTTTGCGTGTGCATCCATGTAACCGTTTGCTTACATGTGTGTTTGTCTGTCTACAGTATGTATGCATTTGTGCATGTGTGTGTGTGTGTGTGAGACCAGATGGAAAGTGACAAGAAGAGAAAAAGAAACCAAGACGACTAAAGAAAGAGAGAAGGAGAAGATGAAGAAATCACAAGACTGAATGTAAAAAAGAGAGGGATGGCTGGAGACAGTGGCAGGACAAGATGGAGAGAGCAAGAGCAAGAACGAGAGACAGAGAGATTGTAACAAAAGGAGAGAGAGAGAGAGAGAGAGAGAGAGAGAGAGAGAGAGAGAGAGAGAGAGAGAGAGAGAGAGAGAGAGAGAGAGAGCAATACAACAGGGAAGCAGTCTTGTTTGGCCTGCGTAGCGCATGGTTTGCTCCGGCCCCTCGACAGGCTTCCCGGCGGGTTGGTGTTAGCCGTGCTTGCAGAAATATAGCTTCATTTCTGTTGACAGCCGGAGTAAAATAATTGGCTGATAACAACTAATCAGAATGCAGAAGATATCTATGATTTTCCTCGCCCCGCGCGTCTCCCAGACAATCAGCCGCAGTGTAAACAACTGAACGGGAGGAATCGCTTTGTCTCTGTCACGAAGATTGGCAGTGTCGGGGAGTAAAGTTTGCCTTTATGTGCGCGTGGTGTGATTGATTCTACACCGTTTATTTTTGTGTGTGTGTGTGTGTGTGTGCGCGTGCGCGTGCACGCGCGTTCAACCGCGACGAAGCCATAATGGTCACTGATGGCAATGAATGATCCCCGTCTGGGTCCATTCAAAATACGGTATCAGCGCACGTTTGAAAGTTGCATACAGATAGTGGAATGTGGAGTGCATGTTTCATCAACGTGGAAAATATTTTCTATTTTCCCGGAGATTATTCCGTGGCTTCCTTTTGATAGAGGATGGAGAGAGAGCAATACAAAAAAGAGATAGGGATATGTGTGTGTAACCGAATGAATGAGAGGATCCTGGCGAGTCCCGAGTGGTAACGAGTAAGTTAGCTCGTTACCGTAGCATGTTAACCAGCTCCGCCATGGGAGCTTAGCTCCTTGGCGTAGTGGATGTGTGCGCTTCTTATTTGTCTATTCATCCACCACCGATGTGTAGCACTCACCTGGGTGATGCATGGCAGCCAGTTTTCACCAGAACGCTCACCACACATCAGCTGTCACGGTGGCGAGTTGAGAAGTTACACCCCTACTCTTGTGAAGAGTGCCAATGGGATCTGACCACAGACAGTCAGGGCCTCGGTTTGATGTCTCGTCCGAAGGACGGTGCTCACTCACAGGACAGAGTCTCTGTCTCTGCCGTGGGGCATTGGGGATGGGGATAGCACCTCCTGCTGGTCCTCCAACACCACTCCCAGCACCAGATGCTCTCCCATCCAAGGACTAACCACAGCCAGGTCTGCTTAGCTTCCCCAGCAAGCCAGGGATGTAACACAGGAGCCAGGGCCGTAGCCAAACCAGGGTTTGAGAAATACCCAGGTCATTTTAGCGAGGCGTGGGTGTAGTGCTGCAACTATCGATTATTTTAGTAATCGAGTATTCTACCGAATAATCCATCGATTAATCGAGTAATCGGATAAGAACCCTTTTTTGTGTTTTCAAAGGCTTATCGTAAATATACACCAAAAAATAAGATAAATCTCTTCAAATAAACAACTACATTAGTTTCTTTCTTAGAATTTTTTTTTTATTATTTTTAAATTGCATAGAACTGGCAGTGGCACCATTCATCTTTTCAACCTGACGTTTGAGTTCTTCCAGTGTACAGCAACCGTTAAATAATATGAATGAATGGCTTACTAGCTGGTTTACATCCTTCATTTACCTTACAGCTGCATGACACACACACTCTTTCTCTCTCACACACACTCACTCTCTCTTTCTCTCTCACACACCAACAGGCTAGTGTGATCACACACACACACACACACACACACACACACACACACACACACACACACACACACACAAAACGCTGTTAAATTAGCCGCTAACGTTAATGTTAGTTTGAGCTTTGTATTTCTCACAGAAAACGGTCCAAACTTCTCAGAGAGAGCGGTCGGTATTCACTAAAGCCTTAATATCTCAGGCTCTGTAGTACATAGAAACATAAAATAAAAAGCATTTGAGAGCTTAACCCTTTGGCTTTTCGTATTATATTTGCTCTAATGTTAATTAAAAAAAAAAGATCTTTAACCCCAAAAAATAAAAATAAAAAGATTCTAATGCATTTTAAGAAATGTTAATAAAGATTACGGCAAATGTAACCCTTCCAAATAAAAAGCCACGGGTTTAAGCTGTCAAATGCTTTTTATTTCATGTTGATAGCTACTATACAGGCTGAGGAAATACGTTCTGTTGAACCCTTGACAATTACTGCAGCAACGTTAGCGTTAACGCTAACGTTAGCGATCTCTGTTTTGCAGTCGTTGTGAAGACAGTGAAAAGCCCCGTTATCTAACAACTACAACGGCAGTGAAACAAGTTATCCAGCTAACGCTAGCTAATTAAATAACGTTACCTGATGTTGTAGTCGATGCCTCTCTCAACTACAGCTGAGGAGGTGCTGCTAACGTGCTCCGGTGCGCTGCCTGCTTCATTCACCCTCAGCCTATCTAGTAATACGTTACAGTCTTCAGCATTTAGCTACTGTAAATATATCTTGTGTTTGACCATGCTTCCTCAAGTTTGAGGTGTTTCCCTGGCCAGCTTTGCAATTCACATCACAAATGTTGCAACCAGTGTTGTCTGAGTCTATCTTGGGAAAGTGTAGCCACATTTTCGGGTGGTCCCGTTTGTTGATGTTTCAGGTAGAGTGACGGACTGACGTAACGCGCTCTCACGTGTTGCCTTAAGGTTCCGTCGGAATTTCTATTTTACCCACTCTCTTCTATTACTCAGATGCGTGTCGAGGCGAATCATTTTGGCCTCGATCATTTTAATTACTCGAGTTATTCGAGGTACTCGAGGAATCGTGACAGCCCTACGTGGGTGTCCCCCCGGTTAGAAAATGTTGTCCATTTGAAAGTAAAATGCTTCAATCTGGTGCACTTTGAGAGTAAAATTAAGAGGCTAGATCTATAAAGAACTACAGACATCATGTTAGATTAATATCCTCTTTACTGTGCTGTTGCTTTAAAATCATACAAAAAATAAATGTCTCCCCATACATACATGCATACAGGTCACATGGCAGAATACTGCTCAATTAAATACAATGGCCCATCTACACAAACATCACTTAGAGCGGAGTTACTTACCCATTCACTTCAATAGAACTGTCCCCAAAGTCTAGCCCCAATCTAGCCCCAATGCAAAATTTGAACGTTGTGGTGAGTTATGTCTCTCTATAGCACACAGAGAGGAAGCAAATTGTTGCATTTCTGATCAACTGTCATATATCATGTTATTTATGAGGGCTTTAAAACATCAATGACAGATGAATAGATCTGGGGGCCGGGGCTATTTTTCAAAATAAAAATAAAAATGTGTGTGTCTGAAAATACCGAGGTCATGACCTCGGTGTCCTCAATGGTAGCTACGGGCCTGACAGGAGCCATGGTGCTGGATGAAGCAAAGCGGAGTGCTTGATGCAATATTTATCTGACTTACATTTCCCCCCAAAAAAGTGTTAAGATTTGGAGCCGTGTCAAATAACTTGCGCACAGTCTGCTAAGTGTTATTGTGAATCATAGTTAGCCGACTGTTGTGAAAGTCTCTCTTCCTTCCACAAGGAGTCAGCTGCTCGACTGGAGATGCGTGTTGGCGTTCACATGTTCACAAATGAGGCTGCAGGAAGCAATTGACACTGACTGTGCGAGGTGGGTAGTGGGACGTTCCATTACAGCATTACGGTGCTTACAACTCCCACCATGGGCATGATTCACGCCCAAGGGTTACTCACCAAGCGGTGACTGATGTTGGATTTTAGAAATGTCTTCCACGAGACAAATCCATGAGGGAGAGGAGCTTGGTGTGAATCAGCTTGTCTTCCACGAGACAACTCCATGAGGGAGAGGAGCTTGGTCTGAATCATCATCATGCCCTTTCTCCATCTTGTTCTCTTCTGTCAAACAAATAGCCATCAACCTGAGCAGTCAACACTTTGGTGGCTCATTGGTTATCGCTGTTGCTTCACAGCAAGAAGGTCCCGTGTTTGAACCCCGGTCCGTCCCAGGTCCTTTCTGTGTGGAGTTTGCATGCTCTCCCCGTGTTTGTGTGGGTTTTCTCCGGGTGCTCCGGTTTCCGCCCACCACCAAAAGACATGTATGTTAGGGTTCATGCTCCTGTCAGTGCCCCTGACCAAGGTATACTGGCAAAAGAGCTGGAGTTTGTCCCTGGGCGCTGCACTGTGGCTGCCCATTGCTCCTAGTTCTAGGAAGGTTCCTAGTAGAGGATGAATTTCCCCATGGGGATAAATAAAGGATAACTTAACTTAACACTTGCTGTAATAGGGCGATAACAGTGTTTATGTAGTTACATTTCCTCTATAAAAAGGCACCTTAACCCATATTAAGGGCGCCCCCTCCATCCCTCCAAATAGCTCTTCTAAGTGGGTGACCTGTGCTAAATGTGTTCCTCTAAGCTGTCCTTATTAAACATGAAAGTGTCTCTTTAGGCCACTATTTGCATTGGGAGAAAAGGGGGGATAAGTGTAATATTTAGGGCAAATGCAAGCGTGCCCTTAACCCATGATTTGGCTTTCATGTAAGACGATAGGTTTCCTCTTGGAATTTGACTCTTGGATAGAAGGGGGGAGGTTTTGCCACCCACAGTATCAGGAAATAGAAATCTGAGAAAACAGAAGTATCGTATCATATCACAGATTATTTTATTACACATTGTTGTTTTCAAATCATATGAATTAGCTTGAGACTTTCGAACATGCATCAAATCACATCAGAGCTGTCTGGTAATAAAGCTACAGTACATTAAAAAATGCTACATGCATTTTCCAACACATACCTGTCGTATATTATTCTCAAAGTAATTATGATGCCTTGGTAGAACTATCCTAAACAAATTAGACCACGATCAAGACATTTGGTAGCCTCTATCTCACACGTGTTTTTCAAGGGCTGTGGATAAAAAAAAACATACACTCTATCAAATTCACAATCGCCTGACCACATATAACCTTTTCCTTGCTTTCATGAGTCAAACATTTTATTGTAAGGTAAATCAAATAGCTAAGGTGTCCTTTCATAACAAGTCATTATATCCCAGTGACATCACAAATTCAAGGGTTAGGGTCGTTCTCTCCTATATTTAGGAGAGAGCGGCGTAAGTTCATACACATTAAGTGAACTACCCTAAGGCACAGGGAGAAAAAAACATACGCAATTCCCCTTTAAAATGGTGAAGTCACGTTGGCAGATGATCAATCAAGAGAGATTTGTTGTGTGCAGCAGTGGCGTGTGTGTGTGTGTGTGTGTGTGTGTGTGTGTGTGTGTGTGTGTGTGTGTGTGTGTGTGTGGTGCCGTACTTAAACGGCAGCCCTCACCAATCACAGGCGCTGCCCTTCACCACATGCCTATAATGATACCTGCACCGCTGATTGATGCGTGACAGGAGCGTTATACGACCAGCGGCGGGTCCGTTTTGACGCATCAGCACTTCCCGACAGCGGACGGTGCAACCTGAGCACACCCACCGCGCCTCCCTCAATTAACGTAGCTGTCGGTGTGCGCGCCAACTGTCAGCTTCCTCGTCTGACACCCAACCGCGCGGGCCGGGCCTCTCACCGAGCTCATTTTCCCGCCTCGCTCTGTGTGAAGTCCGTCTTCAGAGAGAGAGGGAGACGAATCAAACGCAGGAGGAGGACGAGGAGAGAAAGCGAGATAGCGAAGGAAAGACTGATACAAAGGCAGAGGCCATTAAAAAAAGAGCGATGGAGGCGCGTTCAAGAAAGAGGGACTGCGAGAGACAGATGGAGAGAATAGGAGAGATACATAAAGAGAGAAAGACAGAGAGAGAGAGAGATACTTCTCTTCCGCGGCATTAAAAAGTTGTTTGTTGCTTCTCGGTTCTTCTTTGAAACACACATCTCGGTTGAAATGATTGACCGTGGCTGTAATCTTTTAAGGGTTTGCAGCGCCGCAGAAACTCCGTTAAATGGAATGAAAGGAGTGTGGAGGAGAGCAGAATGGAAAGTCTGAGGAGTTTTTGTCCTGCAATTTATTGGGGGGAGACACACATACATACAGAGATGCTGAGATTGACACCCACAAGTAGGCAATAATCACACACACACACACACACACACACACACACACACACACACACACACACACACACACACACACACACACACACAGACAAACACACACACCTGCACACATACACACTAGCCGTCCTGCCTTGCAGTAGACACTTACTTTAGGCTTATACATACAAACAATAGGAGAGGGTGTGCTGCCTGCTCCTCTGTATGCCGATACAAAAGCTGTCAGAACTAGTGTAGCAGAGGATTAGGAGCAGTATAGATCTGTAGTGCATCACGACAGAGCCCAAGAAATAAACAAATTGCAGAGAAAAACACTGCACAAAAGACTTGCCAGGAACTATTTATCAAAATTCCCGTTGCCCGTTGTCTCTGACCTATATAGATAGAACGTCTTGTCCCATCTTCCTCTTCCCACCGCCGGAAAAGAATACTTTATAGATGTAAGCCGACACCGCTGGCATATAGGCCCGGAGAAATGATGGCTCGCCCGGTGTACTCCGCCACTTTTACCGAGCTGTCAGTAATAGCTATTATCTTGTGTGACGGCGGCAATGTCCCCGCTCTCTGCCCGTGGATAACTTGTGGTTTAATTGACCTCCGCTTTGAGGTTACGTTTTTTACTTTCCCTCGCCGGCGGTGTAGCTCACGTCCGGTGAGCGAGGGGCCCTGCTCCGACTGTTTTATTGCCGGTTGGGGGTGAACGGCGCTCTACATCAGGCCCCTTGTCCCTGAGTGCGCGCCCTGTCAAAGCATCCGCTTCACCACCCCCCGCGCCGCTGTCAGGCGTGCGACTGCGAGAGTTACGTTTTGTCATCATCCGACACTCCCTCTCTCTCTCTGTGAAAGCATGTGCTGGGTTACGAGAGGACGAGCCAGCGAAACGGACCGGACCAACCGGACGGATATGAATCTGAATCTTATGAGAAACTGCGGCTGACATGTTTTTGTGTCTTTGGTTGTCGGCGCAGCAACACAAAGACGACCTCGCATGATAAATGAGAACCAGAAAAGTGATCGATCGATCGATATGAAAATACATTTCTTTTCAAAGAAAGCATTTTGATCGTGACCTCGTCTCGCTGCAGTGTGCGAGCGAGAAACGACAAATGTATCTTGATGTTGCTGTAATCAAAAGATGTTTCCAGGTCTATTCAATTTAGCGCTGCATCTCACTCGCTTTTCTCAAGTTTCACACACAAACATTCTGCAATTTGCATTGACTGATGTACCCGCTGAAGTGATTGCAATGACATACAGTAGAATGGTGGAACTTCGTCAACATATCCGCTCTGAGGCTAGTATTTTCAATTAAAAACAGCTGGTGAGACTTGGAAGCGCTCGTGCATGGAATGTTTCAAAAAGGGACTGCAATACAATACAGAAGCCAGCACACGTCCCCCCTCCCCCCACCCCCATTTTTCATAGCGCCTACCATTCTAAATGAAATGTGTTGCTGTGTAGAGACAGCCGTAGGCGCTGGCCACTGAATGCCGAGTAAACACCTGTGTGAAATTGGGTGGAGACGGTGCAGTCGAGGCCGCGGGATCATCGCCGACGTGAGGTTGCCACGAAAACGCCTTCTAAGTGCCAATGTGTTTTGATGCCAATTGCATTAGAGGCCGAGTGAGCTGCCTTCACTTTTTCTTTGACAGCGCCTCTTGTTTTTCTTTATTATTATTATTTATTTTGTTTCTCCGCTGCAGCTAGGCAGCCTCCCTCCAGAGACGGAGCTCTCACTGTGAGGACTCTGAAGAGGAGACTCATCAGAGAAGCGCACTACTGCCCCACGCCGTCAGTGTCCACCACGCACAGACGCAGACACTCACACACGCACGCATCGCAACGCATGCGCGCGCACAGATAGAGCACGTCATATTGTGCTTCAACTATATCCATAAGCCCACACTAATGCTGAAGCTGTACGCCAATGAGAAAGCTAAAATAATTGGTCTGCGGGGAGTCCCCCATTTTGTCTGTGTCAGTAGAAACAGCCCAGTGATAAAAGGCAGAGATGCGTGAATCAAAATAATGTTGGGCGCTACGCAAGCAGGCTGACCCTTGAAGGCGGGCCCTTGAAGAAGAAACATCCATACAAACTGGATGGTGTCTCCGGAATTATCCCAGAGAGCAGTGAAACTTGACACACATAAGCTGTGGTAGTAATATATTAATAAACAACGCTCCAGCTGTGATCCGACATCACACGCCGCCGCTGGCTTTTAATTATTATGAAAAGTTCAGATTTGATTGATCTCAAGTTGGTCTATATCGTACGTCCGTGTAACCACTGCTGTTTTGTTGGTGGATGTCTTTGAACGGATGAGACATCTTTGAAACATGCCAATTAGCCGATGTTTTCTGGGATCAAGCCAAAGACAGATGCAGGGATAGCGAGATGCCAAAATTCGCTGTTCTCCTCTCGCACGTCAAGCCTTCATCCACTCAATCAGAACAGCGGCCAACAATCTGTGACTTGAGAGAGCTGTGGCATCTCTGCTTGATTGCGCTCTCGGTGGAATAACATCGTTGGCTTTATATGGGTTGATACTCGACTTGAGAGCAACTTCGCTATTCAGGACACTTGGTGCTCCGTACAAATAAATGTCTGTTTGTTAGGGTTGTGCGATGTCAGCAATATATCCGTGATTGTTTTACAGTGAAACATCGTTTTGAATGATGGCATCGTCATTTATGCCATCCGCCGCTGCAATGCACGTTAAAAGCAGGACAGCTGAGCTCTTCATGAGAACGACAGGCAGGCTACTAGCTACTGCACAGAGCCAGGCCACTCAAGCAGTGAGCGGCAGCTGTAACAAGCTAGCAGTAGCCTAGCTGCTGCTGCTGCTGCTATATTTCTCTCTCAACTCGCTCCAGTCTCCTCAACTCTCTCTCTCATTAGGTTCAAAAGCCCACGCGAATCTAACGTTATATCCACCAGTAATTCTGTCACTTTTCTGCCAGCTAGTTAAATTCAACACACACACACACACACACGTTGTTGGTCAGGATCTGTAACGTTAACGTTAGCCTATTTGTTTTTGCGCCGTTCAATATTGCTAGTGCTGTATCAACTTTCACTTTGGAACCAGGCGAGTTAAATTCATACACAGTTGAAGACTTGTACTCACTTTGGGTTGAAAACAGGAAAGAACGTGAAGTTTCTTCTTTGTCTTAAAAAGTTTTCACAACAACACAGCCGACACGCGCGGGGGACGCCCCGGCGACATTAAACAAGCGCCCCCTGTTCAGAGAAGCAGTAGAGCGGAGGAGGGGGAGTGGAGGCTTTCCTGAACTTGGCCTCTTTTATTATTAAAACGGCACACATTTATTTCGAACAGATAATTAATCACGATGATCCGATGTAGAAGGCTCAGAGGTCGATGGGGGGTCGGCCAATCACGATGGTCGATGCCATCGTCCATCGTGCCAACCCTAATGTTTGTCCCGGGTTTGTTAAGGAGACGGTGCTGTCATCGAGGGGAAAACCAATCAATCAAGTCAAGTAGAAGGAAGCCACCTCAGAGCCTCGCTTCCACTCAAACCGGGCTTATTTGCCTCTGCATCGAGGACGTGAAAACACGACATTGTACTCTTTGTCTTGTTAGACTCGGAGCATCTCGAGACGGGACGACAGAACGGGTCCCTGAATGGGAATGTTATTAGAAAATTGTGCACAACTCGAGTCTGAACGTCGGAAATGGGGACTGAAAAGGGAAGCACCGATATATATATATATATATATATATATATATATATATATATATATATACACAGACATGTGTATATATGTGTTCATGTCTTCCTTGTTTCTTTTTGAACATGATGTCCACAAGACAACATGCAGTGAAGTAGCTGAAAACAGAGGAGCAGGAGGCACTGACACCGTGCAGAAGGCCATACTCTTATCTCTGTTCTGCTCTCACTCCAGCACCTCTCCTCATCCCATCTATATGTGTCATTTCCTCTTCTTATCAGCTGTTTCACTTCACTATTTTCACCCTCCATCCACGCTTATTGGACTAGGCTCCCTGCGTCCCTCTGCTCCTGTCCGTCTATTCTTTTTCAAAGTGAAACAAAATGCACTGCTAGTCTGGTTCACGCCCAAATCCAAAGCAGCAGCACCTCCCTCTGTCCAGGGTCTGTTGCTCAAAAACGAGACGACGACGACGACTAGCCCTCTGTAGGTGAGCTTGAAAGACAGAATGTTCTGTATCCCTTTCCCCCGACCTCGTCCAGCCGCTACAGAGACTCACCCAGGACTTGGTGCTCTTCTCTGTGTATGAAGGCAAATTACTACCATATACATCTACAGTTATCTGACGATAGGAGTTCTGGCTCACCCAATTTAACATTAAGGTGACTGCCTGGACATCGACTCAATCAAATGACCGATTGATAGATGAAAGAAACCATCAGTCAGCAAGTCATTCAATCAATATCTGCCTATGCCACATCTCACACTACTATCCATAATAGCATGTTTGTAATGTCATAATGTATGTGTGTTTTAGAAATCATCAGCAATGCTGTGATTCTCAGTAGCACAATATTTACTGTGGGGCAAAAAAAGTAATTCAGTTGGGAACACTATAGTCACAGATAAAAACCATTTATAGCAACAAAATACCAACAAATAGTTATGTTTGTTTTCATGGCTCTCCACTAAGCTGCTCTCTGCTTAGCAAGCAAGCATGCTGGAGGCGCCATGGGTGCTGTGTTATCACTTTATGGGCCAACACAAGCTCAGCTGGAAAGACTTCTTAGACTGGGTGCAGTAGTTATGAAGCAAGAATCAGTGTAGGAGGAGGTCATTTAAATAGACTGCATTGTGAGAAAGGATTGTGAGTGGCGTGCCTAACTATCAGCTGATCAATGACGAACTTTGCGTTCGCATTTCACATATATTTTTCTTATGGATAATAATGTAGGTTCTATGTCCTTCAGTGATCTAAAAAGAATAAAATAAAACTGAACGTTAGACATAATTATTGTTATACTGCCTCAACATTCAAAATGAAAGGGATACGCCAACATTTTGGGAGATTCGCCTATTTGCCATATTCCCGATAGTATAACTAGAATGTAGATGCCTTTCTCTTCCCTGTGCGTGCATTAGAAAGTGTGTTTCACCCCTCCTGCTAGTGAGCTTAGTAGCTGAATGGTAGTAAACGGTACACGAGCCTGCCACCATTCAGTCACCAAAATGCACATTCCAACAGTGGCAGAAACACTCACATGTACATGTTGTGACTCGTGTACTCACCCCGCGATGAAATAATAATCCAAAGTTATGAGAAAGTCATTTTGGAAGTAAATAAATATGACAATGATGATGATGACTGCACACAGCGCATCCGCCTGAGGCAAACGTGGAAGTAACTTTGGTTCCGCCATGTTAGTTTTGGCTATAGATTTACTTTGAAAATTACCGTTTCCCATAACTTTGGATTATTATTTCATCACATGGTGAGTACACAAGTGTTTTGGTGCTGTTGGAATGTGTCTTTTTGGTGACTGAACAGGTGCAGGCTCTTGTACCGTTTACTTCAATTGCTAAGCTCACTAGCAGGAGAGGCGCAACGCACAGGGAAGAGAATGGCATCTACATTCTAGTTTTACTATATTATAAATATTGCAAATAGGTGAATCTCCCAAAATGCTGGCGTATCCCTTACATCCAGTGATTGATAAATATAAAGACATGTGTTTGTAATAATAAGCTAATAACCTGTTTTATTATTTAAAACAATAGTACATGACAAAAGCCATCCATAAAAGTATGTTTTATGGAGTGATTTAAAAGAGTATAGTGATTTGCCATAGTTTCTTGGGCAGGGCATTCCGGCCTTTAGTACTCTACCAGGAGTTTGGCACAGCCAGGAGAGCCTTGCACCAAGAGTTCAGGCTGTGCAAACTGTCAAATTTTGTGAAATCCAGTACTTAATATGGGATAGGCAGGCTTTGAGGTTAAGCTCAGTAGCGGCTGGTGCATTTTTGTCCAGGGAGGGCTATACCAAATATAGGCCTGGACAATGGGGTTGAAATCAATATGATAATCATAAGGATTATTCTCAATATCAATATCATATGTTTCACGTATGCAAAATCAGTGTTCATCTCATTGAACTGAATGGTGATGTCAAACAAACCTTACATTTTCAAATAATATTCCTGCCATACCTCATTTGATCAGTTTTTAAGTAACATTTGCTTGTCATCATCAATTTAGACAGCAGAAATGTCACTATTAAAATAACTTCATATCATCACGATGATTCTACTGAAAGACAACAAACAATAATAGGCTATTGAATTATCATCCACTCCAGCCCTAAATCAAGCAAGTAGTAACGGACGTTAGCCTACTAGTAGCCTACCTTCTGAATCATATGGGCAACAGATTAGTAGGCATATCAATCACGGAGCAGATTACAGAAATAGTCAGCAGCCCTCTGATCTCTACATCAAACTTCCCTCATTAGCATCCATATTTACTTGAAAAGCACATGGCATAAACACTTTGGAAGAAGGACTTCCCACAGCATGTGAATGAGTTACATTACATTACCTATGAGGAAAGCACGTTCGTGCATACAAATAGAGTCCGTCAAGAATGCATTGCTGTCGCTCTACCTGGCCCCACCTCCACCTGGTCTCTAGATACCAGCGCCCCGAATCCCTTTGTTTTGAGAGCGAACAGCGCATGTGCAATTTACACAGATCCTGGCTTAGCACTGGTGGAAGCCGGAAGTCCCCGGACGGCGTCCGTGGCAGAAAGTAGTTGACCCAAAACAGTACACATGTAGACATTATGAATCTACATATTTATTGCAGATTATATACTCACTATCTAATATTCACCTCGCTCATAATTTTTTTTTATATATATAGGCTATATATACGTTTTATTTTCCCCTCGTGGGTAGGTGGGGCGGCGCCCTGGCGCGCTCTAGTGGCCGGCCGCCACTGGTTAAGCTGGAGTTATTAATTTTATGGGGTATATACAGTATATACAGCGGCATAGTAATGATATCAGATGTTACATTTGCACATAATGGGGCTAATTAAAAAAATTCGTAATTAACATTAATTTACAGTACAATAACATCTGACTACAGGTTTTTTTTTTTTTGCAGTGCAGTGTGCAATCACTTTCCCAAAATGCTACTAACGTTTCGATATTTCACGTTTATGAATAAGGAAACACCCTATCCTAACAATATTTGCCTCTAATGTCACACTAACCCTGCCGGTAAGTTTTATGAATGAGCCCCAGTGTTACCCAGAGGAGTATGTGAAGAACAGTATGGGGCAGAGAATTGAACCTTGGGGAACTCCATACAGTATAGAGGGTATGCACACCCACTGGAAGACGCCCCCTCAATCAGGAATGAGTGTCAAATTGAGTGTCAAATTCCTCCCTGAGCAGCAGGTGTCAGTTATCTAGGCTGATTACTGCATTCAAGCTCAGTCTTGCTGTGACTCAGTGGGCGTGACCCCACAGTGACTTCTGCCTCTGTGACATCACGTGCATACCCTCTATTGGAGCTGGGCCAAAGAAGAGGAGGAGGCTACAGACTACAGACAAGGTTCTAGTTGACAGGGAAAACAGAATCAATTAAAACCAGTGGCCATGATGCCACCCCGATTTCCAAGGTGGTTTAGATTAGAAGACTATTGTTCACTGTGTTAAATGCTGCACTGAGATCTAGGACTAGTCACCACCAGCATCTGCCACCTGGAGAAGGCCATGCATAACTTTGATAAGAGCAGTCTCTGCACTGTGGAGAGCTCTAAATTCCAGACTGATTTTTTTCAAAGATAGTGTGTCTCTCTATTCATAACGGAGATCAGCTGTGAGGAAATCGCTTTCTTTAAAACTTCAAATAAAAAAACGGTAGTTTGGAAATGGGCCTGAAATTGTTCAGGGCCAGGCAATCTTAATTTAGTTATTTTTTCCAATAGAGGTTTCATTATTGCCTGTTTGGAATAGGAAGGAACAGTATAATAATATAATAATAATAATGGATTTAATTTGTATAGCACACTTTAAAATACAACGAAATCTCAAGGTGAAGCACTTAGTACTGGTGCTCAAAGCAGTGTTTATGATTAACAGAATGTGCAGGGCAACTATACGAATGACTTTTCTAGAAATGTAATAGAGATATAATGTCCAGTGAGCAAAGTGAGAATTCAATTCGAGTGATGGTTTCTATAAGCCAAGTGAGGCAGACAGGTATGAAATTGCTGACAGCGGCACAGATTTCTGGGGAGATATTAGGCCCAGAGTGGGGAAATTGGAGCAGAGTATTTATCATTTTATTAGTCAAGAAAGTCAAAAACTTGCACCTTTGAGGGGAAGCCTCAACAGTGGGAGGGGCTGAGGAATACAGAACAGACAGGTGCTTTGCTAAAGGGAGGATCCGCACACAGAAAGGTAATTTATAAAAGTAATTCATATGTCACACATTCCGACATCAGGAAAGTCATAGTTATTTTATACAAAAGGGGGAAAAAACTTAGCACCTCTAATAATAGGTACGACATCTCACCTAATTCTCTCTGTGTATAGACAATATTTGATAAGCCAAACCATCACCTTGTGCTGCATATTTTCTAATGATAGATGAGCATCAACAGAGAGAGAGAGAGAAAAAAAGAGAACAATAATTGTTTCTTAATTTTGAAAAGTTGACTTTTTCAGATAATACCTGAGAGCCACTCATCAATCATTCCTGCTGTAAAGTTGCAGGCTTGTTCAGTGTGCGATGTGTGTTGAAGCTGCAGGCTAACGTGCCACCAAACTCCCACTGAAAATCCGGAGGCAAAAAAAATGGCCACTTCCCTGCAATCAAACAGAACAGGTGGCGCACGGCTCCCCGGAGACACAGTGACAACCAGGAAAACAAATGTTGAGCCGACTTGAGCGCTGGAGTCTGGCTGGCAAATAAATATGCCGGGGCTTAATTTTTCATGATCAATGAATGGTTTCGGGGGAAATCTGCATGTAAGAGAGTAAAAAAAGCCTGCTACATAACACGAGCTAATTCCCTTTTGAAAGGCTGTCGCCACAACCCGTGCCTCCTTGGCATTCCCCCGCACCCGCCTGATGTCGGCATGCTGGCTGCAAGTCCCTCGGGAGACGGTCGTGTTTTTGCGGCCATGTTTACTTTGTGAGGAATTTTTCCAAAGTCTAGAGATACAGCGGCACTGTACACGCTCATTTGCAAAACATATTGGACAGGCAACCTGTTCTCTTTGCTTTGGCCGTCTGTCTGGGAGTTGTAAACACTCCACGGAATATGCAGTGATTATGGGAGCAGTAGGATCGACTTTTCCAAACGTGTGTACGGCATATTGCACGCCTTTGTCTCTAATCAAGGGCATGTCAGAGCTTAATTACATGGTATTTTCGCTAATGACTTCCGTCTTTAAATGTTAGCTTGACGATTATACTGATTGGGAAGCCAATCAATGAGGTGGATTGTATCAAAAATGACACCTTTATTTAACATCATATTGTTGTTATCTTCTGTTCTTTTCTGTTCCATCTAAGCTTTCTTTGTCATTACACAAAGCATATTTACATAGAAAGAAATCAAGGTATTTGATTAATTGATCATGCGCGCACACACACATGCAAATGTGCGCGTGCGCACGTACACACACACACACACACACACACACACACACACACACACACACACACACACACAAAAGAAAATCCACTACAGTATGTGAAGCTCAGTGTAGTATCAGTTTGTCGCCTCAGTTTGAGATGCCATGTTCATTGTACATCCTTGTCAATTTCCCCCTGACGAAGCCCCATTTACTGCCTGCGTGCTAGGTGAAGGAGTTTCCCAGACCTAATCATTTACTGCCTGTGTGCTAGGTGAAGGAGTTTCCCAGACCTAATCATTTGCTGCCTGTGTGCTAGGTGAAGGAGCTTCCCAGACCTAATCATTTGCTGCCTGTGTGCTAGGTGAAGGAGTTTCCCAGACCTAATAATTTGCTGCCTGAGTGCTACGTGAAGGAGTTTCCCAGACCTAATGATGTACTGCCTGTGTGCTAGGTGAGGGAGCTTTCCCAGACCTACTCATTTACTGCCTGAGTGCTATAGGTGAAGATGCTTCCCAGACCTACTCATTTACTGCCTGAGTGCTATAGGTGAAGATGCTTCCCAGACCTAATAATTTACTGCCTGTGCGCTAGGTGAAGGAGCTTTCCCAGACCTAATCATTTACTGCCTGTGCGCTATAGGTGAAGGAGCTTTCCCAGACCTAATCATTTGCTGCCTGTGTGCTAGGTGAAGGAGCTTTCCCAGACCTAATCATTTACTGCCTGTGCGCTATAGGTGAAGGAGCTTTCCCAGACCTAATCATTTGCTGCCTGTGTGCTAGGTGAAGGAGTTTCCCAGACCTAATCATTTGCTGCCTGTGTGTTAGGTGAAGGAGTTTCCCAGACCTAATCATTTGCTGCCTGTGTGCTAGGTGAAGGAGTTTCCCCAGACCTAATCATTTGCTGCCTGTGTGCTAGGTGAAGGAGTTTCCCAGACCTAATCATTTGCTGCCTTTGTGTTAGGTGAAGGAGTTTCCCAGACCTAATCATTTGCTGCCTGTGTGCTAGGTGAAGGAGTTTCCCAGACCTAATCATTTGCTGCCTGTGTGCTAGGTGAAGGAGTTTCCCAGACCTAATCATTTACTGCCTGTGTGTTAGGTGAAGGAGTTTCCCAGACCTAATCATTTGCTGCTTGTGTGTTAGGTGAAGGAGTTTCCCAGACCTAATCATTTGCTGCCTGCGTGCTACTGTAGGTGAAGGAGTTTCCCAGACCTAATCATTTGCTGCCTGAGTGCTAGGTGAAGGAGTTTCCCAGACCTAATCATTTGCTGCCTGTGTGTTAGGTGAAGGAGTTTCCCCAGACCTAATCATTTGCTGCTTGTGTGTTAGGTGAAGGAGCTTTCCCAGACCTAATCATTTGCTGCCTGTGTGCTAGGTGAAGGAGTTTCCCAGACCTAATCATTTGCTGCCTGTGTGCTAGGTGAAGGAGTTTCCCCAGACCTAATCATTTGCTGCCTGAGTGCTAGGTGAAGGAGTTTCCCAGACCTAATCATTTGCTGCCTGAGTGCTAGGTGAAGGAGTTTCCCAGACCTAATCATTTGCTGCCTGTGTGTTAGGTGAAGGAGCTTTCCCAGACCTAATCATTTGCTGCCTGCGTGCTAGGTGAAGGAGTTTCCCAGACCTAATCATTTGCTGCCTGAGTGCTAGGTGAAGGAGTTTCCCAGACCTAATCATTTGCTGCCTGTGTGTTAGGTGAAGGAGTTTCCCAGACCTAATCATTTACTGCTTGTGTGTTCGGTGAAGGAGTTTCCCAGACCTAATCATTTGCTGCCTGCGTGCTAGGTGAAGGAGTTTCCCAGACCTAATCATTTGCTGCCTGTGTGCTAGGTGAGAGTTTCCCAGACCTAATCATTTGCTGCCTGTGTGCTAGGTGAAGGAGTTTCCCAGACCTAATCATTTGCTGCCTGAGTGCTAGGTGAAGGAGTTTCCCAGACCTAATCATTTGCTGCCTGTGTGCTAGGTGAAGGAGTTTCCCAGACCTAATCATTTGCTGCCTGTGTGCTAGGTGAAGGAGTTTCCCAGACCTAATCATTTGCTGCCTGTGTGTTAGGTGAAGGAGTTTCCCAGACCTAATCATTTACTGCTTGTGTGTTCGGTGAAGGAGTTTCCCAGACCTAATCATTTGCTGCCTGTGTGCTAGGTGAAGGAGTTTCCCAGACCTAATCATTTGCTGCCTGTGTGTTAGGTGAAGGAGTTTCCCAGACCTAATCATTTGCTGCCTGTGTGTTAGGTGAAGGAGTTTCCCAGACCTAATCATTTACTGCTTGTGTGTTCGGTGAAGGAGTTTCCCAGACCTAATCATTTGCTGCCTGTGTGTTAGGTGAAGGAGTTTCCCAGACCTAATCATTTACTGCTTGTGTGTTCGGTGAAGGAGTTTCCCAGACCTAATCATTTACTGCTTGTGTGTTCGGTGAAGGAGTTTCCCAGACCTAATCATTTGCTGCCTGCGTGCTAGGTGAAGGAGTTTCCCAGACCTAATCATTTGCTGCCTGTGTGTTAGGTGAAGGAGTTTCCCAGACCTAATCATTTGCTGCCTGTGTGTTAGGTGAAGGAGTTTCCCAGACCTAATCATTTGCTGCCTGTGTGCTAGGTGAAGGAGTTTCCCAGACCTAATAATTTGCTGCCTTAGTGCTAGGTGAAGGAGTTTCCCAGACCTAATGATGTACTGCCTGTGTGCTAGGTGAAGGAGTTTCCCAGACCTAATCATTTGCTGCCTGTGTGCTAGGTGAAGGAGTTTCCCACACCTAATCATTTACTGCTTGTGTGTTCGGTGAAGGAGTTTCCCAGACCTAATCATTTGCTGCCTGTGTGTTAGGTGAAGGAGTTTCCCAGACCTAATCATTTGCTGCCTGTGTGCTAGGTGAAGGAGTTTCCCAGACCTAATGATGTACTGCCTGTGTGCTAGGTGAAGGAGTTTCCCAGACCTAATCATTTACTGGCTGTGTGTTAGGTGAAGGAGTTTCCCAGACCTAATCATTTACTGCCTGTGTGCTAGGTGAAGGAGCTTTCCCAGACCTACTCATTTACTGCCTGAGTGCTAGGTGAAGGGGCTTTCCCAGACCTAATCATTTACTGCCTGTGTGCTAGGTGAAGGAGCTTTCCCAGACCTAATCATTTACTGCCTGTGTGCTAGGTGAAGGAGCTTTCCCAGACCTACTCATTTACTGCCTGTGTGCTAGGTGAAGGGGCTTTCCCAGACCTAATCATTTACTGCCTGTGTGCTAGGTGAAGGAGCTTTCCCAGACCTAATCATTTACTGCCTGTGTGCTAGGTGAGGGAGCTTTCCCAGACCTAATCATTTACTGCCTGTGTGCTAGGTGAAGGGGCTTTCCCAGACCTAATCATGGAAGGTAATTCTCATATTTATTCATTTAACCCCAACCAAGTGCCATGAATTAAACATCCCCCCCAAAACACCAACATCATTTCGCATCTAATTAGACAAGTATTCATTTATTCTGTTTCACAATCAAGCAATCAGGAACAAATTAGCTAGAGCTGACAAATACATGTAATATCTTGAAACACTAAATCATACATGTCAATCAATCATACATTTCTGTATGTGTATGCTTGTTTGTGTGTGTGTGAGTGAGTATACTGTACATGGATCGACACACTGTGTGTAAGCGTGTGCAGGTGATAAGGAACTTACACGTGTGTGCAGCCAATCCTGCAGGATCGATTAGTGCAATAGAGTGTAATTGATAAATGTATGTTGCGCTGTTTTCTTTGCTTCCAAAATCTCCCATCACCTGTTCAGCTGATGCGTGTCGAAAATGCCGCAGATGATCCCCATAAGCGTCAACAAAATTATTTTGCACGTGAAGACTCGTCATTTTAATAGTAACCCATAATGTGCTTACTTTAATGGCAACAATCATCTTTATCAGAACGGTTTATTGATTTGTATTTTCAAATGATGTATATCTCGTTTTAGAATTAAATCATTCAATTACTCTTCTAACTACCTCCTAAATCTTAGAGCTCTTGCCCTCTACTTTGCACAATGTATCTTTCATATTTTCCCTAGCTCTTCTGTTCCTCTATCCTCTCTCATTGCATCTGTTTATTGCCTGTCTCCAGACCTTTGAGTCCGCCCACTCCAACTCCTGACTGCTTCTGGTCTGGCATTTTGACATGCAACAGCTGTTTCTCATGTTGGAAAACATGTCCGGTTCAACAGAGAGCCAAAGTCACACCCACTTCAAGTCAAGAGTTTCCATCCATCATTTATGGACATTTCGTAAAATCCTTGTAAAAATAGTTTTACTTGGTCAAACCAAACGATTCAGGTATATTTAGAAACAGTAGAGACCAAAGAACATTTCACTCTGACCAAAATGTCAGTCGACGATGACGACGACAATAATAATAATAATAATAATATTAATAACAACAACAACAACAACAATAATAATAATAATGGATTAAAAAATCTATTTTTCAATGTTTTTTTTTTTAAGGTTTGGTCTGAGGGAAATGTTCTATGGTCTCTCCTGGTTCTAAATATAGCTGAATCGCTTCGTTTCACCAAGTAAAACTATTTCATACAAATTTTATGAAATGTCTATGGGGGGAAAAATGGCGGATGAAATCTCTTGACTTCGGCTCTCTATGGGCGCCAAGGGGACTAACAGTTGGCCAATCAGCACCACGGGCGGGGCTAATGCCGTTGTCAAGCTGTTGTCAAGTGTGTGGGACCTAATAACAACAATGGTTGGCCACCATACTGTAGCTACCGAGGCTGTTCTAAATCGATTAAAAGTACCAATTACTTTGAAATCCGAACAGCACTCTGCTTTGAAGGCATTTATTCAAAGGGGAGAGATGTTTTTGTGCTCTTCTCCCCACTGGATTATTGCTGCCTTCAAATGGGCTTGTATTTCTATTTTCTTCATGAGAAGAGTCCATAGAGATGACCACTCCTGTCCTATTTACAACTTCATACAGTAAGTGTACGTTTTCTGAAAGCTCGGAGTTCACAATATCGGGTACGCGACTTACCACGTCGCAACTACGAGTTTCATTTGAAGGCAGTAAGGCAGATACATTGGGTGCTCTCTAGTGATTGGTTAGGGAAAATCAAATCCCCCTCTGGGATTTCCCCCACAGAAATCGGTAAATCCCCCTTCTCATGATAAGTGTTGTGCACTTTTCTCAACGCGAGGTAGAGCGGAGCGCAAATCTGCAGAACAAGAGGGGAGCAGCAACAGCGCGAGCACCGGCTATCTTCTTTTCCTCCTCTGATTGGTTGCGCTCATGAAAGGTCAGCGACAAGTAGGTCAGCGTTGAGATATTTTGAACTCAAAAGTGTCAAAATCGAGCTGTGGGCGTTGCCAAGGGTAGCGCTGCCGCCTAGTTGAGCAGCAACGCTCTCCTCATAGGAAAACAACGGGAAAGCGGGCGCAGAGCTGTTTTACCACGGATCACGTGTAGAGGGGGCTTTAGAGTGGAGGCAAGCTGTGTTCGGAATGGTTCACTCACTCACTATGCCCCAGTGTTTATCATAAACAGTAGTGAACTATATGGGGAACGATCAAACGAGTTTCGTACACTACCTCACTCTTCTCCTTTGGTAAACACAATAGCATTGTATTGTATTGTATTCTGGGTATTTCATAGTGGACTATATAGTGACTCAAATTAACAGTTGAGAATTCAGACGCTAGCTAAGAAAATGCCGAACACACAATATAGTCCACTATTTCTGTAATTGGGCATGGTTTCGAACAGGGCTAATGTCAGACTGAAGACGGAAACCGAGTGTAACTAATTGACAATTCAGCATATCAGGCTACAAAAAAAAACAAAAAAAACTCTCTCGTAACGGGACAAGCCCGTCTTTTATTGTCACACGAACACCACAACACATGCATGCGGCCACAACACACTCATGCTGACGGTGGCCGGTGAAAAGTGTCCTCTGCATTTAACCCATCCAGGCATGTCCTTTCCTCCGGGGGGCAGGCCAGGAGCAGTGGTCGCTTTCTCGTACAGCGCCCGGGGACCAACTTCGGATGTAGTCGTCACTGGTCGGATGACGTTGACGATCTGATCTTCTGCATGTTTTTGGTGGGGGGGTTATATACGGAGGAACCCCCTGGGGGAGCACGGGGAGAACATGCAAACTCCACACAGAGAGAAAGGCCCTTACGAGGAGATACCCCACCTGGGCAGTGGGCACTGAAGATATGGGGGGGAACACAACCACAGCGCCCACAGTGTCCCAGGCGAGAATCGAACTCAGGACCTTCTGACTGTGAGGCGACAGCACCACTGAGCCACCGTGCCCCCCCTAGCTAGCTAGCTGAGGCTACTCCATTTACTCTTGAATCCTCTCTTCTTCCTTGTATCGTCTCTCTTCTTTTCAAACACACACCCCTTCCCCAAATAAATAAATAAATTGCATCTTTACTCTCTGTGATTGTCGGTTCGAATCCCATCAGGACCACTTACTGCGTCACTCATCTATTGTGTGTGACGCTCACGCTCATACCATGTTAAAAAAAAAGCAAGACAATCCAAATCCAATAATGTAAAAGGCTAAGGGGAAATGTAGCTGAGGTCTTGCAAGTTGGACTAATCAATAGGAGTTTTGAAAGCAGCAAAAGGTGGGCGACGAGGTCAGAGCATCTCAAGAACAAATTGATTTCCGGGCACCTGTGAAAAATTGAGGTTAGTATTGAGAGTCAACCATGTCAAATGCAAGGCACAGCTCTTGGGAGTAATACCTGGCCTGCTGTCCCCAAGCAAATGCTGTTGATTGCACATTCTGTCCGGCACTTATGCATTTTGATATTCACACGCACGCACGCACACACACACACACACACACACACACACACACACACACACACACACACACACACACACACACACACACACACACACACACACACACACAGTTGTCATCCTTTATGTTGCATTGCCACCTTCTGGATCCATCCACTGTTACCCTACATTCTCAATCTCTCTTCTCTTTAGTTAAAATTGGCTAAGTGGGTGGTGTCTGTGGTGGCGGTGTCAGTCACGATTGTGATGTCATCAGTGATGTAACTTGAACAATTGTGATGTCATCAGTAGGGATGTTCATCAATTATCGAAAATCGATAATCGATCGTTAAGGATTGGAATCGATCCTGTGGCATTTGGATCGATTTTTTAATTATTTTTTTTGGTCAAATCAAATTGCTATAACTATCAAATTTGATTTTCACTAGTGGTTGCAACCAGGAGAGGGCGCAATTGGACAGACAGAGAACAATGAACAGAACACCTCTGTGGGTGGGGCTATGGGTGTGGTCTAATTGAGCGAGAAGAACTGAAGTGAGACAACACAGCAGACAGAGGAAATGAAGCGTGCAAAGCGAAGTTTTGTGTGGGACCATTTCGAGTTAAAAGACGACCTCGTATATTGCAAGAACTGTGATGTAGTTTATAACTACAACACGGCTACGACGCCAATGATTCACCACTTGAACAGCGTACATCCGAGGCTGGTTAACCAGGAAGATGACGCCGCCGCCTTGTTGTCGTCTCAGCCCACCATCGCTGCGGCGTTAGCGGGGAGGAGATGTGATGGCCGGCGTACAGAAAAAATCACCCAGGCCGTATGCAACCTCATCGAGACAGATTTGCTGCCCATAAATATCGTTGAGGGCAACGGTTTTCAACACCTGATGAACGTGATTGAGCCATTGTATCAGCTTCCCTCGCGAAGCACCATTACCAGGCGGATTGAAAAGCGCTTTCTAAAGCGAAAGCAAGAGCTGTTTGTCCAGCTAGCCACAGCCCAGTGTGTTGCGCTAACCACTGACTGCTGGACCGCCTTGACCGACACAGAGGAGGCGGTCGGCCCAGCCACGCCAGCCTCTGCTATGGCCATGCTGCTTGGGAAGGAATACTCCACTTGTCGCGACGACGCTGGGATGCAAGACGAAGTTACCCACTTCATGAGGGAGACTCCCCTGTCCCTGGAGTGCAGCGCTGCAGAGTGGTGGAAAGTGAATGAAGGCAGGTTCCCCAGGCTGGCGAAGTTAGCGGGACGATACCTGTGCATTCCTGCAACTTCGGTCCCTTCAGAGCGCGTCTTTTCTGCTGCTGGACTGACTGTCAAGCTGCGTTCGCGTCTCACCCCACAGCATGTTAACATGCTTATCTTCCTAAACAAGAATCAGTAGGCCGATGGACGCTGCTGGAGTTAAACTTTACTTTGTTGTTTCATGGGACACTAGTCACCACGCCTTCATGAGTCAGTCATTTGTGTTATGAGGCTCCAAGTTAAATAATAGGCATGTGAAGTAAGTAACACTATAGCATCATCTCTCTCTCTCTCGTTCTGGTTCTCTCTCTCATTCACTCTCGTTTTGGATTGTACATTTTGATTGTTTATTTATTTAAGTTAAGTTAATGTAGGCTACTGTATGCATGTGTGTCAAGTGTCTAAAAGATGCGGTTATATAATTTGAATTAAGACTACAGTAAGAGAGGTGTGGCTCAGCTGCGTTAAGCACGCACATATTTTTTGTTTAACAGTTAAACATGCAAACTTGCAGTCTGCAAAGTAAACACCAAATGTCATTAACAGCCTTGTTTAAGAGGAGTGTTGGAGAGGAGACACATTGAAATAAAGAGTTAATTGAGGAGAACACGTTGTCTTTCGTATTTTCTGCCATAGGCATTCATTTTGTAAAAAAAAAAAAAAAAAAAGATATTGAAAATTTTCTAAGTATTAATAAAATCGATAATCGATAATTGATCGTTAATTCTCACCGATTATCGATTTTGGAAATTTTTCAAAATGAACATCCCTAGTCATCAGTGATGTCACTCAAGCAACTGTGATGTCATCAGGGATGTCACTTAAGCAACTGTGATTGTGCATCTGTGATGTCTCTCAGGCAGTTGTGATGTCATCAGTGATGTCACTTGAGCAACTGTGATGTAGTATGAGCCAATGCCGCACAGTTGCACAAGGCTATGTGGGCTCTGTCTGGTGGTGTCAGTCACGATTTGTGACGGAAGTGATGTCATCAGTGATGTCACTCGAGCAAATGTGATGTCATCAGTGATGTCACTCGAGCAACTGTTTGCCCAACTGTGATGTCACTCAGGCAGTTGCGATGTTATCACTGATGTCACTCGAGCAACTGTGATGAGCCGATGGCACACAGTTGCACGATGGTGCCTGGGTGGGTGGTGTCTGTCTGTCATGATTTTAGGAGCAGGCGATTTCCAGAACTGCAGCCAAACTCCAGAAGAAAAAAATACCAAGTACTTTCCAACTCCACCACTGAACTCCATTTTGATCAAACTAGGAATCGAGCGTGCATATTCCTATAGGGTGGAGACCATATGCATATTCCTATAGGGTGGAGACCATATGCATATTCCTATAGGGTGGAGACCACATGCGCGCTCGATTCCGTTCAGTGGTGGAGTTGGAAAGTACTTGGTATTTTTTGTTCTGGAGTTTCCAAGAAAGAACATGTACAGTAGTAGTAGTAGTTATATGGGAAATTAGAAATCGGAGGGAGGCAGGCAAGAACTACCAGACATAACTTACCAAATTGCCTCTTATTTGCCCAATGGTTTATAGTGTTGCCATTATTTCCAGGAAACTTACAGTATTTTACCAACTTCAGAAAACTGACAGCTTCCACTTTCTATATAACTATGTAATGCCATGGTTCTTTCTTGGAAACTCCAAAAGAAATTACCAAGCACTTACCAACCCTAGCATTGAACTCTTTGTCCATTTTCCCTGCACATCCCAGTACATCTTGTCATGGTTCATTGCAGGAAATGCCCAGAGAAAGTAACAGTTCCTTTCTAGGAAATTACGAGCAAATTGTGGACCGGGAAAATCCAGTAGTGCTGCTTCATCACTGTCTGTGGCCAGTTTGGAGTGTCTCTCTTTGCTTTCACTTTTTCACTGTCGGGGTCGCAGAGATCATGAAATAGCGCAGGGCTCCCAGTAGGCCACTTTGTTTTGAATGACACAGAGAAAGTCATCTGTCATCACACAGCTAAAGAGTTCTCCTGTAAAAATAGAATCGGATATATCTTCACCTCACCCACTTTTTATTTTGTTCAGTCAGTTGGTTGGTTCATATTCTTTCTTTCTTTTGATCAAGTTTTTTTTTTTTTTTTAGATTTTTCTCACATTTTCTGCCTGTAGCTATTTGGCCAATTCCCCGTGCTGCCCCGGTCATTGCTCCACCGTCTCCGCCGATCTGGGCAGAGTTGTAGACTAGCACATGCCTCCTCTGATACATGTGCAGTCATCAGCCACTTCTTTTCAACTGACGGCGAGGAGTTTCACCGCTAGGACGTGGGAGGATCACGATTGATTTCACCCAATCAATCAAGCTGGAGCCTCTAGCTTGGTCGTGGAGGTAACACAGGGGCTCGAACCTGTGACCCTCGTGTTGGTAGGCAGGGAATCTACCACTGCACTACCCGGACACCCATCTTTCTTTCTTTCCCTCCCCCCCTCATGTCTCCCATTTCCCCTCCCCCTCCCTGCAAGATCGGATATTTTCATGTAAGCAGTTTCGGGGAGGGGGGGTTGATTCAAGAGCCGGAATAGCCTACACTTGAGTACGTGCGGAGGAAAGCCTGCTGTATAGCTAGCAGAGCATATGGCACGTAGGCTACAATACTGTATACTCTCTACCTGCATCACCCTACGGGAGAGGCAGGTACAATGCTGTACTCTCTCTACCTGCCTCACCCTACGGGAGAGGTAGAGCATAAATCTCTGCCTTCACTCTCCAAAAAAATTCTGCTTGGGATGCTGCCCCCCCCCCCCCCCCCCACCCCCACCCTCACTGAAATTATTCCAAATTTCACCCAATCAATCTGTTACACCATGCAGCTGCCTCTGTTGAGAAATGACAGGAGCAGTACAATTTCATATCTACAAGATACAAGATAATTTTAAGAGACATATAGTGAGTAATCATATTACAGACGAGGAATTTGTCTTTGTGCAGTATGCAGAACAATAGCAGGAAATGGAGCAAGCAGAAATAATCAAATTTATAAATTATAAAGTGCAAAGTAAAAGTCCTTTAAGGTCATATATAATGGGGGGGGGGAGGGGGGGGTAAGAAATCTATTGAGACTGATAAGGAGCTAGTCCATGAGGCTTTAGAATACTATTGCTGTATTTAAATGTGGCCACTGCGTGTCTCTGACTACCTCCATTTTTTATTTTTATGATCAAGTTTTTTCAGACTCACTTTCTACCAGCTAGCCAAGATCATTGGCAGATTAACAAAGATAAAACAAAAACTTTGCTTAACACTTTGAGTGCCACGGCCCTTGGGCAAAAGGTGCTGTACTGTGCCACATAGGCCGCAATGCATTTTAAAACAGTCATATAATTTCTTTAATAATTACTATGTAAACACTGAACACGCACAAATAACGATGAGACTCTCTTCTATCACCTGCAAAAAAAAGTTTATTGATCCCATTTTCCGTTCTTTAGTTATGAGCCGGAGAAGATAGCTTGATTTGACCAAAAACAGCCACTTTTTTTCTATAACCTGAGATATTCAGCCTTTTGTGAAAGGAAGCATTTCAAGCACATCATTGACTCATTGCTAATATTTTCTGATGTAATGACACCTCAAAAATAATTTCCTTCAATAAAAGAGTGAAAACAAAGGAATTTTGTTTGGCCAAATACTATTTTTTAGCTGCAACCAGCAGCGCTGGCCCCTGCGTGCGCTGCTGGTTGCAGCTTCTTGCTGTTCTTGATTTACTGCTGGTGGGCATCAGATATTCTAGCTTGCGTTTCCTAATCCTGTCCTGCTGTCTGGGTGTTGTATGCTGCTCTGCGTGCTCTGCGTGCCCCCCCCCCTCAACTGCACACTCATCCTTCTGGGAGTGTCTCTGGGGCTTTCTGCTGCCTGCGTTTGCTCTGCACTGACAAGTCCGCTATATCCAGCTTTTTTACAACCGCGTGTATTTGTCACCAGCTCCCATGCTTCCAGTTGAGAATAATAACAAATCCACGGCTGATCATGCGAATGGGCTGTGCAGCGGACACGGAGGTGCTCAATTGTGACCGCAGATTGGCTGCTGCAGGGGCACAGCTAACGTTATGCTTCAATGAAGCAGCTGCATACGGACGGATGCGATGCGATTTCCTTTTCCCCAACGACTTCTTCTGTGTGTTTTACTCCACTTTCTCTCATCTGGAGTGCGCTGTCGCCACCTAAGGGTTCTGTAAAATAGGTTAGACACATTCAATAGCTCTCATATTGTAAGAGGCGATGTAAGAAGCATAGATCGACACCCCCCCGTCAAAAAAACAATTTCGAGTTATTGACGCCATTTGGCGTCGCTGGCAGCCTACGGTAAATTTCTAATGACGCCATATGGCGTCGCTGGCACTAAATGTGTTAATATATCAAAATGTCCTAGGCTGGCTTTACACAGGGAAACTTTCACGTGCGTGAAACTGAGGTGAAACTAAGTTGCAAATTATTTGCATGGTCTAAAGCCCTCTGCAACACACTTGAAACTTGTCTGAAACTCAGCTGCAACAGTTGCAAAATTCAATTTTGTGAAACTAGTTTCATACAACAGCCAATCAAAACGCTGATAAGTAGGCTATTAATGCACTGATGGCTCTCTTCCTATTATCCGGGACAGCTATAATGAAAGAAAGTAGTCAGGCAGTGGCAGAAGAAACCTTATACAACACGTCCCAATTGATATTATCCAGCTAGAAAACGATACAAAATAAGATACAAAGATGCAAGTTAGTGTTACAATTAATGAATGACACTTATTGCTACAGTAATCTACTGTAGCAAGAGAGGAAAAGGAAAAACAACATGACAGATGAAACATTACATTACAAATCTAGCTAGCTTGTTAGCAGTGTTGCATGAGACTTGATTATTTTTGAATTGCTTTGTGTAAATGTCAAGTTGCATGAAAATTATGTTTCATGCAATTTGCAACATGCAACTAGTTGCCTGCTGAAAGTTTCACCGTGTAAAGCCACATAACATTAAACCAATTCAACCTCGTAATAAACAGTATATATATCAATCAATTCAACTTCATTCCAGACACTTAAGAAGGTCCATAGGAGAACATAACACTATACAATTCAATACAAAACGTAGAAAAAATATAAAAACAGACCTTGATATTAAGATTACAGTCATACATAGAGGCTCTTTCGCCAATGTTGCCACATGGTTGAGTTGAACCTGGTGCTACTTTTGACAGGATTACTTAAGGGCACAATAACACTGTTCATCGAGTCATCTAGACGACACATAAATCTGTACCTGAGGTTTCTTAAAAGTGCTTTAAATGTAGGTATACCTACACTGACAAACAGCTGGCTGGCACTGTGCCATCTAGGGACACGCAACAACAGTCGTAGTGCATCATTATAAGCCACATTTAGTCTTTGCATGCTGCTTTTCCTGTAGCTGCTCCACAGGTGTGCAGTATACAGCGGCGTACAGTACGCTCTGAACAGTGAGGCTTTGACATCTGAAGTACACACATGAAATTTGCGAATCAACATGTTTGCCTGTGCATATAGTTTACAACGCTGTCTCTGAATATCGTTATCATCAGACAAATCATCTGTAATACAATGGCTTAAGTATTTAATCTCAGTACACACTTCAAGAACATTGTTACTCAAATAAAAATCAGGGAAAACTGACTTTCGATCTTCTTTACAACGCACAATCATAATGTTACTCTTCTTGGCGTTGTATTTGATGTCACATTCTATACCGTACTGGGAGCATATCTTAAGTAGCTGTTGTAGACCAGCACTATACGGAGAGAACACAACCAAGTAATCCGCATACATAAGATGATTAAAACAGTGTCTCCGACAACACAGCCAGTTGTACACGCATTGAGTTGAACGGACAAGTCATCCATATACACGTTAAACAAGAAAGGAGAAAGAATGCCGCCTTGATGGACGCCATTACCCACACTAAAATGAGCAGACACAGAGTTACCCCATCTTATTTGCATAGACTGATGTACATACCAGAATGCTAGGATTCGAATAATAAACTTGGGAATCCCTCTTTGGGACAATTTATTAAACAGTTTGTTATGATTAACTCTGTCAAAGCACATCTATAAAGCACAAAAACATTGTTGAGTTTTGGCTTCTGTATTTAATTATTTCTTGTAAAGCAAATATACACATGTCATCATATCATTACTGCAGTTTCTCTAAAGCAATGTCCTTCATGGTGTAAGTTCAGTTCTTTGTTATGGCAGCTGAAAGGCTTCGGCTGGGAGCACCAACTGAAGACTGATGCACTATGACTGCCGGAAAGTCAGGCAAACCTGAAGCTTCTGACTGTGGTAAATGCGTGCTCAATAATGGAAAATAACTCATTGAGTGCCAAGGACGAGTATGTTCGTCAATTCAGATACTAACGTAGAGTGCCAAGGACGAGTATGTTCGTCAATTGCGTTTTTTGACGGTGGGACGTGGATCAAAGCCTCAGGCATCTCCTGTAAAAAATATTGTAGCTATTGAAGGTGTATAACCTATTTTACGGACTCATTAGGTGGCGACAGTGCTCTCCAGATTAGAGAAAGGTCCGGAAAACAGCAGGAAAAAGCCCCGTGATGAAAGAGAAACCGCTCATGCTGCAGCCAGAGCCATATAGATTGCTCTGGCTGCAGCTGACGTTGGCTGCGAACAGCAGTCAATCCGCGCCCACAACTGAGCCCCTCTGCCTCTGTCTGTCTGCATAGTTTCTCCACACGATTAGCCGCCAGAAAAGCAGCACCCGACGCCGAAGGGCCAAACCATTCTCAGCAGTCCGGTTTGGCTTTTCCGTGTCGCGCTGGGAGCCGGCGCACAAAAACGGAGCACTCCGAAAATAGACTGGGTGCGTGTTAGGCTCAGGCTGTGTGTTAGTGTGGGGAGGAGTTTGCAGCTGAGGGGGGGGAGAGGGGGGTGGGACACGCAGGGCACCACACAACTACACCACGTCACTACATCAGAAAATATTATCTTCAGAGTCAGTGAATGTGCTTGAAATGCTTCATTTCACAAAAGGCGGAATAACTCTGCTTCTAATTTGAAACGCCTGTATTTGCTCAAAACAACCTATCTTCTCCGGCTCATAACTAAAGAACGGAAAATGGTATCAATAAACTTTTTTTTGCTGATGATACAATAGAGTCAGCTCGTTCTTTGTGCGTGTTCGGTGTTTACATAGTAATATCACACAATATTCTGTGGGCCTCGAGATATCACTGAAAACGCTCTGAAACTCTGGCACTGGGAGCGTCCGTTCTCCAAAAGTGGCTGGCACTCAATGAGATAATATCAATAGGCACTTGGTTGACTTGATTGCACTCACCAAGTAGAAGTATAATTACTTGCATAGAAAAGACTGGTAAAACTCTGGTAAAAGTAGAAGTACAGATTCAACTTGTTTTCTAGAGTACATGCTCTGAAATGTAATAAAGTATAAAAGTCAAAGTGGGCTATTTCTACTGGCTGTTTCTGTGCAAAGCTAACTGAAACTCATATTAATATAATTCGAAGACTATTGAACTTAAAAGATCCCTTTCAAACACATTTTAAGATGTATTAAAGACTATACCGTACTTTGATTAATATTTGTGTGATGATTTCCCCCACAAAAAGGTGCACATAATGCGTGAAAGCTGGGAGAGCGCGAGACGAGAGAGACGGACAAACCAACGTTACATCGTTTTTGACCGTTGTGCATTTTAACTAAAGTAACTAGCCTGTTTTTAAACTAGAAGTAGAAAGTATATACATTAGTTTTGGAGTAAAAGTACAAAGTTGTCAGAAAAATAAATACTCAGCAAAGTATAAATACCTGAAAATCCAGTACAGTAGTATTTGTACTTAAGTTAGCCTACTTCATCTCTGGTGAGGTTATGTTGTGTAGAGCGGTGTAAGACAAAAGTCATGTCTTTCAGTCATTTGTGTGGCACATCACACACCGCACATTCTGATGGTTGAAGTGCAGAAAATTTGAATTTTCTGCATAATTAATCTCGGGGACAAAGCTACACTGACGTTCATAATTACAGTGGCATGCAGTTGCACACGGCATGTGGGACTTTGAGCACAGATACAGCCAGGGTAGAAATTACATGGAGGCCATGGCCTCCGTTGCCCCTCCCTCTGGCCGTGATGCCTTAAGATCCCTAAGGCCACCTTGGCAGTGCCCTGATACCAGCCTTCTAACTGTCAGTTGCTTTAAAAGCACCAGTGGTCAGTTTAATGTAGCCTGCCCTATGCAAAGAATGTGTCATTGAATCATTTTAACAAACATTTCAGAAAAATCGCCCTTCACCATGTGAATTGGAGCAATTGTCTTTGTGCCCTGGCATGTTTTCCTTGTGCCCCAAAAGAGATTTGTGACGCTGAAGGCCAGATGGCCTTGCTCCTAAAATGACGAGATTGCCAATTTGCCACCCTGGATTCAGCTGCAAAATCTATACCGAGGACAAGTCGACAAGCTATGGGGTTTGTATGCGTAGATTTAGCGGATCAGATCTATAGCGTCAAATGAGCCGGCATCGATTGAAATGGGCACCCGATTGACCATTAAAACAGTGACACAAACAAAATCCTCTGCCTCTTAATTACCACACTTGTCTCCAGGCACCTTGTGGAGGGGAGGCTGTAGGAACAGTGCAGTTAGTTATGCCAAACCAATCCATAATTGATCATCCTTTCTTGAATTATTTATTATGATCAGGATATGAATATTGCATGGCCAACATGCATAATGAATCACAATCAAATGCAAATGGGTGTAGCTTTGGACTATTGTAAGCACTTGGCCATGGCTAATTGCATATTGACTGCGGGTTAAGCCTAATGTTGGTCAAACTGTGAATTAGACAGTAAGAATGATTGCTGAGCCTTTTGCCTGTTAAGGGACAATTCTCTTCCCCTGCCTTTACTGTCGTCCAATAACAGCTGTTAATGTGGGACCAGTGCCATGTATAGGTTGCAAAGCCTTTTTAATCAGTGGTAATCGGTAGACTGGCACCTCACTGTTTCTAAGAGAATAGATGTTCCATCCATTCCCATCAGAATGCATGGCAGGATGAGGGTGTCTGAGAAGGAGGCTTGTGCATTGAAGACGGTGGATTCCGAGCCAGGAACGGTTGGGGAAGGTGAAAGAGTAATGTGCTCCGCTACCTCATTGACTACCGCCGAGGTGCCCTTGAGCGAGGTATTTAACCTCCTACTGCTGCAGTACAGCTCAGTGGCCAGAAGGAAAAGGGCAGTTCACCTGGTGTGAACGTCTGTACCAGTATTAATGTGAAGCATGGCTGAAAAATGTCATGCATACTCCACAAACCTCGCCTTAAAAAAATATAGGAAAATAAAAATAAAAAGTCTCCAAATGTAAAACAAATTGACAACAGGGAGTATAATAGCGAAATACAGTTTATTGCATAATTTTTTAAATGTATATTAAATATAAGCAATATCAATAATTTCCCTGTCTGAAATTCCACAGCTATGTGTACATTTCCGATGTTGAAACTCTGTATATGTAACTGTATTAAAGTTCAAGAACTTCACACCACTGTCCAAGTAATGTTTTGAAAGATAAAAGTAAACTGTGGGAATAACCTCATTTGAAACTTGAGATGTTGCGTAATAGTTCAAAGCAGCTCATAAGCCTGTAACTTCCTAACAAAGTAAAGCAGAAGCACAGTGCAAATGAACAGGGCATGTGCTCTTAATCATACTGGGCCATCCATTACAGATTGTTAAACTTGAAATGTTGCGTAAATGTTCCCAGCAGCACATACTGTACTGTACCTTACCAGATTCCCATACTGTACCTTACCAGAAGCACATACTGTAGCTTACCAGCAAAGTAAATATGTTCCCAGCAGCACATACTGTACTGTACTGTACTGTACTGTACCTTACCAGAAGCACATACTCTACCTTACCAGCAAAGTAAATATGTTCCCAGCAGCACATACTGTACTGTACCTTACCAGCAGCACATACTGTAGCTTACCAGCAAATTAAATATGTTCCCAGCAGCACATACTGTACTATACCTTACCAGCAGCACATACTGTAGCTTACCAGAAGCACATACTGTAGCTTACCAGCAAAGTAAATATGTTCCCAGCAGCACATACTGTACTGTACCTTACCAGCAGCACATACTGTATCTTACCAGCAAATTAAATATGTTCCCAGCAGCACATACTGTACTATACCTTACCAGCAGCACATACTGTAGCTTACCAACAAATTAAATATGTTCCCAGCAGCACATACTGTACTATACCTTACCAGCAGCACATACTGTAGCTTACCAGCAAATTAAATATGTTCCCAGCAGCACATACTGTACTATACCTTACCAGCAGCACATACTGTAGCTTACCAGCAAATTAAATATGTTCCCAGCAGCACATACTGTACTGTACTGTACCTTACCAGAAGCACATACTGTATCTTACCAGCAAAGTAAATGTTTCCAGCAGCACATACTGTACTGTACCTTACCAGAAGCACATACTGTAGCTTACCAGCAAAGTAAATATGTTCCCAGCAGCACATACTGTAGCTTACCAGCAAATTAAATATGTTCCCAGCAGCACATACTGTACTATACCTTACCAGAAGCACATACTGTAGCTTACCAGCAAAGTAAATATGTTCCCAGCAGCACATAATGTAGCTTACCAGCAAATTAAATATGTTCCCAGCAGCACATACTGTACTGTACCTTACCAGAAGCACATACTGTAGCTTACCAGCAAAGTAAATATGTTCCCAGCAGCACATACTGTAGCTTACCAGCAAATTAAATATGTTCCCAGCAGCACATACTATACCTTACCAGAAGCACATACTGTAGCTTACCAGCAAAGTAAATATGTTCCCAGCAGCACATACTGTACTGGACCTTACCAGACGCACATACTGTACCTTACCAGAAGCACATACTGTAGTTTTACCAGCAAATTAAATATGTTCCCAGCAGCACATACTGTACTGTACCTTACCAGAAGCACATACTGTAGCTTACCAGCAAAGTAAATATGTTCCCAGCAGCACATACTGTACCTTACCAGAAGCACATACTGTAGTTTTACCAGCAAATTAAATATGTTCCCAGCAGCACATACTGTACTGTACTGTACTGTACTGTATCTTACCAGAAGCACATACTGTACCTTACCAGCAAAGTAAATGTTCCCAGCAGCACATACTGTACTGTACCTTACCAGAAGCACATACTGTACCTTACCAGCAAATTAAATATGTTCCCAGCAGCACATACTGTACTGTACCTTACCAGAAGCACATACTGTAGCTTACCAGAAGCACATACTGTACCTTACCAGCAAAGTAAATATGTTCCCAGCAGCACATACTGTACTGTACCTTACCAGCAAAGTATATATGTTCCCAGCAGCACATACTGTACTGTACCTTACCAGAAGCACATACTTAATACCAGTAAAGTCAAGCAAAAGCAAGGCACAGTAGAGATGATGAGGGATGGGTACAAGTCCATCTGTCCACCTGCACTCTACTAATTGAAAAAGCATGTTTTAATCTCACTGAGGAATTCAGATTGGCTATTGGTAACTACTGTACATGTGAACAATAATGTGACAATACTCCAAGTACGGTAAGGCAATAGTCAGCTTTGGCCATTTGCATTAGGGATGCACCGATCGATCGGCACGTGACCGGAAATGGCCGATTTTCACGTGATCGGCCTCGATCGGTGATCTGCGCCGGTCACTCTAAAATGCCGATTCTGTGAGCCGATTTTCAAGTGACGTGTGCGCACACGAAAGCAGCGAGACCGAGACGGATGAGTTGCAGCCAAAACAAAAGCTGCCACTACACACATGGCACAGCATGTCTTCGTCGGTGTGGAGCCGCGGAGGGGCAGGGTAGGTTGGAGTCCACGTCCAGTCTGAGCGGCTCGCTTCCCCTTCCTCCTCTGTCTCTCGGCACACACAACAGTCAGTCAGTGCCATGGGCACACCCCACTGCAAACGCTCTCTCTCTGACTGTCACTCTCTCACCGTCCCCTCTTCCCAGACCAGCGTCCACATCACCGCCTCCTGCTGCTGCTGCTATCTGTCACTCACGTTGTAACGTGCATACAGCCAGGAGAGGACTTTTGTTTCGTATTGCGAATAGAACGACGAACATAATAATAAAACGCATCTGCCACTCTGTGTGTAAACTACGATATTCAAACTGAGTCAACTCAAACTCATTTCCTCATCTAGGCTACTCAATAACAGCCAAATCCACAACTGTAGAGTGGGCATGGCTTCGAAGGTCTCTGGGATCCAGAGCTATAGGCTATAAACTCCTTGTCCATGGATAACATTTTGACGTTTATTTATTTTAGTTTATTAGTTTATTTGGCAGGGACATATACAAAAAAAAAACATTAAACCCCATAGGGGAAGATATGCTTTGTAACAGATTTAGCCATAGGCTACTTTCCATCTGAAGCCCCTGTTCTGTTGCACCTTTTTTCTTTGGGAAAAGTAAATGCATGATAGCTGTGGGATATACTGGAATTAATTGTTTTGTATTCATTGTATTTACACAAAAAAGAAAAGCTCTGTCCAGTAACCTGGAACACTTTTATTTTGAGATGTTTTTGAGTGAGATGTCCTACCTCATGCAAATGATAAGAAATGTGACATGAATGTTAATTTTCTAAAAAAAATCGGAATCGGCAAAAATCGGTATCGGCAAGTCAGACTATTCAAAAATCGGAAATCGGAATCGGCCAACAAAATCGCAATCGGTGCATCCCTAATTTGCATGACTGCGTAAGATAACAATACACACAATTTATATGATTGAAGCACTTAGAGATTTATTTTGTATGTGTTGTAACTAGAGGGCACTCTATAGAGTGCATACCTCTGCCAAACTTTCAACAAAGTGTTGTTGTGTTACCTGAATCCGGTTGGAACTTAAGCACATTTTTGTGATTGGCTACACCCATGACAATGCCCCTTTTAGCCAGTAGGCGTGGGAAGTTAATCAGTTGGTCCTTGGCCCATGACCAGCCTTTCTACCAAGTTTTGTGATGTTACATCATCCATTTGGAAGTTAGGCACCTTTTTATGCTTGGCCATGCCCTCCTTTGGCCAGTGGGTATGGAAAGTCAATCAGTTCAAGTCAAGTGAAGTTTATTTGTGTAGCCCTAATTCACAAGCATGTCTCTCAGACAACATGATTGAACAATCATGATAGAGACAGTTCTTATTTGGCCCATGGCCTACTTGTTTACAAGGTTTCGTGGTGTTGCGTGAATCCATGTGGAACTTTTTGTGATTGGCCATGGCCATTGCCACAACCTCTTTTGGCTCGTGAGCGTGGATAGTCATTGAGCTCGTCCTTGGACCATGAATAAGACCACTATAAACTGTTACTTGTTTATTTAGCTTTATTTGTTTTCCTGCCACTATGACATTTTACATAAACAATTAGAGCCATGATTTGGCACGACCCATCATGTTGTTTGTTGCAGAATGGAGCTGTGTAAACTACTGTTACCAATACACGTCAATATCATACTGTGTAGAAGGTGACATCAATCCGCCCCCCAGTTCCTTATTTCCATTTCAAGAAGTTGGCAACCCTAGAAGTGACAGAGGCGGCGGCCGACGAGATCATGCCTCCAGCATTGGGGGCCGGCTGGGAGGCATGCAGCAATGAACTCTGGGAAAGATCCATGGAGTGTGAGGGCATGTCACAGAAGCGCTGGCTCGGCACCGTCTCCCAGTCCGTCCCCAGGTCCATGTCCTCGTCTCTCACCGGCTCGTCCCCGCTGCAGTCCTTGGCCTCCGGCTCCACCAGCTCCATGGACTCCCCCAGGTCTGCGCTCACCTCGAATGCGCCCGTCCTGCCCAGGCTGTCATTGTCGGGGGCGACCAGCAACATGATGTTCCTCAGAGTGTGATGAAGACGGAGCTTCTTACTGTCTACATGGAGCTTCTCACTGTCTACATGCTGGGAGAAGCATAGGTGGAGGACGTTGGTGTTGAGCTTGCTCAGGGCTCTGGTGAAGCAATAGCTGCCCAGTTTCTCTCCACAGAACTCACTGTTGCAGAGCTTCCTGGGCAGGTTGATGTCCAGGATGTGGGAGAGGATGTTGGTGAGCTGCGTGGCGTAGCTGAGCGCCGCGTTGATGGTGTGGGCGGGGTTAATATGGTCCAACTCCGGGGCTTGGCCGGTGCTCTTCTCCTCCACCCAGCTGTAGTAGGCAGAGCAGTTTCCGTTGGTGGGCAGCGTAATGTGCGGCCCAGTGATGCTAACGCCGGTCTCTCCGTTCTGGTCATCCCAGATCCAGCGTCCTGACAGGTAGGTGGTGCACCGTGCCTCCGCCAGCACCACCACTGTGCTGGAGGTCAGCCCCGCCACCGGGAGGTCGCACTCTGCAGCCATGTCCACGAGGTCTCTGCTGCCCTGTTTCTCCTCCTGTATGGGGAAGATGTGTGTGGTGAGTTGGTGTATGTGTTGTCGCCTCAGCACGGCGAGCTGGCCCAGGCGCTTGTGCAGCTCTTTTCCACGGGGCTCCAGCAGCTCGCCTAACCACCGTTTGTGACGCGACACCCTGGCGTGCTTCTCCTGGTGGCGGGCGGCACGGCGCTGGAGACGCTGCCTCTCCTCCACACAGCCCACCAGCAGCTCCGCATCGCACTTCACCTCCTTATTGCCCCAGGTTATAGCCTCCTTCACCTCCTTGATCTTCATCTTACACGACATGATCTTCCATTTCATCTGATCCGCCTGCAGCTTCCTGTCCATGGAGTGGATCACTCTTTGTTGAAGCTGTTCCTTTTCCTCCTTCAGCTTTTTCAGCCTTTCCAACTGATCAATGTATCTCTCCGGGTTCCGTCCGTCAAAGTGTGTGAAGTCTCCGGCCTGCACGCAGCGCGCGCAGGTGAGCCAGCGGGGGACAGTGCTGCAGAGCGGACATCGCTCCACCGCCACGGACAGACCCTCCGCGTCATCACAGGACTCCAGCGGGCCCGACGGCGGGGTGGAGCTGCTGCAGCCGGCGTGCGGCCTGGGGGAGGCGGCGTGCTCCCGCCCGCCTAGAAGGCCTCCTGCTGCGGACGCCATAGATTAGGTAAACTAGCTGCCTGCGATGGTATCAAGCAGATTTAGCTAGGACGAACAAGCTGCTGCTACACGCCGCACTTTCTACCTTCTCATGTTGATGTTATGGTTGTTCTGCGCAAGATCGCTGTCACAAGTTTTTACACCGTTGATAATAAAAAAAAGCAGTGACTGTTGCTTGTTTTTTGTTTTGATCGGTGACTGCGCCAGTGCACTGATCATTTACCTACATCTGGATCATGTCTGAAGGAAGCTGACTGACAATCCTGAGCAAGTATCCAAAATACTCGAGTGGAAGGAAGCTGACAACCCTCAAAATGCTCAAGTGACATCACTCACTGATGACATCACAATTGCTCAAGTGATCAAAATGCTCAAGTGACATCACTGATGACATCACTCACTGATGACATCACAATTGGTCAAGTGACATCACTAGGAAGGCTGACTGACACACAACACTGATGTTATCAGTAACACACATGCTGCCGGACATAATAGCGAATTTGCTTGTTTAAGGCAAAGGTTTGTGCATGGAGAGCATGCATGATATTTTTACGGCGTGGCCAGGTCGCAAATGATGTCATACAGTTAGTTCTATGTCCCCATGAAAGAAAGAAAGTGGTCGGGTAGCCGATGATGTCACACTGATGACCCCGGGCAATTGTGATGTCGTCGGTGATGTCAACAGTGATAATTTCATCAGTGACAATTTCATCAGTGATGTCACTCAAGAATTGTGGTCTCATCGGTGATGTCATAAGTGAGTGATCAGCCATAATATCAGCGATGTCACTCAAGCAATTGTGATGTCATCTGTGATGATATCATCACTGTTGATGTCATCAGTGATGTCACTCGAGCATGTGCAATGATGTCATCAGTGATGATGTCATCAGTCATGTCAGTCGAGCAATAGATAGTCTGTTTTAAATCAGGATTCTGAGAATGAAGTCAGAATTCTGAAAAAAATAAGTCACAAGTCTGAGTTACTGTCAGAATTTTCAGGGGAAAACTCGCTACTTTTTAGAGTAAAATCCAGCCACACTGTTATTAGACTCCATGGCTTGCTCAGCTAAGCTTCACACAGACGTTCACACCGGGTCAACTGTCAAGTTGAACTGCAATCTTTTCCTTTTGGCCACTGATATAGTGCAGCAGCAGGTTAAATACCTCGCTCAAGGGCACCTCAGCGGTAGTGGATGAGGGAGAGGAGCACATGACATCATGGAAGTCTCAAAACACTCCCCACATAAATCCACACCATCCAAGGAAGAAATGCCTCCCAACGAGCTGTTTTGACTTCCGGAACTTTGTGACATATCGCAAAGTAACAGTAACAGTAAGCGCTGAGAGCGCCGCCCCCACCAACTGAATGTGGAAGACCAAACCTTTTTCTGCTAGCATAGCTGCGTATGATGGGGAAAAAATGTCCAGAAAACAATCAACTGCACTGCACCAAAGATGGATCCCAATGCCAACTTCCATAAAACACCAAAGAAGATCTTATCAGATCTTATACCTCAAAACAGTGCATAGTTAATGATGGGAGAGACTGAGTGGATAGCGAAGTCCACAGAGGCTGGATTTGAGTTTCTTTTGCAACAGAATTGATAAAGACCCATGAGACAGCTAAAAATACTATAGCATAACATGGGACCTTTAATCAACCAAAGGGCAAGGCCCTCATATACCCTGCACTGTACAAGCGGTTGTGGTCAATATTGAATAAATTAATCAGCCTATTCACCTTATGTTGCCATGCCCACTTTTTCTCTTCCGTCTAAGACGCAATTGTATTTGTTCTTCTGGTTCAGCGTTAGCCGGCCCGGTAAACATCGATAAACTGTAAACTATGAATGAAGTTTGGCAACATTTGGTAACTGGTCACATATTTGGAATGTTACGTTCTCATCCGAAAAAATATTAAAACTTTGTTCGTTTTTTTGCTTGAAAACAGCTTTTTGGCAAGTCTAAAAATGGTAAAGGTGGGAGTAATCTACTTCCGGGTCTAAAACGGAATAATGATTACAAAATAATATTATGCAGAAGCGTCCTGATATGGGCAAATGATAAAGTGAATAGCCAAGTATAAATTGCAGTTGCTTACGTCCATACAGTAACACAATGTGCAACTTGACCACAGTTCAAGAAATGCAACTATTATGTGTATAACAACTAGTGTCAATCAATGAGAATAAAATCAGAGTACTCCACAAATGTTACTGCCATTATCCTTAGCCCTCGTTCACACCATGTGCCAAAGCCACGCTGAAGCCACGCACTTTCATTTTGGCATCCTTGTTAATAGGCGAGACCGTTCACCTGCACGCCACGCCACACTGAAGAGATAGCTCAGGATTCTGTTCTATTTTCCAAGCGCTGAACCCGAGCTGCCAGGCATAAAGTCAGTGAAGAGAGCATAAAGAGAGTGCTTCTTGTGTGATCTTGTGTCAGCTTCTGTTCAGCGCTGCTTCAGCTCTGCTTTTGAATAGCGCCTGGTGTGAACAAAGGCTTACTTGAATTGAAAGCTTAAGTGCATTATTTAATATAATAAGAGTATGGTGTTGGCGGGTTCTGCCTTATTTGCATTAGATCACATTTCTAATGTGTATTGCACTAACTACTAACAGGGTTATGGGTTCAGTTCTCACTCTCTATGCTGTATTTGTATATGCATGCATTGTACTTTAGTGATACTGGACTTATTTCATTATACCGAATTTCATTACCGAAATTCATTTGAATATTTTTGTGTGATTAGATTCAGATTAAAGAAGCGAACATAGTGTTTGTCAGGAAGGAACTTCTTTAAAAGAAAGTTGGCCTTTTGCTATTAAAGCCCCATGAGTTACAGTCAATATTGTTCGGCTGCTTTGATAGGCTGACATCCAGAATTTGGAATTAATTTCCCTCACCTGGACCTGCTTGCGCACTCTGCCAGGCTCTGGGTGGATAAGAAGGCAGAACTGAGCGCGTCTCTCTGGGACGTTAGTGGACGCTACGGGGCAAGCGTGCTCAGCCAAGCTATACAGATATTGCACTCATTTTGGGAAGGGGTGGGGACAGGTTGCCATTCACTTAGGACTCACTTAAGGTGCGTTCACACCGACCTATTCAAGTTTTTTGCTGGCATCGAGTTTACATACAAAGTCAATGCAAACGAGCGATTGAGCGTATATTCGCCCGGGAGAAAAATCACTGGGCGCCAGAGTGACAGAGACAGAGCGATAGGCCGAAAATTCGCTCGTCGCCCGAGATGAAATATCCCAACTCGAGCGAAATTTCGCTGGTATCAGTCGCTCGCTGTTCAACGCTGATTGGCTGCCGTGTGAGAGTGAGTCAAGGATCACACTGGCTTGGAACAAACCGCTGGTTTGTGTGGCAACAGACCGCATTGACAGCTGATTGACAGGCTGACAGCTGACATGAAGTAAAGTCTGTACTACCGTTATAGAGCTCACGTTAGGAGCACGCTGATAGGCTTAGCTTGTAAACAACTACGGTGGCTCGTACTGTAGTGGACAAACATCATGACATTGCGTAACGTTATAGCCCCCAGATGTCCGTCAATTCTTGTGCCCGTTGACGAGCAATTTAAACAGCGACAGAGCCATTCCAAAGGGTTGAATCGAGCGACAGAGAGAAAAATAAATATCTCGGTGTGAACACAGCTTTAGAGGACTGTCAGCGGTGAAGACAGCTAAGATACGGGGGAGGGGAGGGGGGAGCGCTCCGTGTCAGGGCGAGCATACGCAAAGGCTTCCTCAGCTCCCATTTCCAGTTCTGTCTGTCAGGTCCATGATCCAGCACCAGGTGGAAAGATACTGGTGTTACTGTTACATGAGTCTAAATAAGAACACAGGGGTGTTGAGCATGCAAGGCTAAGCAGGCATAATGATGTTTGCTATATTGTCATTTTCTGATGCGGCTTGATGTGCGAAGACGGACCAAATTACATTAATAAATATGATGAATGTTTGATTTCACTATATAGACAAATGGGAAAGACGCTCCACCGAGCTCCACCGATGCCCCATAAGCCACAACATAGAGGGGACGGGAAGCTTCCTATTGAAGTCCACCAGTTCGTACCACAAATTAGCACTAGCGCTGTTTACAGTATGCGTATGTACGTCAGTGCATGTCCATTTGCATGCTGACCGCATCTCATGTCGATGCTTACAGTACCACTCACTTTTACCCCATTCATTAATGATCTGCTGTCAAAGTGTGGATCATTACTTTGGAAATATTGACTGGTGAGATTAGAGAAGCACAGCATGATGTGAAGTGTGTGGAAATTAAACTATAATAATAATAATAATAAATATAACTTTCTTTTATGTGAATATAACAAATACAGTAGTAGGTGGACAATCTATAGCGGGAAATATCAAACACCACTTCCCAGTAATTGCACTACAGGCCTAAATGCTGCTCCCATTTTTTTTTTTTTTTTTAGTTTTTAATATATTTTTTCCCTCTATTTTTTATCCAATTTTTATCCCCCATTAGTGCTAATTTATATTTATCCTTGTTGCTGCTCCACCCTCTGCCGATGTGGGGAGAGCCGAAAACTGGCTCCATGCTTCCTCCGAGACATGGGCAGTTAGCCAGCCGCTTCTTTTCACCTGACAGGGGAAGCTTCACCGGTAGGACATAGCACGTGGGAGGATCACGCTATTCCAAAGAGTTCCCCTCCCTCCGAACAGGCGCCCTTCACGACCAGAGGAGGCACCACATCAGCAACCAGGATATTGCATGTTTTGGTGAAGGGGTTCCTATATGAAGGAAACCCCCGGGAGGCACGGGGAGAACATGCAAACTCCACATAGAAAGGTCCTTTTGACGACCCCACCCGGGCGGTGGGCACTCGAGGACATGCGGACGGGCACGCATTCCTTCAGCGTTCACATCCCATTTTCTGTTTGATGAAGTGATCGAACAGGAAACATCAAGCACTTAGACAAAATAAATAGTTATTTGAAAAAGGAGTAAAATAGTTTGAAGGTGCTCATTGGAAGGGGATCTGAATGTAAAATCATTAAGAAGAAATAACCAAGGCAGTGTTGTGTGTTGATACTCTAATTCCTATCAAGCGACTATTTGTGCCACTGAAAAGTCTACTGAGTTCATAATTCTCTAAAAAGTAGTCTATAGATATCCAATGCCTTGGCTAGGGTTAATGTTGATTGCAGTTAATGATGGTTATAGTCTGTGAGATGTACAGGCAAGCGACACTTTATTGAACCTCTTTATGTCACCGGATAGTTTAGGTAAAAAAAATAAGAAGAAGAAGAAAAAAAATGCACAGAAACCTTGCACACTGAGTCCGATGCGTTTTATTAATAACTTTGTCATTCTATTCACAATGCGAGACTAAGGCCATGTCCACACGGAGACGGAAGCTATCTTTTTTTTTTTCGTTTCAGAAAAGTTTTCCATAAACATGGAAACGTTTCAAGAAATGTGTGTATCCACATGAAACCACTGAAACCGCTGTAGAATAACAGAGAATACACAATCTCGTCAATAATGGCATACAACCTCTAGGGGCGCACAGTCTATAATGTGTATCTCACTGTAGCAGCAGCTTAAACCCTTGGCTTTGCGGGGAGGTTTGCCATGTCGATGAATAAAATGATGAAACCTACAGTATACAGGCAAATGCAGAGCTGTTCAGCAGGGCTGATGGTCTCCCTGTAGCCTACAATATAGAACGTTAACTATCGGTGACATTCCTGATATCATCCACTTCCATGATCTTTAGACATGTTGCAAACACATCCCAGCGTATTGGCCGCTCCTGCACATCACAGCACAGGCTAAATGATGCAACATAAATATACATTATATAAACTCATGGCATAAATGTGTTTTTATTGGAAAAAGTCGCGTCAAGTAAGCTAAAGTCTTGTTGGAGTGGACACCAGCGGATATCACAGAAATCACAGTGCAACCGCGTGTTCCTCAAACCTCTCACTTCCCTATTCACGTTGTATTTACGAGGGCTATATATAGGGCAAGAGAGTATGTTGGTTACACTCAGGGTTTAGATTTCATTTCATTTCATTTTGTCCAATATTAAAATATTCCAGAATTGCATGTTGTATTAAAAATAAATATAATTTCTATCTAACACGTTAAGCCTGATTTTGTTTGTGTTATTGTAAAAATGTAGCCGCCGCTAAGCCTTCTGGGAAATATCCGATGAAGGGAGGGGAGGGGTGGATGGGAAGAGTCAGCTGTGTGGAGCCCTGAGGATGTTGTAGGCTACACGCTGTTCTCCATGTCCACTTGTTGCTGACGGTGGTAATAGAGGAGCATTATATTTTGCTGCAAGATCCCCACTGCTGTAGCACGAACGTTACTGCCATTATTGTTGCTGGTGGAGAGAGGTGGGGCTATGGCGTCATCGTTTCAGGAAAGATGCGTATGGGTTGTAAACACGGAAATGCAAGGGTGGCGTCTTCAGATTTAATCACTCTGGGACCCGTTTTGAAAAATTAGCGTATACGGCCAGAACGTATAGTCCCAGAACGCGGTTCCATCTGGACGAAACGGCTATATGACAAAAAACTTTAGCGGATACACCTAAAGTCGTCTCCGTGTGGACATGGCCTAATAATCGTCCTCTCCTGTATCCACATTACAACATGACTAGGTGACAGGCAGCAGGGCTGACTTTTTTTTTTTTTACTCTCACTCTCTACTTGAAAAGGGTCCAACGTTTAAAGAATCAGATTGTATATTATCAGCTTTATTTTAGAATTCAAACGTAGTGCGAGACCCCTTCCTGGGTATTCATTGGCTACTGAGTCACGCATTTTGGACCTCCGCTGACGCCACTCTCTTACTAGATTGCGCTGCCACCATCCAGATCCCCTAGCCACCCCTCGAATCCAGACCCCCTACGGCCTTCCCATCCATATCTACGGCCCCTTTTCCATAGCCCCGTCCCCTTACTGCTCAAGCCCCCCTCCCACTACCCACATCCCCCTAACCACTCCCCCTCCCACTACCCACATCCCCCTAACCACTCCCCCTCTCACTACCCACATCCCCCTAACCACTCCCCCTCCCACTACCCACATCCCCCTAACCACTCCCCCTCCCACTACCCACATCCCCCTAACCAGTCCCCCTCCCACTACCCACATCCCCCTAACCAGTCTCCCTCCCACTACCCACATCCCCCTAACCAGTCTCCCTCCCACTACCCACATCCCCCTAACCACTCCCCCTCCCACTACCCACATCCCCCTAACCACTCCCCCAGCCGACCCCTCGACTCCAGACTCTCTACAACCTTCCCATCCTTAGATACGCCCTCTTTTCCCGAGCCCCGCACTCTTCCTTGACCCCACCACCACATGCCCATAGCCACCCCTCGAACCTCAACTCTCTACAATCTTCCTATCCCTGTCTTATGGCCCCTTTTACCTAACCCCAGCCCCCTTCCTTGATGGAACAGATGGACGTGAGGTCACAGTGACCTTGAACTCTGACCTTTGACCAGAAAAATCTAATTAGCTCATCCTTGAGTCTAAGTGGAGGTTTGAGCCAAATTTGAAGAAATTCTCTCAAGGTGTTCCTGCGATATTGTGTTAACGACCATGGAACGGGCGGTGAGGTCACAGTGACCTTGAACTTTGACCAGCAAAATCTAATCAGTTCATCCTTGAGTCCAAGAGGAAGGCATTCCTGAGATATCGCATTAACGAGCATAGGACAGACGTAAGTATGCACAGACAACCTGAAAACATATATAGGCTCGTTTGAGTTGACTGCCGCCTCGCTTGGAAAGCAGACGAGAGCAGGCGAGTGCAGTCAGGCTCGGCATCAACAAGTCGAACACCCCTGACTGCACACTCACTGCTGCTTTTCTTCTTCTACAGTTTTGTTTAACAGCGATTTGTAAACAAATTAGAAGATGCATTAGCGTCACCCACACTCAATGCTCAAATGACCCAGCCCTTCAGATTACTTATTTTTTATTTTAATGTAGGCATTACAGGTGGTATTTATGTAAAATATGGAGTGACAGCTTGGAATAGATATAAAATTGAAGTTTCTACACTTCACTGTGGGTTTGTGACGCACCTGTGCTGAACCAATGGGCGCTCAGCTTGATGCGTTTCTCATCATCCTCTGTCGTCCGCAGTCGGGCGCAGTTGGTGGGGCGCAACTGCGGCGCCTCGCTCCAAATCTGCGCCCGCCTCGCTCTCACAAGAGTCCCGTAGCTCACGCAGTCGGGCAGGCGGAGCAAGTCGGACAACTTGTCTAACCATCGTGCATCGGGGGAAGCAAGGCGCTGGTCGAATCTGCGCAGAACTTGCTCATCTCAAACGAGCCTAATGCCTCGGGAATGTACAGTGGGATTGCACACATTCCCATCTTGGCACTGCCCGGCAACCCACACAGTTGTGCTGCCGGCCACTGAGCTGCTCCACAGGAGAAGTTGTGCCTTGCTTAAGGGCTTTTCACTTGGTAGTTGTTTAGAATGAAAATGTTCCAGTACTCATTCAATCCCCTGCCACATGCTTTTGCCTCAGAGTGGAATAAACTGCCTCATGAAACCAAGAAAGTGCAAAATCCACAGGTTTTTTAAGAAAATGATCAAACATGTGTTATTAGATAACATCCCCAAATAAGAAATAGCATTTTAACTTACTTTGAACTAACTAAATTTGAATTTATTTTAACTTATTTGAATTGGGTTGAACAAAAGTGTATTTCTATTTTATATCTTACCATTATTATCCAACTCTGTATTGCACATTTATATCAATAGATTGTTGTGTTAGTTGGTAATGTTGTTGTTGATGACGTATGTCACTCGCCTCTTCGTCTAATGACTGTAACCACCTTGAGAGCGGGGTTGTACTGATGGCCCACCAGGGACCACGATGGAAATAAGTCCTGGAGTCTATCGTGCTATCCCTGACAATGTCATTTATATGGTATTGTAACAAAGTGAGTATTTGTCCAAGGAACTGGAGACTTGAAGTTGGTACAGGCTTTTTATTCTTGTCTTCACAATATAGCTCCTAGCAGCTAGCTTCGCTGCTAGCTCTGCAACCACCCGGTCAGCTCGCCCACATGGCCTGACTGGCCTCCGCCCCGGCCGCTGGTCACATATATCCCCTTCCCCCTAGGAACACACCCACACATATCAGTTCCTAGGTACAATCTAGACACTTCTATTGCACATCACATTACAGGTAATACTTGGATTACCTGAAACGCTACAGTATTCTTTTACCACTGCATTTGAATTTTGTTAAATAAACTAAACTAAACGCTCAGCATCCCAATCTAATTTATTCCTAAAATGTTCCTTTATTGCTCAGTACATACAAGTGTCCCATTACACTCCGTCCTTATGGCCGCACTGTCTATTGACTTCAGGCACAATAGTCGTGATTGAATTCAACCCCGACTATTATAATTATGCTCTACTAACTATGTAGAAGGACATGGATATAAATACCTTGGATATAAGGGCAAAGGTGATGTATTACAAGGCCTTATTTGTAACATGCCCTCTATTTGCTGCATCATCACAAAAACACCAGGTAGCATTTGTTTTGACAAATAAATGCAAGTTTATCTCATGTTCTTTCACATTTCCCTGGCTGTGCTAAGGGAGCGTGTGGACCGTGCACACCCAAAAAGGTGTTACTATCACACTTTGAGACGAGGGATACATATTAATGCCAAATATGCTGAGGAAAATGAATGACAAATATCTCAAATATGCTGATCTCGACTCCTAGGCTTCAGCCGAGGGAAGGGCCTCATGCATAATTCAGAGTGGCGCCGCTACATTGACAATGAACGTTTATGTAAACCCAAAGTGAGATAATACGGCAAAAAGCAAATGCTAATTCACATGACTAACAATATGAAGATGGTCATTTGCATACTGAACTACTGTATCAAAGGTTAGAGTGGGAAAGAAGTGGAATTAAATGGAAATGCTCTCTTGATAGAAAGATAAACTGTGACGAGAGCGGAGCCGAGTGTCTTTCCCCCTGTGAAGAAAGGTCACCAAAGAAGGACTTTTGAATAGAAATTAACTCGCTCATTTGAAAATATGTGTTTTGTCTTTTTGTGTAATTATTTCCACATACATAAGCCAATAAAGACTGGGTTCATTTTTACTAGTATATTGACTTGAGCACTGAAACACGAGTCGCTCCGCTCCGTATGTTAAGGTTAAATGTCCTATTGATGAAAAAATATATACGTATGTAGATGAATAATTTTGAATGACAATAATAATGATAATATATCTATCGATACTATAATTCCGGCAGTGTCTGTCTGTACTATGTCTGTCTGTCCTTCACATATCTCAAGAAACATTCGGCCCTAGGGCGACCTAGCCATTCCCTAGCCACTCCCCCTACCCAACCCTCGAACCCCAACTCCCTACGACCGTCCTATCCCTACCTCCGGCCCACTTTTCATAGCTCCGCCCCCTTACTGATCAAGCCACCCCTCCCATCAACCACATCCCCCTGGGGTTCTTCGTCTTGGTGTTTTACGGCAGTTGGTATCCTTTATGTTGCATTACCGCCTCCTTATCCATCCACTGTTTCTCTACATTCTACCATCGCACTCAGAAATCTCGAGCAACTGCCCTGGGGTTGTCACTCAATCAATTGTGATGTCAGCGGTGATGATGTAATCAGTGATATCATCGGTGTGACAACACACAGAAGTGTGTGATTCACACGTGATGATGTCGCATAGACATTGTGACATCATCAGTGATGTCATAAATCACTGATGATGTTATACCTACTGATGATGTCATATACATTGTGACATCATCAGTGTTACTCCTGCCTTAATCAATCTACAGAGGTTCTCATAAGACAAGTGTTTTGTTTGTATGGTATGTAAGTTAGTGCAACCTTCACTGCGCACAATGGTTGAGAAAATAGACATGGAGCAGTGGACATCCAATGGCGAGGCACACCTCGATGAGCCGGTGACCAACGGATTCAACAGCTGCAAGAAGAGCAGCCCCGAGCTGCTAGGCCAGCGTGTGAAGAGGATCGTGATGGCCAACCTGCTGGTGATCCTCACTGTGGCCGGTGTCGTCATCGGTGTTTTTATTGGACTTGGTGTGCGCAGCATGGTGCTGAGCAGGACCCAGATTATCTTCATCAACTTCCCTGGCGAGCTGCTCATCCGGATGCTGAAGATGATAATCATCCCCCTGGTTGTGTGCAGTCTGGTGTCCGGAGCGGCCAGCGTCGACCCCAAAACCCTCGGCAAGCTGGGCGGCTGGGCTATGCTCTTCTTCCTGGTCACCACCTTGATCGCCTCGGCCATCGGGGTCATGATGGCTTTCATCATACAGCCGGGCTCAGTCACCCGCACAAAGGACGAAGTGGTGAGGTTGGATGGCGACTTGCCCCCGCAGAAAGAACCCATTGACTCATTCTTAGATTTGATCAGAAACATCTTTCCCTCCAACCTGGTGTCTGCTGCCTTCCAATCATATGCAACGAGCTACAAATACAATACCACGAATGACCCAAACGAGAAGGTGCCCATTGGTAAAGACCAGGATGGCATGAATATTCTGGGCCTGTTGACATTTGCCATTGTGTTTGGTGTGGCTTTGAGGAAGCTGGGAGAGGAAGGAGAGATCCTTATCAAGTTCTTCAATTCCTTCAATGAAGCCACCATGGTGCTGGTCTCCTGGATCATGTGGTATGCGCCTCTGGGTATGATGTTCCTGGTAGCTGGCAAGATTGTTGAGATGGAGGACCTTCGCACACTCTTTGCCAGCCTAGGGAAGTACATAGCATGCTGTCTGATTGGACATGCCATCCATGGCCTCCTGGTGTTGCCAGCCATTTACTTCTTCATCACTAGCAAGAACCCCTTCATCTTCCTATGGGGGATATTCACTGCCCTGGTATCTGCCTTCGGCACTAGCTCCAGCTCTGCCACCCTTCCCCTGATGATGAAGTGTGTGGAGGAGAATAATGGCGTGTCCAAGCACATTAGCCGCTTCATCCTGCCCATTGGAGCTACAGTTAACATGGACGGTGCTGCTCTCTTCCAGTCTGTGGCTACCGTTTTCATCGCCCAGTTCAACAACATCCCTCTCAGCTTCATCCAGGTCTTCACCATCGTTGTGACAGCCACAGCATCTAGTGTGGGAGCAGCAGGTATACCTGCAGGTGGTATTCTGACTCTAGCTATTATCCTAGAGGCAGTAGGTTTGCCCACCAATGACATCTCTCTCATCCTGGCTGTCGACTGGCTTACTGACCGTACCTGCACAGTGCTGAATGTGGAGGGCGATGCCTTCACAGCTGGTGTCTTGCAGTACTTTGTGGACCGCACATCCAAACCAGAGGAACGGGCAGCGCTGAGCCAGGCCAGGCTGGAGGAACACCCGAGTGCTGCCACACCAGAACACTCGCCACTCACCAGGAAAGAAAGTGGGATGGGTGATTCAGAAAGTGTCTGTCTGTAACTCAAGGACGCTTATGACCTAGCTACCTAACTAGATATTTGGTTAATTAGATAACTCGTTTTAATATAGGTGGATGAAAAATAACTTGTTTCAGACGTCCTCATGCTTGAAGGTAGCATTGCACGCGACAGGTCGCACTGGTGCTGTTTCCATTGAATATACAGACTTTTTCTGACTTAAGCTTGATCAAGTTGAATCCCAAAGAATTTGCAAGTTGAATCCCAAAGAATTTGGCAATGAATTAGTATAAAACGGCATGGCTGATGGCTGTTTTCTCTAACGTTACTTACTTTAAATTATAATCCACACAGGAGCCTTCACAGGCTAATGTTTTGTTAGTTGTTTATTTGCTTTTAATTTGAAGGCAGAAAAGGGAAATGGTACGTGTGAAGTGATACAATGGACAGACCAGTGTCACTTCAAACTTCTATCACTTCACACATACCATTTCCCTTTTCCGCCTTCAAATTAAAAGCGTAAAAGTTGTATTATTCACTAACAAATAGGTACTTTGTAATGACAGCTTATCATTTAATAAAGCATGATTAAAACAAACTCCACTTACACTTGAAGGTGAACACAGGGTCTGCCATGCTGCTATCCTCCTGGCTGTGTAGTCCTGCTAGACTGAGGCGGAGGGCAGATGGAGCAGGCTTGGCAGACAAGGGGTCCAGGCAGAGGACAGACAGGGGGAGAGGTCCAAGCACCAGAGCAGAGGGCAGGCAGGTGAGGAGGTCCAGGGCAGGTAACAGGCAGGCGAGGGCTGGAGCTGGAGACAGGAGTCAGGCAGAGGTATTTGCACTGCGGCTAAAGACAAGGCCGGATCAGAATAACTGAAGAGTGGCTGGAAAGTACTGAGCTGAGTGTACAGTCTGGCACGGTCTGGGAGTTCAAGCCAGGTATAAGAAGCAAGCAGATTATTAGACCAATGATTCTCAAGGTGCGGGTCACGGCTCAAAAAGGTTGAGAACCCCTGGATTCGATGATCCGTGGCAGCTGCGATGACGGTGCCCGACTCCCACACCTGACTCTAAACCTGCAATCCCTGCAACACACCCACCCACGTGGCGCACACACACACACACACACACACACACACACACACACACACGTGTGCGCGCGCACACACACACACACACACACAGGGACAGCGAGACACACTAGGAGGCAGAGTGCAAGACAGTTTCTTTGATTTGATGTTTGTTTATGTTTGATGTTTGTTTTTGCATGCATTTTGATTATTTGTGTGTGTGTGTGTGTGTGGCTTAACTGTATTTTGGATTGATTGGTTTGGGATGTGTTTGAACAGTTTTTCTGCTGTGTGCCCACTGAACTAATGTACAGTAAGAGACTGGGCAATTAACCTGATTGACTGACAGCTGGAGCCAATTTGCAGTTGGAGGCAGGAACCAATCAGTGACCATGACAGGGAGCTGAAAGTGGAAGAGGGCAATTTAAAAGTTTTCCATCCATATAGCCTATGTTTGATAAATCACAACTTTCTTTTATGCATGTTAAAACATCTACATGTTAAATACTTTTATGAATGAGACAAAATAAGTGCATTTAGGCGGAGTTAAAAGGCTCTGACTTTATTCCTCTCACCAGTAAAACAATATACACATTTTAAATGAAAGGCTATGGAAGAAATTATGGAAATGTATTTGGTGACAAAAAGAAAAAAAGAATAAAATAAAATCGTTTAGAATGCCTGACAGAGCATTGACGAAGCCCAAGCCACAATTTGACAGTTTTATTATTATTCATATTCATATTCATATTTTCTAAAATTGCACTATTATTTTTTTCTCAATTCACACAATTCATGTGCAAAGCACACGGCGATAGAGCGCTGAGATTTCAAAGTACGCACATGAGCATGTGAAGGATAATATAGGCACGTTTGAGCGACAGATTTACATTCAAGCTGGAGCAGGGTCGAGTTCAGCCCCGACAACATGTAGCAAAATGTTTATCTAAATGGAAACGTGGTGTGCTGAAACATGCAAGCAAACATGACGTTGAACCTGGAAATTGTAGAAGAACATTTTCAGACGTTGAACATGGAAATCGTAGCACATGTTCAGATTGTTTTTTTATACATTTTATTTTCAATTTTTATAGAACAATATACGAACAAGACAAACAGGCTCAGACATAGAAAAAGAAAGGAAAGGAAAAAACAAACAAAAAACAACATAAATCAACATTCAACATTGCAATGTGGTGCTATCGGCCGCATAAGGTGCGTATGTGTTTGTAAAAGACAATATGCATGGGATCCCATGCAAGTGGGTCCATGAGATACCAGCTGGGCAACCCATCCGTCTCCCCTAACCTCAGTCACTGGTCTAACCTCGTCGAAGTAGGCCAGATACGGGTCCCAGATAGCCGAGAACCTTCCAAGCAAGTTAGTTCTCAGGTACCTGAGTCCTCCATCTGCACAACAGAGATCATGTCCATCAGCTACACCTGAAAAGGTGAAAAGGACGACTTCCATTCCTTCAGAATGAGTCTTTTGGCGACAGTTGTCCCCAGTGTCAGAGATTGTTGCACAGCTATAGGGAAGTTCAGTGAGGACTCAGAGCAGCCGAAGATGGCGAGTTCTGCCTGTAGGGTTATTTTGTAGGCCTTAGAGTACCAATCAAATATTTTGGCCCAGAATCCCGTTAATGAAGGGCAAAACCAGAAAGCATGAGATAGTGTGCCCTCTGACACCTGTCACACAGTGGCGAGACAGAAGGGAAGATCCTGTGTAGTTTATGCTTGGAGTAGTGAAGACGGTGAGTGACTTTAAATTGGATCAGCTGGTGTCTGCTATTAACTGAGCAGAGACAGACTCCTTTCCCATATAATGTCAGCTAAATCAATACCAAGTTCCCCCTGCCATGCATCTCTAATCCTCTCAGTAGAGGCCATGTTGCAGTTGTCAAACAGACATACAAATCTAGAGATAAGATGCTTGGAGTGAGCACATTTTCAGATTGAACACAACCTAGGAGAATCATTTGGACATCAGATCCAAATTTTTCAAAATAAAAGCTTTCATACAAACTCGATAACATACACAAATTGAAATCTTATACGTTAGGCTTTAATGTTTGTATTTATCACATTTCATATCAGGCTTCCATTGACGGAAAATCCGTTGTAGCAACGGAAAACTTTAATCACGGCACAAGTTACAGTTGTTATCTCTTTATTATTAACAATAATATGGTTCCAGACGTCAATGTATGTTCTTTTTTCACAATAAATGTGTGGCCATCTGAAGAGATCAACTTTAATCCAAAAAGTTTGCAGCCATCAGCAGTTTCAGTATGTCCTCCGGAGCAACGGGGAATTCAGGTATTGTTTTGCTGTTCGTGTAATGGACCTTGTAGGTGAAGTACATGCAGACCTTGGACAGGACATGAGATGGGATCTCCCTGAACATCAGTTGATTGGTTTCATTCTCAGCGAATTGGCCTGGCCCGCTCAACATGGCGTTGATAGTTCCGGACGTCAACGCATGTTCTCTTTTCACAATGAATTCATGGCCATCGGAAGAGATCAACTTCACATACGTGGCATCTGGCCCTTCACAGCCACCATTGGTTATCTGAGCTTGATCGTCCATCATGAATATCTGTTGGAGAATGTGGAGTAATGCTAACCAGTCCTACTTATAGCCCCTGCAGGGAAGGATTTATGACATCACTGATGATGTCACACAAGTCTGACATCATCAGTGATGTCATCGATGACATCACAATTGCTCGAGTGACATCACTAATGACATCACACTTGCTCGGGTGACATCACCAATGACATCATCACTGACAGGGGCGGCACTAGACTCAGCACAGAGGGGGCGAAGCATTCTCAGTGGGCTCTTCTGATAGTCATTTTTTCTCATAATCACAACTGTAAAACAGCTGATATACACTATCCATAAGCCGTGCTCAGAATGGTTCACTCATCCACCCACTCACTATTCACCATGTGTTTATAGTGAACTATTTGGGGAATGACCAAACAAGTTTCAGACACTACCTCACTCTTTTTCTCCACTCTTTTTCTCTGTTGGTAAACATGACCGCATTGCATTGTGGGATATGCGAGAAAATGTAGGTATAGCCAGAGCAGAGCAGCGGAGGTCCAAAATGCGTGACAAATGTAGCCAATGAATAGCCATAAAGGGGGCTTGTGCTACGTTTGAATGCAGCGTTCCCGGAAGTTGTATTGAATTGTATATTATCAGCTTTATTTTATGCATTTTCTCATGCTCTTCTATTATACGGCTCTGGATATACTGTAGCCTACATTCTCAGTTCACTAGAAATTGCAGTGCATTGTTTGTTTTTTAAATAGTGGGCTATTAGGCCATCCATCCATCTTCAACCGCTTATCCAGGATTGGGTCACGGAGGTAGCAGTTCCAGCAGGGGACCCCAAACGTCCCTTTCCCTGGCCACATTAACCAGCTCTGACTGGGCGATCCCCAGGCGCTCCCAGGCCAGCCTGGAGATATAATCTCTCCACCTAGCCCTCAGTCTGCCCAGTCTCCTCCCAGCTGGACGTGCCTGGAACACCTCCCTAGGGAGTCACCAAGGTGACATCCTTACCAGATGCCCGAACCACCTCAACTTGCTCCTTTCTCCATTGTCCCCTCACTCGAGAACAAGACCCCGAGATACTTGAATTCCTTCACTTGGGGTAAGAACTCATTCCCTACCTGGAGTAGACAATTCGATGATTAAATAGTCTTATATATATATATATATATATATGAAGTTAATTTGCAAAAACAGGTATCTCCGTTTGGGTTTTTTATCATTTTATTTTATATATTGATGTATTTATACTGTAAATAATTTATTTGGCGGAAAATTTTATTATCAATCATAACTCAAACATATTCATCTGATAATTTTCACATAAATCACCTCAATAATGTTTTCTATGTGCACTCCAGGGAGTATCAAACAGATGTTTGTTCATTTTAAGAATGGTGTTTACCTGTTTTTGCAAATTAACTCTTTATATATATATATATACTATATGAAGAGTATATATATATATATATATACGGTATGTATACCATCATCAGTATAATGGGAGCTAGGGCTCTGTCTCTGTCGCCCTGATGACATCATCAATGATGTCATAAATGACATCAGTGAATTACCACTGATGACATCATCAGTGATGTCATAAATGACATCAGTGAATCACCACTGATGACATCATCAGCGATGTCATAAATGACATGAGTGAATTAATCACACACAAGGCTATAGCTCAGTGATGATGTCACTGATGACATCATCAGTGATGTCATACATAGGCATTGTGACATCTTCAGTGATGTCATAAATTCACTCACACACAAGGCTATTGTTCAGTGATGTCACTGATGACAGGCTATAGTTCAGTGATGATGTCACTGATGACATCATACATAGGTATTGTGACATGCAGGCCACACAGCAGCCGAGCTGCGGGCATGGTTGCGCAAATTCACTATATGCCAGGCATGTGTGTTACTGATGACATCACTGGTGATCATCTGACATCTGGCTGCCTAGCAAAAATATTACCAGGCAGCTGGCTGCCGGTCACTGATGACGTCTAAGAGTGTTTTCTCACTGGCGCCCCGGTACCGTTCCCGAGCACACTTGTCCCCAAATTGACCCATTTCGGAACGTATGATGAGTGTGAACGTTGCGTTCTCTTCTGTTCCGCGCCCGGGTGCGCAACGGGGAACCATGACAGGATCCACTTGAAAAGGTGGTCTGGGGAACCCTTTGGAGTGCCCGGGAACTGAACACTTGCGAATGTGAATGTCTATGGCATCCGCAGTCTATGGCATCATCAGCGATGCCATAGACTGAAATGTGATGTCATCAGTGATAATAAAGCCTTCCCTGCTGAGGTTATGAATTGGATGACTCTTGCTCACCCCATCAAGCATGACCTGTGACAACATGGACCAGCTCTATCAACCAGTGGGAGATCAATGCACTCTGGAGCCACTTCCAGAACACAATAGGATGGAAGTCCTTAAACAGGTCACCCGTATGGTGCTGCGGCAGACCGTTGAAGGGACACAGATGCCCAGTAGGAGGCAACTGCACTCTGGAGCCACTTCCAGACCACCTCAAGCAATGTGATGTTGCAAGAAAAGAAAGAACGCAAGGGTGGCAAAAGTTGCTGCGGCGTCAAGCTGCACAGGGCAAGGCCAATTGGCCTTCAGTGTCACATGTTTTTAGGGCACAAAGGCCATTGAATGAAATAAGAGGATTTGGAGTCTACATATAAGTAACCAGTGTTGGGGGTAACTCATTACAAAAGTAACATATTACATGTAATATATTACTTTTAGCAGTAACTCAGTAATATAACGTATTACTTATAGGATTTCAGTAATATTATACCAGTTACTTTGTCAAGTAACTCAAGTTACAAATTGAGTTAACATTTTTTTAATCAAAGCACACATTTAAATAAAGATCCGATCATTTCCTTATCAGACTGTGTTTTTATGCATATGACCACTATATATGACAATAACAAAGGAAAAGAATAACATTTAGAATTTTGGGCAGTTTACACTGACTTCAAGGCAGTTGAAATTATTTTTTGGGATGTTCCAGGGTGGCGATGTCATTCTGCTGCTGTTTTGGTGAAAGTAATGCAAAAGTAGTGTAATAAGTAACGAGTTACTCTACACAGACAGTAATATTGTAAAGTAACTTATTACTTTCAAATGAAAGTAGTAATAAGTACTATATTACATTTTGAGAGTAACTTGCCCAACACTGTAAATAACTTAACTAGAAAATAACGAAAGCAAAACAGAAAAAGAACAAAAGAGTGATGTAAAAAACGAATTATTCGCTTTGAAGTTGGCATTTGAAGTTGGCATATGCCTCTAATGTTATGCTGACTGATGGCTGTCCAGCCTATACATTAGGTTGATCGGGACAGGGGAGTTGGGGGTGGGGGTGGGCGTGGCCGCCACTACATTAAGTTATATTAATTAATTAAATTAAGTGATATTTCAAACATAGGCATTTCTCAAGTAGTGTTTACCTCAACTTACTGTACAAGCTTTTTAACCTCACTGCAAACAAATAGTATTCCTGTTCAGTTGACTCACAATGTTTAACATTATAGCCTACCTACTTAGTTCGGTTTAATTTTACTGCAGTCACTCACAATTCCATGGTGAAACAGGGGCGGCTGTAGCTCAGGAGGTAGAGCGGGTCGTCCACTAATCGCTTTGGATAAAAGAGGTCGGTGGTTCGATTCCCGCCTCCTCCAGTCTGCGTGTCGAAGTGTCCTTGGGCAAGATACTGAACCCCAAATTGCTCCCGATGGTGTGCCAGCACCCTGCGTGGTAACCTGCCGCCATCGGTGTATGAATGGGTGAATGTACCTACTGACTGTAAAGCGCTTTGGATAAAAGCGCTATATAAATGCAGGCCATTTATATATAAATGCAGGCCATTTATGAAACAACTGAACCAATTACGCCGGTTACAGCCCTCTGTCTTATTTATTTTGATAGTATTGTACTTTTGGCTGATAGGAGCTCTAACTGCCCTGTAATCTCCGACTCCAACATACCCTGAATGCTCTTGCTGTCTGGGTAGAGGAGCACAAAATGAATCTCAACCCAAAGAAATGTAAAGCCTTACATGTCCCCCACATGAAGCATCCACCCGCCCTGCCGAGTCTCCATTGACCAAAACATCCTGGAAGTCTGTGACACAGTTAAAGTCCTGGGGGGTCACCATCCAGAGTCATTTATGATGGGACAGCCAGGTGGACCACATGTTGATGTCTGCCAACAGGAAGATCTTTGCTCTGCATTGCCTGAAGAAATTTGGTGAGAACTTGTTTCCATCTACAGGCTACGCGTGGCCGGTGCTGGAATATGCAGGTCCCATCTGGCACAGTTCCTTGACTACAGACCAAGCAAAAAGGCTGGAAAGCGCGCAAAAACGGGCTTGTAAAATCATCCTCGGCCAGAGGTATTCAGGATACCCAGATGCTCTCTGCACTCCCAGAGTGTGCACTCTATCAGAGAGACGCACTCTGCTGTGTCTTGGCTTTGCAAGAAAGCTATGAGTGTGTGGTGAGTACACCAGTCACAACATGTACATGAGTGTGTGGTGAGTACACCAGTCACAACATGTACATGAGTGTGTGGTGAGTACACCAGTCACAACATGTACATGAGTGTGTGGTGAGTACACCAGTCACAACATGTACATGAGTGTGTGGTGAGTACACCAGTCACAACATGTACATGAGTGTGTGGTGAGTACACCAGTCACAACATGTACATGAGTGTGTGGTGAGTACACCAGTCACAACATGTACATGAGTGTGTGGTGAGTACACCAGTCACAACATGTACATGAGTGTGTGGTGAGTACACCAGTCACAACATGTACATGAGTGTGTGGAGTCACAACATGTACCGTAATTTCCGCACTATAAGCCGCGACTTTTTCCCCATTTTTCGGCCCTGCAGCTTATATATAATTTTACAGGTTACACAGCTTCATCTGCACATCATTTGGCGGAAATCAACCGGCATCACGTGATCGCACGGTGAACATGGCGCTCAGCTAGACAGCTGCTACACCAGACCAAACAATATGTTTTAGCGATCTGATCTAAAATGAATAAGGTGACCAGAACCAACTGAATAACTTTAAAGAGTGGGGCGAATGTCTGCTGGAAGAAGCACAAGACTGAAAACCAGTAAGCAGAAAGAAAAAGACGAAGCAATCACCGCCATGAATGAGGAAATGACTCACCTGCTGGAGGCTGGAGATACACCGGCTTGGGCTAAACTTTTACTCCGTGAAACACTATCGATTAAGTCCGACATCGCTCAGAGGTTTGAGCAGCTTGAAAACAAGTTTGAAAACGTGCAGAAGTCCATCCACTCACTCACTAAAGAAAATAAGGCAACCGTGAACAGAGTTTCTAATGCGGAAAAGCGCATCAGCACACTGGAGGACAAAAACAACACAGTGAGTCCGAAAATGGATAAAATGCAAAAACAAATCGAAACCCTGCACACGCAGGTTGATGACTTAACTCATTCAGGGCCAATGACGTCTTTGACGTCTTATCAGGAATAGCCCAGAGGGCCAATGACGTGTTTGACGTGTTTTTGTTTTTATTACTGCAGGGCGTAGTTAAAACACTTCCCCAGCCTGTCACATGGTATCAGGTCCCTATCATCTAAGACAACACGTGAACAAACACATACCGCAGCTGTTGTTTTGAAATTGAGCAGGAGGAATATCAGAAAACGGATAAGGAGCTTGCCTTGTGCAGACAGGAGAAACCCCATTGAAACGCCCCTCGCGCGCTGCAGGAGCTGGTCGCTTTCCTGTGTGCCAGCCTTCCTGTGTGCCAGCCGGAGAAAACCGGAGAAAGTAATCCACAGATGCGTTTGATCATCGGAGGAATGAGGAAATGATCGATCAGCAGTGATCAGAGGGCGGTGAGGACGTGTTGAATAGCCGAGGGGAAAACGGTAACGATAGCAGGTTGAATATGACAGGGGGAGACATGGACGAGCAGCACACGAACAGCTAGGCAGGCAGAAGCCCGCTGCCCGTTCTCAAGAGCTTCATGAAATCGCTGGACTGCGTGCCCTCCAGTGTAGTGTCTCTGCTCCAGTGTTGCTCCTGGCCAATCCCGGCGCCACAGGGCGTGGTTATTGCTTATCCTATGTGGGGTTAGAAATCACGCAACGAAGGGGGATCGTGTGTGTGTGTGTGTGTGTGTGTGTGTGTGTGTGTGTGTGTGTGTGTGTCTGTCTGTCTGTCTGTCTGTCTGTCTGTCTGTCGGTGTGTCTGTCTGTCTGTCTCTCTGTCTGTCTGTCTGTGTGTCTGTCTGCACACTCACTCACACTGCAGTATTGTTGAATGTAAAAAAAAAAGCACTTCATGTGTATATATATATATATATATATATATATTTTTTTTCATTTGTGTCATAACGAATAGTATTTACATGTCTGATGTCAATACAGTTCAAAATAAAAGAATTGAGAGCGAGTTCTGCTTGAGAATGTGTATTTTACAGAAATTGTATTTGCTCCTGTTTGTCATCTGAGAGAGAGACATTTTGGGTGAAAACAGGGTGTATATAAATTGATATAAGTAGAGTACAGAACATGCTAAAAGCTAACTTTTTTTTTCCTGGTGAACCCAGAGACGTACATCTTCATTTTGAGGTATTGCAAATCACTCTGGTGCTAATAGATAATTTACTGTGGGTCTTGAAAGATGACCAACAATTATGAAAATCTTTGGCCTGTGCTAAATATTGGCAGTCCTAAACTGGCCCTGAATGAGTTAATCAGCAGGAGTAAAATAAATAACATTCGCCTGATCAATGTAAAAGAGGGAGCTGAGATTGGTGACATGGACGCTTTCCTTGGCAAAATCCTGTGTTACATCCTGGACCTGAAGGAAGGCGAGAAACCACCAGAGGTGGACAGGGCACACCGGGCGCCTCGGCCACGTCCAGACCCCGGCCTGCCACCGAGGGCCATCTTCATCCGCCTACTCCGCTGGCCCGACCGTCAACTCATCCTCCAGGCTGCGGGGAAGAAGCCCCTCACCTGGGAGGGTACGCGCTTTTTCGTCCGGCAGGACCTCTCCGCGTTGGTGCAACAGAAACGTGCAACATACAACAGCATCATCGAAAAGGTTAAAGTCAATGGATATCGCTTTGGCGTACTGTACCCAGCGAGACTCGTCATAACCATTGATGGACAGCGGCGGAACGAGAGCTCAAAGTGAAACTGCCGAATATCTTTTGAGTTGGACTGGTCAATAGTACTGTGAGTAACTAAAATAAAAAATGGAATTCTCTCTTCTTTAGCACTCTTTCTAACTATAAATCCACTTCTGTTTTAATTTCCTCTCTTGCCCTCTTTTCACCACACCGCGGACACTGTGTGCACTGTAAAAAAAAACACAGGTGGTGTTGTGTTATGTTGTTTTGTTGAAATGTTAATAAATGGGAGCTTCCTCAAACAGCCATCTCTTTCCCGACAATCCCCTCTGTGCACGAACCCTTACATATGGTAATTAAACATTAAAACACCTGCGGCTTATAGTCCGGTTCGGCTTATATATGTAACAAACAGTCAATTTTGCTGCTGCGGCTTATACTCAGGTGCGCCTTATAGTGCGGAAATTACGGTACATGAGTGTGTGGTGAGTACACCAGTCACAACATGTACATGAGTGTGTGGTGAGTACACCAGTCACAACATGTACATGAGTGTGTGGTGAGTACACCAGTCACAACATGTACATGAGTGTGTGGTGAGTACACCAGTCACAACATGTACATGAGTGTGTGGTGAGTACACCAGTCACAACATGTACATGAGTGTGTGGTGAGTACACCAGTCACAACATGTACATGAGTGTGTGGTGAGTACACCAGTCACAACATGTACATGAGTGTGTGGTGAGTACACCAGTCACAACATGTACATGAGTGTGTGGTGAGTACACCAGTCACAACATGTACATGAGTGTGTGGTGAGTACACCAGTCACAACATGTACATGAGTGTGTGGTGAGTACACCAGTCACAACATGTACATGAGTGTGTGGTGAGTACACCAGCCACAACATGTACATGAGTGTGTGGTGAGTACACCAGTCACAACATGTACATGAGTGTGTGGTGAGTACACCAGTCACAACATGTACATGAGTGTGTGGTGAGTACACCAGTCACAACATGTACATGAGTGTGTGGTGAGTACACCAGCCTCAACATGTACATGAGTGTGTGGTGAGTACACCAGTCACAACATGTACATGAGTGTGTGGTGAGTACACCAGTCACAACATGTACATGAGTGTGTGGTGAGTACACCAGTCACAACATGTACATGAGTGTGTGGTGAGTACACCAGTCACAACATGTACATGAGTGTGTGGTGAGTACACCAGTCACAACATGTACATGAGTGTGTGGTGAGTACACCAGTCACAACATGTACATGAGTGTGTGGTGAGTACACCAGTCACAACATGTACATGAGTGTGTGGTGAGTACACCAGTCACAACATGTACATGAGTGTGTGGTGAGTACACCAGTCACAACATGTACATGAGTGTTTTGCCGCTGTTGGAATGTGCATTTTTGGTGACTGAACGGGGGTACGGTGCTGTTAGCCTACCGTTCATTACCATCTTAGCAGGAGGGGCGCGGTGCTATTTTCTAATGTACGCACAGGGAAGAGAAGGGTATCTATCTTCTCGTTTTAATATCGGGAATATGGCAAATAGGTGAATCTCCTTTAACGTACAGACCCATTCAACAAAGGTGCCTCCAACTCCCAACTGTATGAGTAACCTGCTACGTGTGTTTCTGTGTGTGTGTGTGTGTGTGTGTGTGTGTGTGTGTGTGCACTCCTTCCTACGTGAGTGTGCATACGAAACTGTGAGCTTGAGTAATCCAATCGTTTTCTGCGCTCTAGACTGACTGCCTTGCTCCAACCCTGCCTCTTAATAAATCATCACATCCCTTCTCGTCTCTCCTGTGGGCTCAAGGACCCGATCAATGCAGCACCCTCTGTAGGGGCCCGGTTATAGGACGCCTCGGGGTGAAGTGCGCAGACTCGCCCGCTGAGAGGAAGACTAGTGGGGAGAGGCCGCGCATTTGATATCGAAGGAATGCTACTGAGTTTGAGGTGTGTGTGCGAAAAAGAGAGAGAGAGTAAGGGCACGGAGTAGAGAAATCCTTCGTCTCTCAATTAAGAACATTCACCACAGGCAACTAACAGGCCTGAGGCTTACTTACGTTGCACACACAAACACACATGCGCACGCCCGCACACATACTGGAGATATGATCGCCGCATGTTGGGAATGACAATCAATATTAGCTGCAGAATGTTATGTATAGTGCATGGAATAGGGGTTTACTTTGGGCCACGGTCGACGGAGCAATCCAATCCAATAGGACCTTTCTGAGCTTGTCAATGCAGAATTGCCCCATTCCGTCTATTGTAACTGCTTGCACTCTTGCTTTTTGCACTTTTGCTTTTTGCACTCTTCCTTTTTGCACTCTTGCTTTTTGCACTCTTCCTTTTTGCACTCTTGCTGTTTGCACTCTTCCTTTTTGCACTCTTGCTTTTTGCACTAATGCTTTTTGCACTCTTGCTGTTTGCACTCTTCCTTTTTGCACTCTTGCATTTGCACTCATGCTTTTTGCACTCATGCTTTTTGCACTCTTGCTTTTTGCACTCTTGCTGTTTGCACTCTTTCTTTTTGCACTCTTGCTTTTTGCACTCATGCTTTTTGCACTCTTGCTGTTTGCACTCTTCCTTTTTGCACTCTTGCATTTGCACTCATGCTTTTTGCACTCATGCTTTTTGCACTCTTGCTGTTTGCACTCTTCCTTTTTGCACTCTTGCATTTGCACTCATGCTTTTTGCACTCATGCTTTTTGCACTCTTCCTTTTTGCACTCTTGCTTTTTGCACTCTTGCTGTTTGCACTCTTTCTTTTTGCACTCTTGCTTTTTGCACTCATGCTTTTTGCACTCTTGCTGTTTGCACTCTTCCTTTTTGCACTCTTGCATTTGCACTCATGCTTTTTGCACTCATGCTTTTTGCACTCTTGCTTTTTGCACTCTTCCTTTTTGCACTCTTGCTGCTTTTTGCACTCTTGCTTTTTGCACTCTTCCTTTTTGCACTCTTGCTGTTTGCACTCTTACTTTTTGCACTCTTGCTTTTTGCACTCATGCTTTTTGCACTCTTGCTGTTTCCACTCTTCCTTTTTGCACTCTTGCATTTGCACTCATGCTTTTTGCACTCTTGCTTTTTCCACTCTTCCTTTTTGCACCCATGCTTTTTGCACCCATGCTTTTTGCACTCTTCCTTTTTGCACTCTTGCTTTTTGCACTCTTGCTGTTTGCACTCATGCTTTTTGCACTCTTGCTTTTTGCACTCTTCCTTTTTGCACTCTTGCTTTTTGCACTCTTCCTTTTTGCACTCCTGCTTTTTGCACTCTTCCTTTTTGCACTCTTGCTTTTTGCACTCTTCCTTTTTGCACTCTTGCTGTTTGCACTCTTCCTTTTTTGCACTCTTGCTTTTTGCACTCATGCTTTTTGCACTCATGCTTTTTGCACTCTTGCTTTTTGCCGTCGTCCCTTGAGGCATAGCAGCAAGCACAAAGTGTATTGTAGGATATTGCGTTGTGCGGGGGGGGGGGGGGGCTGCAGAAAAGCCAAAATGAGTCTCGTTTGTAGCAGGAGAGACTTAAGTTCACGTAACAAGCTCACCTTAATTCACCTGACTCCCCCTCTCCTTTCCTGGCCTCTTTCAAATGAAGCCCAGGAGTGAAGATTAGGCACACACACACACACACACACACACACACACACATACAGCGATGCTCTCACACACATGCCCACATACGCAATCGCAAGCACCCACCCACACACACGCACAGAAACGTACTCAACCTCTCCGCATAGCCAACGGGAGGTAATCAAAGCCTTGATATGCTCTAACCAGATCCATTAAGGAGCTAATAAAGGCTGGGGATGAGTTAATTAATGACCCCCCTAGAACATCATCTGCCTCCAGTGCTGCTGCTCAGACGGCTGCCTCTGAATTTCACCCAGCAAATCCCCAATCTAAACAAAAACAAGCGGCGGTCGGGTCTGATTTTAGAGCAAATCCTGTTGTTTGGCTGTCAACGGAGGAACACGAGAGGTGATTTAAGTGCTGTTGTTTGGCTGGTGAGCAGGGTGGGAATTACGTGCCGTTGCTCCTCCCTCTGGCCGTGATGCCCTGAGATCCCTAAGGCCACCTTGGCAGTGCCCTGCTACCAGCCTGCTACTGTCACTTGCTTTAAAAGCATCAGTGGTCTCAGGTTAATGTAGCCTGCCCTATGCAAAGGATGTTTAATTGGCTCATTTAACACACATTTCAGAAAAATCGCTCTTCACAATGTCAATAGAGCAATGGCCTTTGTGCCCTGGCGTGTGGCCTTGTTGTGCCCTAAAAAAAATTGTGACGCCGAAGGCCAGATGGCCTTGCTCCTAAAATGACAAAATTCCTACCCTGGTGGTGAGGCGCGCGCGTTCGCCAGCGTTTTGTGCACACTTGATATGCAGCGCGCCGCCGCCTCTAGAAGCAGACCATTTCTACAGAATGCCTCACAGACATCGAAAAATAATTGACACTTGTGTAAAAAGGACGGCAGGGAAATCAATTAATAAAGTGTTTCATTCATCCCTCGATTTGGGTGAAGCCTTGCGGAAACATCGCAGCTACTTCAGAAAGCAGCCATTCTTCTCCATTCTCTGCCTCTGCAGATAATGCTGTCAGTCCCTTTTTGATAGGAACAGTGCATACGGCTGTACATGGCTTTTCTTTCCCTTCTTCTTTTTTTTTAGTTGACTGCGGTCAGCATGGCCAGCAGCTCTATAGGTCACCCTGTTGGTTGGTTGGTTGGTTGGTTGGTCCACAAAAGGTTCACCACGCTTAGAGGGCACAGTTTTCGGCCTACTTTTAACTCTGTGGTGCTTCTGTGCAACTCTTCTGACTTCTGTAATTAAAAGTAACACTAAAAGGAACGATAACCCCCCCCCCCCCCGCACTCTTAACACGTTCACTGCCAATGACGTATTAATACGTCAAAAATAATCCAACGGTTGACTGCCAATGACGTATTAATACGTCAAAAAAATGAATTTTTTTTTTTGACCGTGGGATGTGCATCTAACCCTTTTACATCTCTTATATAATTATTGGAGCCACCGAACGTTTACAACCCATTCCACCGACCCACTAAGTGGCGACAGTGCTCTCCTGACTAGAGGAAGGCAAGCAAAAAGCAGCCATTCTCATGAAAATGGATGGGGGAAAACGCTTTCGTTTTCGCGCTGATTGCTGGCGATGCGGGATTGCAAATTTGCATAATAGATTACAGGTGGAACACACTTTGAAACACGCAGCATAAATATGACCAGAATCGCAAAAGCTTCTCTCAACCAAAACTCCAAGAAGCGAGCGAGTCCATCCAGACTTCCTCAAACAGCGGCCGCGCAGACAGGCAGCAGCAGCAGCAAAGCAGTGAGACTGGTGACAAGCTTGTGACGGCCGCTGCAGCCAAGAAGAACGCCCACGGAGGGAGGAGTTGGAAGCAGAGGGGGGTTTCCTGCTGTTATGGAGGAAATTACTGTTCAAAACTATTGTTTAGATGTCTGACGTCTTACTGATGCCAAAAATGAATGGTTAAAGTGACTGTTCTATCGAATTTCACAAAAAGCCGTTTATCTCTGAATAATTTTTCTGACGCTGAAACCATGCTGTATTCAACTGCTAATGCTTACATAACTACTAACTCTACAAACTAACTCTTTTAGACAGAGAAAGCACACATTCTATTAGTTCTTTTGAGATATTGTGTGTTCACAAAATCTTAGCAGAAAAGAATCCTCGGGTCTTGAAAGATGAGCCAGAATCCTCAAAAAACCCCTCTGGCAGAAGCTAACTACAGTAAAAAAAAAACGTCTGGCAGTGAATGTGTTAAAAAGATCACAAAAATGCATACGTCTGAGGAAAGTTTGATTGCATGTCACTCTTGGAAGCCATTGTTGCGACCGTTGTTTAATTTCATGCAGAAGGTTGAAAAATGACATAGCTGTTCTTTAGAAAGCCTGAAATGACTGCAGTGCCGATGTGACTGATTTGTTCATTTAGTTTGGTCAGCGGTTCAGTTGCTGGTGTGTGGGTTAGCTGCTCACTGGCTGCATCAGATTAAAGCAATCGTTCAGTCTCTTAGGCCGTGTTACCTTTTAGTCAAATGACACAGTACAAATGTGAGTGATTTGTTCATTTAGTGGGTTAGCAGTTCTTTTTGGTGCTTTTAATGAACCAATTATGTGTGTCGGTCAGTGCATGTTTTACCTGCTTCCAAGACAATTGAATGGACACAACAGCCAGTTAGCAATGGCTATTGAATCGGGGCATTAGTCTAAACTATTCTGTCAATGCTGGATCGCTCAAAGGACTGAAGTATTATGTACTTTCAATCAGGTGTTGTTTGCCAATCAGAGTTGGCAAACAACGCTACCACACTTTGTCAGAGAACAAATTGGAGTTAGCTAACTCCAATCTGAGTTAGCCGTCACAGCCAGGGGCGGAGCTACACTCTCAGTCCAGAGGGGGCGGACCATTCTCAGTGGGCCCTTCACAAAGTCACAACTGTAAAATAGCGGATATATCCACTATCCTCTCCAAAAACACAATTTGTCACTTATTGAGCCAAGTAAAGAAATCATAGCCAAGAAAGCATACAGTGAAGCCACTTTACAGACAAGCTTATTCTGAAGAAGAAGAAAAAACAGGCTGCCAGTCCTGTTCAAATGTTTCAGCACTGAGGACAGCGCACGGCGCTCTATACAGTACATGCATCGATTGGTTCAGCACCACCATCGATGGACAGCGACAGGCTGTCACAGACAGCAGCCTGCCCCTGTCATACACTCACTCACTCTCTCTCTCTCACACACACACACACACACACACACACACACACACACACACACACACACACACACACACACACACACACACCCTTCATGGGGAGAAAAGTGAAATCATTAAGCAATAGTCAATTTTGGTGAGTTGTTTCTATGCAATTCAGTTATATGACATGTAAGTAGTAAACCTATTTTTCTTGATTCCAGTGAATGATTTAGCCTATATGTAGTGTTACCTTTTTATTGTTTAATGATAAGCATAAAAACAAATGCTGTAAATTGTACAAGGAACCCATTAACCTCTAAAGTATTAATGTTTAGCCGACATTAAGAATTGACCACAAAGTAGTAATACAGTATGTAGCCTACCTTTTGTTAAACATGACCAACACACTAGCAAAAACAATAAGCTATATGTTGTGAGGAGGGGTCACATTTTGTATGTTTCTCCCCCGTTTTTAGTTTTAGTTTTTGCTCCAAATGAAATGTTTTATGGTCACTCACCATTCAGTATGTCACAGTTTGGCTTGGTTCCAGCCTTAAAACTTGTTATATGAGTATTTTTCAAAATGTCTATGGAGAAAATGAATGGGGAACTCACTTTGGGGCAAAAGATGTCACGTGACTGTTCAGCTCTATAAACACGTCTTCTACTATCACAGAACTTGCTGCTGTCATTCCATTTGCTGTGCTTCACACGTTAAGAAGTCCAGCAGCAGGTCATTTTGCATAGCCACACTTCCAGTACAGAGGTCTGGAGAAACACAATAGTTTGTCTGAAAAGGGTGGAAACACTGGGCTATCATCACAATTCAAACCAGTCACATTTTTCCACTAGTGTACCAAATGTCGCAATAACAGATCATATTTTGAATTTTTTGCTCTTATATCACTCAAAAAGTTGTTGGAATTGACTATTTATTTACGGTGTTAATGTGTCCTTGTTATCTGTCCCTAAGGCCAGAGCTAAAACAAGGCGAAAGAGCCTTTATGTACTTGGCTCCCCCTCCATGGAGCTTGTTGCAAAATGATTGAAAGTTGAAGCAGCTGGTCTCTCTCGGCGAGTCTAAACTGTTAATGAAGGATCTTGTGGCAGATTCAATGAGGAGCTGTCTCTGCTTTTAACTAACATTTAAATAGGCTTTGGCCCACGAGCCTGCTGCTTTCATATTGGACTCCTGCCTACGGAGTCTTTTTTTGATGGCGCTCCCTCTCTTCTATATAGTATGTGACTTTGTACATGCTTCTGTATTGTTTGTACATGCTTCTGTATTGTTTGTACATGCTTCTGTATTGTTTGTCTGCCAATTTAAAATTTGTTTTGATGCTGCCGTCTTGGCCGCACTATCTTCATCTCAGCGGGACTATCTGGTTAAATAAAATAAACAATAGGAAGGAATAAATTGAACGAGCCATATTACTCACTACTTTCTATCACCATCTCTCTTATCATAGGTTTGAGAGAATTCTGGGCCACAGTTTGCATAATGTTGGGCTAGTCATGAATCATATTATTCAAGCTTTGGGAATACAATAGGCAGATATGTGAATTAATTTAATTGAAATGTATAGTAACTAATTGTTCATCCTGAAAGACTAGTATGCTATATTTGTCATACCTGACAGTTTCGACTGCTGACTTCCTGCAATCTTCTTCAGAGACGTCATGTGATGTTACTGGTATGACAAATATAACATCTTTCCATAATGAACAATCAATTTAAATGATGTATAAAAATCAAATCAAATCATGGACGCGTGATTTGTCGTTTCTCTGTGTGTGTGTGTGTGTGTGTCCCCATTTATGTCATTTAATTTATCTAACTTGAACAAATCCAGTGCAAGTAAGTAAATTATGCATACCTGAATGTAATTCCATTTTGGAAGACAATATTGAATTAAATTTTGGCCAGATCATGAATAATCCTTGTCTGCTTATATTGCAACAGCCCAATGTAAAGAAAATGTCTTCTGCTGTTAACTGCTAGAAAGGTGAGGTCACATTTGACCCATCTTGGTGCAAGTGTCCCACTGATTGAATTCTTTTACTGGATTCATTTTATTGGTTAGCTTCCCGCTGACCTGAGGGCAGAAATAAATAGATTTGTTTATCAATACATATCTATGTGTTTACACATGAGTGACCCCCAACCTTGAACCCGGTAACTTATGGATCTGGAAGGATCTGCCCCCCTTATAATTGTCCAGCATTTCTCCAGGAGAGAGAGAAAGTATCCTGCCTGGGGCCAGCATACGATACACACCAACACGCTCTCTCTCTCTCTCTCTCTCTCTGTCTCTCTCTCTCTCTCTGTCTCTCTCATGCCATTTAGGGAGGGATGTGCTGGCTGGACAGGTTCTGGTTTGCTTGTTTACAGGGTCGTTAACTCTTTGCCATCTCCGAGTCCCTGCGCCCAACGTGGTTATGGCCGACAGAGAGGCTCGGGTGTATGGTGAGATGCTGGGATGAGAGGAGCTATCAGAAGTAGCACCTGGTAGCACGCATACCACTAAGGCTTAGTCCTCCTGCAGCAGGCCCGGGTTCGTTTCCGACCCGTGGCCCTAGCCTCTCTATGCCTACCTTTTGCTAACTGTCCTATCAAATAAAGGCAAAATTCCCCAAAATAATCTTTAAATAAAATAAAAGAAGTAGCTAGCACCACCGATATTACTATCATCATCATCATACATAAAATTGCCAAAGTGGCGTCTGCGAGATTATGTCACTCGAGCAATTGTGATGTCACCAGTGAGTGATGTCATCAGCGATGCGAAGTTGAGCAATTGTGCACTGCGCATGCCAATATGCAGGTGAGGCCATGCAGCAGCTGCGCTTGCGTATGCAGCACGCGAGATTTCTACTCATTAAAAATAGCATGGACAGCATGGTAAATAAACCTAACTAAACTAAATGGCCCCTCTTACTTCTTATGTATCTCCTTTTTGCAGGCCCTCGTAAAACATTCCACTTCTCTTGCAAAAATAAATAAATAATAACAATTAATTAAGTTGGCAGTTATTGGACATGGCTGGGGTAACACTCCAGGCACCGTCATGCAGTCTGTTGTGTTAACCCATGCCTGATATTACCGGTCAGTATGAAGGCAGAAGCGTTAAAAGCTTCCCCACATACCAGTATGCAAGCAAGAATGCATACATGTAGGCTATGCCCTGGGGAGATTTAAAATGGATGTAAAATAAGAGTACAAATTATTCAAGTACCATCCTCCCTGTTAGGAATAATGTCCCTACCTACCGTACCTAGCCTGATATTCAGACTGAATCGTCAACTCATAAACTCATTTCCTCTTCTCTTCAAGCCAAATCCACAACGGTGGAGTGGGCCATTTTGTGTCGAAAAGGCAGAATGAACACAGGTGCAAGCAAAACACTAATGAGGGTTTCCAAATTCCAATCATGGAAGTTTGAAACCGTATCTTTGTAAAAAAAAAGGTTCTGAGCAGAGTGGCTTGCCTCCAAACAAATGTAGCGACTGCTTCAACAGTTTCATTTTGCTCATTCCCAAATTCCACACACACAGCTCACAGATCGGGACAAAGCACGGTCATGGGGCTGGGGAATCCAAACTAAGTTTCCACAAAGTTAGCATATCCAAATGTTCCCCGGTTGAACAACCAAGATAATAGGATTAGCAGTCACCCACTGGCAGTAAGTAGTAAACAGTATTTTGATTAGGATGAATTTCCAGACCAGTGCAATGGAATTTCCAAACATAGCCGGTTTCATCAATCCCCCCCAGACCAGACAAGACCAGTGCATTTCAAGGCTACTCTGGCAAATTAAAAAGCCCATTGCTTTTGGTTCCGCAATTACTGGAATTTCGAAAGCCGCCATTCATTTTGGCCGCTCCCGTGAACTGGCAACTTGTTGGTAGTACACTGAAATAGATTGTCTATAGTTAAAAGCCTCGGCAGCGGGCCGCGCTACGGGGTCGTGGAATGACTGCAGTTGCAAATATGATGCAACTGATTGGAGTGTGCGGTTGCCAAGCCCCTTTGTTGTTGACTTGGTGATGCAGGGTCAGATCAGAAATAAAAGTCCTCTGATGACAATATTACCACTTTTATGGTCCTTTACTGACTTTCTCTAAATATAGACATTGAAATTCACTTGATGATAATAAACAGAGTTGATGCCTGCACTCAGGGTTAATGACGCCCCTTGCGATTGTTATTTTTCATAAATATTCAATCACTATCGCAGGATAACATTATTATCTTGGGAATTCAAGAATGTAACTTCAAAATATGAAATATTGAAAAGTTGCGGCCAAGACCGGCGCCAATATCCTCTGCAGCCAATCACGGCAATAAGCACCGTATCCACATTATTCTGCTCACGATGGGGGGGTGGGGGGAGGCTTGTGTGTGCAACCTCACTTCTGCCGTGTAAAGGGTCTCACACATGAATAAGTAAGAGGGACACCTTCTCCTGCCCAGACAGGTGCCTACACGCTCACACACTATACAGGATATATATTGGCCGCCCATTTGCAAATCAATGTTACAAGGCTCTCAGGAAGGAAGATTGGGAGTGAATCTTTAATCCGCATTAGAAGCTTGTTCCCTGTTCTGTGGTAGAACTAGTATAGCCAGTGGCAGGCAGCACGGCAATGGAGTCATCGCATGCCTTCGCTGGTAATTTTTTTCCCAACATGTGCCCTATCTGACTTTAGCATGACCTGCGGATGCAGATACTCCCACATATAGACACACGCATGCAAAAGTTCATGCACACATACAGACACAACGGATGTACTGTAAATAGCTATGTTCGTGACTGTTATTGTTTATTTTTATTATTTAAGTATGCGTGCACATCCGCAGAGAATGCATGGAGCGCCTTAACGAGCCTTAATGACTTGCAGCTGGCAGGGGCGGAGTTTCTGCAGACAGCAGCAGGAGCATTTTCTCTGCGAGGTAAAAGGGAGAGAAGGCAAAACACTGCCCATGTGCTTATATTACCGAGATTATATATGACACAAAGTGGGTTGATTACCAGTAAATCCATCCTTTAAAGAGTAACTAACCCCTAAAACACATTGTTTCAGCTTTTAACCAATATGGCTTCTGAGGTTGTGTGTAAAGTGTTCTTGTCAAAATCTCCACATTTTAGACTAACATTGTACACTGTATAATTTTCAGGCAGCAAGAGTTCCCTCTATGGGTTCAAACCTCCTTTTTCTTGCCCTCCAAAATGACAAAAATGTGTCTGTTACGTCACGGCCAACTTCCCCCTTTCCCACTCATGTGATATTAGCAAACGCCAGAGCCATATGTCCCTTCACTCCAATGGACCTGTTTTTTAGCGAGGATTAACTCATTCATGGCAAGTTTAGGACTGCCAATATTTAGCACAGGCCAAAGATTTTCATAATTGTTGGTCATCTTTCAAGACCCACAGTAAATTATCTATTAGCACCAAAGTGATTTGCAATACCTCAAAATGAAGATGTACGTCTCTGGGTTCAAGAAGAGAAGAGAAATTGCAGAAAATTGCATTTTTGTAAATGACACAATCTCAGGCAGAACTCGCTCTCAATTCTTTTATTTTGAACTGTATTGACATCAGACATGTAAATATTATTCGTTATGACACAAATGACAAAAAAAAATATATATATATATATATATACATGAAGTGCTTTTTTTACATTCAACAATACAGTTTACTCAGTGTGAGTGAGTGTGAATGTGTGTGTGTGTGCGCGGGGCCCATGTGTGTCTCTTTACATTACATTACATTTCGTCATTTAGCAGACCTAAATGACCGTCCTGACCTCATTCTGAGATGTGGGCTCACAATCGGCTCCTCATCTGAAATAAAAGCAACATATCCTCAGTAAACTATATAATCACATTTAGTACAGAGACAGTGTAGTCGTGTACTAGTGTCTCAGTAAACTATACGATCATAGAATGCAGAGATCAGTGTAGTCTCTCTCACACACACACACACACACACACACACACACACACACACACACACACTCCTTACCGTGAGATCATCCGGGTCCTGTCGCATTGGAGTCCAGTCTTCCTCGCCCTCGACAGGAAAGTGGCCGTGCTGCTTGGCTCTGTGTGAAAGCAATTTCTGTGGCGAGGCTGCTGTTCTCCTCCTCCTCACAAAGTTGTGACTCCGTCTCGTCTCTTTCGGGGTGGCACACAGGAACGGGCTCCAGGGACCAGGATCGATCATGTTGGTCACGGGTTTGACTACCGCGAACAACTGATCGATGTCCGCTGCCCTGTAAGCCGACCAGCTCGTGCAGCGCGCCGAGGGGCGTTTCAATGGCGTTTCTCCTCTCTGCACAAGGAAGCGCGTTTCTCTGTTTTTCCTCTTGCTCATTTCAAAACAACAGCTGCGGTATGTGTTTGTTCACGTGTTGTCGGCTTGTCTATGAGGGCAGGGACCTGATACCATGTCACAGGCTGGGGAAGTCTTTGAACTACGCGCTGCACTAATAAAAACAAAAACACGTCAAAGACGTCTTTGGCGGTGAATGAGTTAAGCGGGCTTAATCCGTTTGTGATGTAGGGCGGCATTGACTAAGAGTCTTGACTGAGACTCCGTCCGTGGCTGTACCAACTTGCAACACATGAGTCAAAGGGTCGAACAAACCCCGTGGTGCAATGAAAGTGAGGCCCGGTGCGCGCCGGCTGAGGTGCACACACACAGAAACATGCATGCAGGCATACACACACAAACATAAATACAGTACATGCACACACAATCACACACACAAACACTTCCCCTGCATTCTTCAGTTGACATGACTTGCACTGAATGGCAAACAGAATATCTGCAAACTGTCAGACAAATGGTGAGAGTTCCTGCCTTGGGAATTTCGCCTCTGAGTCATCGGCGGTGATGATTGAAAAGACACTCAGACGCCAAACGACCTCAGAACGCTTATTGTTTTCTTCCTGATTCATTACAGGCGTATTCCCACAATGAGCCGTACATGCTCTGCTTACACCGCTCCCATGCAAAAAGGCAAAGTTGAGTCCCAACACACCCAAGAGACATCCAAAGAGCAAACATAAATCTTGTGATCTCTGCTACAGGCATTGTTGTGCATTTCAAAGCGAGGTTTTCACTCCAAACTCGTCTCAGAGCACCGCTTTGTCACGCGTCTCTTGCGCTTGACGTAACGCTCCCCGGACCCTAGAGCGTTTTATGGAATGCACCACGCACGGAAGTTAAAAAGCACTCTGCAGCTGTGGGTTCAGGCAAAGGTCAAACACACCGTCGGGCTCGTCATACAGAACGAGTTGGGAAATACGGTGGTACCGCCCAGGGGACGGTAGTACCACCCTGGTTTTCGGTTAGGTGCTTGGAGACCCCTAGTTCTAACCCTAAGACCACCCACCCAGTGCCAAACATAAAGATCACACCTACCCAATGCCTAAACCTAAAGACCACCTACCCAATGTATAAACCCATTTAGACATGGGGGGGGGGCGGGCGGGCTACCGTCCCATTGGTGATACTACCGTAGTTCCCAACTCATTCTGGACGACAAGCCAGATGGCGTGCTTGACCTTTGCCTGAACCCACAGGTGCAGAGTGGTGCATTCCATAAAACGCTCGAGGCTCCGAGGCTCGTTACCTCAAACGCAAAAGGCGTGTGACAAAGAGACGAGTTCAGAGTGAGAATGGCTTGGAGATTATGCGTGTGCGGCTTTTGATAGCATACTGTATGAATAAGTAGGCTAAGGGTGGTTATTATACCTTTCAGAATTATACAGTGTTGCTCAGCGATCATTTTTAACCATGCATATGCAATATTCTAAAAGTCCCCGGAGTTGCTGGAACAGCTTATTTGCAGTTAAATTGCTGTTAATTATTCAACATCATACGTCTCTGTCAAGCACTTGTGAGACAGCAACAAGTAAATTCAAAATACCGCTTTAAGTAAAATCAGCTCTTTTGCATTCCCACACCTATCTCAGCCCGATCTGCGTGGGGAAAATAGATGAGTAATACGCTCCCTTGGTGCCCTTGAGCAAAACACTTATCCCCCACATCCTCCATTAGAGATGAACATTGGCCAACAGCAGAAGACTCTGGATGTACGAGGCAGCTCCAAGGTGTGAATACGTGTAACTGTATGAATACTAAGCAGCGAGGCAGTAGACAAAACAACTAAAACATGAATATGTAGGTGATGCAATGACTTTTGCCATTCTGCTTTGTTTTGGCACATCACTCAATTGGGATTTCTGATGATTCTATTAAATGTTTCACTCTGTATTAGCAAGCTCATCAAAACAACACTCATTGGAAGAGTTATTTTTTATTTTTTACAACTGTTTAATTCACATTTGATCTCGTGTGATTTTGCACATGTGAAGTTCATGTGGTTTTTCTGTAAGGGGCTCTTATTGGCTGGTCTTTGTTCCAGGTGATGTCGTACTATAAAGAGGGTGACATCACAGGGCGCAGAGACCAGCTAATACCAGTACCCTACTTTTCACCATTCGGTGTCAGGCTTCACCCCAGATTTAGATCACACAGGTTCAGTAAACATCCAGGAAGACTTACAAATTACAATTATTTCCTGGTTTCTTTCCTTTGTTTAAATGATCAGAATCAGAATACGGTCGGCTTTATTGGCCAAGTATATACCACATGTACACATACAAGGAATTTGACTCCGGTTTGTCTTGCTCTCAAAGTACTCACACACAGGGAAAAAAAGGTATGCACATAAACAAACAAGGCATGTGTACATTTAGACATTTGCAAAAATGATGCACTTTATATTGGGTGGTATTTCTTTGCAATCCATTTCAGTCTTCACACTGAGTCTCATTGAGCATCGCTGGATAGGAACTTTGGATAGGATGAGAGTCAGGATAAATAATTTAACTTGTTAAAATATTAAGCCAAAAGTTTTATTCAGTTTCCTGGTCACAATTTGATGGTACATTACCGCAGTAGTAATAATTAGTGCCTTCATAATCATTCATTCATTTAATTTTAGGCTATTGAGCTAGGTTGGCTGAGCTATTACTTTACTTACTTTACTTTATTTCATTTGGCAGACGCCTTTCTCCAAAGCGACGTACATACAGAAAATAACAAGCATAAGATCATGTAACATACATAGTGGAAAGCAGAAAGCACTATTAAAAGTGTGTGGCTGGTATATACTCCCGTGACATCCTTTGCTTTCGAAGCCACATCTCCTCTGTGCTAGTCTCTCAAGCCAGACTGTCTCTTATGCATTCTGCGAATGCATCATATACAGTCTGTACTTCACACCCACAGAGCTTCATGGTCAAAGGAAGTTAGAAACAAAACAACGCTTCAGACCGGAGGAAGTTCAAACCGATGCAGGTGATTGGAGAAATACGAGCGGACATCTGCTCTTACTGCTATTACTTCAATCACTTGCCTTTAGGCGGGACATCCGGGGCATCCGCCTATCACCACTCATTATTTTCATTATTTGTGGTGGCCATTTTGTGGAAAAATACCCAAATGTCGCCCTGACACGCTATTAGGGCTATTTCAGGCAGTGAGTGATAGGTTCCTGGTTAACACTCCCATGTGTGTGTGTGTGCGGGGGCAAAACCAGACGCGCTGCAAATAGACACTGTAAACAATAGAGCTCAACAGTCACGTGACATTTCTTGCCCTGGAAGTAAGTTCCCCATTCATTTTCTCCATAGACATTTAAAAACACATTTCACTTGGAGCAAAAACAATAAATAAAGATGGGGGGCAATCTAAAAATAGATTTTTTTCCCAGATGTTATTTTTTATTTTTGCTCCAACTGAAATGTTTTTTTGGTCACTCACGATTCAGCAGGTCACGGGTTGGCTTGGTTCTTAAAACTCGTTATATAAGGATTTCTCTAAATGTCATTGGAGAAAATGAATGGGAAACTCACTTCCAAGGCAAGAAATGTCACGTGACTGTTGAGCAAGCAATATATTACCCATTACTTAAAAAGTAATGCATTACTTTATTACTCCATGGAGAAAGTAATTCATTACACTACTCGTTACATTACTTTTGCATTACTCCGCAACATCGCCTGAGATGTGAAGTAATGTGCATATCTCCATCCTTCAAAAGGTGTGGACCGCGATGCCATTTTCGCCCCATCTGCCTCGAACTCCTATGAAAGTTAGTGCTACAATGGATCGGGACAACTGCCTCTGATTGGCCTGAACCAACCAATCATCACGCCACATGCCTAAACCTAACCAATCATCACTCCTCCCCATCCCTCACATCCATTCTAGCAATTAACAGCTGTTGCTGTGTTGCGCAATCATGCATACAAATAGCACCACACGTTTAATGTTTGTTCCATAATCCTGCAGATTCAAGCCCCATCCCGCTGATAATATACCATAATTTCCGCACTATAACCGGCACCGGAGTATAAGCCGCAGCAGCAAAATTGCCTGTTTGTTACATATATAAGCCGCACCGGACTATAAGCCGCAGGTGTTTTAATGTTTATTTTTTATTTTTATTGTGTTTTAATGTTTAATTACCATATGTAAGGGTTCATGCACAGAGGGGATTGTCGGGAAAGAGATGGCTGTTTGAGGAAGCTCCCATTTATTAACATTTCAACAAAACAACATAACACAACACCACCTGTGTTTTTTTTTTACAGTGCACACAGTGTCCGCGGTGTGGTGAAAAGAGGGCAAGAGAGGAAATTAAAACAGAAGTGGATTTATAGTTAGAAAGAGTGCTAAAGAAGAGAGAATTCCGTTTTTTTATTTTTATTTTTTCCGAAAAAATCCATATAATCCTTATATCCTTATATAAGCCGCAGGGCCAAAAAACGGGGAAAAAGCCGCGGCTTATAGTCCGAAATTTACGGTAGTTACACTATGTAATGACAGTGAGTAACTGTAATGTGATTACTGGATTTAGGAAGCGTAATGCCTTACACTACTCGTTAGACAAATGTAATGTGATTCCAGTAATGCCTTAATGCGTTACACCCAACACTGCTACCAGTAAGAACAGCTACAATATGTCTTCTTAATTGTTCCTTATGCCTGAACCGTTCTGCCACAGTCAAAATGAATGGCGAAGCAAAGAGTAAACAGTTTTGTCTTTGATCACATACACACACACAAAACACACTTACTAGTCGGGTGCGATAGCACAAAAGGCGTAGGCTATATGTGATATCAGCATGCGCTCATCATACGCCACAGTGAGCAACATATAACAGCTTGCAAGATAACCGCATTCACAGTTATCAGGCCAGTCCGTCACGTACTGTAATGTGCAGGGGAAATGAAGTGCACAATCTATTCAACAGCAGGGAGCCTAGAAACAAAAGCAACAACAACAAAATCAGGATAGTTTAACAGCATCCTTCACTGTTATGTGCCTTGGTAAAAGCATTTGAAACGCTGTGCGGGTGATGGGACACTTGTTCCTATACAACAATTTTATTTTTCACAGTCGGGGGTGTTACCCGCGTCTGCCGAAACCCGAGTGGATTTCTGTTTCATATGTTTTGCAAGCGCGAGTATTAAGGCGTCATATTTACATCGCTCGAACTCGATTAGCTCGCGCTCATCAAAAGCCGCTCCCCGCCACTCGTGCAGCGCGGCTGGTGCTCGGCGGCGTCCTCGGGGATGCCGCTCCCATTAGCATACAAATGATTAATGAGTGAGGGTGAATGGATGGCTCAGAATGCCATTTGATTCATCATTGTTAACCCTGCTCTCTGAGAAGCTGAGTGAAGTTCAACCACACTGGTGAAATGCAGCCTGCATGATAACAGTGTCATCAGATACTGTGGTTCTTAGTGCTAGTGTCAGCTTCTACCCATTGAGCAACTGACCCGGTTAGGGGTTCAGTTCCCACTGGGGCCACTTACCAGCACCATCCAATTCATAGGCAGATACACTGGTCAATTCCAAAGCACCATATCATAAGAGTGTCCGCCACATGGCACGTGTTCAATTAAAACCAGTGGAAAGGAGTACTAGAATGTCCTCATCAATTAGAACAGTGGGTCTCAACGTTGAGGCCAGGGACCACAGGGACCACCAGGGGTCCCCAGCGAATTGATGAGTTGTTACATTTCACCATTATTTAATTTACAATAAGGTAACACAATTAGTTTCACTGTTTTCTCTCTACCTATACTACAGATAGTCATGGAATTCTGGAAAAAATGGTGTTAGCCTATCTTAACACGTTCACTGCCAATGACGTGTTGATACGTCAAAAAAAATCCAACGGTTGACTGCCAATGACGTGTTAACACGTTCACTGCCAATGACGTGTTAATACGTCAAAAAAAATCCAACGGTTGACTGCCAATGACGTGTTAATACGTCAAAAAAATGAAAAAAAAATTTTGACCGTGGGATGTGCATCTAACCCTTTTACATCTCTTATATAAATATTGGAGCCACCGAACGTGTACAACCCATTCCACCGACCCACTAAGTGGCGACAGTGCTCTCCCAGACTAGAAAAAGCAGAGCCAAAACTGCAGGGGAACGCGCGATGAAACCATTCTCATACTGTAGAATGGATTGGCGAAAACGCTTTCGCTTTCACGCTGATTGCTGGCGGTGAGGGATTGCAAATTTGCATAATAGATTACGGGTGGAACACACTTTGAAACACGCAGCATAAATAAGACCAGAATCGCAAAAGCTTCATCAAAGCTCTCAACCGAAACTCCAAGAAACGAGCGAGCCCATCCAGACTTGCACAGCGGCCGCCAGCAGACAGGAGCAGCAGCAAAGCAGTGAGCCTGGTGACGCGAGGTTACAGCAGCAACAGAAACGAGCTTGTGACACGCCCGCTGCAGCCAAGAAGAACACACACGGAGGGAGGAGTTTGAAGGAGAGGGGTGTTTCCTGCTGTTATGGAGGAAATTACTGTTCAAAACTATTGTTTAGATGTCTGACGTCTTACTGATGCCAAAAATGAATGGTTAAAGTGACTGTTCTATCGAATTTCACAAAAAGCCATTTATCTCAGAATAAATTTTCAGACGCTGAAACCATGCTGTATTCAAGTGCTAATGCCTACATAACTACTAACTCTACAAACTAACTCTTTTAGACAGAGAAAGCACACATTATATTAGTTCTTTTTAGATATTTTGTGTTCACAAAATCTTAGCAGAAAAGAATCCTCAGGTCTTGAAAGATGAGCCAGAATCCTCAAAAAACCCCTCTGGCAGAAGCTACCTACAGTAAAAAAAAAACAGCTGGCAGTGAATGTGTTAATACGTAAAAAAAAAAAAAAATTGACGGTGGGACGTTGATCTAACCCTTTTACATCTCTTATATAAATATTGAAGCCACCGAACGTGTACAACCCATTCCACCGACCCACTAAGTGGCGACAGTGCTCTCCATTCTAGAAAAAGCCGAGCCAAAACTGCAGGGGAACGTGCGATGAAACCATTCTCTACTGTAAAATGGATTGGCAAAAACGCTTTCGCTTTCGCGCTGATTGCTGGCGGTGGGGGATTGCAAATTTGCATAATAGATTATGGGTGCAACACACTTTGAAACACGCAGCATAAATAAGACCAGAATCGCAAAAGAAACCCCGTTTCTTGGGGTTTCTCAACCGAAACCCCAAGAAACGAGCGAGCCCATCCTCGCCCAGCGGCCGCCAGCAGGCAGGAGCAGCAGCAGGAGCAGCAGCAGAAACGAGCTTGTGACACGCCCGCTGTAGCCAAGAAGAACACACACGGAGGGAGGAGTTTGAAGTAGAGGGGGGTTTCCTGCTGTTATGGAGGAAATGACTGTTCAAAACTATTGTTTAGATGTCTGACGTCTTACTGATGCCAAAAATGAATGGTTAAAGTGACTGTTCTATCGAATTTCACAAAAAGCTATTTATCTCAGCTTAAATTTTCAGACGCTGAAACCATGCTGTATTCAAGTGCTAATGCCTACATAACTACTAACTCTACAAACTAACTCTTTTAGACAGAGAAAGCACACATTCTATTAGTTCTTTTGAGATATTTTGTGTTCACAAAATCTTAGGAGAAAAGAATCCTCGGGTCTTGAAAGATGAGCCAGAATCCTCAAAAAAAACCTCTGGCAGAAGCTACCTACAGTAAAAAAAAATGGCTGGCAGTGAATGTGTTAACAATAAAAATCACACCCAGGTGGTGAAGTAAGTGGTGCAGTTTTGTGCATGTCCGACCTGTGCGTGTGTCAATTTGGGGTTCAGTATCTTGCCTAAGGACACTTTGACATGCAGACTGGAGGAGGCGGGAATCGAACCACCGACCTCTTTTATCCAAAGCGATTAGTGGACGACCTGCTCTCCCTCCTGAGATACAGCCGCCCACTAAACGTTAGCTACTTTTTCGAAAAGAGAAGATTGTTGTATGTGATATTTTCCATGCAATTCTAAAAGAGCAAGAGGACAGAGCTCAAACTAGATTATTTTTAATTTGAGGGGGAAAAATACAAAATAAAGTGCAGAAACAAAGGAAACCAGATAGATTCAAACCAGAGAATCTGCTTTGCTGCGTGAATGGCTCCCAATTTGGCGGATTTACACTGATTTACTGAACAAAATGTGTAATAATAAAATGTCGCTAAAAGCACAGAGTGCATTGCAGTTCCTTCCTGCCTGAAAACACCATCATTTCAGAGTCATTCATATAGGTTGACTTGATTTAAAACAGCCTAAGCAGCTGGGTTTCTTGTGAGTATACCTTACAAAAAAAATGTTATACCCCCCCCCACTTCTAAGCGGCGGCGTTCGCTGTCTTAGTTAAGAGGCTTTCTCCTGTAAAGCCACGCATTACCACATTTGCCTTAATATTTCCTCTCATATTCCAGTGTTATTAGCTGAAGCCTTCTCATAAGCCATGTGATGTATCCCCTTTAGTTGCCGGCCTTGCAAACGAGAAGTGGCACTGGGGGTGGGGGCATTGTGCGTCTGAATTTATCTGAACTGATCAGAAACACAATTATGCCTTGCTCGCTCATAATAAAGCACGGTTAAGTGGGTTGGAGAATTCATTTATTTATATTAACTCTCTGTCTGCGTTCGACAGTAATGGATGCCTTTCATTAATGAATGAAGGATCTCGGCCGGCCTCGGCGCTCTCGTTCGGCGGCCTTTGAAGGAGAGAAAAAAAAAGAAAAAGAAAAAGAAAACAATTGATAAATGAAAACTTTTAGAGAGATTGTATTGAGCGATTCGGAGAATACTGCCAAGAAACAAATTGCCATAAGAAATCCAAAGTCTCTCTCTCACTCATTCTTCTATTGGTGTTCTGGGCCCTCTTGTAGTCTGTCTAATTGAAGAGAATAAAAGAGATTTTTGAAATTGATTTTTTTTTCTCCCCCGATTTTAGCAACGTAAAAAATGGATCGCTTCCAATGGTCTCTGCATGAAATTAATTTCTTTGTTAATGGGCGGTGATTTGTGAAATTGAAGAGGCTGTGTGCGCATGTGTGTGTGTGTGGGCGCATGTGTGTGTGAATGCTTACAGTGTGTGTGCTGTGCGCATATGAGGGGTGAGACATTTGACCAACTTTACAGGAGAGCCGAAACAAAACAAAGATCGAGGGGCGAGAACCATAAGGACATAAGTGACATTTGACTTTGTCCTTATTAAATTCAGTCTATGAAAACGTCATAAATATGTGGACGACAATATGCTTAGTGAGCAATATGTTGACATTCCTTGGACAAAATATGTGTGCACCCTTTTGACCCTAAATAGTTCAGTGTATTCAGTGTTAGGTCTTTTGTTTTTTTTACTAATACTGATATAATTATATAATACATTTTCGCCCAAAATGTCACTACTTCTCAACCCTGTGTGTGTGTGTGTGTGTGTGTGTGTCTGAGCATGTGCATGTGTATGATGGCCTGTATGTGTGTGTGTGTGTGTGTGTGTGTGTGTCTGTGCATGTGTATGATGGCCTGTATGTGTGTGTGTGTGTGTGTCTGAGCATGTGCATGTGGATGATGGCCTGTATGTGAGTGTGTGTGTGTGTGTGTGTGTGTGTCTGAGCACGTGCATGTGGATGATGGCCTGTATGTGTGTGTGTGTGTGTCTGAGCACGTGCATGTGGATGATGGCCTGTATGTGAGTGTGTGTGTGTGTGTGTGTCTGAGCACGTGGATGATGGCCTGTATGTGAGTGTGTGTGTGTGTGTGTGTGTGTGTGTGTGTGTCTGAGCACGTGGATGATGGCCTCTATGTGTGTGTGTGTGTCTGAGCATGTGCACGTGGATGATGGCCTGTATGTGTGTGTGTGTGTCTGAGCACGTGCATGTGGATGATGGCCTATATGTGTGTGTGTGTCTGAGCATGTGCATGTGGATGATGGCCTATATGTGTGTGTGTGTCTGAGCACGTGCATGTGGATGATGGCCGGTGTAGCCTCAATGTCACGTGGCTGTCTGTCTCTCTTGGCCTGGCGTTACAGACAGATGTCGCCTTATCTCTCCACCTGCCAGCGATTTGCCCGCCCCACCGCCGCTCCGGCTGCCCCTTACCAGGCACTAATCTCCGATTTGAATTAAAACATAATTGGGAATCATGAATCATTAATTTTTCCGTGGACAGCGCAGGCGCTGCCCTGTCAACTTGATGCACTGCCTCCCTTGTATATTTATTAAGGGGCTTTTTCTGCCACGGACCCAGCCAGTGATCTGCATATGGCTTAGACCGCGTGGGTGGGCCTCCGCGTGGGTGGGCCTCCGGGTGGCGTGCGGTGTCTTAGTTAATGGTGATTCAATGCCCTCCAGTAGTAACAGCCACCTTGACTTATGAAGTGGTGCAAGGCTCCAAGCATGTACAGTATACATACTGCAGGGCAGGAAGGCTCTAAGCATGTACAGTATACATACTACAGGGCAGGAAGGCTCCAAGCATGTACAGTATACATAATGCAGGACAGGAAGGCTCCAAGCATGTACAGTATACATACTGCAGGACAGGAAGGCTCCAAGCATGTACAGTATACATACTGCAGGACAGGAAGGCTCTAAGCATGTACAGTATACATACTGCAGGACAGGAAGGCTCTAAGCATGTACAGTATACATACTGCAGGACAGGAAGGCTCTAAGCATGTACAGTATACATACTGCAGGGCAGGAAGGCTCCAAGCATGTACAGTATACATAATGCAGGACAGGAAGGCTCCAAGCATGTACAGTATACATACTGCAGGACAGGAAGGCTCCAAGCATGTACAGTATACATACTGCAGGACAGGAAGGCTCTAAGCATGTACAGTATACATACTGCAGGACAGGAAGGCTCTAAGCATGTACAGTATACATACTGCAGGGCAGGAAGGCTCCAAGCATGTACAGTATACATAATGCAGGACAGGAAGGCTCCAAGCATGTACAGTATACATACTGCAGGACAGGAAGGCTCCAAGCATGTACAGTATACATACTGCAGGACAGGAAGGCTCTAAGCATGTACAGTATACATACTGCAGGACAGGAAGGCTCTAAGCATGTACAGTATACATACTGCAGGACAGGAAGGCTCTAAGCATGTACAGTATACATACTGCAGGACAGGAAGGCTCCAAGCATGTACAGTATACATACTGCAGGACAGGAAGGCTCCAAGCATGTACAGTATACATACTGCAGGACAGGAAGGCTCCAAGCATGTACAGTATACATACTGCAGGACAGGAAGGCTCCAAGCATGTACAGTATACATACTGCAGGACAGGAAGGCTCCAAGCATGTACAGTATACATACTGCAGGACAGGAAGGCTCTAAGCATGTACAGTATACATACTGCAGGACAGGAAGGCTCTAAGCATGTACAGTATACATACTGCAGGACAGGAAGGCTCTAAGCATGTACAGTATACATACTAGGGATGTTCATTTTGAAAATTTTCCAAAATCGATAATCGGTGAAAATTAACGATCAATTATCGATCATCGATTTTATTAATACTTAGAAAATTTTCAATATTTTTTTTTTTTTTTTTTTTTTTTTTTTTTTACAAAATGAATGCCTATGGCAGAAAATACGAAAGACAACGTGTTCTCCTCAATGAACTCTTTATTTCAATGTGTCTCCTCTCCAACACTGCTGTCCCCGGCGCATGCCGGTGTGAATTTCCCATGTTTAAAACAGTTTTGTTGGCACAAAGGCCCGTGCCCAGCCAGAAAACTACAGACTATATGAAGCTCCACCTCACGTTAGTCGGCTGTGCAATGGAGTGGGGCGAGGAGGAACGAATTCCACCCAAACCTAGTCAAAAAAAAAAAAAAAAAAATTTTTTTTTTTTTTTTTTTTTTTTAATAATTAAAAAATCGATCCAAATGCCACAGGATCGATTCCAATCCTTAACGATCGATTATCGATTTTCGATAATTGATGAACATCCCTAATACATACTGCAGGACAGGAAGGCTCCAAGCATGTACAGTATACATACTGCAAGGCAGGAAGGCTCCATCATGTACAGTATACATACTGCAGGGCAGGAAGGCTCCATCATGTACAGTACATACTGCAGGGCAGGAAGGCTCCATCATGTACAGTACATACTGCAGGACAGGAAGGCTCCAAGCATGTACAGTATACATACTGCAGGGCAGGAAGGCTCTAAGCATGTACAGTATACATACTGCAGGACAGGAAGGCTCTAAGCATGTACAGTATACATACTGCAGGGCAGGAAGGCTCCAGCATGTACAGTATACATACTGCAGGGCAGGAAGGCTCTAAGTATGTACAGTATACATACTGCAGGGCAGGAAGGCTCTAAGCATGTACAGTATACATACTGCAGGGCAGGAAGGCTCTAAGCATGTACAGTATACATACTGCAGGACAGGAAGGCTCTAAGTATGTACAGTATACATACTGCAGGGCAGGAAGGCTCTAAGTATGTACAGTATACATACTGCAGGACAGGAAGGCTCCAAGCATGTACAGTATACATACTGCAGGACAGGAAGGCTCCAAGCATGTACAGTATACATACTGCAGGGCAGGAAGGCTCCATCATGTACAGTATACATACTGCAGGACAGGAAGGCTCCAAACATGTACAGTATACATACTGCAGGACAGGAAGGCTCCAAGCATGTACAGTATACATAATGCAGGACAGGAAGGCTCTAAGCATGTACAGTATACATACTGCAGGACAGGAAGGCTCTAAGCATGTACAGTATACATACTGCAGGGCAGGAATGCTCTAAGCATGTACAGTATACATACTGCAGGACAGGAAGGCTCCATCATGTACAGTATACATACTGCAGGACAGGAAGGCTCCAAGCATGTACAGTATACATACTGCAGGACAGGAAGGCTCTAAGCATGTACAGTATACATACTGCAGGACAGGACGGCTCCAGCATGTACAGTATACATACTGCAGGGCAGGAAGGCTCTAAGCATGTACAGTATACATACTGCAGGGCAGGAAGGCTCCAGCATGTACAGTATACATACTGCAGGGCAGGAAGGCTCTAAGCATGTACAGTATACATACTGCAGGGCAGGAAGGCTCCATCATGTACAGTATACATACTGCAGGACAGGAAGGCTCTAAGCATGTACAGTATACATACTGCAGGGCAGGAAGGCTCCATCATGTACAGTATACATACTGCAGGGCAGGAAGGCTCTAAGCATGTACAGTACATACTGCAGGACAGGAAGGCTCTAAGCATGTACAGTATACATACTGCAGGACAGGAAGGCTCTAAGCATGTACAGTATACATACTGCAGGACAGGAAGGCTCTAAGCATGTACAGTATACATACTGCAGGACAGGAAGGCTCCAAGCATGTACAGTATACATACTGCAGGGCAGGAAGGCTCTAAGCATGTACAGTATACATACTGCAGGGCAGGAAGGCTCTAAGCATGTACAGTACATACTGCAGGACAGGAAGGCTCTAAGCATGTACAGTATACATACTGCAGGGCAGGAAGGCTCTAAGCATGTACAGTATACATACTGCAGGACAGGAAGGCTCCAGCATGTACAGTATACATACTGCAGGACAGGAAGGCTCCAAGCATGTACAGTAACATACTGCAGGGCAGGAAGGCTCTAAGCATGTACAGTATACATACTGCAGCGCAGGGGTTCACAAACGTAAGGATGCCGCGGCCCACTTTGAAATGTGAAAATGGGGCCCACCCAACCCTTTGATCACAACTCTGATCAACACACCAGAGTAAGATGATGTATTTCCCTATATGTTTTTTTATATTATATTTTTTTTAGTTCATTAACAGAACATGTGAACTTGGGCATAAGGGAAATTAATAATCCATCCACATACAAAAACATTTAGGCGAAATATCCAAAAGCAGATTTTCTCCCCCCTTACTCATCAGAAGTATTTGCATGCATAACACATTTGTTGAGACAAAATGCAATGAGCAACAACAGAAGAAATCAATCCACAAGCTATTAATGCTAGGCTGTGAAAAATGCTACTTTATCTGTAAAGGGGAGACTGGTGGGTAGTGGGTACCCATTGAACCAATTTTCATTCAGGTAAATTGAGCTGAGAGGTCAAGGGACCTCTTTGGAGTAGTTTTCCCTCGCCAAAATGTAACCTATGTTTGGAGCGTTATTTTGCCCCCTTCCCAACAAGCTAGCATATTATCCTTGATACCAATGGGTACCTTAGGTGTTTTAGTTTCTACTGATAACACTGTAGCTTTAGAAATCACCCTGCTACAGCTATTTGATTGCCCACGAAAATCGGGAGTGTTGACAGACACTCGTGGCCCACCTGCAGTACCTCCACGGCCGCAGCCCACAGTTTTGGAATCACTGCTGTAGGGCATACAGTGAAAGGGCTCATGCTATGAATTAGGTATGTACTATTCAGCTTTAACATGTTCTAGTTGGATACAAATGAGCACTATATGACTTTAAACACACTAGTGGACCCGTGGGAGTTGGACCCCCCCGTGGGAGTTGGACATCACATCACAACAGGCAAGCTTTGAATGACACGGTCACATGACAAAAACATCAACAAATCTGACTTACTGCAGCCAGGCTGTCTGCACACAGAGAGGATAGTTGTGTAGACTCTGAGGTAATGTAAAAATGTAAATAGTTCAGTATAGCATCTGGAGCTTCTGTCCCCCCCCCCCTCCTTCCATATTGGTAACACTTGTGGAGGGAGACATGATTTTTTTTTGTATAGATTCCATCCTTTTTTTTAATGTTATCAAAGAAATTCAACGTGTATTTTTCTTTAGGATTCATGACATTATAGCTGCTGCACTTCAAAGCCTTTTTGAGTCCTACCTACTTGGGCTGTTTCCATAGAAGTGCAGGACTTATATACAGTGTAAACTGAGCCCACATTGTGTAATCATGTGACATGAGTGACAGGAGCCAGAAACAAAACAAAGAGAGAGACCAGAAACTGCTTGGAGTGCCAAGGGTGCATAGATCCTCACATGCAGTCTGGATGATGTGTTAGAGAGACAGTGGCTTTTTGGAAAAACCTTTCCTTGTAACACGCCTGCAGCTAACTAAGCCTTCAGCGCGCTTTGAACCCTTTCTAAAACCACATCTGTTTTTGAAGTGAAATATCGCAACCCCTGGAAGTATGGATTTGATGACTTCAAGGAACCAAGACGGGTCTCAGTGTCATCTATTGAACTTTAATTTCCATAATATCACAACCATGCTGTCATGTCCATCAAACCACTGCGTTGTAGCGCTGACTGTCTCATTGATTAGATTGACCTTTTATGCGTGTTGGCTCATGGAAATAGGGCTGCAGTTACAGTATGTGAAAACCAGTGGGCAAGCCCACCCCCTTTCCCAGGAAGGTGCGGAAGTGTTTGTTTAAGCTGTAATTCCTCGAATGGCCACTTGGGCTCGGGGGCAGTAGGCAGATCTCCCCATGTTAAAATGCCCGTCTTTGTAACACTTAGGGGTGAAACACGGTTTTGGTCTATATAGCTAATTTCTATCCCCCTTCAACTGTAGGGGGTCAATTTTTATAGAACTCGCCCATTTGGAGTAAAATAGATGATAGAAAAGGGGGTGATTGACAGATCGCCTGTCCAGTGATCACTTGCCGATCACACACCAATAGCAGGCGGAGCTGCAGCTCTGGGAAACTCCCATCTCACGTGAGGTGCGGAAGGACTTAACCCATTCGAAAAATCCTGACGAAAAATCAAGATGGTGACGGCCAATGTTTGAACGTTGCCAGGTAGAAGAAATGTAATGGGATAGCTACGTCCATATTATTTATGTCTATGGTGAAAACCTCATAATACATATATTGTGCTTTACACTTTTTTTTCACGGATTGAAATGATCAAAGGGAACACAAAGGCCATTGTGTATTCTTGTATTTTGTTTCTGGATTCTTAAAATCTAATTTGGGTTTGTTTCTCCAAAGACCTTTTTCTGAGTAAAACCAATCTATCATTGCTGTTGGAGACTTGCTTTCTGTGTATCAATATGGTAATATCGGCATGAGGGGCTACAGCATTCCAGGCCCTGCACTGAATAATAGTGATTCACACAGCCTCAAGTAATATATTTACCCTTTGGCCTGTCAAGTAGGGCACGCAGCTGTCTTAGACCGAGACACAACAATGTGCTGCTGCTCTGTTAACGTTAAACTTGGAAAGGACGTAACCGTAACGTTATGTACATCCAGACCGCACCCTGATGGCCAGTAGACAGCACCAAGTCAGTCTTGTTTAGCATACTTTTTGGGCACACATAATAGGATTATCAACACGCGGAATGTGTTTGTTAGTAGTAACGTTAGTCACTTTAAATTGATGTAAGTTAAATCATTTAAATTACTGTAGTTTCTTTGCCCCACACTAATGAAAAAACATTTATTTGCCAGTGATTATCTTAACTGCATATTACTCCAGTTTAAATATTAATCTGTCAGCAATCCTTTTGAATTTGAGGTTCAGTATATTTAAAACAATCCTCGTTAGATTATGATATATATATGTGTGTGTGTGTGTGTGTGTGTGTGTGCGTGTGCGTGTGTGTGTGTATATATATATATATATATATGAATGTAAGATTTGTAGGGACAAACAAGGTGAAAGGATCTTCCTGCCAAGGATTCCTCACCATGACAGAGATGAATCTGGTGGCAGCATTTTTCAGTAAAAAGTGAAACGACACAGATGGTTTATAGTACCTGCCCCATTCATTGGGCCCAGGCTACAATTCACTGAGAACTGGAACCAATGCAAAATTTGAACAGATGAGTAACATGACAATAAGGCTAAATCTGCCTTTTTTTTCCTGTACCCTTACCAACATTTCCATAACTGCGGCCATGGCGCATCATTTCCAGAGTCTCCACCCTCGTACACACACACACACACACACACACACACACACACACACACACACACACACACACACACACACACACACACACACACACACACACACACACACACACACACACACACACACAGTTTTTGAAGATGGTCTGATTATAGGATTAGAGAGTGTGGGTGGGCCTGTGAAGAATGATGTCTTAGTCATATGCCCCTGAGTAAAAGCTACTCTGACTTCACTTTGAGAAATGGGGCACAGACGTCTTGGTTCATGCAGGCAAATGATGTATTGGATATGACAACATGCACTGTGCAGATAACAAGATTCCTTCAAGGTGTGAGAGACAGACAGAGAGCGAGAGAGAGACAGACAGACAGAGAGTGAGAGAGAGACAGACCGAGAGACAGACAGAGCGAGAGAGACAGAGAGAGAGAGAGACAGAGCGAGAGAGAGAGACAGACACAGAGAGAGAGAGAGACAGAGCGAGAGAGAGAGACAGAGAGAGTGACTCTGTGTGCGCCTGTTTTATGATGTATTGGACTTGCAAATGAACACATGTTCGCTACAGGTAAGCAGGTGGTATACTGTAGGAAAGGAGATGAACATATATGGCAAAATATGCCTCCAGGAGTCATATAGTTGGTTCTCAGCAGGATTTATAGCACATATCTTTATAGCTATCTGTCAGTACCCATAGCTGCCATCTCCATTAGAACCTATTCAAATTATAGCCAGTCTGACAAATTTGCTGTGACATGGTCTGAAAGCTCAATGAATCCTGTCTCACTATGGTTTGGTGTTTTATTGAGTTTAACACAAGAAACTGATGTACAGTATTTTGACAACAAATCAACAGTTAAATTAATGAATTGAAAGGAGTAAATATACTATTTTCTAGCATGATTTTGAAATTTGAAAAAATGTGATCTATGAAACATTGTGGGACATTTTGAAACTCACTTCTATACGAAGGCCTTATCACAGTTTTATCGATTTATTTTTTCTAAAATTCCAAACCAGCAATAATTTAGCCACAGTTTGTCTTTTCTCCCGTTCCTTTCTACTATGCCGACCATCCTAAAATGTATGTAGGCTACTCATATTGCTGTGAGGTGCTTTGGATAAACGTCGGTGTCCACAAAATTGTGCATGTTCTGAGAGCAGCAGCCTCAGGCTATACAGTAGGTGGCTGGTAACATGTCTGTATCAGATGCAGTCAATTTAAGTAATGAACATCATTGAACAGCTAATTTTGATTGAATATATGATTTCCTCTCACCTAAGGATCACTTTATATTACATCCTATGCTTTCACTACTAGTACATCGCAGTTGCCCCCTGAAGGTTTTCAGAGGCCATTTTGCAATCTCTCCATGTAAGCAGTTTAAAACACCATGCTACATGTTATTCATTGCAGAACAATCCATATTTATGAACAAGGGATAATGCATGTCTAGAGAATCATGGCTCTGTGCCTAACCCCATACAATTACGATAAGCACTGTGTGTCCATTGTTTGTCACTGGAGCAACTCTGGGATTCCTCACTCGATAACATCATCAAGAGAGTTTTGTCTCTTTTGTTTGCAGCTTTGTGACAAACTTGTACTTCAGAAAACAAGACCGAGCTGAGTCCCTTATTATGGATAAAATATGTCGATTCCTTATGAGCCTTGTTTTACAATCCATCATCTCAACATCAACTTTGGGACCAGCTGACCCCACACGCAAAAAAGGTCAATAATATGTCAGCCCCTAATTCCATATCGCACAGTTTGCACACAGCATGGCATTCCATTACGCTAATGGACATTATGCTTATCTCATTTCCCAAATTTCCTTGTAGCTGAAAGATCGAGATAAGTGAGGATACATAATTTCATTAGGGCGATAATAATTTTTCAAGCATGGGTAAAAAAAAAGAAGAGAACGTTTTTAATAGAATATTGATGTGTCCGGCTATGGCGCCGTTCAATTTTTGTTTCCACCCCCTTCCAACTCCTATGCATTTTCCACTGCACAGCACTTCTCTATAGTCTGACACTGCACCTTACACTTACAATAAGCTTACATTTAGTGCCCAGCATCTCAGCCCACTCACTGTGGCAATGGACATTATGTGATATTGAGAGTAGCCTACTACTTGGCCATAGGCTAAGAGAGAGACGGTGGGAGAACCATCAGAGTGAGAAGGTGATTTATTTGCCGGCGTAGTCCTATACATTATGCGTAAATTGCCCCAGGAAATCAAAATGTGAGTGATTCAGGGAGGGAGGAAGCGAGGCGGAGTTACATCATCAGTGATGTCACAATGCCTCCGTGTGTGTGTGTGTAGTGGGACAAAAATTTTGAAACAAATAGAGAAACATTGCCCACATGCTCCCTTTTATATAGATAGATAGATAGATAATTATTTTTATTTTTATTTTATTTTTATTTTTTTAATTGGTCCAAGTGAAACATTCTATGGTCTGTTGTGATTCTTAATACAGCTGAATTGCTTGGGTTGATCAAGTAAAACTATTTTTATTATTATTATTATTAAGGATTTTATGAAACATTTTTGGAAAAATTAATGTGGAATTTCACCCCCTAGGGGAAGAGGGCGTGACTAACTATGCGTTCCCCCCGGGCCAAAAAAAAGGGGAGGGGGGGAATATTCACTCGCTCGACTTTGACGACGCAAATTATTCGAATGAATATTTCATCATTTGCACTGCGAAATTTTGCTTCAGTTGCCTCATTTGTGCCGACCGGGGCGAAATTCCGTCAACTCGCCTGTTTGCATTGACGTCGTATGTAATCTTGTCCCGCAAATTAGCAAATTTCGCCTGTGTGAACGCACAGGCGCTCTATAGCGGGGCGACTCCGAAAGTGAGGTAGCCATGCAGCGCCCAATTGTGAGCCAGAGGCGGACTGTAAACCAGGAACAGTTGGTGAAAACTTCCACTTTTCTCTCTGAAGCCCTTTCAGTTTGAAATAGTTTCCTGTAGCCTCCAAGTTCAAGGTGCTTCAGGTACAAACATTCCGCCAAGACAAGCCCACATCTTCTCTAATACCTTTTTGTTTTCCTCCCAGGGGTTCTGCTTCTGTTTTGTCATGGTGTTCAATTTTTATTTTGAACTTCTTTCCTTCCATTTTGTTGCTCTCATAGCTTGCTGTTACACGGAAGAATATGCGCATCGCCAAAGCCATGCCCATGGCTTGTTGGATTAAAGTTATTGTGCAAAACAAGACAGGAAATAGTGTAATTGTCATTATGTTTTATTATGCTCCTTGAGCCTGTGGATCCTGTGCGCTTGTAATCCCCCAGAAAGCTTTTCATTTCGGCATAAAAGACACAGTAAAAAAAAGAATACACACACAAATATTCCAGTCATCTCAAACAGGTCATTCAATATTTGCTAACACACGCAGCAGCAGTGGCATTCAAAAGGTAGAGACTAGATTTGAATCGCTAATGTCTCCCGGAGTTCAAAGCTCGCGCTGCTACATCGACCGTGAACACTGACTGATTGAAGGCTGATTCTTGCCCAGCCACACAATGTTTGTTTGAGCCTTAAAATAGTTATTTCAACTCTAATCCAGAAGATGCAGCATATCACTGTGAGATGGCTCAGTCACTGCATCCACAACATAGTCTGTCTATTCTCTTTAGATAACATCTGCAACAGTTTGTTTCTTTCTACTATACCATTGCAAGAGACTTATTCCTGTGCAACAGCCTCCAAGATGATACTTTATATCAAGTCTGTGTTGTGGTGTATCTGAATCAATGACCATACTTGCTGCAGTATTGCCTCAAGAACATAAGGTGTGTGTGTGTGTGTGTGTGTGTGTGTGTGTGTGTGTGTGTGTGTGTGTGTGTGTGTGTGTGTGTGTGTGTGTGTGTGTGTGTGTGTGTGTGTGTGTGTGTGTGTGCGTGCGTGCGTGCGTGCGAGAGAGAGAGAGAGTGTGTGTGTGTTTTATGCTGTGTGGTCAGCTTTGTCTAGTTAATCTACAGAGAATACGCTGATTCATAGATGCAGTGAAAATGATTCCTTGAAAAATTAAATGAGTAGTTAATATACAAAAGTGATATCAGGTACAGTGACTGCGTTTACATGGACTTGAGTATCCCGGTTACTGTCGGGGTTTTGGAGTATCCCGGTTATGCTAGCTGGAGTACTCCGAAAGAACCCGGGATACTGCTGCATGTATACACCATATCCTGCTTTCTGACTGCAGCAGACTACCTGCGCTTGCGCGGCTTCAGCCAAGTCTCACTTCTGGAGCGATGAGGAAATGGAGTTTTGCCGAGTTTTGTCTTTCGGTGATGAAAGAATTAAATGCTTGGCAGCTTAGATAGGAGAAAGCATCGAAATGCTGCCCTATTACAGACTACAGGACGAAGGTGTTGTGACTAAAATGAAAGCAAAAGCTGCGCGCAAACGGGGACACTCCACCATGAAGACGGAATCCAAGGGAATCCCACGTCTTGGCCCAAAAAAGGTGAACGACGTCACGTCACACGCACCCAATAAGCAAAAAATAAGAATAATAATAATGACCCCGGTTTGTATTGTAACGATCACAGGCGCCTGCGCAAATAGCATGCAGTGATCACTAACCGAGATACTAGTACTGATCATGTATACAGGGATATGAGTAACCTGCTTTCTCTGTGTTCCATGTAAACACCATATCCCGAATATGATCAAAACCAGGATAAGCCTCATAACCGGGATACTCAAGTCCATGTAAATGCAGTCATTATCTGGATCTGGATTTTCCACCTGTTTCCTTCACAATTGTTTTTGGCCAATTCAACTGTGTTGGCTGTTCCGGTCGTTGCTCCACTCTCTCTGCCGATCACATGCTTCCTCCGATACATGAGCAGCTGCCAGTCGCCTCTTTTTCACCTGACAGTGAGGGCTTTCACCGGCAGGACCGAGCACATGGGACGGTGATGCTATTCTCCCCAGTTCCCCTCCCCCCGAACAGACCAGGGGAGGTGCTAGTGCAGCAACCAGGACACATACCCTTGATCCGGTAGACACGGCCAGATCTGTATGACGCACGGACAAGCCGGAGGTAACACGGGGGCTCGAACCTGTGACCCTCGTGCCGGTAGGCAGGGAATCTGCTGCTGCACTACCCGGACGCCCTGGATCTGTCTAATTCCATCTCCATTCTCCTCCCCCGAAATGAACAAAATATAGAAAATTTGATTAATCATGTTCACTCATGAATGTCATCTAAGAACATCTGTCTTGGAGTAGGTCACGAAACACACACGCACGCGCGCGCGCGCGCACACACACACACACACACACACACACACACACACACACACACACACACACACACATTCACTCTCTCTCACACACACACACACACACACATCAAAATGGCAGCATGGATTGCTGGGTAGAGGGCTGGTCAATAAGATATACCATCTATGGTGTCAGTGTTTGTGGAGGGCCTGTCAGAAAGCAGACGACATCACGTGACTTGTGGGCAATTTGTCATCCTAGAGGCGACAGAGAGGGTGGTGTTAGATTGCAGATGGATTTGTGTGCGTGTGTGTCTGTGTCTGTGTGTGTGTGTGTGTCTGTGTGTGTGTCTGTGTGTGTGTCTGTGTCTGTGTCTGTGTGTGCGCATGTGTGCTGGGATTATATATTAGGCCTACTTGTGACTTCACACTTTTACCATGAGTTTCCTGTCATATTATGATATGAAAGCAAATACTGAAAACACAAGGTCCGGTTTGGTGTCCATGTTCTACTAAGTTTGGCTAAGCTTACACTGCAGGGACTGCATGGTCACTTCCAGGGATTCCGCTGATGGACAGAAATCTGATGGATATGGACGGACATAAAGTTCAAGCTTTTCTGGACAGACGGATTCATCACCCCAAATCAGAGGCGTTTCTTTTTTAAATAGCATTGATGTTCCAAAACAACCAAATGGACAGAAATCTATCCCTTACTAATTATGTCAGTTTTCTGATGGATCATTGTGTGTCCGGCCCCATCTCCTCCCGCGGCCGTGGTGTTGAGCGTGATGTTGAGCGCTTCAGCAGGCTACTGTCTCTCCACACCTGGCTGTCATCAGCCTGCACTGCACACAGCGTCTCCTACATTCTCAATTTCATTTTTTGTCCCTGGGGTCCTAGCACCAGTCTAACAAGTGCCTATTTGGGGGGGAATAGAATAGACGGATATCCCAAAATTGAAAACCGACCTACCCAACAAACGAATATCCGAATAGTCAAATATTTGCATCCATAGTTGCAATTAAAGAGAAATATGGCAAAGGCAATAGACCCTTTTCACGGGGGCCATTTTGTGTCGAAAATGCAGGGTAAACACAGGTGCAAGCAAAACACTAATGAGGGTTTCCAACTTTCATGATTGTAAGTTGGAAACCCTCATTACTGTTTCGCTTGCACCTGCCTTTTCAACACAAAATGGCCCCCGTACAAAGGGTGTATAGCCCTTGTCAGTTATCTGAACTCCATGCTTCCACATCTGTGAAGAGGGACATGTGGGTCATGCAGCCCACGGGCGCCAAATTTATGACAGTTGTCTGAAGTGAATGACAATGCGGACAAATTCTGATCTGAGCGTTTAAATGTAAAGTCACATGTAGGTTGCATGCCTCGGGATCTAATTCTGTCCAACATAGCATCCATGTGATCCAAGTGGGAATGGATTTTTTGTTGACTCCGTGCAGGTTTTTGCTGTTCACACTGATTAGAAGCCATCATGTGTGTGTCATAGCCTGGCTGACGCAGCAGCTGTGTGGGACAGAGGCCTGGAGAAGGTCCTTTGATCTGCGTCGGCAAGCCCGCGATAACGAGGTGACTGCGACTTCATACAATTCAGGATCATTGGCAATCACACGTCTGTCTAAACACAACTTTGTGACAACCTGCTGCTAGCTGGGCTGCACCTAGCTAGCAGTTGTTGACTTTTAGAGGCTATGTAAGATGAGCTGGAGAATATAACCACCTCCAAACACATTGAGTGCACTGCTAGTAGCCGCCATTTTCTTCACTTCTCCCTCAAGCCGTGGAGGTTTCAAAGGTTTATTTTGAAATGGCAGCCAATCAAAAATGAAGTACTTCTGAATGGTGGGGGGGGGGGGGGGTGGAGCAACGGCCGGGACAGCAGGGGGAATTGGCCAGGTGCATTGCAAGGAAAAAAATAATTGCAAACAAAGGGTAAGGGAAAGCCTTTGGTCATGGATAAATACAATAGTGTTTAGCTAAAAATTAAATCACTCATAGTAGAAATATTGGTAGACAAACTGAAACCAGGACCACCGGGCTATTTGGTTACATGCTGCCACTCCGACGTTCTGCCACTCCGAAATATCGGCACTCAGAAAGGGGGTCTATATTCCCCGTTTTTCACTAACCTCTCCCAGCCCCCACGCCAAACCTAACCTCCCCCCATGCCTAAACCTAACCTCCCCCAGACCCTAACCCAAAACCTAACCTCTCCCACCCCCACGCCTAAACCTAAGGTCGGCATTGCGGCTTCTAAGGTGAACGACCGCCAGTCCGAATAATGGAAGTTAACGTTCGGAGTGGCAGGGCGTCGGAAAGGCAGAGGAACCCCGGGCTATTTCAATGTCATATGGCTTCCTATGAATAGTCATGCCTCCTTCATGTAACTTGGTGGGGAAACATATTGCTCTCACTTTTCATGGACTACATATTTGCATTTTAAAACAGATCGCGCTGAGCTATATCGGCCTGGGTGTCACATGTGTGAGACAAAATGAATCAGAACTGGGGCGATTTCAGCTGCATGTTACAGTACTGTATGTTGACGTGCAGAGCCATGGCTGGAGGGGAGGCAGAACCTTGTTTTAGGCCAGGCTTACTGATAAGCTACCTGTCTTTTTACCATAAGCTTCCCAGTTTACAGTGAGCTCCAAGTCTGATTGGTCGAGGAAGGAAGGAAAAAGTAGGGGAAAATGGAAGTATGTTGGCTGCATTTATGCTTTAGTGAACACTCCTCTAGGCTCAACGGTCACGTGACACTCGAATGCTATTCACCTTATGTTCAGGCCTTTACAGTGGGCCAAATTCTTCCGGGTCCTGTTAACACTTCCGACGGTCACGGCGCGAAATAAGAGAGTTGTTTTTGGAGCGGACAGTGCAGGGGGTAAAATAAAGAACGTAGCCTACTACTTTGAGCTCGGTACACAGCAAGCAAGCGAGTATCCACTGTTAGCCAGGTCAGATAACGTTATCGTCGACAATGACGAGCACTTTCTTGTAAAACATACCTGGACTCCAACAAAGAAAGCTTCAGATAGTTTTCTCTCCTCCGAGCGCTCGAGCCACTTACGTCAATAAGACCCGCAGACGTTAACGTAATTCCATGTAATGCGAGACTTAACGAGCCAGTTACATGGCGTTGCATTCTTAGACATTGCCGTTTGCTTTTATTTGGTATGTTACATACAATTGGCCAAATTATTAGTGAATTCAGAGTTAGATGATATTGGAGCAGCCAGCCATTTTATTTTATTTTATTTTTAGCGGAAGTTGTGCCACGACCACACAACCGGGTCAAATGGGCGTGGCTACATAAGGTGAATAGAGAACTATAGTGCAGACAGTCAAGAGAGGGAATGCTGTATGCTGGTTTGTCTAGCCTGACAGCCAGACCAATTCCCAACAGTCAATGCAAATAAACATGAGCTCACAGATTCGCTACGGTGAAACCACGTCGGAGGCCAGGTGTAACGTACTTGGCTGCAGCCGCATATAACGACACACACAACCACACAACTCACCTCCTCTCTCTCTGGGAAGTTGGTCACAATGTTTTGTGATTTTCACAAAGTCATACATCAAGGACAGGCTGATCAAAATAGCGGGGACACGTCCATTCATTTCAATAGAGCGAAAACCAAAACAAGGAAGTCAAGCGCACGTGCCGTCTATATAGCCAATCAGACTTGCGCGACACTATGTGACGTAGTCAGCGACACTAGAAATTTCACCAGGTAGCAGACACCTCTCGTCAACACTTGAAAGTGTCGACTCAAGTCCTCATTTCTGTCGGCGACGCTTTCAAAAGTGTCCACAGACCAAGCGTAAATTGGGCTTAAGTATTGTTGTCCACATTATACATATCAATGAGTGTGTCACACAGGGAAACCTGCATTTCTAAGGCATGGTTATTATGTGTTTTGAGGAATATGTGTAAATGTTTTGAGAAACTAAACAAACCGGACAATACAGTCTGGGGGCAATTTCATTATCCGTCTGTACTATTGCTTCATGTCCCCTTCCGTCTTCAGGGTGACTCGTAGCCATTTGATTATACCGGTGAGAAAATTGCAGTAAATGTGGAAAGCCTTGTCCAGGTCCACCACCCTGCTGCTTTCAGGCAATTTATTTTTCTTTGCATACAAAATATGTTGTTCCAACTGAAATTTCAGTTGCCCAAGTCTGGCTTATATTTCATTCTAGTGGGATATTTTATACATAGTGTAATTAGAATTTACAAGGGTTCTCAGGCTCTAATTCTTTCTTTCAACAAGACAGTGGGGAGTGCAGCTTAATTTGTAATGAATGAAATGTATGGGGGGAATGAAAAGCTACTGTAACTACAGGAATGTCAAAACAAATACTTTAGTGGGAAATCAACAGCCGTGTTTGCACCAGCAGGTTGACTAAGAAGAACACACTTTTCTTCACATCAACTGTGGCAGCAGGTGCAGGGCAACACAGGAGTGATGTCTCTGTCATGATCATGGTCACATTTACTTTTGCTTTAGATGACTTTCGCCTGTGGGTCCGGGTAGTGTAGCGGTAGATTCCGTGCCTACCAACACGAGGGTCGCAGGTTCGCGCCCCCGTGTTACCTCATGGCTCGTTTGGCCGTCCACGCAGGCACGATTGGCTGTGTCTGCGGGTGGGAAGCCAGATTGAGGGTATGTGTCCTGGTCGCTGCACTAGCGCCTCCTCTGGTCGGTCGGTGCGCCTCTTTGGGGCAGAAGGGAACTGGTGGGAATAGCGTGATCCAAAATGGCCATCTCACGTTGTATCAAGTTCAATGCTTTTATAAATGATGTAATGTAATCCAATGTTGAAATGGTCAATAAAAAAAGAATAGCGTGATCCTCCCACGTGCTACGTCCTGCCGGTGAAGCTCGCCGCTGTCAGGTGAAAAGAAGCAGCTGGCAACTATGCATGTGTCCGAGGAATTATGGTGCTAGTCTACGGCTCTCCCCAGATCGGCAGAGGGTGGAGCAGTGGGCAAACGCTAGGGCCGTTTCTCAATACCAAGAATGCGTTCTTGTTCTTTGGGAGAACGTTCTTGCTAGTCGTTCTTGGAAGAATTAACTTGCTAGGTCACAAGCACACATAACGCTGTTGGCAGTTAGAGACGATGCGTTCTTGAGGGTATTGCGCAATACCTGCGCACGGGCTGCATGCAGTACTACACAAATAAAAAGCTCAGCTGATGTAGATGCAGCCAATTGTGCTCTGGAGCTTTTTTGCCATTTTTCGCCATAAATGTTCGTAAAGTGGCACTTATTGAAACCTGCTACCCTGCTTGTAGGCATCAAAAGTTATCAAATTAATTTAGTGATGAAATAAAACTTTAAATTGTAAAAACTTCCCGGAGCTTATGGCGTCTTCTCTGCTGCGTTCTGCCTCCGCTTATGCCGAAATGAATGCTGGGATATGTGCCTTGCCAAGTTGACACAAGTCACCAACCAGAGCATCCTCGGTAAAGTGGGCATGTCGAGAACACATCCAGGAATTTTAAACGTTCTTGGCGAAATGTGAGCTTTGCATTGGAACAGTACTTGGGCTGCGACTGATGACGTTTCACAGGGACACAAGAACGCAAGAACACACAAGAACCCTTATTGAGAAACGGCCTCTGTGTCAGTGATGATGATGCGTGAAGTGAAAATCTGTAGTTCCTCGAATGGCCACTTGGGGGTTGGGGCAGTAGGCATTCCCCCCATGTGAAAATGCCCGACTTTGTAACAGGATTAAACATCTTTCCAGTCCAAACACGGGTTTGGTCTATATAGCTAATTTAACCTTTTCATAACAACTGTAGGGGGGTCATTGTTTATACAACTCGCCCGTTTGGAGTAAAATAGATGATAGAAAACAGGGTGATTGACAGATCGCCTGTCCAGTGATCGCGCAGCTTGCCGATCACGGACCAATAGCTGCCGGAGCTGCGGCTCTGGGAAACCCCCATCTCACGTGAGCTGCACAAGGACTCAACCCATTCCTCCCACTCTGCTGATGAAAAATCAAGATGGCGACAGCCAACACTTCAACTCCAAACGGGACACCAAAATCAATGGGGTAGCTCTGTCCATATTTTTTTTAGGTCAGTGGGGTGGAGCAGTGACCAGGGCAGCAGGGGGGAAAATGGAGGGGAAATCAGAAAGGGGGGGGGGGGGGTGGGGGGATATTACTTTCCCCTTTGGCCCATGGTCCAGCTGCCAACCCCTTGGTACTCACCCAAATCACTCCTATAGGGCTGTCTTCACATCAAGCATGTTGGAGCAATTTATTTGGATTCTGGAGCATTGACTGATTTGGTGTTTGGGGGGCAAAACAAATAACTGCCCCAATATACCAATCCCTCCAGGAAATTGCGATTTTGCGATCGCAATAATTAACGCAAATTCAACCAAACTCTGCGATATTTGCGGGGGCTTGCAATTTTTCAAAATTCCCGCGATTTCGCCGCAAAAAGTTAGTAAAATGCCGCATCTTTACCTGGGTTTGAGACATGTGTGTGCTGTCATCTTGCCTGGTTACTGTGGGAATGGGGGACAACAATAGTAAGTGACGAGAGTATGGGATGTAAGGTAACACATCATCGCATTGCGATGAGGAGGGCAAACCCCTCACATTTGCCAACAAAAATAACTGCAAAACAATTACCAAATGTTTTGCATGAAAGTGGAGGCAAACTATTTTGCAGTCCGTGCAACACTGTCATGGAGGAACACAAACGGAAATCGTCACTGGACAGCCACTTTGCTAGCGTGAAGCATTTGAGACTGCTCTCACTACCCAGCATCGCCATAAAAGACAAATCACACTCACCGAAGCAGCTACATCAAAATCAGTGGTGAGTGCTGAGAGAATCAAGGTGAGTAGCCTACAAAATTGAAGCTGGTCAGACAATGAAAGAGTTGATAGTTTAGTAAAAACAAAGTGAGACACAGAAGCGACTGTCTCACAGTCTCACTATGTGTGTGTGTGTGTATCTCCCACACACACACACACACACACACATAGGCGGCATATTTAGCTTAGGGTCTAGTAGTTTGAAAATTTAACAAGGAACAAGGGATGAGGAGGACAGGGAAGGCATGAAGAGGAAATAAGGATAAGAGGAAAAATATGAAGCACTAAGCAAAAAGTATGAGAAAAGGCAAAGTGATAATAGCATTATTGTGGATGAGGAAGAAAGGAGAAGAGAAACGATGAAGGGAGGAAAAGAAAAAATTTAATTAAAAATTAAAACATTTAATCCCAATTTTTCTGCAACTCCGCAATTTTGGCCAGTTCCCGCAATTTTACAGCAAAAAAATCACATAAAATGTCGCAAATTTTGAGAAAAGCCGCTGCAAAATCAAGCATTTATGATCGCAATAATCACAAAAAAAACTTTGCCAAATCCTGGAGGGACTGATATACAGTACCTGAACATGCAGGTCTCTCTCCTCGTCCAAGCAGACTGTGGTGAGGTTCTACAGGGGTGAGAACACAATCGCTTACAGGAAATACCCTAAAATGGACGGTTTTATGGTGTAAGGAGACAGATGCTAACATCATAGCCAGCTGTTCCTAATGCTTGCAGAACCATTTGTGGTCTTAACTGCTCTTAATTACAGCAAAGAGCACAGACAAGTACATCATGCTTAATTTGAGATCATCATGCTTCATTGAAGTTACAGGGACTTTGACTCAGATTTGTTTTCACTTCCACCCACGGCCAAAATCTCTAAGCGGGATGCAGGTCACCAACATTCCAATATAGGCTACAAGCTACCTTTTTTGTAATCAAGTTTTTTTCCCGTATTTTTCTCCCCAATTTTACTTGGCCAATCAATTCCCTCTGCTGTCCCAGTCGTCGCTCCACCCCCTCTGCTGATCTGGGGAGAGTTGTAGACTAGCACATGCCTCCGATATATGAGCACTGTCTTCTTTACACCTGACAGTAGCTGTGTTTCCATTACAGTTTTTCGCAAAATAATTGCGATATTTCTACAACTTCGTCAAAGTGCAATTCCGATTTGCAGGCGTTTCCATTGAAGTTGTTTGAAGTCGGTGACGGCACGCACACCTGAACGCAATTCCCCGTTACCAGCAGCTGCCACAGTGATTACGCACGGGGATCTGCCCCATATCCCGTCCCCTGCATGCTCAAATCCAACCAATGGTCAATGCAAATCACCACATGAAGTTACAACGCATATAAACGAGCCTGATTATCAATTCAAAAGAAAATTAGTGGCAACATGTTGCTGGCTGCGGTGAATGCAGTGAGCGCAACAGACAGAGGAAAAAAGTTAATAAAACTGGTCCGATTTAGAGATGGAAGGGAAAAAAGGCTGATTTGGTGCAATAATCAGAATGTTGTGTATTATAATTATAACATTGCACCTGAAACATGTATTACTCACTGTATTCACTTCAGTCAGCAGCACCGCACCGGTGTGTGCCCTCATCTCGCCGCTGTGCCAAATGCGCACACACACAGGCAGCCTGTCACCATGGACCGATTTCTGCCATTAAAAATTCTCTATCTCCCCCGGCTCCGCTTTTGCACAACACTCGTCTTTCTGCTAGGTAGCGTTGCTTCAAAGTTTTCCACTTGCTGCGGAGGTTTTGCCACGGCTTATCGAACCCTTTCTCCCTCATTTTCCTTTCATTTTCCGCTCCTTTTCCAAAGGAGAAGATGGGTCACATGACGTGCAAATGCGGAAAATGTGTTTCCATTACACTTTTGCGATAAACTGCTATATCGACACGTCTGAAAAACCACCTTATGAGAGCGCAAAAACTTTTTGCGATATTTGGGAGGTTTTTCGAAATTTACGTGTTTCCATTACCTGATTTTTATTGCGATATTTAGATTTTGCGCATTTCTGAGGGTAATGAAAACACAGCTAGTGATGATTTTCACCGGCAGGACATAGTGCGTGGGAGGATGACGATATTTCCTCCCCCCCCAGTTCCCCTCCCCCCGAACAGGTACCCCGACCGAGTGTGTCAACAAGTGCAACTAGTGCAGTGACCACGACACATACCCCACCGGCTTCCCCGACACGGCCAATTGTGTCTGTAGGAACGTCTGACCAAGCCGGAAGTACCACTGCCGGGAATTGAACCCAAGTCTCCGCGAGGTATAGGTGAGTGCTTTTACCTCTACCCTACCCAGACCCCCCAGCTACAAGCTACTTGTGACTCCATGTGACTTTTGTCTCGAAGCCCTGGTTGACTTGTAATCAGACAAGTGTGAACCTTAAATAACTGAATGCAAAAAATGCACCAAAGTAAACTTTCCACTATGTTTGGGACCAAAGAGAACAAACAGCAGGAGCGATGGCACCCTGACTCTCGGTATGCGCCCGGGCAATCCATTGTCTTTGGATGCTCACATCCGAAGGCCGCGACTTGGTCTCGAAGGTTCACTCCCTACAACAATGAATCTTTTCTCATCAGGCACTCTGCTCAGCTCCTCCTCCGTTCATGCCCTAACTCCCGCCAGCCTTGACTCCCTCTGTTCAACCTTCACCAATTCTCATATGTTACCCCCCATTCTCCTGCTCTCTCCACAGGCTCCAAGTCGCTTTCAATTGAAATCTCTTGGAGTGTACAAAGGCTACGACTCGGGCTACGTGTATAGCCGTTGTCCTGCCATACAGTCCTTTGTGTGTCCTGCGCTCTGCTTGTTATTTGGCTACCATGCTCCCTGCAGCCACGTCTCCGTGCGGCCAAGGCCGCTTTCCCTCCCTCTAAATTGTAATTGTAACTGCTCACAAAAAAACAACGTAATGAAAACTCCTGGTGCGAACCATGGATGTATTATAATAACTGGATAAGGGACGTGCCACGCCCACCCATGCATTCGGACGGAGGTTACTCATTGGCGCATGATGCCAACATGGGGGGTTTTTCTTCCGGGATTTACTTCCTGACTGTGCAGCCCAAGGCGAAGTGCGCATGTGTGCCATGACGTTTTCCATGACGTCTCCCACCGAAGATGCGCGTTCATGTGACAGCCAGAGAGACAGCCAAGTTGAAAGAGGAGCCATTGTTGAAATTCACTTCGGACAACTTTAGAGCAGCTTAGAGGTGGTTAGCCGTGCGGTTGCAGATTTTAATTTGACAGTATTAGGGGTTTATATGCATAATGAACACATCGTTGGAATTGTATGTCAAACGGCTAACAGGTCTGCATGGAAATTTAACGTTAGCATAATAGGCTACAATGAGCTCGTTTACGTTAATGTGAGTAGACGGCCACAGCCTATGGGTCAGGATTGATCGGAGGATTTTGTTGTTTATTGTCATAAATAAACTTGAAAGATATAGCTTTCAAATCTGTGTCTCATCACCATCGCTCTCATGTTGTCTTTTCTCTAATCTCAAAATTGTTTAATTGACACATGACCTGTGTGGTAAAACAGCCGATATATTATTTGAGTCCATAGTAGCGTCTACCTGTTGAGTGGTCATTATGATTTGGTGCTATGCTATATAAATATAGATTGATTGAGTTGTTGACACCACATTAATATACTGGGATCTAGTGAGCTGACTAAAACTTGATAATGTGCTAATTGTTTTTACCCAGTGCTTTTTAATCGTTAGATGCCAGTTTTATTGTGATTGAGATTGATGCAATGTCAATGATAGTCCAAGGACGTCCCAAACAAACACCTGGTGTCAGACCCCACTGGTCAACAAGTGGTCAACCCTCAATAGATTCAGGACTGGACATGGCCCCTGCTTGGCCAGCCTTCACAAGTGGGGCAGCAGCCCAAGCCCACTGTGTGCTTGTGGAGAGCAGCAGACAATGCAACACATCATCGAAGCTTGCCCTCTACAAAGACTTGAAGGAGGATTAGTCACCCTCCATAGCAGATCAGGAGGCAACTGCTTGGCTCAAGGACCTTGCATTCGCTAAATAAATGAGTCTAAAAACGTGCAGTGTCACACTGTATCAAGTTGACTTGTTTAGTTCTGTCACCAGAGGGCTAGTGTTATCAAAACTTACAATAACACCTATTGGCAGCATCTTACAGTTAAAATACAAACGGTGTGTGTGTTAACCACAGAAAGTAGCATGCAACTGTTGCACAGCCACCAATCAGTGATAATATAATTAACTAGCCTAAGTATTGAAGTTGTGAGATAACTGGTGTGACTTCATGCGAGCAGCTGTAACTTGTCCCAATTTCCCCCAGGGGATCATTAAAGTCTTTCTGATTCTGATTAGATACAGACCAGCATAGTTCAACTGACTGTTTTGCTTTGATGTTGTTGGTGCCATAAAAGTGAGGGGTCCTTGAGATGAAAAAGGTGAATAGATGTACACATCAAGGTTTATGGAAAAATGTATTTTTTGAATGGAGTAGCCTACTTCCGAACATGGATGCCAGTTCTCTTGACTTGATCACAACCAATATTATAAAAGCAATAATTTAATGACTGCCTGACAAGGACCTTGTTAGTAAAAAAAAATTACAGCACTTTGACTTTGTCAAGACGTCATATCATACTCACTGTTATAACAGCAATCAGTTATCACTGGCAAGTACTGAGTACTGAGTCATGGTCTTGTCTAAATGAAAATTATAATCTATCCACTAATACAGCTCGACACCTTGGACGCTACAATACTGTCAACGGAACTGAATTGGAATCATGCACAGGGCAAGCCATTTAAAATCGTTTATTAGACAATAGACAATCACAACAGAACATGTTCATTTATAACAGGGTAGGCTAACGTAACGATACCTCCAACCAAGGCAGTGTTAGCTTGCTGTCCATGTCATAAAGAGCACAGAAAACACACATAATCCCAAACCTACGTTTTCGGTTAACAGTAGTTATCTGTACACATGTTCCGGCGGGCTACTCGTGTAAAATAACTACTTTATTATCTTAATAAAAGGCTAAATCGGACTGGATATGACCATAGCGACTGGAGCTCGAGCTCACCTCACAACAAGGAAGTGATGACGCTTCGCTCTGATGATCCGCGTTCCCGTGGCCAAATGCTCATTCATGAAATGCGCGTTCATGAAGCCCCAGAAAATACACCCGTATGCGGCTCTTAGTGGCTTCTGAAGAAAAAATGCCGCATAAAAAAATATTTGATAATTAAAAGAGTCGTTTTATACTTTGAGTGACACCCGGAAAAATTTCCCCTGGGTTTAACAGCTGTCGGCGTCCCCATGCAAGTGGATGGGAATTTTCCTTTCTGGGCTGCATGGCGTCACGTGACTTGCAATACAGAGCTTCGCCAGCATGTTCAATTGGCTTCAAAGCCCAGCGCTATTCCTGGGGGCTTGGTGCGAACACATCGTCCCCTTCATCATTTAATGTCTCTCTCCCCCCCCTCTCTCGCTCTCTCTCTCTCTTGCTCAGGTGTGAATCTGTGTGAGAAAGATAAAGAGAACATACTGTTTCTTCCCGAAAGTTCTGCCCGCTGAAAGGTTTGGATGCAACTTTGTGAATGTGCCTTATTCTGTCGCACTTTCATTCCTGGATGAGCCACCTTTTGTAGGTTTCGTGCGATTGCGAGCCAGAGTGAACACCGCCACGTACTTGTCTTTCTGGAACGCCGGTAGAATATAATTGAATCCCATTTATTCAGTGTCAAATTAATGAGTGCTCGTCTGCTTCCTGGCATTTCTGCAAAGAAGTAAAAAAAATAAATGAATAATACCATGACTGCGATTTGAGCTACAATCAATACTGGGTGACACACTCGAATGTCTACATTTCCATTTTTGATTTTTTTTTTTTTAAAGCAGTGTTTGACGCTTGCCTTACCGTAGTAAAGGTTAAGATGATTGATAACACAAAGCCGTCAATGATCTGAATAAATATGCGTGATATGAGGTAACTATGATTATTTATCGATCCCGCTGTAGTGCGGTATTACAAAACTGAACATCAAGGGATTCAATGATTATATGCCGTAATACCTAGAATCAGTGCATGCGTGTACACGTGTCAATATAATGAACAATACTCTACTTGATTACTTTTGAAACAGTCTTTTCTCCTTCATTTCCATTCATTATTATATGGGGCTGCAGGTCGTGGGCAACCATTTGGTGAACCTCATTCAGGTAGTATAATGCACTGTAATAACCAGCAATCAAGCCCTTTTATTCTGCACTATGGCCGCCTGTGCTCCCCATGTTTGATTGTGAATAGCAATAATACATCATTGATAGCGGTTTGTTGTATATAAGCAGCATCAGGACCATGAAAAAGAAAAGGCGAGAAAATGTCTAATTTTCAACTCGCTCTGGCAAAGTGTCAACTTTTACCCTATGTGACCCATTAGATTTTACCCCATGTGACCATTAGGTTTTACCATATGTGACCCCCCAAAAACGACTCCATGCATCCTTTGTACTTAGTTTTTCTGACATGTAGTAACCTTTCAAAATGATGCCAGCTCTAGCGGTCATGTACGGATGTTACCCATCTACTGTAGTCTCGCAGCCTTTGTTAAGCAGGGGACTTTTGTTAAGAACAAAGAAAACACTGGGCATCCGTGTAGTGTAGCGGTAGATTCCCTGCCTAGTACCAACACGAGGGTCGCAGGTTCGTGCCGCTATGTTACCTCCGGCTTGGTCGGGCGTCCATACAGGCACAATTGGCTGTATCTGCGGGTGGGAAGCCGAAATGAGGTTATGTGTCCTGGTTGCTGCACTAGCGCCTCCCCTGGTCAGTCGGGACGCCTGTTCGGGGCGGAAGGGAGTGGGAATAGCGTGATCCTCCCACGTGCTACATCCTGAAGCTCCCCGCTGTCGGGTGAAAAGTAAGCGGCTGGCAACTGCACATGTATCGGAGGAAGCATGTGTGTGTCTACGGCTCTCTCAAGATCGGCAGAGGGGGTGGGGCAAAGGTAAAGGTAAGGTCCCACTGATTGTCACACAATGTGTGAAATTTGTTCTCCGCATTTGACCCATCCCCTGGGGGAGCGGTGAGCGGCAGCGTGCTCCACGCTCGGGAATCACATGGTGATTTAACCCCCCAATTCCAACCCTTTGATGCTGAGTGCCAAGCAGGGAGGCAAATGGGTCCCATTTTTATAGTCTTTGGTATGACTCGGCCAGGGATCGAACTCACGACCTCCCAGTCTCAGGGCGGACACTCAGACCACAAGGCCACTGAGCTGGTTGGGCAGCAGGGGGAATTGGCCAAAAGTACAATTAGGGAGAAAATGCAGGGGGAAATCAGAAAATAAATAAATAAAAAAGAACAGAGACAACATTTAGAATTAGATAACAAAAAACCCCGCTTTTACTGCTGTGGCAGTACGGCAGCAGCACTGTGAAAATAAATGAGCAACATGTGGAAATAAAGACAGTCTGCTCTTGAAATAGCATGGTGAAAGTAAACACTTGCCTTTCACACCGGAGGGCCGCGTTCGAATCCGGGCGTTTCCAAAGTCAACATTTCCACCATAAGTAACACAAACACAACCCAGACAACACAACCGCAGCCAACGTTTTCGAATTAACCAACATTTTCAAAGTAAAGTTGGAAGCGCGACACTCCTGGTTTTAGAAGGGTAGGAAGTAACAAACTATGTGGCCATATGGGTTGGCGCCACCTACAGTAAATGTTCCCCAGTGTAAGTGGAGGCAGTATTGATTGATGTCATATCATATCACTTACCGGTGCCTTGTTTTTTGTTTCCCCTAGAATTCAGTTCCAGAACGAGGAAGCAGTGTCTTCACTGCACATCCTTCTTATAATTCTCTCATCTGTCTTCAAGGCCTCAGCGCCTCCAGTCCAAGCTTTGTTCAATGCACACGCGCTCCTTTACACATTGTGTTCATCTTGTTCCTTAACATATTCCTGAAGGGTGCTTAAACACAAGTGCCAACTACCTGCGCATGCAAACGGAATACTTGCAGCGAGATCAAAGATGCTTTTGAATAGTCAAATCTGGCAATAGCGCTTGATTATGAGAGGAATCGTGTAGAATATGTATGCCTGGCTTAAGGCATGATCAACTGTACGCTCCTTGATCCTATCTGGGGGAAGCTGAGAAAACGGATCTTTTATCAGTATCATGGGGAAATGTTATCCTACTCTTATTGGCATACGCGCAATGGAAGACATTGGAGGACGTTAGCGATTCAATGAAATTACACTTTTTTTTTCAGAGGAGGGTGGAGGAATGCAGAGAAAAGACCTGATAAATGTGTCTCAAGATATCTGTAGTCCCCCGGATATCTGAAGAGTAACGATGTTATCATCCCTTTTCATATTAGACAATCTGAATTTCAACTCGTACCCTTTTATGGAAAATGCATTAGTACATATGGCATATATGGTGCCAAGAACTATCACATATGGAAGGGGAATTAATGCTGCTTTTCTTCAAAACAGATCACTTAAGGCTCATTGTATAACAGGTTTCATTAAATCATTTGAATGTATCTCTATTTTTTATTTATTTTCTTGCTGAGCAGATTGAAATCCTCGCCGCCTCACTTGCGAGCCACTCGCATTGCATTTCCCATCCATTTTTCTTCCAATTTATGAGTACCTGTATGAATAAGTATTTCATCAGGAGGTCTTTTTGCCCCGCTCATCAGGGCTCGGGGAAGGCTTTGATTTGTGGCTGGGTGTGTGTAATGACCGTAGCCCAAGATGAAGTTGCATTACAGCTGTCTTCCCCGGTCATTTGTCACCGGAATGGCACGCCATTAACAAAATGTGGGCAGGTATCAGTCACCTGGCCAAGGCCTTTTCATCTTCCCCCGTGACACTAGCATGTCTTTGTCTACCTTGGATGTGATGTATTGGGGGGATTAAAGGCACGATGTGGCTGTTGGACTGGAACATATATATCTCGCAGTTCCATGTAACCGGCTGCCGTCAACATGGCAACAAGGGGATGTTTTTGCCCTTTTCAACATGTACAGTACTGTATATCAAATGGCATATTGGAAGCAATATGTCCATGTCAGCGAGTTTCATCCCTGCTTAATCTGACTTCATTTCCTCTGAGCTGTCATTCCAAGATATTAGAAGGAAGAAAAGCACGATGCTGATGTTCCTATCATTAATTAACGCATGCGCACTGTTTGAACTCTGTCTTCATTAGGCATGGCCAAGAGTTCAACTGCTGTACTGTATATGGCTGAATAAGTGATGTGAGGAGTGGAAACAGGGTGTTCGTCTTGATGGTGCCCCTCCATCAGTAATGAGACACATGTGATGGGAGGAGTGGAAACAGGGTGTTCTTCTTGATGGGGGGTTAGATCACCATCCCGAGCGTGGCACTGCTGCCGCTCCCCCAGGGGATGGGTCAAATGCGGAGAACAAATTTCGCACACTCAGGTGTGTGACAATCAGTGAGACTTTACCTTTACCTTTACCCCTCTGTCAGTACCGATGGGAGGAGTGGAGACAGGGTGTTCTTCTTGGCGTTGCCCCTCCGTCAGTACCGATGGGAGGAGTGGAGACAGGGTGTTCTTCTTGACGTTGCCCCTCCATCAGTAACGAGACTCTGTGGCACTCTGTAGATTGTATTGTGTAGTACGCCTTAACTGAGCAACGGCGGTGCTTTGGGGGAAATGTAGTGGAGTAAAAGTATACATTTTCTTTAGGAAATGTAGTGGAGTAAAAGTGAAAGTTGACATAAATACCCAACTAAAGTGCAGATACTCCTTACAAATACTTGAGTAGGCTACTGTAATGAAGTATTATTACTTTGTTACATTACACCACTGGTGGCATGTGCTCGAATTATTCATGTGTGCGCCATAGGAAGGCTCTGGGCAGGTATCAGTCACTTTGCTCGTGGCAGTTTAATCTTTTCTGTGACATGAGATCGTGCGTGTGTGTGTGTGTGTGTGTGTGTGTGTGTGTGTGTGTGACACCAGACTGATATATTGGGAGTGATTGTAGCTGGGCTCTAACTGCTCACAAGAAATCACTCTTCCCTGAGGCTGAATTTCCTTGAATCATATAAACTAAAGAAAGGGGGTGGTTACGCTGCCTTTAGGAGTGTTAGCCCTTTAAACTCTACCTACACCTGCATGTGTTGGTCAGTGTTTAAACTCTACCTACACCTGCATGTGTTGGGTCAGTGTTTAAACTCTACCTACACCTGCATGTGTTGGGTCAGTCTTTAAACTCTACCTACACCTGCATGTGTTGGGTCAGTGTTTAAACTCTACCTACACCTGCATGTGTTGGGTCAGTCTTTAAACTCTACCTACACCTGCATGTGTTGGGTCAGTCTTTAAACTCTACCTACACCTGCATGTGTTGGTCGATCAGTCTTTAAACTCTACCTACACCTGCATGTGTTGGGTCAGACTTTAAACTCTACCTACACCTGCATGTGTTGGTCGATCAGTCTTTAAACTCTACCTACACCTGCATGTGTTGGTCAGTCTTTAAACTCTACCTACACCTGCATGTGTTGGTCAGTCTTTAAACTCTACCTACACCTGCATGTGTTTGGTCAGTCTTTAAACTCTACCTACACCTGCATGTGTTGGGTCAGTCTTTAAACTCTACCTACACCTGCATGTGTTGGGTCAGTCTTTAAACTCTACCTACACCTGCATGTGTTGGGTCAGTCTTTAAACTCTACCTACACCTGCATGTGTTGGGTCAGTCTTTAAACTCTACCTACACCTGCATGTGTTGGGTCAGTCTTTAAACTCTACCTACACCTAATAAACAAGCGAACAGCGCTACGTGCAGCAGCGCTAATCGCGCTAATCAAACCTACGTGGATTTAATGATAATTAAAATTTGAAACGGTAATAATAACCATCAGGAATTTGATCACAGTTTATCTTTAAACCGGTAATAATTTCATCCCTACTAGAGATGCCAAGGGTTCTGCTGTTAAAAAATATATATATATAGCGGGGGAATTAAGTTAACAGAGACCGTGAACAATAAAGGTCTCAATATTCAAGGGTGATGTTAATAACTAAATGTCATTTTAGATAGACACTAGTAGATGATACTGTATAGCTTTGATGAAGCATTAGAAAGAGCAGAATATACAGTATGCAGAACATTGACATAGGATTAATTGGATTTTCCGAATGCTACAGCAGGCGAAACACAAGGGAAATTAAAGGTGTCACGTGTAGCATTTTAACATAAATAAATCGTTACCACATTCCCTTTTGAGACATTAGTATAATTAACAAATTAGTGTAATTAACAAATAAGGCCATTGTCGGCAAGAAGATTGTCAGCCTCTACAGGCCTCTGCACTGCATTTTACATGGTCTGCCAACGGGTCAGATTCCACAGCAAATCTGCTCTATTGCTTTATGGCACAAACAATGAAGAGCTTTCAGAGCCAGCAGAGCTGAAGCTTTCAGAGTTTCTGGCAACAGCAGATGGTTGAAGGAGCGAGAGACCGTTGGGAAAAGTCACTTCCAACATGTTTAACCTCTTCAGGAAAGCGAAAGAGCAATGAGCATCAGTGACCCCTGCGTTACGTCACTGGCTTTCCTGGGGAAGCTAAGCAGGTCTGGTTGTGGATACTCCTTGGGTGGGAGACCATGCATTTGTTGCTGGAAGGGGTGTTGGAGGACCAGTAGGAGGTGCTCTTCCCTCTGGTCTGGTCTGAATAATATCCCCATCCCTAATGCCTCAGGGCAGGGACAGGGACTCTGTCCTGTAAATGAGTACCGGTGGTCAGTAAAGGTCCCATCGACACTCTTCGCAAGAGTAGGGGTGTACCCCTGGTGCCCTGGCTAAATTCCCACACAGGCCTTCCTTCCATCATGGCCACCTAATCATCCCTTGTTAATTGGCACGTTCAGTCCTCAACTGTCCACCGTGATAGCTGATGTGTGGTGAGCATTTTGCCGCAACATGGTTGCCGAGCATCACCCTGGTGATGGTGGACTCATGGTGGATGAGTTGAGTTCCCCTCCCCATGAGAAGGACTTTGAGTAGCCTACCTAGAAAGGCGTTATATAAATGCATTTAATTCACATGGAGTGACGCCGGGGAGAGGGGACAAGTAGTAACATCCTGAACGACACAAAATGTCATCTTAAATTGAGAAACACTAGAACTAACCACTGGCCTCATTTGTTTACAGAGACTATACCAATGTATCACAACTAATTTGACACTGTAAGATGTGCGTTCCATGCACAAAAAGCTAAGTGGGGAAAAAAACACACACACACACACACACACACACACACACACCAGTGGGTTACACAGTTCACACTCATACATTACCTACCATTCTGCAGTTTTTTACCCACCTGTTTTTCCCCTAGTTTTCTTTCATCTGTTATCATGATTAACCATATCACCCTTTACATCAGGCATGTCCAACGTCCGGCCCAGGGGCCAATTGCGCCCCGCGGACCGATTTTAAGTGGCCCTTGGCTTGTCTCTCACAATATACTATATGTGCCCCTCCACCTACAGTATATTGGTTAATCAAGCAACACGGGTAAAAATGTATACCTGAATGCAAAATAAATACATAAATAAATAAATAAATAAATAAATACATAAATAAACAAATAAATACATAAATACATAAATAAATACATAAATACATAAATAAATAAATAAATAAATAAATAAACAAACAAACAAACTGCTAGCAGTACTAATCTATGCCATGTGTCATGTGCCAACCCCTCCTCTTTCTAGAGAAGCAGAAGACAAAATACATACACATTCAACATTATCCCGAGGCACGTAGCGGTGGCGCTCTGTTCCTTTAAGTGGAACAAATGGTTATGTAATTCTGAGATTAATGTTGTTTTTCTGCTTGCAGGCCTTTGGTGCTGCAGATATCTAGCAGTCTACGTTGACAAAGTGGCAGATAAAGCAGCGGGCGCACTGTGCTGTTTATCTTTTCTGACGAGACACTTTTAAAGGTAGACTGACTGCAGGATGTGATGTTGTGCTTCAAACGAGTGCTGCAAGGCCCTCAGGGCTGATTAAAATAAATGACTTTTGCAATTTTCTCCTGTGATATAATATTACTACCTGGTTTTAATGCTGGGAGATCATGCGACTGACTTGTGTCAGCTCTTTGCCATTTTAACGACAAGGAAACCTCAGCACAAACGTAAACAGGCCACATGGGCACAAAGGACAATCTCGTGCAACCATAATGAGTTTTTTGTTTTAACTAGCTTCACAGCACAATTAAAATTATAGCATGTTCCTAATGACATAGTATACCTGTAGTGCTGTGAGATTAGCTGTGGTGAATTATCTAACACTGAAAAAAACAAACAGTAGTGAGTTTCCTGGCTTTGATCAGAATGCATAAGCTTGAGGCCTCAGAAATTCAAAAAAATCCATTCCAGTAGGCTACTGTAGTGTTTCAATGCAATGTGTCAGGTAATGTGTAACATAATGCATGAAATGCACTGTGGAAATGATATACTGGAGAAATCAGCTCATAGAGGCAATAAAACAAACCCAATCGCCATTTTCACAATTCATCTGGGGTTGCTTCCTGTCAGGCTGAAGTCGGATTGTTTTTGTTAGACCATTTGGTGCACAAAGGGAAATAACAGTGAAGACGTGCAAACAGTAAGTGAGGCATAATTCCTAACTGCTTAATGCCAGAGCAACCAAACTGCACATCCATATTTGGGATGGATGCCAAAACTGACATTTGGTTATACTCCATATAGCACCACTATATCAACCCAACCTTCCAGCTATTTTCCCCTCATACAAAATTGCCATAAAGTCCCCCTCCAGTCAGTTTTGTCATTTTTAAGATATTTCTTGTGTAGCTGTTTTTCCCTGCTCTGCTAATTAGCCAAAGTGTTCACGCCACTGTATTTTGTTGACAAATAACCTTATTTTGAGCTAAAAGTCTTGAAATGTAGCTCGTGCCAAAAACGGGTGCTGACGTCAGACATTATGTTGTCTAACGAGTGATGTACAATATTTACAGTAAATACCATCTGCCGTTAGCTAGGCGTTAGCCGTTAGCTGCTACGTTTGTTCACCAGGCTCAGAACACCGCGATAATAACTTTGAACCATGTTCGAGTTACACTCTTTCCATATCTTTTCCATATAAGTCCATCGAGGGTTGTGCGATGTCATGACAATACCCATCGTGATTGTTTTACAGTGAAACATCGTTTTGGACGATGGCATCGTCGCGGGTGGGGGTGGGGGGAATAATTAATTATTTATTAAGTTGCTGTTTTGCTGTAGGCTAATTCCATTTGGCTAGCCGCTGCAATGCGTTCACGTTAACAACACGGGACAGCTGAGCTCTATGATACCAGCGGGCTTGGATAGGCTATTAGCCTCTGCTCTGTGCTACAGCACAGAGCCAGGCGACTGAAGTGGGCAGTGGCTGTCACTACCAGCAATTTGAACGGTGCAAAACAAATAACGTTAACGTTACAGATCCTCACCAACAACGTGTGTGTGTTGAATTTAACTAGCTGGCAGAAAACTGACTGAATTACTGGCTGATATAACGTTAGATTCGCATGGGCTTTTGAACCTAGAGAGTTTAGGATAAATAGCTAGAGAAACGCAGCTGCTGTATGGAGCGACTCCAACTTTCACTTTGGAAACAGGTGAGTTAAATTCACAGTTGAAGACTTGTACTCACTTTGGTTTGAAAACAGGAATGAACGTGACGTTTCTTCTTTGTCTTAAAAAGTGTTCACAACACAACAGCCGATGGCATCGACCATCGTGATGGGCCGACCCCCCATCGACCTCTGAGCCTTCTACATCGGATCATCGTAAATAATTATCTGTTCGAATTAAAATTGTGCCGTTTTAATAATAAAAAAGGCCAAGTCCACTTACCGCGACGCGTGGGGGACGCGCCGGCGGCATTAAACGATCGCACCCAGTTCAGAGAGGCAGTGGAGCGGATGAGGGGGAGTGGAGGCTTTCCTGAACTGAACTGTGCACGTTTGTTTAAAGCCGCCGGCGCGTCCCCCACGCGGTAAGTGGACTTGGCCTTTTTTATTATTAAAACGGCACAATTTTAATTCGAACAGATAATTAATTACGATGATCCGATGTAGAAGGCTCAGAGGTCGATGGGGGGTCGGCCCATCATGATGGTCGATGCCATCGTCTATCGTGCCAACCCTAAGTCCATCAGCTTTGATATCTGTTGGCCAGTTTGTTGACAATGAGGTGGGTGAAACCGCACATGTGTAAGTGTTGTAAATTGTATCATTATTATTATTATTATTATTATTATTATTATTATTATTATTATTATTATTATTATTATTATTAGTTAGGTTTCACGATTTCCCATGGGTGAAAGCGCACATGTCATAAGTGTTAGTACAACAAGAATAACTCTGAATGTATCAACACCTAGTCAAGTCAAGTCAAGTCAAGTCAAGTTTAGTTGTATAGCCCTAATTCACAAGCATGTCCCAGAGGGCTTCACAGAAAATATGTCTAGCTAATTCTAGCTGACACAACAGTAGCAAATTACAGAATAATGATAACACATTGAACAATTGATAGAGAAATATAGAAAATATAGAAATATAGGATAGAGCGGAGGAGAGAGCAGGAGAAGGGAGGGAGAGTGTGTAGAAGCACATTCTTGTCCAAGGCTACTCACATTCCATTCTGTTCGCATACAACAATATTGCATTGCAATGTTTTGTATTGTCTTTGGCTGTAAGACAAGTGTTTCTCTTAAGGCTTTTTGCCAATGCCGAGGAGGAAGGAGGGAGGGTCAGCGGTGGGGGGGGGGATCAGTGGTAGAAGAGAGAAAAGACATGGGAATGGGGGGGAAGAAACATAAAATAAAAAAGCAGATACATGAAAAGGCAGCTGTTGTGGCTTCCCACTGTGTGCGTGTCCGGAGGCTTGAACCTGGCTGGGAGAAGCCTGTTTATCCACACAGAATACGTGTACGGAATCATCCACCCACAACTCTCTGCCTCTCTCTCACCCCCCCCCCCCCCCCCCCCCTCTCACACACACACACACACACACATTACAGGAATTGCTGTCCATCACCTGTCCCCTGTGCTCTTTATGCCTCCCTCTCCAAGGCCCGCTGCTTGGGTAAGATAGTGCGCTCACTGGCTGCCATCCACCATTTTGTTAACCATGTGTGGGCCACTTTTCAGCTGTCCTTTTCTTCACTTCTCTGCAGTTTGCATCCTCTTCTCCCTCCGTTTTTCTCTCCTCTCTCTCTCTCTCTCTCTCTCTCTCTGTCTCTTTCATTGTGCGAACACGCGGCAGCTCAGGTTCTACTACAGGGTACTTGAGAAAGTGCACGGAGACGTCCCTGGTAGTACAGATAGAGCACAGATACAGTACACAGAGCAACACATCTCCAGCCAAAACAAGCCGGTTGGCCTGAAAATGTCTTCTACATTCGTACACTACTGCAGAGATACACAGAGAAGATGAAGAGCATGGGGAGGTGTTGGAGCGAGGCTGTGGCCCTGGGAGAAAATACAACTGTGGGATTCCGGCGCGCACTAATGCAGCTTATACTTGAAGAAATGTTTTATTTCTTTTTAGAAGTCGAGTTGTCATATTCCTTCTATACTTTTGCGAGTCTAAAATAGAATATTCATGAGCTGGAATTCAATCCCATGCGGTTGTGAATACTTGATACTAGGGCTGGACGGTAATTCAATATTATTGTTTATGGTCTTTCACTGGGATGTGATGATAGGGTGATTTTGGGATATGGAGACGCATAATCCTGCTATCTCTGAACTGATGAGAACAAGCACGTTTTATTTAGAAACTCAGAAGTATTTTAGGTAGGTATTATGTGAATTTTTTGCTCTGATGAAGGTCTAGTCGACCGAAAGCTTATCATAATAAATGTGAAATCTGTACAGATTCAAGTGTGCGGAAATTCCTTTTATATTTGTAACTCTAGCTATTTTTCCAGCACCTTGGCCGAGACTTGGCTGGGTCGAGCGGTGGCCCTCCCTCAGAGGTAGGTATTATGTGAATTTTCTCAGCTTAATTTGACATCACACCAAACATACAATTCAATATAATGATATAATAATATAATTATATATGATATAATTAGATTTTTAAAATTACGTTTTTTTGTTTTCTTCTCCCATTTTCTCCCCAATTGAACTTGACCAATTGCCCCTGCTGTCCCGGCCGTTGCTCCACCCCCTCTCCTGATCTGGGGAGAGTTGTACACTAGCACATGCTTCCTCTGATACATGTGCAGTTACCACCTGCTTCTTTTGACCTGACAGTGAGGAGTTTCACTGGCAGGATGTAGCGCGTGGGAGGGTCACGCTATCCCCCAAGTAAACAACCCCGCCCCCGCCCCTGCCGGGCAGAGGAGGCACCACTAGTGCAGCGACCAGGACTCGTACCCCACAGGCTTCCCACCTGTAGGAACGTGTGATGAAGCCAGAAAAGCCGCTGCCAGGAATTGAACCCGGGTCTCCCTGGTAGGTGATTTAGAACATTTATATTCATTTAACATGATTGCACTATAATTTATGTACAGTACAGTATATATACATTTGAAAAGATGGATAAACTTTGACAAACAAAAAGTTGAGGATAGGAAACTCGTGCAAAAGAAAAGCTATACGTGTGGGAAGACAAGTGAAAACGCGTCAGCGAGCATCCGTGGTTTGATGGGCGTATGTTTACGTGTAAATGTCACACCCAAGTGGGGGATAGAGGGTGATAAGTCCAAATGCAAAAAACATATTGTGGGTGTCTCAGAGGAGCAATCCTCGCTGCACATCCAGCAGCTCCAGAGCCAACGAGAAAATTGCTATTCCCTCCGAAACATCCAGTGAGTCAGTCTTGTGCATGGGTGGTCCAAGTAGGGATGGGAACTTTAAAGGGCTACACCGACTCTTTGGGAGTCATGTATCTCCGGTAGATTTGCCATGGTGCGCACGCTAACACTTTAGCAAACAATATGTTAAAGTATGGCTAAACTGATAATCAACCCACTTTGTATCATTAATAATCTCGGTAATATAAGCACATGGGCAGTGTTTACCTTCTCTCTCTGTTTTCCTCACGGACATCTCCCATTTCCTGCTCTGGCAAAGCGCTCCGCGCCACAACGGAATCTGCTCCGAGGGCGGCTGTTATTGTTTATTTTTATTATTTAGGTATGCCCACATCCACGCAGAATAGCGTGGAGAGCCTTAACGAGCCTTAGCCTAATGACTTGCAGCTGGTGGGGGCGGAGCTTCTGCAGGCATAGAAAGGGAGCATTTTTCTCTATGAGGAAAACGGAGAGAGATGGTAAACACTGTCCATGGGGCTTAAATTACCGAGATTCTGAATGATACAAAGTGGGTTGATTATCGGTAAAGCCATCCTTTAAGTTTAACATTTTCCTAAAAGTGAGAAAATGAGAAGTTGCAGCAGCTGGAGGGCTGGATTGTTAGTTCATTCTAATGACTTGTGTCTGAACCTGCCAGGCTTGTTCAGGGGATTAAACAGACATAAACCTTGACAAAAAATAAATAGGCTTTCAATGGCAGAATTTGTATTTCCCCCTGAGACTTTGTTTCGAGAGGAGTGAGAAAGTTAGCGAGACAGCTAAAGTTTTTGGAGCTGCTGATGCATAATGGCCTTCAATAAGGATGGAAGATTGAGACTTTGGATAATGCTAATCGCCTGTGATTATTTGACATACTCTACGCTAAAGCATTAGCGTGCGCAACGGACAGAAGTCTCCAAAAGATGTTGGTGCTCTACTCAGATATTAGGTAAGTTGACCGATGTGCCAATCTCCCAAAAAGTCTGTGTAGTCCATCCCTTAAGCCTCTTTTAGCTCCTACAATGGATGCTTCAAAATGAACGCATTAGAATGAAAATCAACTGGAACTGTTTGTTGCAGATGGTGTTTTCCAAAAAGCGTGATCCCCGCTGAGTCTCCACCAGCCGTGAACCCACGTCCAGCCGTTGTGCTACGAGGCTTCTGGCGTGCCTGGTGCCCCTGCCCAGCGACTCTGTTGAACACAAAGACTATCCACCTGAATGCCTTGAACTGAGCCCCCCACGTGATAAATTAAACCTTTGTAGCGCGACCATGACTGAATGAACCCAAGAACATGAATGAAAATATATCCGACTGAGAGCGTACTATTTTTCCCCCCTCCCTGGTTTGATCATCTGCACCCCTTGGCGGCGTTATTATTCGCACTGTCAATAAAGGCTCTGGTTACGAGCTCACGTGGTACTTTGCCCCGGAACCATCCGAGATGTCGAGAGAGAGGAAACTCATCTATTCTCTGCATGGAGTGGGCCTGCATCCGGACATCCATCATAAAGCCAGGCTATTTCCTGTGTGTGTGTGTGTGTGTGTGTGTGTGTGTGTGTGTGTGTGTGTGTGTGTGTGTGTGTCTGTGTGTGTGTGTGTGTGTGTGTGGGGCGCCACTTTGTGTTTGGTTTGTGTACGTGCGGCATGTCCGTCGCTGTCTTATCGTCCTCTAACATCATCATATGGGCCAAAGCACATCAGCGGGTGTAATTGCACTTCTATCTGACTCCCCCAAACCTCTCCTGTTCCATTCCCTCGGCTCCACCCGAGCACCAAGTGTGTGTCCCGAGGATGGGCATTGTGTGTGTGTGTGTGTGTGTGTGTGTGTGTGTGTGTGTGTGTGTGTTCACGTGCGCGTGCGTGTTTGGGGTTGGGTTGGGGGGGATACGGCAGTTACCTTTTTTATGATGATATCACAACTGTGTCTGACATCTGCGTAATGGCAGTGTCCAGGTTGCAGGGAGAGCACGGCATGTTGGGTGACATAGTGTCAGATGTTTTATGGGGAGATCAACACATACAAAGAGAGACACGGGGGGAGAGAGAGAGAGAGGGGGGGGAGGGAGGGAGGAAGAGAGATAATATCCCCCCACTTTATGGTGTGATTGGCAGCATGGCAGCTTTTTCTACCTGCCATTCTACTCAGCCATCTTGTTCTTCCCATCAAATGAAGCCTCGGTGGGACCGCGATGGCGGGGGCTGCTTTATAGGGATCTCACCCACATTATCATCAACGAAATGTACGCTTGCGCCATCGCTACAGTGATTATACTGTAGTTAGCCATATGAAGGTGCCTGAGTATGTTGTATTTACTGGAGTACTGGGGGGGGGGGGGGACTTGAGTGGCTTGGGCAGCAGCAGTGCCTTTGCCTGATATTTCAATTACACTTTCAAAAGACTAAAGACTTTCAAAACAATAGTTTTACTTTTTATTATTCTTATTATTCTTATTATCATCATCATCACTTGTGCCGGCTTATTTGTATTAGCATCGTAATATTACCATTAGTCTTGTGCCATTTACTGTATGTTCCACTGTGTGGCTCTTAATGGAGCAAGCAGTCTGTCCTTGTTCCATGGCTGATTAATGCGACTAATAATACTGTGATACTCTGTTGATGCTGCCAAGGAATCAGTCACTGTTTGACTGTGATCATCTATCATTCCATCAAAAACAAGTTTGGCTTGACTTTACGTTGTTTTCTTCTCCTGCTTCACTGCACAGTCACAGTTTATTGAGACAGAAAATGTGATGGAAAGGGTGATGAGTAATGTGCGACAAAGGTCCTCGGATTTGGACCCACGTTTACATGATATGGGCCTTCATAATAAGAACAATCATTGATTGGATTTATATTGCACAAAAGTACTTTACATACCCAACACAGTCTCACAGACAATTGTAAAATAGCAACGTTTTGGACCAACGTTGCTATGTTACAATTTCGGCTCCAAAATTGTAATGGTAACGTTCTGAGATTTTAGGTTTAGAGTTATGGTAGGGGGAGGGTTTAGAAACGGAAAATCTCCGGAATCCACGCCCACCCCTGTATAAACGTACGTTACCATTTTACAATTTCTGAGCCGAAATTGTAACATAGCAAGCATAGTTGGTCCAAAAACGTTGCTATTTTAAAAAGAATTTGGAGATCGAGTTGCCATACCAGGGTGTGTGTGTGTTTGGGGGGGGGGGGGTGTAACTTAACTTAACTCATCCACCACCGATGTGTAGCACCCACCTGGGTGATGCACGGCAGCCAGTTAGTGCCAGAACGCTCACCACACATCAGCTATCACAGTGCAGAGTTGAGGTCTGAATGTGCCAATTATATAGCGAGGGATGATCAGGTGGCCATGATTGAAGGAAGGCCTGTGTAGGAATTTGGCCAGGGCACCGGGGTTACACCTCCCAGGGGCCAGGGCACCGGGGTTACACCCCCCAGGGCACCGGGGTTACGATGGGATTTTTAATGGCCACAGAGAATCGGGACCTTGGTTTAATGTCTCACCTGAAAGACGGTGCTCACAACTAGGACAGAGTCCCTGTCTCTGCCCTGGGCACTGGGGAGAATATCCATGAGACCAGAGGGAAGAGCACCTCCTACTGGTCCTCCAACACCACTTCCAGCACCATAGTCTCCTATCCTAGGGCTAACCAAGTCAGACCTGCTTAGCTTCCCCAGCCAGCCAGTGATGTAAGGCTGGTTTCACACCGACGACCCACGCCTTGCCTTGCCTCAACCCACGCCTACGCCGAGCTGGGCGTGAACCTGTTACACGCTTTTGCGATCACACCGCACGCCTTTTGCACGCCGAACCTGGAGCCGAGTCACAAGCGCCTCTCCTCTCTCCCGACTGTATTTTTTCACGTGTTGTCCAGAATTGTCATGGGTAGCCTCTAGGTAAAATAAATCGGATATATTTAATGTTATATATTGATGCTGGATATGTATAACCAGGTCTGACTATAGTCGGACATTTTAGAGAGGTGATCTTGCAAGAATATGTGCTGGCAGCCTGGCACAACAACATTGTCCATCTTGCTTCTTCGGTCGCTATTCTCTCTCATGAAGATTTGTTTGCCGACGGGGAGAAAGCCCCACGTGATAGCCACCCGTCAATATCTCTGTCTCTCTGCTCAACATGTTGTAGTAACTCCATTTTATTTTGAAATTCAGTTGACTTTTCCATTTCCGACGGATATTGTGCGTTTTTCTTTCATGGCTTGACAGAAGAAGTCTGCCTGCACGCGCCTTGTCGGCTTCAAAATAGAACTCACGCCTATTCGATAAAATCGGCAAGGCATAGGCAAGGCGTGGGTACACGCAGGGTTCACGCTCAGGCGCCCGGTGTACACAGCCTCGTTGACTAAAACGGACGCCTATTAAAAAGCGTGGGTAAAGGCAAGGCATAGGCAAGGCTTGGGTCGTCGGTGTGAAACCAGCCTAACACAGGAGCCAGGGTGCAGGCGTGCCCCATGAGTCATCACCAGGCATCTCTGCTTCTCTTTGATCTATGGGCGTGCCCCCTGGGTCATCACCAGGACATCTCTGCTTCTCTTTGATCTATGGGCGTGCCCCCTGAGTCATCACCAGGACATCTCTGCTTCTCTTTGATCTGTGGGCGTGCCCCCTGGGTCATCACCAGGACATCTCTGCTTCTCTTTGATCTATGGGCGTGCCCCCTGGGTCATCACCAGGACATCTCTGCTTCTCTTTGATCTATGGGCGTGCCCCCCTGAGTCATCACCAGGACATCTCTGCTTCTCTTTGATCTGTGGGCGTGCCCCCCTGAGTCATCACCAGGACATCTCTGCTTCTCTTTGATCTATGGGCGTGCCCCCCTGAGTCATCACCAGGACATCTCTGCTTCTCTTTGATCTATGGGCGTGCCCCCTGGGTCATCACCAGGACATCTCTGCTTCTCTTTGATCTGTGGGCGTGCCCCCTGAGTCATCACCAGGACATCTCTGCTTCTCTTTGATCTGTGGGCGTGCCCCCTGAGTCATCACCAGGACATCTCTGCTTCTCTTTGATCTGTGGGCGTGCCCCCTGAGTCATCACCAGGACATCTCTGCTTCTCTTTGATCTGTGGGAAGATATGAAATGCATTCTAAGCATTTGAAAATGCAAATATGGGTCAATTGTTTTTCTCAGCAGAACCACAGAGTGCATTTTAAAGTCAAGTTGTTATGTAAATGTTGGCATGATATACTGTAGTGGGATGATGCTCACTGCAGAAATCCCTGCACAATAATCTGCTATTAATTTGTGAATAAAATGTTTGAAATCTTTTTTTCTCCTTCATATAAATAGGTCGGTGGTTTTCCTAGAGGTTTTGGCTGGGCCGTTTCTCTGTAGGAGAACTCATCACTCATGGCCTAGATCTCCATTCCTCATGAATAACATTGACAGATGGAGGACAACTGTCTTCTTGCTCTGCATGGTAAGGAGTGTGTGTAGTGTGTGTGTGTGTGTGTGTGTGTGTGTGTGTGTGTGTGTGTGTGTGTGTGTGTGTGTGTGAGTGTGTGTGTGTGTGTGTGTGTGTGAGTGTGTGTGAGTGTCTGTGTGTGAATGTCTGAGTTAGAGAGGGCGAGAGAGAGGAGTGAGAAATAGAGAAGAGATAAGATATGTTGGCAAGCATGTCTGTATGTGGTCGTCATATCTGGTTGTGTGTGTGTGTGTGTGTGTGTGTGTGTGTTTAGTGCGAGTGAGAGATGGAGGAGACAGTGAAGGCATGTATGTGTGTGTATAGAGTGGTACATCTAATCTATGCCCGACTGCATGTGTGCAATACTAATATCCATCCATTCCCTTTTCTCGACCCTACTGTCTTCGCCTGTGTGCATGTAATGTATATGTTATGAGTGCGGCTGCACAGGTGTTGCAATGTGTGCATGTCATGTGTTTGTGTGTGCGTGTGCATGTAATGTAATGTATATGTTATTATGAGTGCGGCTGCACAGGTGTGTGTGTGTGTGTGGGTGACATGTGTGCCAACATGTGATGGATGCTTCCCAGGTACTCGCCACTCTGAGGGAGGATGCGTCTCTCCACTTCTCTTCAATGCAATTAGGTTAAATAATGACGCCACATCAATTCCCACAGCAGGAAGAAGGCCCTCCTTTGCCCTTGTCGGCCTCTGAAATATGGCTGAATCCTCCTCGAATGGAGGTTGAGAGGAGGTGTGTGCGTGCGTGTGTGTGCGTGTGCGTGTGTGTGTGTGTGTGTGTGTGTGTGTGTGTGTGCGTGCGCGTGCGTGTGTGCAGGTGAGTGATTGGGTGTCATGCGGAAGGAAAAATAAGAATCACTGAAAGCGCTATTCACTGAAAGCGCAACTCACGCCAACACATTTGTATTGTTTGTGTGCGGTGATAAAAATGTTAGTAGGCTAGTAGTAAACTCTGAATGAAGGAATAAATCAGTCAATAAATAAATAGCTAAATAGATCAAGAACACGAGCTGATAGACAGACGGGCGTGTTGTCACAACCCTTGGTGTAGGCTGGGCGATATGGACCAAAAAATCATATCATCGTGATTTTTAGGCTTAATGGTGAATGGCGATACCTACAGTATTATCTTGGTATTTTCTACAAAGTGGGCTAAATGTTCAGTTGTACAGTAAGTCACAGCCACATGTGAGATGTCACAAGCACTTTTATCAAACAAGACTCGATATTGATATTGCGACTGCAACAATATTGTAGGGGTCTCTGCTACCTCGTGTTTGTTGTTGCAATAGGCCTATATCGCTTCCGACCAGAGGGGTGCTGTGGAGCGCTGTGATGACTGGGTGCATCCGGCACAAACACAGAAGAAGACTAGCTCGAAAAAAATTATATCACTGGCACACAATTGGGATAAAACGAGATACTTATTAGCAGCATTGAGCTTTCAAACCCCAGCAGATCAGTGGAGTCATCTGTTTTGGTAGGCAGATTTGAAATGTCTCAGTGACACTTGTATTTGGGGAAGGGACTGTGGAGGGTAGCTGATTCCTTCAGTTACACGAACACAAGCTCAAAGGCACGGTCTATTGTTTTGGACCCTCAACATCCCTTACATGCTGCGTTCCAGATGCTTCCATCAAGTGTTTATGCCCTAGATCTACCCCAATCTGGGAACCCAGAGTCTATCAGTCTGACAACTAATATGACTCTGGAACCCTGACTCTATCAGTCTGACGACTATGGGAACACAGAGCCTATTACTCTGACGACTAATAATACCTCTGGAACCCAGACTCTATCAGTCTAATGACTAATATGACTCTGGAAGCCAGACTCTATCAGTCTAATGACTAATATGACTCTGGAACCCAGAGTGAGTCTGACGACTAATATGACTCTGGAACCCAGAGTCTATATCAGTCGGATGACTAATATGACTCTGGAAACCAGACTCTATCAGTCTGATGACTAATATGACTCTGGAACCCAGAGTCTATCAGTCTGATGACTAATATGACTCTGGAACCCAGACTCTATCAGTCTCTGTGTTCCAGAATCATATTAGTCATCAGACTGATAGAGTCTGGGTTCCAGAGTCATATTAGTCATCAGCTGATAGACTCTGGGTTCCAGAGTCATATTAGTCATCCGACTGATAGACTCTGGGTGCCCAGTTTGGATCCACCCTGACCACACCGCCCTTACTGGCCGATGTTTTATTTCTCCTGTGGCCTGGACTTCAGAATGGACGATGGCAGCAATGGCTCTGAGTATCTAATAATGACAGCGATGGGGTTGAGGCGATGTCTCGTCATAGACGCTGTGTTAGCTGGCTCAGCCTGGCTGGGGGCATGGTCAGGGTGGGGTAAATCCCCCGTTCTATCCATTCAGCAAAGTTAGAATTTAGCTGCTAGCCCAGCCCAGGCAGACACAGAACAGAAGTCTTCTGTTCAGATTCTAGTGTTCTGCTCTAGAATGCCCAATCCTGTAGTGTAGAGCCGCAAAAACCGTCCTTTGGTGAGTCAGCCCATTGAGATATATCATGGGCGGTTTTACCCCACTCGCGCGCCAGCCGTATAACATTTTGTGGGCGTTCCCACACATGCCGACTGTCTCTATAGGTTTACATCGGAGCTACTTGAAACCCGCTGCGTCTCCTACAGTCAGTATGAGCTGCAGAGGGCTGTGATAAAGCGTGACATGGAAAGGCACCTCTGGGCGTCCAGGTAGTGCAGCCGTAGATTCCCTGCCTACCAAGACGAGGGTCGCAGGTTCGAGCCCCTGTCTTACCTGTGGCTTGGTCGGGTGTCCATACATACAGGCACAATTGGCCGTGTTTGCGGGTGGGAATTAAGGATGTGTCCTTAAGATTAAGGATGATTAAGGATGTGTCCTTAAGGATGAGGCACTACCGCCTCCTCTGGCCAGTCAGGGCGTCTGTTTGGGGGGCGAGGGGAACTGGGTGGAATAGCGTCATCCTCCCATGCGCCATGTCCTGCCAATGAAACTCTTTGCTGTCAGGTGAGGAGAAGCGGCTGGCGACTGCACATGTACCGGAGGAAGCATGTGCTAGTCTACAACTCTGCCCAGATCGGCAGAGGGGGTGGAGCCACGACCGGGACAGAAGGGCGGATTGGTCAAGTACAGTTGGGGAGAAAATGGAGGAAAAATATGAAAAAAAAAATTGATAAAAGGAACGGCACCTCCACCTCCACCCCCATAATGAGGCTTTAACAATGCTGTCGCCAGGCTTGAATCCCACAATATACATACCATACTTATCTCTATCTCTCTCTCTCTCTCTCTCTCTTTCTGGTACACACACACACACACACACACTTTCTCAGCCTTCTTCCTTCCTTCCTTCCTTTCTTAAACACCGCTCCTTATTTAACCCACGGCAGGAATTATCGGTGTCGGAAGCGGTTGGGGTCAACCTTCCCCCCCCCCTTTTTTTTTTTTTTTTTTTTACCAATGATTCACCTCACTGCACAACTCACAGAGGGGCCAACTAGCCCACTGACAATATAAAGCAGCTGCTCTAACGGAGAGGGAGAGAAAGAGAGGGGAGATGGAGAGAAAGAGACAGAGGACGAGAGGAAGAGAGGGCAGGTGGCGGGGGGGGGGGGGGTGATGCTGTGATGAGGCTGGTTGCCGTAGCAACTAGCGGAGCAGGGCTCTGCTGGGCTCGGATATGAGAGAGTCAGAGAGAGGGAAAAAGAGAGAGGGAGGGAGAGGAGGAGAGAGAGATAAAGGGTTGACGGACAAAAGAAAGAGAGAGGGAGAGAGAGAGACAGCGAGAATAGCTACACATAGAGGGAGAGAGAGAGGGGGAGAGGATAAGGATGAGAGAGACAGAGTTAGCGGGGGGGAGAGAGAGAGAGAGAGCCAGTGAGAAGACATATGGAGAAAGAGAGAGAGAGAGAGAGAGATCTTGACATAAAAGGAGGCAGACACCATACACATAGACTGAGAGGGATTGCCATTAGTGGGACAGTAAAAAGGAAAAAAAGGACAGATAAAGAAGGAGCAGTCTCTCAGGTACTTTATTATTTCCTGGACTGTGGCTGGCCAGTCTCATGATATGGCCCCGGCCACCCAGCTCATCCCTATTATGACAAATCTGTCTCGTTGCAGCATTACGAGGAGGGCCACTAGCTTAGCGGGACAATATGAATCAGCCCCAGGTTAATACGCTTGCACTGTGGAAACACACACACTCGCACACACACACACACACACACACACACACACACACACACTCGCGCACATAAGCGGAGACACACGGAAACTCAAACACGTACTTAGGGTGGCACAAATGGACGTGCACCGTGTTTGCCGTGGCGCGTTGATATTATAGGCGGGCAAAGGGACACCTTGCGCTAAATTTAGACAGAGGCTCAGACAAGAGGCAATATCCCAGCTAAAGTGTTCCAATGCATCTTGATAATGGGAGCACACATCACATACACACGGAGAAAGTCGTAATGTGCAGACGCACACACACACCTGTACCGAGGTACGTGTGTGTATGTCTCCTATCATATTACGCACAATGGCACTCCAGTGGAATCGCAATCGACTCGCCGACGCCTGGCTGTTGTTCTGTGTATTAGGGGATTATTGACCGTCAAAGCCCCCAAACTTCGGTTGTGAAAAATGAGGCCAACGCGGAAGTACCAAAAACTGCAGTTCCTCGAAGCTCCACTCGAGGCTGGCCCCAAAAGGGAGGCATCCCCTATAGAGTATACCGCAGGAATGAGTCGTAACTAAGTAGCAAACCGCCGCCATCCTGGTTTGTAATGGGAAATGGCTATGGGCTTTTTTGTCTTCAGATAAAGTCATAAAGGTGCTCCTTGTTTGTGAAGATTATCGTGCCGAACACAAATTTCCACTCCCATAAACTTTTGTTAACCACAGACCTTATTTAATGCATTTAATCGAAATCCCCATTCTAAAACCCCATAGCCTTTTCGCCCTAAGAACCAGCATGGCGGCAATTTCTGGGTAAGGCCTTGACCACATTGATCTGTGGTGTCTGTCCGTGTGCGTTCATTTCTCTGTTCACTTCCATTCATTTTCAATGACAGCTGTCCAACTGTCCGTGGAGTACTCAGAAGCGTACGTATCCAGAAAATTTGCATACGTTTTGATGGACAGAAAGTTGAAGAGGGATGAACTTTTTCTGGATGGACATATCGGATGGTCGGATAGTCACTGTCCGTTTAGCCAATCAGTCGAGGTCTCGAGAGGAGGCGTTCCGAGATTTGTTTCAACTTTTCAAAGAAGATGGCGGCCGAGGCAGTGAAGGAGGCTATAATTAATGCTGTGTACACCATCCCGCTGTTGTACAACGTGATAGTCAGTGTCACCGTCTGATTTCACCATCTAATCTGGTCATTCGGTGACATTTTATTGCCACATAAGTAACGTAGCGCACAGAGCTAACAGCTAGCTGACGCCAGCTTTCTTCTTCTCTCGGTTTATAGGCGGGTCGCTGACACCTTCAAGGTGCTTACCGCCACTTGCTGTACAAGTTGGTTACTTGTACATGCAACGGACATAAATCTATCCGTCTATCTGTTCTGTCCATTTTCTGACGGATCAGTGTGGCCAAGGCCTAAGCCTACAAAAATACGTCATCCCTGCAGTATTCTATAGGTAATTTAACCGTTCATGCTGTATGAAGGCTGCATTCTTTTTTTAATAACTAACCTGTTTATACAGTCTATGGCTGCAAAAAGAAGTCTGACTGTATAGAAGTGAATGTGAAAATGACCCACGTTCTCACTTGAGACTTTCCTAATGAGTTTATTGTCTCAAACGCTATAGTTTCAAGTCTTCTTCAATGCACTATGGTGTTCATTTTGTAAATTATCCGGTTTAGAGTAAAATAGACGATAAAGCAGCTGTTTTGGGGCGTGAATGACAGGTCGCCTGTCCAGTCACGCAGCTGGTCCATCACGGACCAATAGCACTGCTGCAGCTCTTCTCGTCCAAATGGTCACTTCTGGCTCCAAGAAAACCAAGATGGCGATGGTCACAATGCAAAAATAGAGGCTTCAAATCGGGAGTCCAGAAACGTCCATATTTGTATACAGTCTAAGGTTACCGTCACTCTCTCTCTTCTAGAGGAGACAGACAAGAGAGAGACAGAGAGACATGAAAGAGACAAAATGAAACCTAATTGTTTGCTATCAGATGCGTTAATGGATGACATTTGTGGACAGATAGAGGACAGTGGTGACAGCGATCGCTAAAGGTCTTTGCCTTTGCTCCTGCTCACCTTGTGGCTGCCCTGTGTGCGTATTTATCTGTGTGTGTGTGTGTGTGTGTGTGTGCGTGCACGAGAGAGAGTATATATCAGTGCAAATCATTTCATCTGAATGTGCATGCCTGTGTGTGTGTGTGCGCGCGTGCGCGTGTCTGTGTGTGTGTGTGTGTGCGTGCGAGCGCGTGCATGCGTGTGCATACGTGTGTAAGTGCATGGCCTCAGTGCCCTGGTCTTGAACCCACTGGATACAATTGAGGGGTGGAATCAAATCCCGTCACATCACTCATTCTGAGGCTGTACCATGAACCGCTGTGCACTGAGGGCGGTTCAGAAAAATACAAACCAACAATACGTGGTTTGTGGAGGACACACAAGCACCGGGTTAATTTATTTGCTTATTAGATTTTTGAAATGTTAAAGCAGAGAGAAAAGATTAAAAAGAAATCCCTTCCCTTTCAAAAGAAACAAACCGAAGACGACAAATTACAACACAGTAAATTTGGATGACTAAAGCTGAATGGCAATAAGGACAGTGATGTAAAACATGCAGAAATTGAGCCGTGCAGTTGGGGGATGTAGCATCACAGCACATCAACATGCACGGCAAATAGGGGTGGACGATCGGTCAGTAATATTGTAGCAGGGTGGCGGTCTGTGCCAGCCATCAAGGCATGGCGGATCATCAATTACAGGCACACTGTCGTACGAGTTGTAACGTGCCTTCAGCATTTCAAGTAGTGGCAAATGTAAGGTTTAAAAAAGGAGGACATGCCAGTGTTGCACCCATAAACATGCAAAATTACTCTATTTGCAATGTGTGTGCTGAATGGAACAACTGAAGGGTGTCAGATATACAGTAATAGGCAGACCTGGGCGAAATAGTATTTCCATATCATTTTCCATGGGTTGTTTTATTGTGCTTACATGCAAAATAGGTGGTGTTTGCTACAATCAGATTGGTGTAACTTTCTGTGTAGTGACACCACCCATTTGGTACCCCAAGAAGTACATGTATATATTATATAATATTTAATATATATATATATATATATAAGGGGGATGCTATTGAAGCTGGTGCAGTTTTCAATGGCTTCATCTGTAACATGTGGAGCCCAGGTAGATTCTGGCTATTGTCAAAAGAATATCTGTTAAATCATGTCCTTTGTCATCACATCAAAGCATTTAGGCACCTTGTGACTTGATTACAAAATGCATCAAAACTGTTGAGGCTTGACTCATCTGACTCTTATTTGTATGGAAGAGCCATAGGCTATCAATACCATGCAATCCATCATCCATGGCCTGAGAGATATGCACACATTGCTTTACTGATCCATGCTGCTCGGGGCCATGCCTCAAACAGCCTTCACATCACCTCCAGGGTTCTTTTCAACACATCCGTGAGCATTTGGGGACTTCTCACACACAACTGTGTTGCATGTCACAATGTGCATTGAGGCCATGTTCACATCATACATCAAGTATGTGTATTGTCATAATCTCATGGTTTCATTGATAGACACCTCATTTAGATTCATAATACATTTAGGGGAATTTAAAGGGTAATCTGCAATATCCTTTTTTGTTTTTGCTAATGTTGGTGACATCTTTATTGATAACCGCGCTCCATGATGTGGTGTTGCATTGCACTTCATCAGATCACCTGTCAGTTGTGGTATTTAACACGTAAGCTACTGGTAGTATGGTATGTGGAGTCTGTTACCAAGTAATAACAGCTACAACTAGTTAAGTTAAATACTTAGCTAATAGGTATACAGTAAATAGTTAAACATTTAGGATGGTATATCAGCCTAAATTTAACAACATGATTCCAAATGAACTATTTTGTAGGTAAAGGTTTATAATAGTAATAGCCCATTAACTCAGTATTTAAAAGAACCGAAAGCAATACTTTCCTATAGCTTTCTATAGTGTATTTTTCTTACATAGTAGTTGTTTATGGCACTTACACATTCCAATGTACTCCGCAAATAAACTACTGGACTGTTTGTTGCCATGGTATTAGCAGATTGGTTACTTATTTCAGTCATAGACACCTGTCAGATCTGCTCAATCTTAGGGCTGTTTTAAGCGATCTCTAAAAACCCATCTCTACACGCAAGCCTTTTTATAGATCTATCCTTGTTGATTGTTTTTGTCTGATGCATTTTTTTGCTCTTGTTATTTCTCATTGTACTGTATTATGTTGTATTATTTTGATTACTTTTGTTTGTGTGTGAAACACTTTGTAACCCTGCCTTTTAAAAGGTGCTATATAAATAAAGCCTTGTACTTACAGTACTTACTTAGTACTCACTAGCACTATTTATTTCAACAAATGTTTCTACAGTACCGGTACATGTATTATACATGTATTTTTATCAAACATACTGTAAGGGAGTTAGCTTGCTGTTCACAGAGAATAGCAGGATGAGGTTGGAGTGGTGGAGGGAGCTTTGGTCAGCAGTGGCTGTGTTGTGAGTGTGAGCTTGTCAGATTATAAAGGCCGGATCACTAGCCCTTTTCCCACATGCGCTTTGTACCGCAAAATGACCGGAACGTGGTCAAATGGCTGCATGTGGGAAAGGCGCCGTGCCGGTATAAGCGCGACCCCGTCGTCGCGGCCATTTCACCAGTTTTTAGCTAGTCAGAAGAGCGGTATGCCGCGATAGACAGACAGGTGAGAAAGGGGTCCAGTCATTTTCCGCTATCAGTGGGCTGTGACTTCGTGGACCAGGTTGCACACAGTAGACAGTCCAACACCAAATACACAGCTGATTGTTCGATATTCCCCTGGTGTTGCGTACCACCAAAGGACTATTGCCAGTCGCAAACGCGCTTCCAGTGGTTTTCGCCACCGGGTGATCTTGCGTGCGGGTCGGACCAGACTCAGCACGTAATACCGGGACATGCGAAAATGACGCTTCCATTCCACGTCGTCAAAATTGTTCAGAGCATCTTCCGAAAATAAATTCCCTCCTGGTCTCTCTCGCTTCCAGACGGCTCTAGTCTCACGCAGCAGCGCAGAGGTACATAACACTGTCATGATCTGTCCCCGGTTTAGTCTATCTTCATATTCTGTGCGACACTCTCATGGGCGAGGTGTACACACGTTGCTTAATGTTCCAGCGGGCATAATCTAATCATTAGCGCACATTAAAGCAAACTGGCGAAATGATCTTGTGATAATAAGAGCAGTAGCCTATGTCAGCTTCATGTGTGTGTGTGCTGATTTTCCCCTCTCCTCTCTGCTCGCTCTCTGGCCACAGTCCGTCCTCCTCCTTCAGTCACAGCCCGACAGGGACTAAGCAACGTTGCCGACAGCCAAGGCAAGCCCGGACACATCAAATGAAGCCAGTCTGTAAAAAGTGTTTCAACGCGACGCAGGTGAACGGATAAACAAGCAAACTTATTTCACCATTCGGAGTTTTGCCGACACGTCACTCCCCACCCGCTCTGCAGTGCCGCGCCCCCCCCCCCCCCCCCCCCACATACAGGCAATTTCGCTGATAGATTCCCACATGCCAGAGGAGAGGTGTGAAGGGAAATGTCCGATATTGACTTACAGGTAATTTTCCGGTATGCATGTGGGAAAACGGCTACTGACTTGTTTGGATGGGATTGGTGATTGAGACTTTGAGAGTCAGCTGATGTGCTCCTTGGATGGCACAACTGTCAGCCAATCAGCTGACACATTAGCATGCATGACTTCAGTGTTCTGCTGAACTAACAGGATGCTTCATATTGTATTTATCATGTAAATAGGGTCACTGTAAAAGGAAGGGTTACCAATTCTCCCTGGGAAAGACCTACCAAACAAACACCAGCACCTTAGAACAGCAAATGTAGAAGCTTTTATGAGCTGGGTTTAGGTTGAACTGTGTCATATCAATCAACGGCAGAAAATGAAAATGTCATGGATTATTACTTCAACTCAGCTTGTTACTGCTTATCACCAACTTTTAGGCTGTTCTCGCACAACAAAAACAGTCACATCGGTCTTGGGAACCATATACTTTCTCGCCCCCGCAGAAACGACAAATCCTTGTGTTTTATGCAGCAGGATGTCTTTATAGTTTCCATCTCGTCTCCAGCTCCATCCCTCATCTCTCCCTGCCTCCTCGGCTCGCTGGGGCCTCTGGTGCAATCTCCACCTCTGCCTCCGAAGGTCGCGACCCCTCCTCTCCCGGCGGATCACACCATGGAATTATAAAGATGGAATCACAATCTTCCCTACTGCCAGACAATCCACCGGTGGGAGGAATATTAGTGGGCTGACCTCAAACAAAATGCTGGTTGCCCCTGGCAGCTGGGTAAACAGGTAATATCCCCCATTTAAACAGACCATAATAGTAAAAAAAAAAAAAAAAAATCTCCCTTGCACCCATAACCCTCCCCCCACCCTCCCTTCTTTAAACACATCTCTCTGGTGGTGATTGCTTGATGCAAATGCCACGCTCCGCGGCTCGTTCCGCTTCGGCTTCCATTACACTGTGCAAAGATTGGTAGGCTGGTCGGAATAGGAAATCGGACTTTAATCATTCATGATGGTCCATGTCTAAGTTGGGTATGCCCCTAAGTGCTCCGTCTCCCTCTCCTTCCCTTCCTCTCAGAGGCTATGTCTCTCTCTCGCTCCCGTGTCTACAAGTATTTTTCCTCTCTCCACTTGTCTCATGTCTCTCATCTTTTTCGCAGTTAGCTTAACTCCCGAAGGACAAGAATGATTCCTGTTCACACACACACACACCTTCCCCTCCTCTCCCCTCCACACCTCCTTGTCTCTCCTAAAACACGAAAACAAATGCAGAGGCCCGCTAATGCAGCTGTCGAAGGGCAGTCATCAAGAAATGCTTTGAGGCGTAACCCTCCCCCCCGCCCCCAAAAATAAATAAAAAACAAAACAAATTAAATGTACAAATACACTTGCACACGTTTATCTCTTTTTTGGCTTTTCCTTGTTTTGTGCTGTTTTTACTGCTATATATTACGATAGAAGGGAAAAAAGTATCGATGCACTTTCACTTCTATGTACCTCATAGCAGGCCTGTGGATTTTTGGCTTGTTCAGCTCAAGCTGAAATCACAGCAGGAGCAGAACAAGTGGGCAAGTTGGGATTACGTGTGGAGCCTTGTAGATACCACACGCCGTTTCTCTTTACATCGCCTTTGACAAAAGGCTACAGAGACACTGCGGAGCGCGTCATCATTCAGAAACCACGCCCAAAACGGGGGAAAACACAAACTCCCGTCCAATCCTGGCGTTCTCCTATGTCGCGTGCATGGCCGGGTGTTGCACAAAAAGATCGTATATACGGAAGATGAACACTCCAACTTATTTCATTGACAGCAACATCCACATTTTTCTTCTCGCCAATTCTCAATGGCTTCCTTGTTTTCCTCGGGAGTACAAAAAACTTTAACTGGCGATTTCTTACATTTGTTGTCTGCGCAGCCCACCACACAACAGCTTTTAGCTATGTTTAATTCAAGGAAAATGACGCTGGAGTGTGGAAATGAATGGAGCTTTTCCCCCATGATGGGCGTGGCCTATTTCATGCAGTGTCTCTATAGAAGGAAGCACACATACTTTCTCTCCTCTTACATGCATACACGACCAATGTGACAACCTTCCAGGGGACTTGGGCCCCCTGGAACCATTTGTAAGACACTGTAACCAACCTGGGTGTGAAAGTGGACAGTGTTTATAAACTACCGTAGACAGATTAACTTTGTGGTGACATCTAGCTTTTTCCAGTTGAGGCTTTTATCTAAGTTCAAGCTTTTTTTTTTTTTATCTTTCTGTGACCTTGAAAGACTTACAGCCCAAACACACCATACGGTGAAGCTACGCTGAAGCTACACGCAGCATGGAGGCAGTTTCATTTCAGCATCCTTGTTATCAGGCGAGACCGATCACACCGGCTGCACGCAACGCTGAAGCTATGCTGCACGCATGCTGCAGCGATAGTTTCAGCTTCTGTTCTATTTTTCAAGCGTGCAGCGCGCTGCACCCAAGCAGCCAGGCATGAAGTCAATGCAAGCTGTGAGCACGGGGAGGGCAGCGCCGGGCAAAATAGAGCGAGGCGTGAACAAAACACAGTGCTTCTGGTGTGAATGGTAAGGCTCCTGCTCGAAGCTTCCGTGAAGCGCTGCTTCTGAGATGCCTATGGTGTAAACCAGGGGTTATAAAGGCTTTTATTTCAAGCAGACTTGATTACTGCAACACCCTTTATGTTGGGGTTAGCCAGGCCCCCCCTTCATGCTTGCAGCTGGTGCAGAATGTCGCAGCTAGCCTTTTAACAGGACATGCAAGCGTGAACACATCACCCCTGTATGGCCTCCCTCCACTGGCTGCCTGTACCTTTAAGATTCATTTTAAGATGTTATTGTTTGCTTTTAAATCGCTAGATGGGTTAGCTCCAACTTCTCTCTCAGAGCTTTTACAAGCTTACTGTTGGCTACAGTATGTCCCATCAATGTCAGTTAGGTCCGCTGACCAGTCGCTTCTAGCCGTACCACTGCCTCTTTTTAAATCTCGCCTCAAAACACACCTTCACCCCTTGCCGTTTAATTCACTCACTATGGGAGTAACATTTTTATTTTAATGTCATTCTATTTTACTTCTGTCTGACTAGTCCCTGTGTCTATTTGTGTGCTGAGTATTTTTTTCTTTGCAATTTTTGTTTGAGTGACTGACTGCGTTGTTTTAAATTTGCTTTTATAAATAGAGTGGATTGGATTGGATTGCCATTGAAAAATTGTATTGCATCCAGTACCACGAGAGTTTTTCATCAGGTCCCATCAGGTCTGACTCCGTTTCTATCTGCGTCTTCTTTGGGTTGCCCCAATATTGACTTTGCTTTGTTTACGTGTCGACACCTGACCGGTATCGGGATGTAATGACATTTCCATTACAGCGCTTTATCTTCTGTCATCACAAGCGGCTACTGTATGCCTGACAGGGCCGGCCCCAGGATGAAATGACTGAGGGGGCGGTTATAACTGGGGAGGGGGCTGATTTTCTTTTGATTTTTTTTTTTTATGATATTTTTATATCGTAAAACATAGGTTATATACCCGCTATGCCTATTTCTGGACTTTTTAACCATAATAACCTCTGAAAAACGCTAATAACAACACAAGAAAGACTACTATTCAAAATCAAATAAAACATTTATTTCACAGCAGCAGATTAAGGCATTAATAGAGCTGAGCTTTGCATAACGTGAAATGCGGGACCTGTCTGGAGCACTCTGAACATATATGTCTATATGAAAAGTCATAGAATAAACAATTGCTGCAAAAATCGACAAAAAATTCGACAAAATAATAACCAGTCAGTGCCAGGTTCATTAAATTAAATGCGTTGTCTCCATCTTTCTGCTCATGGCATGCTGTGTGCTTGGGTGCAGCTGATTTATCTGTGTGTGTGTGTGTGTGTGTGTGTGTGTGTGTGTGTGTGTGTGTCTGTTTTAATCACGTCATGATCACTACAACATGCAGTGAGGTTCAAATTTAATAAATAGCTACATCTCTGACACCTTGTGACAACCAAAGCACAGCAAATAGTGCTTCCCTGCCTATTCTGAAACAACAGCTATGTTTACAGGGGGTAGCCTACATCAACTTAAACTGATCAAATTTGATAAAGACTGCAGAAACAGCAGCCGAAACATGTCAGGTACAAACATTGCCTAACTGGCCTTTATAGATGAACTATTCTTTAAAAAAAAAAAAATTAAGTGAGGGGGCAGAAAATTGAACAGAGGGGGCAAAGCCCCCTTTTGCCCCCTCGTGGCGCCGGGCCCGATGCCTGACAGCCACCATGCAGGCCCGGTTTTACACGGGTGCAAAAGCACGCATTGCACCCTTATTTTAATTAGCTGCATGCTCAGTTGAAAAGAGTGGTTAAAGAAAAATAATTTTTTTTTTTTTTATAATAACTGCTGCAGCTGCACACTCACTGTTTAAACTTGAATTATAATTGTTGTTTTTCGTTGTTCTTTGATGTGAATTTATGGCTTTTTGGCACCTACATGTAACCTTTTAAGGTTGAGATAATTGTATTATCATTATATGGTCCAAATATTTCAGTAAAGCACTTGAAACACTTGAAATATTCTTGCTTGGCTGCTATCATTCTACTTGAAATGATGGTAAAATGCATTATTTTTAGTAAAATAACATGTCAAATTTTTCGGGCGGCCCATGCATGTGCACCCCTTCCTATCTAGGATGCATCCCTAGTCATCTTGTTCTGGAACCGGCCCTGCCAGCATGCCATAATTGAGATGCTTGTGTGGCTGGGGAAGCCAAGATACTCGTGAATGTGATTGTTGAGTCTTGAACGTTTCTCAGAATTTGGGATTAACATGCTGTCAGAATGCGCGGGGAGGCGGAGCTCGTCGGTGGGCTGCAAGGCGGCACGGTTCAACAAGTTGTGGATCTTGTTAATAATGTGCGAAAAGCTGCATTCTCTTTTTGCTCGCACCCCACCAGCAGATCAGAGTGAAGGTTCAGCTACAGAACAGCAGCCCCCGAGCTGCTTCAGTGTCTTGCTCAAGGGCACTTCAGCGGAGCAGATGTGTTTTGAACGCCGTCCTCACTCCCATCACCTTGTCACCCTATAGACAGACTTCATGCCTTTACTTTCTGCATGCTTGCAATACTGCAGCAATCCTCCTGTAGTGTTAATGCAGGAGTGGTGTTGCCCTACTCTGAGCATTTTTGGTGCCGGCAACTGTAAATGATTCTTAATAATTTAGTGTTAACCATTGGCTTAGATGAGTTTTTTGCTGAGCAGTCTCTCGGATCCAATTTAAGCCTCGGACCAGAGAGGTTTGGCAAGGTGAGAGACGGAGAGATTATGAGAAAGAGGACGAGAGAATATCGGTGGGAATGAGTGATAGAGAAATGGAGAGAACAGGCAAACGAGTGGGGGAGAGACGGTGCCAGGAAAGTAAGTGTCCTGTTTAGGGAGGGAGGCCAAGGTCAATAAAGTGCAGTCTGGTCTCAGAGTAAGAGCCCTGCTGCAGTTTTTATGAGGGGGGGGGGGCTCTCTCCCTGTTCGTATAGGGTGGCCTCTCATAACAGAAGGAAAACAACTTATCAATAATTGAAGAGAGCAGTAAACACTGTGTGCACAGGACCTCTCTAGGGGGCTTCCTGTTTTGGTGGATGTGTTTCTGCTCGTGTGTATTATCCACGGCAGTATTGTATTTTTGAACATGTCCACCTGTGCGGACAAGTGTAATAGAGCTAAACTTGGTTAAAGCTGCAAAGCCAGCAAAGTTTCCCGACCACTAGAGGGAAACAGAAACCGCAACACATGTAAGGCACAGGAAAGCCACTGCACTATGGAGGCCTACTAAGGTCCTACATAGCAAAGCCCCATGCATAAAGGCTAATAGCTAAGCTAAACGTACAGGTCTACGGAGCAACACATTCCAGCCCGTTCTCACTCCGAGCTTGTCTCCTTTTGTGTTTGAGGTAACGCCCCCCGGAGCCTAGAGCGTTTTCACTCTGCAGCTGTGGGTTCAGGCAAAGGTCAAGCACGCCATCGGGCTCGTCATCCAGAACAAGTTAGGAAGTACAGTAGTACCACCCAGGGGACGGTAGTACCACCCTGGTTTTGGGTTAGGGGCTTGAAGGCCCCTGGGTCTCCCCTGGAGACCCTGACCTAATGGAGAGAGTGCCCCTCCAGTAGAGAAAATGTGATACAGTTCTGTAAAGGGTGTCCCTACATGCGTAAGAATGTGGAACATTTTCCTAGTGGATGTCCCTCCAGTGGAGAAAATGTGATGTGGTGCCATATATAGCTGCCCTAACAATGGGATAAAAGTGAGGTTCCCTACAGGGACCTTTCTGATGAAAAACTCATGAAGTGCCCTCTCAGATGCCCTTCCATGTGTGAGAAAACACAATGAAGTGCCCGTACAATGGAGAGAAGCAGGGGGGTGGCATGCCCCCGGACCCCCCTACCTAGCTACTTCTCCCTACTGGCTGGCTCAGCCATATCCTTGTGGAAAGTCCTGTATTTTACATGATGCATCATAGCTTTTCGCACACTGTTGGTGCCCCTCTTTTTTTTCTGCCCCTGCCCTTCCAAATGCCTGAGTCCGCCACTGCCAATAGGAGCTATGTTCCAGAGCGGAATTTTGAAAACAAGCTTTGGAAAAGAGGTGAAAAGCGCAACACAACAATATCAACACAGCTGGCTGCTGTGTGGATATTGGTTTTATCATTATGTCTCAATAAAATGTCCACATAGCACACATTCGGATTGGTTGTAAGGTCGTATAGCCTATTATTGCATTAGGTTTAAATTCTATAAAATTGTCTGGTAGAAATACTCCCCACTGACTTATTGGCCCAATCAATAGTCTATCATCCTGGTCAGAACAGGGGTCACACCTTTAGGAATGGGAAAGGCCTCAACCCTTTGAGGAAGTTATAGTTCTCGCTAGTATGAATGACATCTTTGAAATTGGTGCCTGTTGTTCCAGAAGACAGTGTCAAGCCTGGCTCTCCAGTGGTTTGTGGAAGGAGTTTCGCCGGCTGAGTCAGGCCGGAGTTGAAGTCAGTTAAACGTGCTGCTGCGGTTTGAAGAAAAAGCGGAAAAAAAAAACCTTTGTCTACTTCAGCCGTATGCTTTTGAATTGGCTTGATGGCTGACACAGCCATCTGTCTTGTTGGCAGGCGCAGGACTCCAGGGCTTGAGACGGGGTGGGGACTCCAGCGTAACGTCCTGAAACTTCCACTAACTTCCAAACTCGCCTCTATCTAGTAACACAATCATGGATGAATGTGCTTCAATCATGTTTTCACAGGAAGATGGACTATCGGCCCTGGCTTTAAATCACACATATTCCGAACGGAAATGAAAATTTTGGGATGCTTGTCACCTGAGGGGAGAGGATAATACTATTTTAGAATTACTATTTTTTTTCCCCCCATGGGAAAGGAATGACTTCCTTGGAGAAGTCATCTGGAGTGTGAGGCGAATGTTAACAGCACTATTAGAGTGCTGATGACTTAGAGAGGACTGGATGAGGTAATCTGCACAGAGATAATGTCTGTGAAGTGGAGACACAAAGTGTCAGAGAGAGAGAGAGATGCTGATGTTGGGGCAATGGATTTCCCAGTCAACAGTGTACAATGGAAGTCCTTGTCTTCCTGTAATTGTCATGCAAATACCATGAATGTACACATCTCACCAGAGGGGTCAGTGATGGGGATCAAACCTGTGACTTTTTTGTTGTTATTTTAAATAAGTACGGTAATGCACAACATGCATTTTGAGCTGGAAACTAAATTAGACACATCAGTGCTGGTGTTAATATTGACATTCACACCAAATTTACACAAATTGGCATTTCATATTTGAAAATGACTCAACACATCATCTGATGTTTATGAGATGTCCCCATTTGGGACTTATCTACGTCATGACACCATTTTTTAACACAAAGGAAGAAACGCATAAGAACCACAAACATCTACAAAAAACACAAAATATAAAATGCATGCACATACACAAACAGTTTCACTCAGAGCATAACCCCCCTCAACGCAGGACCCCCAACCCCCCCACCCACAAACCAACACACATGGGCTCACAGTATATGGCCATCAACATGTACTGTACAAAACTCAGCCCTCAAAGAACCTATTTTGAACCAATCAAATCGACACAGGCAGAATCAACAAGGAAGCAGTCTCCACCACACAGCAAAGAAAAGACAAACAGAAGCTAGCTTGATATCTTTTTATGGTTGGCAAGCAAACCGCCAGGACTCGTACTTTGGCCAGTTTTACTTTGAGTGTGTCCTGGTCTGGAGGACACAGGAACGCAAATGAATGCTAAGTGGGAAAGACCTTAGGTTTGTGTGAGAGAAAGCAATTAAGAGAGCAATGTATTACGTTATTATCCCTGTGGGGCGATTTATCCTTTGCATTTAACCCTTCCTATACAAGGTACCTGCCTTACGTAGGACACTTAGAACCTAGGAGCATTGTGAAGCCGCAAGACGGTGCCACTCCAGTTCTTTTGCCAGTGCCTTGGTCAGGACATGCATGCCTTTGATGGTGGGAGGAAACTGGAGCACCCGGCGGGAACCCACGTGGACACACAAGAAGAACATGCAAACTCCACACAGAAAGGACCTGGGACATACTGGGGTTCAAACCCAGGGCATTCTTAGGGTGAGGCAAACGTGCTAACCACTGAGCCACCGTACCATCAACGTGCCATTCACATGCAAGATAGAGCAGACACACACACAGCAGTGTGTGTGTGTGGATGTGGGTGTCTGCGTGTGTGTGAGTTCTGTTCACTGCAGACAGGCAGCTTTAGATAGAGCATAGTGTGTGTGTGTGTGTGGATGTGGGTGTGTGTGTGTGTGTGTGTGTGTGTGTGTGAGAGTTCTGTTCACTGCAGACAGGCAGCTTTAGATAGAGCAGAGTGTGTGTGTGTGTGTGTGTGTGTGTGTGGGTGGGTGGATGTGGGTGTCTGCGTGTGAGTTCTGTTCACTGCAGACAGGCAGCTTTAGATAGAGCAGAGTGTGTGTGTGTGTGGGTGTCTGCGTGTGAGTTCTGATCACTGCTGACAGGCAGCTTTGGGTCAGCTGAGCTTTGTGTTGGCAAAGTCAGAACCTCAGAACCCCTCCCCCCTCTGGCTCTTTGTCACTCCGCCACAATCCAAGACAGACACAGGCAGCCCATTGTGTTCGAAGCCATTTCCTCCTCTTCTGTCAATCCAATTTTGGGTGATTTTCCTTTGGGAAGATCGAGAGAGGGATAGCTCATAAGGTTTTTATGACCCGCAGCGCCTATAAACTCCCCGCAAAATTAACCGTCATTAAAATAATGGATGGTTATTGCCGTGAAAAGCAGACACTTTTATTTTTGTTGACTCCTGAAAAGTTGAGGCTTTGATGAGACAACAAACACTCGATATTCATCCATTAGAAGCCATTAAGGTTAGCACTTTGGCACACACCAGGGGGAAGAGCAGTGAGGGTGTTGACACAGCCTGTACAAGTAATTGGAAAAGCATATAAAGATTTGTATAATTAAGTCTATGAATAAGGTCGGCTAGTTTAAAGAAAAATCACCCCAGCGGTGAGGTCGTACTGTCTGACAAGGTAGCGTCAAGTTACAGCCCCGCATGGAATGTAGCCGTGCGCCTGTGTGTGTTCGATTGTGTGTGTGTGTGCACGCGCCGCCTACGAATGTGTGTGTATGTGGAATACAACCAGGATCTTGTCAATTAACCACTGAAAACAATCCCTCACTACCTTGGGGGGGGGTTTAGCAGCTAACTAGGAGGGCAGTGCCAATTGGAGACAAATTGGCCGCTCCACTAGGCTGCCTGATGATGCTCAGGTGCAGCACTGAAATGCTCATTAATTCCTGCTACACCTGGGGGTGGTGAGCATACATGATGGAGCCAACATCTGAGGGATTTGCATCATAGCCCTCTCATATAGACAAGGGGATTGTACATCATAATAGGACTTCTTTTTACATAATGATGAAACAATGCAAAGTGCTAAAAGTTTATTCAAAGAGGAATAGCGTCGATGTCGTTCTGTGAGGAATTCTTGTTCATGGGCTCGTTTGAGATGTCCTGTGCATTTTTCGACCAGCGACTTGCTTGGTCCCTTGCATGATGGTTAGAAAACTTCACCAGCTTGCTCCACCTGTCCGACCCACAGGACTCTCATGACAGCGGGCGAGGCGGGCGTAGATTTGGAGCGAGGTGCGGCACTTGGTCCGAGCATGATGAGAAAGGCCTCGAGCTGCGCGCTCATTCATACAAAACAGGTGTATCACACACCTACAGTGAAATGAAGAAACTTCAATTTTACATCTATTCCACAATGTCACTCCATAGGTCTATAAATACCACCTGTAATAAGTAGGCCTTACGTGAAGGGCTGGGACATTTGAGCAGTGAGTGTGGGTGGCGCCAATGCACCTTTTAAGTTATTTGCCAACCGCCGTTAAACAAAACTGTAGAAGAAGAACAAGAGCAGTGAGTGTTCAGCTTGTTGATGCCTCACCTGACTGCACTCAGATGCTCTGGCCTGCTTTCCAGGTGAGCCAGAAGTCATCTCTAGCCAGCCTCATGTGTTTGCTGCACAAACAGTCCATCCATCCCAGTAGAGCAGTGGTTCATTGGGGACATGGCATGTGGCTCTTACGGGAGTTCTGTGGGAGAAGAAGAAGAAAATGCAAAAATGTAAATTTGCACTCATTGGAACTTATAGCACAATGAGAGTATGTATAAGGATAAGGCTATTTTGCTCATAGTCATTATCGTCTGACCTACAGTAAATGCAGGTAGCCTATAAGTAACTTTGTACCAAGATGTAGTATACTGTAACAATCTTCTCAGATGCCAATACATTTGAATTTGAACTTGGCAATTTTATTGATGTTCAGCTCATTTCTTCTCGAGCGCTACAAACAATTCAAGGTATTTCAGAAACCTGTGTATGCAATCAGGCCCTCACTTAAATCCTAATGGGATGGAACTTGATTCATGGTATAATACAGAGTTTCTTTGCAGGCTAATCTACATCTCTGTTCATCCAGAGAAAATGAAACAACTCCTTAAAGGATGGCTTTACCGATAATCAACCCACTTTGTATCATATATAATCTCTGTAATATAAGCACATGGGCAGTGTTTACCTTCTCTCTGGCAAAGCGCCCCGTTGTGACGCATTTTACGTCACAACGCGTCACAACCGAGCTGTGGAAGTTTTGCTAGAGAGGCAGAATCTGCTCCAAGGGCGGCTGTTATTGTTTATTTTTTTAAGTATGCGCACATCCATGGAGAATGGCATGGAGAGCATTAACAAGCCTTAATGAGTTGCAGCTGGCGGGGGTGGAGTTTCTGCAGGATTTTTTCTCCTTGAGGTAAACAGAGAGAGAAGGTAAACACTGCACATGTGCTGATTATATGATACAAAGTGGATTGATTATCGGCAAAGCCATGCTTTAATTATCCTTTTTGATTTAGAAATTAGCTTATTATTTAGTTTTGGACTTGAGTCGGATTTCAATCGATTCGTTTAAGATTCAGTCTTGACTTGGTCTCGACCCCTTGGACTGAAGCTGGCCTTGACTTGTTTATGGTTGTACTGGCATGTCCTCCTACAATGCTGAAGCTTGTGAAGCGTGCACATGCGTCATATGTCCTCGTGATTCAGACATAACCTACATGAGCCATTTGGGAGTGTGCGCCCACATCCGTGCGTTCATGCCTGCATCTGTGAAGACCAATTCAATAGAACTCAGCTCAAGGCCATTTGATGTCAGGGCCACAGAGCTAGCCCATAATGGCTAAGAAGGTACGCTCTACGCTTCTACAGGAGGGGTGTGGAGATGAGTAATGTGTCACACTGTGGTGTTGGTGGAAAGAAGGTCCAAGGAGGCCGTCCCTCTGGAGGCTTCAGACGACTACAGCCGCATGTCGACTTAAATAAAGGTCACTATAGCTGTCTGAGGCGAGGGAGAAGAAGAGGGAGAGGCGGGGGAGACAGCAGCTCTCAGAAGAAGCTGAAAGGTCACATCCATGCCGGTCTAGACTTGGCGAGGTCGCGGCGCTGTCTTGGCGGTGTCCTTCCTCGTGGGACACAGCACGGCCTCAGCCCGGGGGGGGGGCTCGTTCACTGTTTGCCAAGGCAACGGATTGAAGTTCAGTTTGTTTGGGGAGCCCTGCAGGTGAAAATGGGTATTGATTATGAGTATGGTAGAGTTGCGTGGATTGTTTGTGTGCACACAGTTTACGCACTCCTCTCGACTTCCCTTCTCTCTCTCTCTCTCTCGGTCTCTCTCTCTCCCTCCTCTGCCTCCTCCCTGGGCCTCTCCCCATCATATTAATTTTTCTCTCATCATTCTCGCTCCGTCTTTCTGCCTCCATCCACCTCTCCTGCTGTTAGAGTAATCTATCTGACGCAGTCGTGAGCGCTTAGATGAGGGTGAATTAATCATGTTCCTAAACTGTCTCATATCCGCCGTCCGTAAGTCGGTAAAGGGCAGGCGCACTGCTGAGTCGCCGTGACCCGCGCCCGCCCAAATGGCTGCATGGAACATAATCCATTAGAAACGGGCCTGATTGACTGCCGTGCGGGTTTCATTTAACTGGCCCACATTGTGCCCGAAAGATTACATTGAATTACAAGGCGGTGATCGGCATGGCCTTTTTCTCTTTCTCTTTTATTTGTTTATAGTTTATTTATGTACTTCAGAACTGTATCATTTAACCAGGGCTGGGCAATATATTGATATTATATCGATATTGTGATACGAGACTAGATATCGTCTTCGATTTCGGATATTGCAATTCCGTGATATATGGCGGAAGTGTGGTCTTGTCCTGGTTTTAAAGGCTGCATTACAGTAAAGTGACGTCATTTGCTGAACCTGTTCTAGCTGTTCTATTATTTGCCTTTACCCACGTCATTATGTCCATATATTACTGGTGATTATTGATCAAAAACCTCATTGTGTAAATGTTTAGTGAAAGCACCAATAGTCATCCGTACAATATTGTCACAATATCAATATTGAGGTATTTGGTCAGGTACAGTCTTATTGTAATAAAAGTGCTTGTGACATCTCACATGTGGCTTTGACTTAGAGCATTTAGTCCACTTCATAAAAAATACTAAGTTATATATTGCGTCTCGCCATTAGGGCTGCACAATTCATCGTATTTTCATGGTCATCGCAATATGAACATGCGCAATAAACACATCGCAAAGACTGCCTGAAACGCAATGAATAACAAAAGTGGTTCTATTTACATGCGTCATGTATTCCCATTCAGCATCTGATCATATTGTCTTGTGTTGTAAATCCAGCGTACACCTTTCCCTTGCAACAGTGCGCTATGCCCCTCTGCCAAAGCCCAAACACGCTGTGTGTAGTTTCAGCTAGAGTCAGTGTGTATTTCATTTCTTTATTCAGTGGGCATAGTCTATGTTTGGGGTCTATGTTAGCATTATTAAAGCAGAAAGACATAGGAACTGTATAGCTAATATGCATACTTTAATATTTGTTTATTTGTCGCAAGTCGTATCGTCATCGCTATATTGAACAATGTTATCGCACATCGCAGATTTTCCTCATATCGTGCAGGCCTACTCGCCATTCGGCCTAAGAATACTGAAATGTGTGTTGTCGTTTTTTGTCCATATCGCCCAGCCCTACATTTAACTAACCCAGGCTATATCCCCTAAGTCCTTAGCTGGAAAAGCCTTGTAAAAGAAAAAGAAAAAAAATATTTCTCTCCGAGTAAACAGGTCTACATATCCGCCGAGAGCAAATCGCCCCTGAAAGGGTCTCCGGCTGCAGAAGGGCCTAATTGCTGTTCGGCCATGTTGCTCGGGGGACAAGACAGTGGCATGAAATATTAACACAGGCTCTTGGGATGTGAGCAAGGAGCCCGTGACAGTTGGAAAGATTTATAATTAAGCAGGCAAGGATTAAGGAGACGCAGACATACACACATTCACACACACACACACACACACACACTCTCTCTCTCTCTCTCTCTCGCTCTCTCTCACACACACACACACACACACACACAGAGGGTAAAACACACGCAAGCACACGCCCCATATGAGCGCGCAGATATGAAGATTAATGCGCAGCTGGCTGGGCTGACAAAGCCAAACTGTAGAGTCAAGAGTCATTAACGCCGTCACGCATCCCAGAGTGCACCGGGAGCGCCGCGCGCCCTGCCCACAGAGACACTGCCAAGGTCAAGGGTCATCAATTCCCAGAATGTTGTCTTCACAGACAGTTAAGTTTGGCCTGCTGTCCTTCATGCTCACTGGTTCGATTCAGATAGAGAGAGGACTGCGGGTGGAGCGCTCTGCTGTTGGTCTCAGAGAAACGACCCATGCAATGCAAGCAGTTTATTCAAGTTCCGGCGACAACCATCGGGCCCAAATGATTCATGGACTTTGACACGTTTCTCATGTTATTATGGAGTTTTTATTGACCGGGAGCAGTTTTATGAGGTGCATGTCAGATGGCGGAAGAGACACATCCATCCGCACCAGGCTCACACTGCACATCAATGATGTTTAATGCTTTCTTTTCACCATCCAGGAGTACCAGATGGATGGTTTTGCCACACCAGGGCTATTAAGATAGGATAGACTTTTGAATGCATTCCTCGGACTGTTTAAATCTTCTGCTGCTCATTGTGTGTGTGTGTGTGTGTGTGTGTGTGTGTGTGTGTGTGTGTGTGTGTGTGTGTGTGTGTGTGTGTGTGTGTGTGTGTGTGTGTGTGTGTCATATGTGGCTAAGTAGAAACAGCACAAACATCCAACAACACAATTCAGCTTGCTGTAACACCAAAATACATTCTTCCGATCACTTAAATTGTAGGTTAATTTGATTTCTTGACCCTGCAAAACACACACACACACACACACACACACACATATATATATATATTATTATTATTATTATATATATTATTATTATTATTATTGATGATAATAACAACAACAATGATACTAATAATAACAATACCAATAATAATAATATGGTAGATGTATAATAACTGCTCCTGTTCGTATGTCATTATTCTATTCAGCCTTTTGACAGCGGGTTTTGGTGACACCTCCACCAAATCCCCATGCCATTGTGTTCTTTGTCAAAGTGCAGATTGCACCTTTAAACAAGCTGTGCCTGAAAAAGTTTGTAGCGTTTTGATAGAGAAATATTTCAGTTGGAAAAATGAGTCACATTGTGGGCTGCAGGGCACAGAGCTGAGTAACACAACACATTAGCTTGTCAAAGTGGATGAGGTAATTTGTTTTCTTTTATTACTGAATTAATAGTATTGTTGTTGCGGCGCTTGTGAAGTTGCATTGCGTCTGGTCGTGTGTGTGTGCATCTGTGTGTGTGTGTGCGTGCGTGCGTGTGTGTGTCAGCTTTATCATGATGAGTTTAACATGTGTGTACACATGCATCTTGATGTGTATTCATCCTTGTGTCTGTGTGTGTGTGTGTGCGTGCGTGCGTATGATTGATGTCATACTGAGAGAGAGATGGTGGGGAGAGAGACTATATTGTGGGAAAATTATGCAAGTATAATGAAACTATATCTCCACAGACTCTGCATATAGTTTGCTCTGACTTTTCAAAAAAAATGTAAGCACAGCAAAAATGAGCCTACGCATACTTACAAGAACTCAGCAATATCTCACCGCTTTCCCCGAACCAAACACACACACAGAGCTCCGACTACATTTCAAATTTAGAGTGTGGGGGGAAACAATCAATCTTTGGTGTTTGCCAAGAACTTAGCAGCTATGCATATGAAGTCTCCCCTCAAAATGTACTTTTTCCAAACGCAACTTTTTCAACTGCGTGTGGAGAGTTTAACTTCAAACGGCAGCCTTCATAACACCCTTGGAACGGTTGGAGAAGGAAATTAAGCACACCTGTTGGCGGTGGCCGTGTATCATTCATATAATATTTCTGCTTCTGTTTCAAATGTCCATGTATAAAGCAGTGCTTCTCAAACTTTTTCACATCAACCACTCCTAAACTCTTAGACCACGGACCGCTATTTGATAAGATTTTGTCCCAGGGTCCCCGGGTCCCCGGGTCCCCCATGTTTCCTTGCTATTTTCCAGAAAGTGTATCAAAACAATCACCAAAATTGTCATATGTTCTGTCATTGTATTATTTATGAATGGAGTGAAAACAAATTATTCCCCTTTTTGCTGGGGACCCCCCGGAACCCTCTCAAGGACCCCCCGGGCCCCACTTTGAGAGCCACTGGTATAAAAGCTTCACACACACACACACACACACATATGGAACGCATGCACGCACACACACTATAACCCACATGAAGTCCGATCAAAAGGCAGAACATGTTGACATTACATTAGACACCCACACGTGTGTGTGTGTGCACACACACAGTTGCACAGTTGTTCATGTCAAAACGATCATGCCAAAGAGCCGACTCATACATGTATGGTTTCTGAGCTGTCAAGACAGGGGGGGAGGGGGGCATGCTCAGTCACTGGAAGGGGTTCAAAGACCAAGTCATATAAAGTGGCCCCCTGCTGATATCAGCTACTGTGCTTTTGCCATATGTAATATTCATGTACTGCAGCTACTTTGAAGTGCGTGTGTGTGTGTGTGTGTGTGTGTGTGTGTGTGTGTGTGTGCGCACGCTCGTGCATGCATGTGCGTGTGTGTGTGTGTGTGTGTGTGTGCATGCGCACGCCTTACCAAGGCCCGGAAACCCCTTCCGCCCTTCCGCCATAAAACTGGAACTCATACTGTATCTAATATAATGCCTGTCTAACTGGGACTGGTAAATTGATGTAAATTCCCTGCACATTAATGCCTATTTAACTTAGCCTGTAAATTTCATGTAAATTCAATGTAAACTCTTATCTAACTCTGACTGTAAATGCATGTAAATCCACTGCCTATTTAATGTATATTTAACTCAGTCTGTAAATCTCATGTAAATCCAACATAAATTCATATTTATCATCCGCAGAACACTTCACCACTCATGTACATATTGTATATATTGACTCGATTTGATTCGATTTGATTGCACTTGCAACCTTGCGATTGCCGTTAGTGATCTTCCTACTTCTTATCCCTGTATATTGATGTAACCGCTACGCTGCATACAGACACTAAGACAAATTCCTCATATGTAACTTGCATACTGTGGCAATAAAAGTGATTCTGATTCTGATTCTGATGCGTGTAGATTAGAGTGCATATACAGTCAGCTCCATGGACAAGGGAGAAATGAAGGCAGAACAATTTTTTTAATAATTCGTTCATGAATCATAATCGAGGTAAAAGTGTTAAATAGTGTGATGTTGATTTGAAGTCATATTGCCCATGTAGGCCTTGTCATCGGATATCCAACTAACTAATCAATAATTATTTCGCAAATTAATTCTTCATTAAAAGCTCTTAATGTGTCATGTATCCCTACCAGTTGGGTGTGGTGGGTCACTCTGAGCCACTAACCCTAAACTAATTTCATTCGTTTGGTTCTTAATAGAGTTCTGGTGTCCGGATTCTTGTAATATCTAGGTAGGATGGTCAAATTGAAAGATGTTGAATGCCAGCACAAAACTGGCGAGTCTAAAGATACCTATATCAGTAGCCTATATCTGCCTTCAAAACCCCATACAGCGGTTGAACCCAAATTTGGACAGTCACCTGAAAATCCCCTCCAACTGAAGCAGCTCATTTGGAAGTAAACCACAGTGGGGAAAGAAATACAACATTCAACAGTACACGGTGTCCCAAGCAGGCTACGGGGCTCAAAATATAACTGTGTGTAGCCGAGAGTGGGAGAGCTTGCTTACGTCTCCTTACCCGCGTGGGTGTCGAGATACCACCCGAGAGTGCATTCGTATGCAGCCCATGTTCCCTCTTCGCAAACTTTCCCCAAAGTTCTGACCCAGTTTATGCCTTCTCTTTGCATATTGGCCAACATATTTATGAACATGGAACTTCTGTATAATCAGCTTCCGGAGGTTTACCCCCCCTATAAGGTCATCTGCTTCGCCGACTGCTGTATCTCCATCTTCTAGAACAAAGGGGATGAGAGAGACTGATTAGGGCCTTCAGTTGTGTGTGGGTGGGTGGGTGTGTATTTCTTTGCATATAAGCCTACAGGACTGTCTTTTGGTCTGTGTGTGTGTGTGTGTGTGTGTGCGCGTTTGTGTGTGTGTGCGTGCGTGCGTGCATGCGTGCGTGCGCGTGAGCGCACACTCACGTTCTCTCTCATGGACCTCTGGGCCTTCAGTGTGTGTCAGCCTTGGACCAGAAACATGAAATTTGCATTCTTTAATTACATCCCAGCTTTTACTGGTGGTTGTAATTCCAAACTTGGGGCCGCCGCGAGTTTTGGAATCACAAAGACAAACAACCCTGGAGGGGATTTTCCCTTTTTCTCTCCCTCTGCTTTTCTGCTAATGAAAAAAGCTGTGCATAACTGGACTTGATTGGATGACATTTGAGCGAATAGAATGAATTGTGCTTAAAGAAAAAGAACCCACAAGAAGCCACCACAGACAGATCGCCTGCAGAATTTTATTTATTTATTTATTTATTTATTTATTTATTTATTTATTGTGCTGTAAAATAAAATGGCCCTTGTACCAAATGTGCTGGAGAGGGCGAAAAAGTGTGTGTTTTCTCCCTAGTGATGGAGTTGAGTTTGTATGGTGGCATGCCATTTTTGGTTAGTGGCGGGGTGTGTGTGGTGGGGTGTGTGTGTGGCGGGGTGTGTGTATGGTGGGGTGTGTGTATGGTGGGGTGTGTGTGTAGGCGGGGTGTGTGTGCAGGTGGGGTGTGTGTGTGGCGGGGTGTGTGTGTAGGCGGGGTGCGTGTGCAGGCGGGGTGTGTGTAGGCGGGGTGTGTGTGTGGTGGGGTGTGTGTGCAGGCGGGGTGCGTGTGCAGGCGGGGTGTGTGTGTGGCGGGGTGTGTGTGTGGCGGGGTGTGTGTGTGGCGGGGTGTGTGTGTAGGCGGGGTGTGTGCGGCTATGATATTTTGTTTTCCTTTGTAATGACACAAAACAAGTAGAAGCTCGGAGAAAACAGGATTTCTATTTCATCTGTGACGCTTTCTTGAGAACGTTGGCTGCATTTTCAATGCTGCTTCAAGCGAGAGGTGACCCAATGTAAAGCATCTCATACACTCTTATTCTTTGTGTCCTAGAGAAATGTCCAATATTGCTATTTCTTTATTTTATTATCGTAATTGAACAATGTCGCAAAGTCAAATGAAATAATTAAAAGTATGTTGTAAAACATCAATTGTTACTGGCAAGAGGCATCACAAATACGAGAAAACTTGACTTTTGGGGATATACGATGCTAGCGCTGTTGCTTCCCTCACCCAAGGTGGTTCTATTGAAAAGCAAACTCAGCTTTAGATAGGACGTTTTAAATTTTTAAACAATTTCCCCCATAGGCAGTTCCTGATATCGGAAAGTAGCCTACAGCTACCCCTTTTTTCCATGAGCTAGCTTTTGTCTGCTGGCTCTCCCTCTGGGAAGATGCTAACACATTTAACTTCTCAGGAGGATCTGGATTCGCCTGAATAGCCACTCAGCTAACGCTGTGAGTAGCCTAATGGCTGCTGGGGGAAAAACTCGAGGTTGAAAAGTTCTCTGTGTGTGCATTTCAGGAGGATTTCATCACTGAAAATGTAGGCTAGCACCTCTTTCAGACAGTTTTTCCTTGCTGCTAGGTTAGCCGGAGGGTGTTGTTCTCCCTCTCTCTTCTGAATCCACCATACAGGGGAATACATACCAAGCCAACCTTTGTTTCTGTACATTTCCATTACATATAATATGCAATGTTTTTTTTTTACATTGGGTGACAAATTTTGTTATCGACCGCAATTGTGATTGCCCTTCCTGTTTGAGAATGTTACAAAACCTCTGGGCCAATTAAGCCAAACCATGGATAGTGTCATTTTAAATGAGAGAGAAAACAAAACTAAAAACATGGGCATAACGGATAAAATTTGCCCTTTTGCTTTTCTCTATCACTGAAAGATTTAGTTTTTTGGGGATGGAAGTTTGTATGTGTTTTATCATTTACACTGGACGGAAGGCAGAAAAATGACCCCTCTTAACTCTTGATGCTAGTTGAATTGAACGATGTGCATTATACCTGCCTCGTTAACACGTGTCTAGGTCATTCCCTCTAACGAGCGTTGGAAACAAATGATCATGATGATGAATGAATGATCACCACACCGCTGCAGCAGAAATGTCCACTTGCTCTGAAATGGAAACAAGCCTTTAAGACTGAGAACGAGACTGACAGGTGTTTTCTTCTTCTTTTTCAGTGTAGCTGAAGCAACTTTGGCCTCATTGTAAACACAATTTGACCGTAATTGACCTGCCTGGTTGCATAGACATTGCGGAGCACGTCATCATTCAGAAGCCATGCCCAAAACGGGGGAAAACAACCCCCCCCCCTGAATCCTGGCGTTCTCCTATGTCGTGTGCATGGTCATGTGTTGCACACAAAGATCATATATACGGAAGTTGAACACTCCAACTTACTTCCTTGACAGCTAAATCCACATTCTCTTCTTGCCAATTCTCAATGGCTTCCTTGTTTTGCTCAGGAGTACAAAAAAAATTGTTGTCTGCGCAGCCCACCACACAACAGCTTTTAGCTATGTTTAATTCAAGGAAAATGACGCTGGTTTATGGGAGTGAATGGAGCGCTTTCCCCCATGATGGGTGTGGCCTATTTCATGCAGTGTCTCCATGAATGCAGAAGTAATCTTAATTCAAATTGGCTAAGTGGGTGGGCGGTGTCTGGGTGTCTGTCATTCATGAAAGTGACGGAAGTGACATCATCAGTGAGGTGGGTAGCGGTGTAAGTCACGTTTTGTGTCACGAAAGTGATGGAAGTGACATCACTTCTTCCTGGGCAATAGTTGGCACGGCGCACAATTGCTCAACTGTGTTGTCACTCAGGCAGTTGTGATGTCATCAGTGATTTAACTCGAGCAACTGTGATGTAGGATAAGCCGATGGCACACAGTTGCACGGGAACACAGTGGCTTAACTGTGAATTGCGCAACTGTGATGTCACTCGGGCAATTGTGATGTCATGAGTGATGTCACTCGAGCAACTCTGAATACTATAATTGGAGAGCTGATGGCACACAGTTGCACGATGGCGCACAGTTGCACAGGCGCACAGTTGCTCAACTGTGAAGTCAATTGGAGAGCTTGCACAGTTGCTCATGGCGCACAGTTGCCCAACTGTGATGTCACTCAAGCAATTGTGATGTCATCAGTGATGTCACTCGAGCAACATGTGATTGAAGGGCCGATGGGCGCACAATTGCTCAATGCACAATATTATGCACAACTGTGATGTCACTCGGGCAGTTGTGATGTCATCAGTGATGTCACTCAAGCAACTGTGATTGAAGGGCCGACGGCGCACAATTCCCACTGGCACTCTCCAGAGTCTCCACCCTATTTCTAGTTAAATATTATAAAGGGTTATTTTGGACACTAAAAATACAAATTATTATAGAGTACAGCTGAACAATTAATCGGAAATAAATCGCAATTGCAATGTGAACATCAACAATTTCCAAATCGCAGAGGCTGCAATTAATTTCTTCAGAGACAGTTTGGCCCAAACTAGAGTTTTAGAGCTGCAGGTCGTCTTTGGTCCATGAATCAAAACCTTTTAGGACCAAACACAGCAAATCCTGAACACTGCAACAAAATCGCCTTTCTTAAACAATTTATAAACAAAAACAAGTACAGGTTTAAACAAGTTCTAAATGATTGTTTACAAGAGAAACTTGCAAAGATATAAATCGCAATTGCAATATGCTGTCAAATAATCACAATGAAATGTTTTGTCAATGTCGTTCAGGCCTACCGTAGACTATGGTGCAAAACAACAGCAATGAGGACAGTAAAAAAGAAAGACAGCGGTGAAGCTGTCTCCAGCACAGCAGTGGAAACCCTAAAGCCGAATGCAGGGATCCCACTTCAAAACGCAACACTGTTGTCTTTTCGTGCCTGATTGACACAAGTGATGTGCCCCCTAACTGATTACTGATGTCAGGGAAGAAGAGCTTGCTAGGAATAGATACACTGCTCTCTCTCTCTCTCTCTCTCTCTCTCTCTCACACACTCACACACACACACACACACACACACACGCTCGACAGAGAAACGGAAATTAAAAAGGGGCTAGAGCTGAAGGAGGATGATGTCAGAGGCATGCAATATGTTGCATGTTTTCAAATATATTGACATGCGTCATCCCAGACACAG